>NW_027472640.1:0-678325 GCF_030347505.1 Rhynchophorus ferrugineus | reverse complement strand
GGCAACCGGCAATGTAATTAGCATGCCGAATATTACTTGGAATGTGAATTGGAACGAAATCGCCAATAGATAAGACCATTTTACAATTTGGGCCCAAGTTAGAAGCAGAGCCTATGGTGTAAATTATCGATAGTCCATATCTCGGAAACTATAAGAGATAATGCAATTTGGCAACCGGCAATGTAATTAGCATGCCGAATATTACTTGGAATGTGAATTGGAACGAAATCGCCAATAGATAAGACCATTTTACAATTTGGGCCCAAGTTAGAAGCAGAGCCTAAGGTGTAAATTATCGATAGTCCATATCTCGGAAACTATAAGAGTTAATGCAATTTGGCAACCGGCAATGTAATTAGCATGCCGAATATTACTTGGAATGTGAATTGGAACGAAATCGCCAATAGTTAAGACCATTTTACAATTTGGGCCCAAGTTAGAAGCAGAGCCTAAGGTGTAAATTATCGATAGTCCATATCTCGGAAACTATAAGAGATAATGCAATTTGGCAACCGGCAATGTAATTAGCATGCCGAATATTACTTGGAATGTGAATTGGAACGAAATTGCCAATAGATAAGACCATTTTACAATTTGGGCCCAAGTTAGAAGCAGAGCCTAAGGTGTAAATAATCGATAGTCCATATCTCTGAAACTATAAGAGATAATGCAATTTGGCAACCGGCAATGTAATTACCATGCCGAATATTACTTGGAATGTGAATTGGAACGAAATCGCCAATAGATAAGACCATTTTACAATTTGGGCCCAAGTTAGAAGCAGAGCCTAAGGTGTAAATTATTGATAGTCTATATCTCGGAAACTATAAGAGATAATGCAATTTCGCAACCGGCAATGTAATTAGCATGCCGAATATCACTTGGAATGTGAATTGGGACGAAATCGCCAATAGATAAGACCATTTTACAATTTGGGCCCAAGTTAGAAGCAGAGCCCAAGGTGTAAATTATCGATAGTCCATATCTCGGAAACTATAAGAGATAATGCAATTTGGCAACCGGCAATGTAAATAGCATGCCGAATATTACTTGGAATGTGAATTGGAACGAAATCGCCAATAGATAAGACCATTTTACAATTTGGGCCCAAGTTAGAAGCAGAGCCTAAGGTGTAAATTATCGATAGTCTATATCTCGGAAACTATAAGAGATAATGCAATTTGGCAACCGGCAATGTAATTAGCATGCCGAATATTACTTGGAATGTGAATTGGGACGAAATCGCCAATAGATAAGACCTTTTTACAATTTGGGCCCAAGTTAGAAGCAGAGCCTAAGGTGTAAATTATCGATAGTCCATATCTCGGAAACTATAAGAGATAATGCAATTTGGCAACCGGCAATGTAATTAGCATGCCGAATATTACTTGGAATGTGAATTGGAACGAAATCGCCAATAGATAAGACCATTTTACAATTTGGGCTCAAGTTAGAAGCAGAGCCTAAGGTGTAAATTATCGATAGTCCATATCTCGGAAACTATAAGAGATAATGCAATTTGGCAACCGGCAATGTAAATAGCATGCCGAATATTACTTGGAATGTGAATTGGAACGAAATCGCCAATAGATAAGACCATTTTACAATTTGGGCCCAAGTTAGAAGCAGAGCCTAAGGTGTAAATTATCGATAGTCTATATCTCGGAAACTATAAGAGATAATGCAATTTGGCAACCGGCAATGTAATTAGCATGCCGAATATTACTTGTAATGTGAATTGGAACGAAATCGCCAATAGATAAGACCATTTTACAATTTGGGCCCAAGTTAGAAGCAGAGCCTAAGGTGTAAATTATCGATAGTCCATATCTCGGAAACTATAAGAGATAATGCAATTTGGCAACCGGCAATGTAATTAGCATGCCGAATATTACTTGGAATGTGAATTGGAACGAAATCGCCAATAGATAAGACCATTTTACAATTTGGGCCCAAGTTAGAAGCAGAGCCTAAGGTGTAAATTATCGATAGTCCATATCTCGGAAACTATAAGAGATAATGCAATTTGGCAACCGGCAATGTAATTAGCATGCCGAATATTACTTGGAATGTGAATTGGAACGAAATCGCCAATAGATAAGACCATTTTACAATTTGGGCCCAAGTTAGAAGCAGAGCCTATGGTGTAAATTATCGATAGTCCATATCTCGGAAACTATAAGAGATAATGCAATTTGGCAACCGGCAATGTAATTAGCATGCCGAATATTACTTGGAATGTGAATTGGAACGAAATCGCCAATAGATAAGACCATTTTACAATTTGGGCCCAAGTTAGAAGCAGAGCCTAAGGTGTAAATTATCGATAGTCCATATCTCGGAAACTATAAGAGTTAATGCAATTTGGCAACCGGCAATGTAATTAGCATGCCGAATATTACTTGGAATGTGAATTGGAACGAAATCGCCAATAGTTAAGACCATTTTACAATTTGGGCCCAAGTTAGAAGCAGAGCCTAAGGTGTAAATTATCGATAGTCCATATCTCGGAAACTATAAGAGATAATGCAATTTGGCAACCGGCAATGTAATTAGCATGCCGAATATTACTTGGAATGTGAATTGGAACGAAATTGCCAATAGATAAGACCATTTTACAATTTGGGCCCAAGTTAGAAGCAGAGCCTAAGGTGTAAATTATCGATAGTCCATATCTCGGAAACTATAAGAGATAATGCAATTTGGCAACCGGCAATGTAATTAGCATGCCGAATATTACTTGGAATGTGAATTGCAACTAAATCGCCAATAGATAAGACCATTTTACAATTTGGGCCCAAGTTAGAAGCAGAGCCTAAGGTGTAAATTATCGATAGTCCATATCTCGGAAACTATAAGAGATAATGCAATTTGGCAACCGACAATGTAATTAGCATGCCGAATATTACTTGGATTGTGAATTGGAACGAAATCGCCAATTGATAAGACCATTTTACAATTTGGGCCCAAGTTAGAAGCAGAGCCTAAGGTGTAAATTATCGATAGTCCATATCTCGGAAACTATAAGAGATAATGCAATTTGGCAACCGGCAATGTAATTAGCATGGCGAATATTACTTGGAATGTGAATTGGAACGAAATCGCCAATAGATAAGACCATTTTACAATTTGGGCCCAAGTTAGAAGCAGAGCCTAAGGTGTAAATTAACGATAGTCCATATCTCGGAAACTATAAGAGATAATGCAATTTGGCAACCGGCAATGTAATTAGCATGCCGAATATTACTTGGAATGTGAATTGGAACGAAATCGCCAATAGGTAAGACCATTTTACAATTTGGGCCCAAGTTAGAAGCAGAGCCTAAGGTGTAAATTATCGATAGTCCATATCTCGGAAACTATAAGAGATAATTCAATTTGGCAACCGGCAATGTAATTAGCATGCCGAATATTACTTGTAATGTGAATTGGAACGAAATCGCCAATAGATAAGACCATTTTACAATTTGGGCCCAAGTTAGAAGCAGAGCCTAAGGTGTAAATTATCGATAGTCCATATCTCGGAAACTATAAGAGATAATGCAATTTGGCAACCGGCAATGTAATTAGCATGCCGAATATTACTTGGAATGTGAATTGGAACGAAATCGCCAATAGATAAGACCATTTTACAATTTGGGCCCAAGTTAGAAGCAGAGCCTAAGGTGTAAATTATCGATAGTCCATATCTCGGAAACTATAAGAGATAATGCAATTTGGCAACCGGCAATGTAATTAGCATGCCGAATATTACTTGGAATGTGAATTGGAACGAAATCGCCAATAGATAAGACCATTTTACAATTTGGGCCCAAGTTAGAAGCAGAGCCTATGGTGTAAATTATCGATAGTCCATATCTCGGAAACTATAAGAGATAATGCAATTTGGCAACCGGCAATGTAATTAGCATGCCGAATATTACTTGGAATGTGAATTGGAACGAAATCGCCAATAGATAAGACCATTTTACAATTTGGGCCCAAGTTAGAAGCAGAGCCTAAGGTGTAAATTATCGATAGTCCATATCTCGAAAACTATAAGAGTTAATGCAATTTGGCAACCGGCAATGTAATTAGCATGCCGAATATTACTTGGAATGTGAATTGGAACGAAATCGCCAATAGTTAAGACCATTTTACAATTTGGGCCCAAGTTAGAAGCAGAGCCTAAGGTGTAAATTATCGATAGTCCATATCTCGGAAACTATAAGAGATAATGCAATTTGGCAACCGGCAATGTAATTAGCATGCCGAATATTACTTGGAATGTGAATTGGAACGAAATTGCCAATAGATAAGACCATTTTACAATTTGGGCCCAAGTTAGAAGCAGAGCCTAAGGTGTAAATAATCGATAGTCCATATCTCTGAAACTATAAGAGATAATGCAATTTGGCAACCGGCAATGTAATTACCATGCCGAATATTACTTGGAATGTGAATTGGAACGAAATCGCCAATAGATAAGACCATTTTACAATTTGGGCCCAAGTTAGAAGCAGAGCCTAAGGTGTAAATTATTGATAGTCTATATCTCGGAAACTATAAGAGATAATGCAATTTCGCAACCGGCAATGTAATTAGCATGCCGAATATCACTTGGAATGTGAATTGGGACGAAATCGCCAATAGATAAGACCATTTTACAATTTGGGCCCAAGTTAGAAGCAGAGCCCAAGGTGTAAATTATCGATAGTCCATATCTCGGAAACTATAAGAGATAATGCAATTTGGCAACCGGCAATGTAAATAGCATGCCGAATATTACTTGGAATGTGAATTGGAACGAAATCGCCAATAGATAAGACCATTTTACAATTTGGGCCCAAGTTAGAAGCAGAGCCTAAGGTGTAAATTATCGATAGTCTATATCTCGGAAACTATAAGAGATAATGCAATTTGGCAACCGGCAATGTAATTAGCATGCCGAATATTACTTGGAATGTGAATTGGGACGAAATCGCCAATAGATAAGACCTTTTTACAATTTGGGCCCAAGTTAGAAGCAGAGCCTAAGGTGTAAATTATCGATAGTCCATATCTCGGAAACTATAAGAGATAATGCAATTTGGCAACCGGCAATGTAATTAGCATGCCGAATATTACTTGGAATGTGAATTGGAACGAAATCGCCAATAGATAAGACCATTTTACAATTTGGGCTCAAGTTAGAAGCAGAGCCTAAGGTGTAAATTATCGATAGTCCATATCTCGGAAACTATAAGAGATAATGCAATTTGGCAACCGGCAATGTAATTAGCATGCCAAATATTACTTGGAATGTGAATTGGAACGAAATCGCCAATAGATAAGACCATTTTACAATTTGGGCCCAAGTTAGAAGCAGAGCCTAAGGTGTAAATTATCGATAGTCCATATCTCGGAAACTATAAGAGATAATGCAATTTGGCAACCGGCAATGTAATTAGCATGCCGAATATTACTTGGAATGTGAATTGCAACTAAATCGCCAATAGATAAGACCATTTTACAATTTGGGCCCAAGTTAGAAGCAGAGCCTAGGGTGTAAATTATCGATAGTCCATATCTCGGAAACTATAAGAGATAATGCAATATGGCAACCGGCAATGTAATTAGCATGCCGAATATTACTTGGAATGTGAATTGGAACGAAATCGCCAATAGATAAGACCATTTTACAATTTGGGCCCAAGTTAGAAGCAGAGCCTAAGGTGTAAATTATCGATAGTCCATATCTCGGAAACTATAAGAGATAATGCAATTTGGCAACCGGCAATGTAATTAGCATGCCGAATATTACTTGGAATGTGAATTGGAACGAAATCGCCAATAGATAAGACCATTTTACAATATGGGCCCAAGTTAGAAGCAGAGCCTAAGGTGTAAATTATCGATAGTCCATATCTCGGAAACTATAAGAGATAATGCAATTTGGCAACCGGCAATGTAATTAGCATGCCGAATATTACTTCGAATGTGAATTGGAACGAAATCGCCAATAGATAAGACCATTTTACAATTTGGACCCAAGTTAGAAGCAGAGCCTAAGGTGTAAATTATTGATAGTCCATATCTCGGAAACTATAAGAGATAATGCAATTTCGCAACCGGCAATGTAATTAGCATGCCGAATATCACTTGGAATGTGAATTGGGACGAAATCGCCAATAGATAAGACCATTTTACAATTTGGGCCCAAGTTAGAAGCAGAGCCCAAGGTGTAAATTATCGATAGTCCATATCTCGGAAACTATAAGAGATAATGCAATTTGGCAACCGGCAATGTAAATAGCATGCCGAATATTACTTGGAATGTGAATTGGAACGAAATCGCCAATAGATAAGACCATTTTACAATTTGGGCCCAAGTTAGAAGCAGAGCCTAAGGTGTAAATTATCGATAGTCTATATCTCGGAAACTATAAGAGATAATGCAATTTGGCAACCGGCAATGTAATTAGCATGCCGAATATTACTTGGAATGTGAATTGGGACGAAATCGCCAATAGATAAGACCTTTTTACAATTTGGGCCCAAGTTAGAAGCAGAGCCTAAGGTGTAAATTATCGATAGTCCATATCTCGGAAACTATAAGAGATAATGTAATTTGGCAACCGGCAATGTAATTAGCATGCCGAATATTACTTGGAATGTGAATTGGAACGAAATCGCCAATAGATAAGACCATTTTACAATTTGGGCTCAAGTTAGAAGCAGAGCCTAAGGTGTAAATTATCGATAGTCCATATCTCGGAAACTATAAGAGATAATGCAATTTGGCAACCGGCAATGTAATTAGCATGCCAAATATTACTTGGAATGTGAATTGGAACGAAATCGCCAATAGATAAGACCATTTTACAATTTGGGCCCAAGTTAGAAGCAGAGCCTAAGGTGTAAATTATCGATAGTCCATATCTCGGAAACTATAAGAGATAATGCAATTTGGCAACCGGCAATGTAATTAGCATGCCGAATATTACTTGGAATGTGAATTGCAACTAAATCGCCAATAGATAAGACCATTTTACAATTTGGGCCCAAGTTAGAAGCAGAGCCTAGGGTGTAAATTATCGATAGTCCATATCTCGGAAACTATAAGAGATAATGCAATATGGCAACCGGCAATGTAATTAGCATGCCGAATATTACTTGGAATGTGAATTGGAACGAAATCGCCAATAGATAAGACCATTTTACAATTTGGGCCCAAGTTAGAAGCAGAGCCTAAGGTGTAAATTATCGATAGTCCATATCTCGGAAACTATAAGAGATAATGCAATTTGGCAACCGGCAATGTAATTAGCATGCCGAATATTACTTGGAATGTGAATTGGAACGAAATCGCCAATAGATAAGACCATTTTACAATATGGGCCCAAGTTAGAAGCAGAGCCTAAGGTGTAAATTATCGATAGTCCATATCTCGGAAACTATAAGAGATAATGCAATTTGGCAACCGGCAATGTAATTAGCATGCCGAATATTACTTCGAATGTGAATTGGAACGAAATCGCCAATAGATAAGACCATTTTACAATTTGGACCCAAGTTAGAAGCAGAGCCTAAGGTGTAAATTATTGATAGTCCATATCTCGGAAACTATAAGAGATAATGCAATTTCGCAACCGGCAATGTAATTAGCATGCCGAATATCACTTGGAATGTGAATTGGGACGAAATCGCCAATAGATAAGACCATTTTACAATTTGGGCCCAAGTTAGAAGCAGAGCCTAAGGTGTAAATTATCGATAGTCCATATCTCGGAAACTATAAAAGATAATGCAATTTGGCAACCGGCAATGTAATTAGCATGCCGAATATTACTTGGAATGTGAATTGGAACGAAATCGCCAATAGACAAGACCATTTTACAATTTGGGCCCAAGTTAGAAGCAGAGCCTAAGGTGTAAATAATCGATAGTCCATATCTCGGAAACTATAAGAGATAATGCAATTTGGCAACCGGCAATGTAATTAGCATGCCGAATATTACTTGGAATGTGAATTGGAACGAAATCGCCAATAGATAAGACCATTTTACAATTTGGGCCCAAGTTAGAAGCAGAGCCTAAGGTGTAAATTATCGATAGTCCATATCTCGGAAACTATAAGAGATAATGCAATTTGGCAACCGGCAATGTAATTAGCATGCCGAATATTACTTGGAATGTGAATTGGAACGAAATCGCCAATAGATAAGACCATTTTACAATTTGGGCCCAAGTTAGAAGCAGAGCCTAAGGTGTAAATTATCGATAGTCCATATCTCGGAAACTATAAGAGATAATGCAATTTGGCAACCGGCAATGTAATTAGCATGCCGAATATTACTTGGAATGTGAATTGCAACTAAATCGCCAATAGATAAGACCATTTTACAATTTGGGCCCAAGTTAGAAGCAGAGCCTAAGGTGTAAATTATCGATAGTCCATATCTCGGAAACTATAAGAGATAATGCAATTTGGCAACCGGCAATGTAATTAGCATGCCGAATATTACTTGGAATGTGAATTGGAACGAAATCGCCAATAGATAAGACCATTTTACAATTTGGGCCCAAGTTAGAAGCAGAGCCTAAGGTGTAAATTATCGATAGTCCATATCTCGGAAACTATAAGAGATAATGCAATTTGGCAACCGGCAATGTAATTAGCATGCCGAATATTACTTGGAATGTGAATTGGAACGAAATCGCCAATAGATAAGACCATTTTACAATTTGGGCCCAAGTTAGAAGCAGAGCCTAAGGTGTAAATTATCGATAGTCCATATCTCGGAAACTATAAGAGATAATGCAATTTGGCAACCGGCAATGTAATTAGCATGCCGAATATTACTTGGAATGTGAATTGCAACTAAATCGCCAATAGATAAGACCATTTTACAATTTGGGCCCAAGTTAGAAGCAGAGCCTAAGGTGTAAATTATCGATAGTCCATATCTCGGAAACTATAAGAGATAATGCAATTTGGCAACCGGCAATGTAATTAGCATGCCGAATATTACTTGGAATGTGAATTGGAACGAAATCGCCAATTGATAAGACCATTTTACAATTTGGGCCCAAGTTAGAAGCAGAGCCTAAGGTGTAAATTATCGATAGTCCATATCTCGGAAACTATAAGAGATAATGCTATTTGGAAACCGGCAATGTAATTAGCATGCCGAATATTACTTGGAATGTGAATTGGAACGAAATCGCCAATAGATAAGACCATTTTACAATTTGGGCCCAAGTTAGAAGCAGAGCCTAAGGTGTAAATTATCGATAGTCCATATCTCGGAAACTATAAGAGATAATGCAATTTGGCAACCGGCAATGTAATTAGCATGCCGAATATTACTTGGAATGTGAATTGGATCGAAATCGCCAATAGATAAGACCATTTTACAATTTGGGCCCAAGTTGGAAGCAGAGCCTAAGGTGTAAATTATCGATAGTCCATATCTCGGAAACTATAAGAGATAATGCAATTTCGCAACCGGCAATGTAATTAGCATGCCGAATATCACTTGGAATGTGAATTGGGACGAAATCGCCAATAGATAAGACCATTTTACAATTTGGGCCCAAGTTAGAAGCAGAGCCTAAGGTGTAAATTATCGATAGTCCATATCTCGGAAACTATAAGAGATAATGCAATTTGGCAACCGGCAATGTAATTAGCATGCCGAATATTACTTGGAATGTGAATTGGAACGAAATCGCCAATAGATAAGACCATTTTACAATTTGGGCCCAAGTTAGAAGCAGAGCATAAGGTGTAAATTATCGATAGTCCATATCTCGGAAACTATAAGAGATAATGCAATTTGGCAACCGGCAATGTAATTAGCATGCCGAATATTACTTGGAATGTGAATTGGAACGAAATCGCCAATAGATAAGACCATTTTACAATTTGGGCCCAAGTTAGAAGCAGAGCCTAAGGTGTAAATTATCGATAGTCCATATCTCGGAAACTATACGAGATAATGCAATTTGGCAACCGGCAATGTAATTAGCATGCCGAATATTACTTGGAATGTGAATTGGAACGAAATCGCCAATAGATAAGACCATTTTACAATTTGGGCCCAAGTTAGAAGCAGAGCCTAAGGTGTAAATTATTGATAGTCCATATCTCGGAAACTATAAGAGATAATGCAATTTCGCAACCGGCAATGTAATTAGCATGCCGAATATCACTTGGAATGTGAATTGGGACGAAATCGCCAATAGATAAGACCATTTTACAATTTGGGCCCAAGTTAGAAGCAGAGCCTAAGGTGTAAATTATCGATAGTCCATATCTCGGAAACTATAAGAGATAATGCAATTTGGCAACCGGCAATGTAATTAGCATGCCGAATATTACTTGGAATGTGAATTGGAACGAAATCGCCAATAGATAAGACCATTTTACAATTTGGGCCCAAGTTAGAAGCAGAGCCTAAGGTGTAAATTATCGATAGTCCATATCTCGGAAACTATAAAAGATAATGCAATTTGGCAACCGGCAATGTAATTAGCATGCCGAATATTACTTGGAATGTGAATTGGAACGAAATCGCCAATAGATAAGACCATTTTACAATTTGGGCCCAAGTTAGAAGCAGAGCCTAAGGTGTAAATTATCGATAGTCCATATCTCGGAAACTATAAGAGATAATGCAATTTGGCAACCGGCAATGTAATTAGCATGCCGAATATTACTTGGATTGTGAATTGGAACGAAATCGCCAATAGATAAGACCATTTTCCAATTTGGGCCCAAGTTAGAAGCAGAGCCTAAGGTGTAAATTATCGATAGTCCATATCTCGGAAACTATAAGAGATAATGCAATTTGGCAACCGGCAATGTAATTAGCATGCCGAATATTACTTGGAATGTGAATTGGAACGAAATCGCCAATAGATAAGACCATTTTACAATTTGGGCCCAAGTTAGAAGCAGAGCCTAAGGTGTAAATTATCGATAGTCCATATCTCGGAAACTATAAGAGATAATGCAATTTGGCAACCGGCAATGTAATTAGCATGCCGAATATTACTTGGAATGTGAATTGGAACGAAATCGCCAATTGATAAGACCATTTTACAATTTGGGCCCAAGTTAGAAGCAGAGCCTAAGGTGTAAATTATCGATAGTCCATATCTCGGAAACTATAAGAGATAATGCAATTTGGCAACCGGCAATGTAATTAGCATGCCGAATATTACTTGGAATGTGAATTGGAACGAAATCGCCAATAGATAAGACCATTTTACAATTTGGGCCCAAGTTAGAAGCAGAGCCTAAGGTGTAAATTATCGATAGTCCATATCTCGGAAACTATAAGAGATAATGCAATTTGGCAACCGGCAATGTAATTAGCATGCCGAATATTACTTGGACTGTGAATTGGAACGAAATCGCCAATAGATAAGACCATTTTACAATTTGGGCCCAAGTTAGAAGCAGAGCCTAAGGTGTAAATTATCGATAGTCCATATCTCGGAAACTATAAGAGATAATGCAATTTGGCAACCGGCAATGTAATTAGCATGCCGAATATTACTTGGAATGTGAATTGGAACGAAATCGCCAATCGATAAGACCATTTTACAATTTGGGCCCAAGTTAGAAGCAGAGCCTAAGGTGTAAATTATCGATAGTCCATATCTCGGAAACTATAAGAGATAATGCAATTTGGCAACCGGCAATGTAATTAGCATGCCGAATATTACTTGGAATGTGAATTGCAACTAAATCGCCAATAGATAAGACCATTTTACAATTTGGGCCCAAGTTAGAAGCAGAGCCTAAGGTGTAAATTATCGATAGTCCATATCTCGGAAACTATAAGAGATAATGCAATTTGGCAACCGGCAATGTAATTAGCATGCCGAATATTACTTGGAATGTGAATTGGAACGAAATCGCCAATTGATAAGACCATTTTACAATTTGGGCCCAAGTTAGAAGCAGAGCCTAAGGTGTAAATTATCGATAGTCCATATCTCGGAAACTATAAGAGATAATGCAATTTGGCAACCGGCAATGTAATTAGCATGCCGAATATTACTTGGAATGTGAATTGGAACGAAATCGCCAATAGATAAGACCATTTTACAATTTGGGCCCAAGTTAGAAGCAGAGGCTAAGGTGTAAATTATCGATAGTCCATATCTCGGAAACTATAAGAGATAATGCAATTTGGCAACCGGCAATGTAATTAGCATGCCGAATATTACTTGGAATGTGAATTGGATCGAAATCGCCAATAGATAAGACCATTTTACAATTTGGGCCCAAGTTAGAAGCAGAGCCTAAGGTGTAAATTATCGATAGTCCATATCTCGGAAACTATAAGAGATAATGCAATTTGGCAACCGGCAATGTAATTAGCATGCCGAATATTACTTGGAATGTGAATTGGAACGAAATCGCCAATAGATAAGACCATTTTACAATTTGGGCCCAAGTTAGAAGCAGAGCCTAAGGTGTAAATTATCGATAGTCCATATCTCGGAAACTATAAGAGATAATGCAATTTGGCAACCGGCAATGTAATTAGCATGCCGAATATTACTTGGAATGTGAATTGGAACGAAATCGCCAATAGATAAGACCATTTTACAATTTGGGCCCAAGTTAGAAGCAGAGCCTAAGGTGTAAATTATCGATAGTCCATATCTCGGAAACTATAAGAGATAATGCAATTTGGCAACCGGCAATGTAATTAGCATGCCGAATATTACTTGGAATGTGAATTGGAACGAAATCGCCAATAGATAAGACCATTTTACAATTTGGGCCCAAGTTAGAAGCAGAGCCTAAGGTGTAAATTATTGATAGTCCATATCTCGGAAACTATAAGAGATAATGCAATTTCGCAACCGGCAATGTAATTAGCATGCCGAATATCACTTGGAATGTGAATTGGGACGAAATCGCCAATAGATAAGACCATTTTACAATTTGGGCCCAAGTTAGAAGCAGAGCCTAAGGTGTAAATTATCGATAGTCCATATCTCGGAAACTATAAGAGATAATGCAATTTGGCAACCGGCAATGTAATTAGCATGCCGAATATTACTTGGAATGTGAATTGGAACGAAATCGCCAATAGATAAGACCATTTTACAATTTGGGCCCAAGTTAGAAGCAGAGCCTAAGGTGTAAATTATCGATAGTCCATATCTCGGAAACTATAAAAGATAATGCAATTTGGCAACCGGCAATGTAATTAGCATGCCGAATATTACTTGGAATGTGAATTGGAACGAAATCGCCAATAGATAAGACCATTTTACAATTTGGGCCCAAGTTAGAAGCAGAGCCTAAGGTGTAAATTATCGATAGTCCATATCTCGGAAACTATAAGAGATAATGCAATTTGGCAACCGGCAATGTAATTAGCATGCCGAATATTACTTGGAATGTGAATTGGAACGAAATCGCCAATAGATAAGACCATTTTACAATTTGGGCCCAAGTTAGAAGCAGAGCCTAAGGTGTAAATTATCGATAGCCCATATCTCGGAAACTATAAGAGATAATGCAATTTGGCAACCGGCAATGTAATTAGCATGCCGAATATTACTTGGAATGTGAATTGCAACTAAATCGCTAATAGATAAGACTATTTTACAATTTGGGCCCAAGTTAGAAGCAGAGCCTAAGGTGTAAATTATCGATAGTCCATATCTCGGAAACTATAAGAGATAATGCAATTTGGCAACCGGCAATGTAATTAGCATGCCGAATATTACTTGGAATGTGAATTGGAACGAAATCGCCAATAGATAAGACCATTTTACAATTTGGGCCCAAGTTAGAAGCAGAGCCTAAGGTGTAAATTATCGATAGTCCATATCTCGGAAACTATAAGAGATAATTCAATTTGGCAACCGGCAATGTAATTAGCATGCCGAATATTACTTGTAATGTGAATTGGAACGAAATCGCCAATAGATAAGACCATTTTACAATTTGGGCCCAAGTTAGAAGCAGAGCCTATGGTGTAAATTATCGATAGTCCATATCTCGGAAACTATAAGAGATAATGCAATTTGGCAACCGGCAATGTAATTAGCATGCCGAATATTACTTGGAATGTGAATTGGAACGAAATCGCCAATAGATAAGACCATTTTACAATTTGGGCCCAAGTTAGAAGCAGAGCCTAAGGTGTAAATTATCGATAGTCCATATCTCGGAAACTATAAGAGTTAATGCAATTTGGCAACCGGCAATGTAATTAGCATGCCGAATATTACTTGGAATGTGAATTGGAACGAAATCGCCAATAGATAAGACCATTTTACAATTTGGGCCCAAGTTAGAAGCAGAGCCTAAGGTGTAAATAATCGATAGTCCATATCTCTGAAACTATAAGAGATAATGCAATTTGGCAACCGGCAATGTAATTACCATGCCGAATATTACTTGGAATGTGAATTGGAACGAAATCGCCAATAGATAAGACCATTTTACAATTTGGGCCCAAGTTAGAAGCAGAGCCTAAGGTGTAAATTATTGATAGTCTATATCTCGGAAACTATAAGAGATAATGCAATTTCGCAACCGGCAATGTAATTAGCATGCCGAATATCACTTGGAATGTGAATTGGGACGAAATCGCCAATAGATAAGACCATTTTACAATTTGGGCCCAAGTTAGAAGCAGAGCCCAAGGTGTAAATTATCGATAGTCCATATCTCGGAAACTATAAGAGATAATGCAATTTGGCAACCGGCAATGTAATTAGCATGCCGAATATTACTTGGAATGTGAATTGGAACGAAATCGCCAATAGATAAGACCATTTTACAATTTGGGCCCAAGTTAGAAGCAGAGCCTAAGGTGTAAATTATCGATAGTCTATATCTCGGAAACTATAAGAGATAATGCAATTTGGCAACCGGCAATGTAATTAGCATGCCGAATATTACTTGGAATGTGAATTGGAACGAAATCGCCAATAGATAAGACCTTTTTACAATTTGGGCCCAAGTTAGAAGCAGAGCCTAAGGTGTAAATTATCGATAGTCCATATCTCGGAAACTATAAGAGATAATGCAATTTGGCAACCGGCAATGTAATTAGCATGCCGAATATTACTTGGAATGTGAATTGGAACGAAATCGCCAATAGATAAGACCATTTTACAATTTGGGCTCAAGTTAGAAGCAGAGCCTAAGGTGTAAATTATCGATAGTCCATATCTCGGAAACTATAAGAGATAATGCAATTTGGCAACCGGCAATGTAATTAGCATGCCAAATATTACTTGGAATGTGAATTGGAACGAAATCGCCAATAGATAAGACCATTTTACAATTTGGGCCCAAGTTAGAAGCAGAGCCTAAGGTGTAAATTATCGATAGTCCATATCTCGGAAACTATAAGAGATAATGCAATTTGGCAACCGGCAATGTAATTAGCATGCCGAATATTACTTGGAATGTGAATTGCAACTAAATCGCCAATAGATAAGACCATTTTACAATTTGGGCCCAAGTTAGAAGCAGAGCCTAGGGTGTAAATTATCGATAGTCCATATCTCGGAAACTATAAGAGATAATGCAATATGGCAACCGGCAATGTAATTAGCATGCCGAATATTACTTGGAATGTGAATTGGAACGAAATCGCCAATAGATAAGACCATTTTACAATTTGGGCCCAAGTTAGAAGCAGAGCCTAAGGTGTAAATTATCGATAGTCCATATCTCGGAAACTATAAGAGATAATGCAATTTGGCAACCGGCAATGTAATTAGCATGCCGAATATTACTTGGAATGTGAATTGGAACGAAATCGCCAATAGATAAGACCATTTTACAATATGGGCCCAAGTTAGAAGCAGAGCCTAAGGTGTAAATTATCGATAGTCCATATCTCGGAAACTATAAGAGATAATGCAATTTGGCAACCGGCAATGTAATTAGCATGCCGAATATTACTTCGAATGTGAATTGGAACGAAATCGCCAATAGATAAGACCATTTTACAATTTGGACCCAAGTTAGAAGCAGAGCCTAAGGTGTAAATTATTGATAGTCCATATCTCGGAAACTATAAGAGATAATACAATTTCGCAACCGGCAATGTAATTAGCATGCCGAATATCACTTGGAATGTAAATTGGGACGAAATCGCCAATAGATAAGACCATTTTACAATTTGGGCCCAAGTTAGAAGCAGAGCCTAAGGTGTAAATTATCGATAGTCCATATCTCGGAAACTATAAAAGATAATGCAATTTGGCAACCGGCAATGTAATTAGCATGCCGAATATTACTTGGAATGTGAATTGGAACGAAATCGCCAATAGACAAGACCATTTTACAATTTGGGCCCAAGTTAGAAGCAGAGCCTAAGGTGTAAATAATCGATAGTCCATATCTCGGAAACTATAAGAGATAATGCAATTTGGCAACCGGCAATGTAATTAGCATGCCGAATATTACTTGGAATGTGAATTGGAACGAAATCGCCAATAGATAAGACCATTTTACAATTTGGGCCCAAGTTAGAAGCAGAGCCTAAGGTGTAAATTATCGATAGTCCATATCTCGGAAACTATAAGAGATAATGCAATTTGGCAACCGGCAATGTAATTAGCATGCCGAATATTACTTGGAATGTGAATTGGAACGAAATCGCCAATAGATAAGACCATTTTACAATTTGGGCCCAAGTTAGAAGCAGAGCCTAAGGTGTAAATTATCGATAGTCCATATCTCGGAAACTATAAGAGATAATGCAATTTGGAAACCGGCAATGTAATTAGCATGCCGAATATTACTTGGAATGTGAATTGCAACTAAATCGCCAATAGATAAGACCATTTTACAATTTGGGCCCAAGTTAGAAGCAGAGCCTAAGGTGTAAATTATCGATAGTCCATATCTCGGAAACTATAAGAGATAATGCAATTTGGCAACCGGCAATGTAATTAGCATGCCGAATATTACTTGGAATGTGAATTGGAACGAAATCGCCAATAGATAAGACCATTTTACAATTTGGGCCCAAGTTAGAAGCAGAGTCTAAGGTGTAAATTATCGATAGTCCATATCTCGGAAACTATAAGAGATAATGCAATTTGGCAACCGGCAATGTAATTAGCATGCCGAATATTACTTGGAATGTGAATTGGAACGAAATCGCCAATAGATAAGACCATTTTACAATTTGGGCCCAAGTTAGAAGCAGAGCCTAAGGTGTAAATTATCGATAGTCCATATCTCGGAAACTATAAGAGATAATGCAATTTGGCAACCGGCAATGTAATTAGCATGCCGAATATTACTTGGTTCGTCCATCGCTCGATGGACGAACCTAAATCGCCAATAGATAAGACCATTTTACAATTTGGGCCCAAGTTAGAAGCAGAGCCTAAGGTGTAAATTATCGATAGTCCATATCTCGGAAACTATAAGAGATAATGCAATTTGGCAACCGGCAATGTAATTAGCATGCCGAATATTACTTGGAATGTGAATTGGAACGAAATCGCCAATTGATAAGACCATTTTACAATTTGGGCCCAAGTTAGAAGCAGAGCCTAAGGTGTAAATTATCGATAGTCCATATCTCGGAAACTATAAGAGATAATGCTATTTGGCAACCGGCAATGTAATTAGCATGCCGAATATTACTTGGAATGTGAATTGGAACGAAATCGCCAATAGATAAGACCATTTTACAATTTGGGCCCAAGTTAGAAGCAGAGCCTAAGGTGTAAATTATCGATAGTCCATATCTCGGAAACTATAAGAGATAATGCAATTTGGCAACCGGCAATGTAATTAGCATGCCGAATATTACTTGGAATGTGAATTGGATCGAAATCGCCAATAGATAAGACCATTTTACAATTTGGGCCCAAGTTGGAAGCAGAGCCTAAGGTGTAAATTATCGATAGTCCATATCTCGGAAACTATAAGAGATAATGCAATTTCGCAACCGGCAATGTAATTAGCATGCCGAATATCACTTGGAATGTGAATTGGGACGAAATCGCCAATAGATAAGACCATTTTACAATTTGGGCCCAAGTTAGAAGCAGAGCCTAAGGTGTAAATTATCGATAGTCCATATCTCGGAAACTATAAGAGATAATGCAATTTGGCAACCGGCAATGTAATTAGCATGCCGAATATTACTTGGAATGTGAATTGGAACGAAATCGCCAATAGATAAGACCATTTTACAATTTGGGCCCAAGTTAGAAGCAGAGCCTAAGGTGTAAATTATCGATAGTCCATATCTCGGAAACTATAAGAGATAATGCAATTTGGCAACCGGCAATGTAATTAGCATGCCGAATATTACTTGGAATGTGAATTGGAACGAAATCGCCAATAGATAAGACCATTTTACAATTTGGGCCCAAGTTAGAAGCAGAGCCTAAGGTGTAAATTATCGATAGTCCATATCTCGGAAACTATAAGAGATAATGCAATTTGGCAACCGGCAATGTAATTAGCATGCCGAATATTACTTGGAATGTGAATTGGAACGAAATCGCCAATAGATAAGACCATTTTACAATTTGGGCCCAAGTTAGAAGCAGAGCCTAAGGTGTAAATTATTGATAGTCCATATCTCGGAAACTATAAGAGATAATGCAATTTCGCAACCGGCAATGTAATTAGCATGCCGAATATCACTTGGAATGTGAATTGGGACGAAATCGCCAATAGATAAGACCATTTTACAATTTGGGCCCAAGTTAGAAGCAGAGCCTAAGGTGTAAATTATCGATAGTCCATATCTCGGAAACTATAAGAGATAATGCAATTTGGCAACCGGCAATGTAATTAGCATGCCTAATATTACTTGGAATGTGAATTGGAACGAAATCGCCAATAGATAAGACCATTTTACAATTTGGGCCCAAGTTAGAAGCAGAGCCTAAGGTGTAAATTATCGATAGTCCATATCTCGGAAACTATAAAAGATAATGCAATTTGGCAACCGGCAATGTAATTAGCATGCCGAATATTACTTGGAATGTGAATTGGAACGAAATCGCCAATAGATAAGACCATTTTACAATTTGGGCCCAAGTTAGAAGCAGAGCCTAAGGTGTAAATTATCGATAGTCCATATCTCGGAAACTATAAGAGATAATGCAATTTGGCAACCGGCAATGTAATTAGCATGCCGAATATTACTTGGATTGTGAATTGGAACGAAATCGCCAATAGATAAGACCATTTTACAATTTGGGCCCAAGTTAGAAGCAGAGCCTAAGGTGTAAATTATCGATAGTCCATATCTCGGAAACTATAAGAGATAATGCAATTTGGCAACCGGCAATGTAATTAGCATGCCGAATATTACTTGGAATGTGAATTGGAACGAAATCGCCAATAGATAAGACCATTTTACAATTTGGGCCCAAGTTAGAAGCAGAGCCTAAGGTGTAAATTATCGATAGTCCATATCTCGGAAACTATAAGAGATAATGCAATTTGGCAACCGGCAATGTAATTAGCATGCCGAATATTACTTGGAATGTGAATTGCAACTAAATCGCCAATAGATAAGACCATTTTACAATTTGGGCCCAAGTTAGAAGCAGAGCCTAAGGTGTAAATTATCGATAGTCCATATCTCGGAAACTATAAGAGATAATGCAATTTGGCAACCGACAATGTAATTAGCATGCCGAATATTACTTGGATTGTGAATTGGAACGAAATCGCCAATTGATAAGACCATTTTACAATTTGGGCCCAAGTTAGAAGCAGAGCCTAAGGTGTAAATTATCGATAGTCCATATCTCGGAAACTATAAGAGATAATGCAATTTGGCAACCGGCAATGTAATTAGCATGGCGAATATTACTTGGAATGTGAATTGGAACGAAATCGCCAATAGATAAGACCATTTTACAATTTGGGCCCAAGTTAGAAGCAGAGCCTAAGGTGTAAATTATCGATAGTCCATATCTCGGAAACTATAAGAGATAATGCAATTTGGCAACCGGCAATGTAATTAGCATGCCGAATATTACTTGGAATGTGAATTGGAACGAAATCGCCAATAGATAAGACCATTTTACAATTTGGGCCCAAGTTAGAAGCAGAGCCTAAGGTGTAAATTATCGATAGTCCATATCTCGGAAACTATAAGAGATAATGCAATTTGGCAACCGGAAATGTAATTAGCATGCCGAATATTACTTGGAATGTGAATTGGAACGAAATCGCCAATCGATAAGACCATTTTACAATTTGGGCCCAAGTTAGAAGCAGAGCCTAAGGTGTAAATTATCGATAGTCCATATCTCGGAAACTATAAGAGATAATGCAATTTGGCAACCGGCAATGTAATTAGCATGCCGAATATCACTTGGAATGTGAATTGGGACGAAATCGCCAATAGATAAGACCATTTTACAATTTGGGCCCAAGTTAGAAGCAGAGCCTAAGGTGTAAATTATCGATAGTCCATATCTCGGAAACTATAAGAGATAATGCAATTTGGCAACCGGCAATGTAATTAGCATGCCGAATATCACTTGGAATGTGAATTGGGACGAAATCGCCAATAGATAAGACCATTTTACAATTTGGGCCCAAGTTAGAAGCAGAGCCTAAGGTGTAAATTATCGATAGTCCATATCTCGGAAACTATAAGAGATAATGCAATTTGGCAACCGGCAATGTAATTAGCATGCCGAATATTACTTGGAATGTGAATTGGAACGAAATCGCCAATAGATAAGACCATTTTACAATTTGGGCCCAAGTTAGAAGCAGAGCCTAAGGTGTAAATTATCGATAGTCCATATCTCGGAAACTATAAAAGATAATGCAATTTGGCAACCGGCAATGTAATTAGCATGCCGAATATTACTTGGAATGTGAATTGGAACGAAATCGCCAATAGATAAGACCATTTTACAATTTGGGCCCAAGTTAGAAGCAGAGCCTAAGGTGTAAATTATCGATAGTCCATATCTCGGAAACTATAAGAGATAATGCAATTTGGCAACCGGCAATGTAATTAGCATGCCGAATATTACTTGGATTGTGAATTGGAACGAAATCGCCAATAGATAAGACCATTTTACAATTTGGGCCCAAGTTAGAAGCAGAGCCTAAGGTGTAAATTATCGATAGTCCATATCTCGGAAACTATAAGAGATAATGCAATTTGGCAACCGGCAATGTAATTAGCATGCCGAATATTACTTGGAATGTGAATTGGAACGAAATCGCCAATAGATAAGACCATTTTACAATTTGGGCCCAAGTTAGAAGCAGAGCCTAAGGTGTAAATTATCGATAGTCCATATCTCGGAAACTATAAGAGATAATGCAATTTGGCAACCGGCAATGTAATTAGCATGCCGAATATTACTTGGAATGTGAATTGGAACGAAATCGCCAATAGATAAGACCATTTTACAATTTGGGCCCAAGTTAGAAGCAGAGCCTAAGGTGTAAATTATCGATAGTCCATATCTCGGAAACTATAAGAGATAATGCAATTTGGCAACCGGCAATGTAATTAGCATGCCGAATATTACTTGGAATGTGAATTGGAACGAAATCGCCAATAGATAAGACCATTTTACAATTTGGGCCCAAGTTAGAAGCAGAGCCTAAGGTGTAAATTATTGATAGTCCATATCTCGGAAACTATAAGAGATAATGCAATTTCGCAACCGGCAATGTAATTAGCATGCCGAATATCACTTGGAATGTGAATTGGGACGAAATCGCCAATAGATAAGACCATTTTACAATTTGGGCCCAAGTTAGAAGCAGAGCCTAAGGTGTAAATTATCGATAGTCCATATCTCGGAAACTATAAGAGATAATGCAATTTGGCAACCGGCAATGTAATTAGCATGCCGAATATTACTTGGAATGTGAATTGGAACGAAATCGCCAATAGATAAGACCATTTTACAATTTGGGCCCAAGTTAGAAGCAGAGCCTAAGGTGTAAATTATCGATAGTCCATATCTCGGAAACTATAAAAGATAATGCAATTTGGCAACCGGCAATGTAATTAGCATGCCGAATATTACTTGGAATGTGAATTGGAACGAAATCGCCAATAGATAAGACCATTTTACAATTTGGGCCCAAGTTAGAAGCAGAGCCTAAGGTGTAAATTATCGATAGTCCATATCTCGGAAACTATAAGAGATAATGCAATTTGGCAACCGGCAATGTAATTAGCATGCCGAATATTACTTGGATTGTGAATTGGAACGAAATCGCCAATAGATAAGACCATTTTACAATTTGGGCCCAAGTTAGAAGCAGAGCCTAAGGTGTAAATTATCGATAGTCCATATCTCGGAAACTATAAGAGATAATGCAATTTGGCAACCGGCAATGTAATTAGCATGCCGAATATTACTTGGAATGTGAATTGGAACGAAATCGCCAATAGATAAGACCATTTTACAATTTGGGCCCAAGTTAGAAGCAGAGCCTAAGGTGTAAATTATCGATAGTCCATATCTCGGAAACTATAAGAGATAATGCAATTTGGCAACCGGCAATGTAATTAGCATGCCGAATATTACTTGGAATGTGAATTGCAACTAAATCGCCAATAGATAAGACCATTTTACAATTTGGGCCCAAGTTAGAAGCAGAGCCTAAGGTGTAAATTATCGATAGTCCATATCTCGGAAACTATAAGAGATAATGCAATTTGGCAACCGACAATGTAATTAGCATGCCGAATATTAATTGGAATGTGAATTGGAACGAAATCGCCAATTGATAAGACCATTTTACAATTTGGGCCCAAGTTAGAAGCAGAGCCTAAGGTGTAAATTATCGATAGTCAATATCTCGGAAACTATAAGAGATAATGCAATTTGGCAACCGGCAATGTAATTAGCATGCCGAATATTACTTGGAATGTGAATTGGAACGAAATCGCCAATAGATAAGACCATTTTACAATTTGGGCCCAAGTTAGAAGCAGAGCCTAAGGTGTAAATTATCGATAGTCCATATCTCGGAAACTATAAGAGATAATGCAATTTGGCAACCGGCAATGTAATTAGCATGCCGAATATTACTTGGAATGTGAATTGGAACGAAATCGCCAATAGATAAGACCATTTTACAATTTGGGCCCAAGTTAGAAGCAGAGCCTAAGGTGTAAATTATCGATAGTCCATATCTCGGAAACTATAAGAGATAATGCAATTTGGCAACCGGCAATGTAATTAGCATGCCGAATATTACTTGGAATGTGAATTGGATCGAAATCGCCAATAGATAAGACCATTTTACAATTTGGGCCCAAGTTGGAAGCAGAGCCTAAGGTGTAAATTATCGATAGTCCATATCTCGGAAACTATAAGAGATAATGCAATTTCGCAACCGGCAATGTAATTAACATGCCGAATATCACTTGGAATGTGAATTGGGACGAAATCGCCAATAGATAAGACCATTTTACAATTTGGGCCCAAGTTAGAAGCAGAGCCTAAGGTGTAAATTATCGATAGTCCATATCTCGGAAACTATAAGAGATAATGCAATTTGGCAACCGGCAATGTAATTAGCATGCCGAATATTACTTGGAATGTGAATTGGAACGAAATCGCCAATAGATAAGACCATTTTACAATTTGGGCCCAAGTTAGAAGCAGAGCCTAAGGTGTAAATTATCGATAGTCCATATCTCGGAAACTATAAGAGATAATGCAATTTGGCAACCGGCAATGTAATTAGCATGCCGAATATTACTTGGAATGTGAATTGGAACGAAATCGCCAATAGATAAGACCATTTTACAATTTGGGCCCAAGTTAGAAGCAGAGCCTAAGGTGTAAATTATCGATAGTCCATATCTCGGAAACTATAAGAGATAATGCAATTTGGCAACCGGCAATGTAATTAGCATGCCGAATATTACTTGGAATGTGAATTGGAACGAAATCGCCAATAGATAAGACCATTTTACAATTTGGGCCCAAGTTAGAAGCAGAGCCTAAGGTGTAAATTATTGATAGTCCATATCTCGGAAACTATAAGAGATAATGCAATTTGGCAACCGGCAATGTAATTAGCATGCCGAATATTACTTGGAATGTGAATTGGAACGAAATCGCCAATTGATAAGACCATTTTACAATTTGGGCCCAAGTTCGAAGCAGAGCCTAAGGTGTAAATTATCGATAGTCCATATCTCGGAAACTATAAGAGATAATGCAATTTGGCAACCGGCAATGTAATTAGCATGCCGAATATTACTTGGAATGTGAATTGGAACGAAATCGCCAATAGATAAGGCCATTTTACAATTTGGGCCCAAGTTAGATGCAGAGCCTAAGGTGTAAATTATCGATAGTCCATATCTCGGAAACTATAAGAGATAATGCAATTTGGCAACCGGCAATGTAATTAGCATGCCGAATATTACTTGGAATGTGAATTGCAACTAAATCGCCAATAGATAAGACCATTTTACAATTTGGGCCCAAGTTAGAAGCAGAGCCTAAGGTGTAAATAATCGATAGTCCATATCTCGGAAACTATAAGAGATAATGCAATTTGGCAACCGGCAATGTAATTATCATGCCGAATATTACTTGGAATGTGAATTGGATCGAAATCGCCAATAGATAAGACCATTTTACAATTTGGGCAAAAGTTAGAAGCAGAGCCTAAGGTGTAAATTATCGATAGTCCATATCTCGGAAACTATAAGAGATAATGCAATTTCGCAACCGGCAATGTAATTAGCATGCCGAATATCACTTGGAATGTGAATTGGGACGAAATCGCCAATAGATAAGACCATTTTACAATTTGGGCCCAAGTTAGAAGCAGAGCCTAAGGTGTAAATTATCGATAGTCCATATCTCGGAAACTATAAGAGATAATGCAATTTGGCAACCGGCAATGTAATTAGCATGCCGAATATTACTTGGAATGTGAATTGGAACGAAATCGCCAATAGATAAGACCATTTTACAATTTGGGCCCAAGTTAGGAGCAGAGCCTAAGGTGTAAATTATCGATAGTCCATATCTCGGAAACTATAAGAGATAATGCAATTTGGCAACCGGCAATGTAATTAGCATGCCGAATATTACTTGGAATGTGAATTGGAACGAAATCGCCAATAGATAAGACCATTTTACAATTTGGGCCCAAGTTAGAAGCAGAGCCTAAGGTGTAAATTATTGATAGTCCATATCTCGGAAACTATAAGAGATAATGCAATTTCGCAACCGGCAATGTAATTAGCATGCCGAATATCACTTGGAATGTGAATTGGGACGAAATCGCCAATAGATAAGACCATTTTACAATTTGGGCCCAAGTTAGAAGCAGAGCCTAAGGTGTAAATTATCGATAGTCCATATCTCGGAAACTATAAGAGATAATGCAATTTGGCAACCGGCAATGTAATTAGCATGCCAAATATTACTTGGAATGTGAATTGGAACGAAATCGCCAATAGATAAGACCATTTTACAATTTGGGCCCAAGTTAGAAGCAGAGCCTAAGGTGTAAATTATCGATAGTCCATATCTCGGAAACTATAAGAGATAATGCAATTTGGCAACCGGCAATGTAATTAGCATGCCGAATATTACTTGGAATGTGAATTGGAACAAAATCGCCAATAGATAAGACCATTTTACAATTTGGGCCCAAGTTAGAAGCAGAGCCTAAGGTGTAAATTATCGATAGTCCATATCTCGGAAACTATAAGAGATAATGCAATTTGGCAACCGGCAATGTAATTAGCATGCCGAATATTACTTGGAATGTGAATTGGAACGAAATCGCCAATAGATAAGACCATTTTACAATTTGGGCCCAAGTTAGAAGCAGACCCTAAGGTGTAAATTATTGATAGTCCATATCTCGGAAACTATAAGAGATAATGCAATTTCGCAACCGGCAATGTAATTAGCATGCCGAATATCACTTGGAATGTGAATTGGGACGAAATCGCCAATAGATAAGACCATTTTACAATTTGGGCCCAAGTTAGAAGCAGAGCCTAAGGTGTAAATTATCGCTAGTCCATATCTCGGAAACTATAAGAGATAATGCAATTTGGCAAACGGCAATGTAATTAGCATGCCGAATATTACTTGGAATGTGAATTGGAACGAAATCGCCAATAGATAAGACCATTTTACAATTTGGGCCCAAGTTAGAAGCAGAGCCTAAGGTGTAAATTATCGATAGTCCATATCTCGGAAACTATAAGAGATAATGCAATTTGGCAACCGGCAAGGTAATTAGCATGCCGAATATTACTTGGAATGTGAATTGGAACGAAATCGCCAATAGATAAGACCATTTTACAATTTGGGCCCAAGTTAGAAGCAGAGCCTAAGGTGTAAATTATCGATAGTCCATATCTCGGAAACTATAAGAGATAATGCAATTTGGCAACCGGCAATGTAATTAGCATGCCGAATATTACTTGGAATGTGAATTGGAACGAAATCGCCAATAGATAAGACCATTTTACAATTTGGGCCCAAGTTAGAAGCAGAGCCTAAGGTGTAAATTATCGATAGTCCATATCTCGGAAACTATAAGAGATAATGCAATTTGGCAACCGGCAATGTAATTAGCATGCCGAATATTACTTGGAATGTGAATTGGAACGAAATCGCCAATAGATAAGACCATTTTACAATTTGGGCCCAAGTTAGAGGCAGAGCCTAAGGTGTAAATTATCGATAGTCCATATCTCGGAAACTATAAGAGATAATGCAATTTGGCAACCGGCAATGTAATTAGCATGCCGAATATTACTTGGAATGTGAATTGGAACGAAATCGCCAATAGATAAGACCATTTTACAATTTGGGCCCAAGATAGAAGCAGAGCCTAAGGTGTAAATTATCGATAGTCCATATCTTGGAAACTATAAGAGATAATTCAATTTGGCAACCGGCAATGTAATTAGCATGCCGAATATTACTTGGAATGTGAATTGCAACGAAATCGCCAATAGATAAGACCATTTTACAATTTGGGCCCAAGTTAGAAGCAGAGCCTAAGGTGTAAATTATCGATAGTCCATATCTCGGAAACTATAAGAGATAATGCAATTTGGCAACCGGCAATGTAATTAGCATGCCGAATATTACTTGGAATGTGAATTGGAACGAAATCGCCAATAGATAAGACCATTTTACAATTTGGGCCCAAGTTAGAAGCAGAGCCTAAGGTGTAAATTATCGATAGTCCATATCTCGGAAACTATAAGAGATAATGCAATTTCGCAACCGGCAATGTAATTAGCATGCCGAATATCACTTGGAATGTGAATTGGGACGAAATCGCCAATAGATAAGACCATTTTACAATTTGGGCCCAAGTTAGAAGCAGAGCCTAAGGTGTAAATTATCGATAGTCCATATCTCGGAAACTATAAGAGTTAATGCAATTTGGCAACCGGCAATGTAATTAGCATGCCGAATATTACTTGGAATGTGAATTGGAACGAAACCGCCAATAGATAAGACCATTTTACAATTTGGGCCCAAGTTAGAAGCAGAGCCTAAGGTGTAAATTATCGATAGTCCATATCTCGGAAACTATAAGAGATAATGCAATTTGGCAACCGGCAATGTAATTAGCATGCCGAATATTACTTGGAATGTGAATTGGAACGAAATTGCCAATAGATAAGACCATTTTACAATTTGGGCCCAAGTTAGAAGCAGAGCCTAAGGTGTAAATTATCGATAGTCCATATCTCTGAAACTATAAGAGATAATGCAATTTCGCAACCGGCAATGTAATTAGCATGCCGAATATTACTTGGAATGTGAATTGGGACGAAATCGCCAATAGATAAGGCCATTTTACAATTTGGGCCCAAGTTAGAAGCAGAGCCTAAGGTGTAAATTATCGATAGTCCATATCTCGGAAACTATAAGAGATAATGCAATTTGGCAACCGGCAATGTAATTAGCATGCCGAATATTACTTGGAATGTGAATTGGAACGAAATCGCCAATAGATAAGACCATTTTACAATTTGGGCCCAAGTTAGAAGCAGAGCCTAAGGTGTAAATTATTGATAGTCCATATCTCGGAAACTATAAGAGATAATGCAATTTCGCAACCGGCAATGTAATTAGCATGCCGAATATTACTTGGAGTGTGAATTGGAACGAAATCGCCAATAGATAAGACCATTTTACAATTTGGGCCCAAGTTAGAAGCAGAGCCTAAGGTGTAAATTATCGATAGTCCATATCTCGGAAACTACAAGAGATAATGCAATTTGGCAACCGGCAATGTAATTAGCATGCCGAATATTACTTGGAATGTGAATTTTAACGAAATCGCCAATAGATAAGACCATTTTACAATTTGGGCCCAAGTTAGAAGCAGAGCCTAAGGTGTAAATTATCGATAGTCCATATCTCGGAAACTATAAGAGATAATGCAATTTGGCAACCGGCAATGTAATTAGCATGCCGAATATTACTTGGAATGTGAATTGGAACGAAATCGTCAATAGATAAGACCATTTTACAATTTGGGCCCAAGTTAGAAGCAGAGCCTAAGATGTAAATTATCGATAGTCCATATCTCGGAAACTATAAGAGATAATGCAATTTGGCAACCGGCAATGTAATTAGCATGCCGAATATTACTTGGAATGTGAATTGGAACGAAATCGCCAATAGATAAGACTATTTTACAATTTGGGCCCAAGTTAGAAGCAGAGCCTAAGGTGTAAATTATCGATAGTCCATATCTCGGAAACTATAAGAGATAATGCAATTTGGCAACCGGCAATGTAATTAGCATGCAGAATATTACTTGGAATGTGAATTGGAACGAAATCGCCAATAGATAAGACCATTTTACAATTTGGGCCCAAGTTAGAAGCAGAGCCTAAGGTGTAAATTATTGATAGTCCATATCTCGGAAACTATAAGAGATAATGCAATTTCGCAACCGGCAATGTAATTAGCATGCCGAATATCACTTGGAATGTGAATTGGGACGAAATCGCCAATAGATAAGACCATTTTACAATTTGGGCCCAAGTTAGAAGCAGAGCCTAAGGTGTAAATTATCGATAGTCCATATCTCGGAAACTATAAGAGATAATGCAATTTGGCAACCGGCAATGTAATTAGCATGCCGAATATTACTTGGAATGTGAATTGGAACGAAATCGCCAATAGATAAGACCATTTTACAATTTGGGCCCAAGTTAGAAGCAGAGCCTAAGGTGTAAATTATCGATAGTCCATATCTCGGAAACTATAAGAGATAATGCAATTTGGCAACCGGCAATGTAATTAGCATGCCGAATATTACTTGGAATGTGAATTGGAACGAAATCGCCAATAGGTAAGACCATTTTACAATTTGGGCCCAAGTTAGAAGCAGAGCCTAAGGTGTAAATTATCGATAGTCCATATCTCGGAAACTATAAGAGATAATTCAATTTGGCAACCGGCAATGTAATTAGCATGCCGAATATTACTTGGAATGTGAATTGGAACGAAATCGCCAATAGATAAGACCATTTTACAATTTGGGCCCAAGTTAGAAGAAGAGCCTAAGGTGTAAATTATCGATAGTCCATATCTCGGAAACTATAAGAGATAATGCAATTTGGCAACCGGCAATGTAATTAGCATGCCGAATATTACTTGGAATGTGAATTGGAACGAAATCGCCAATAGATAAGACCATTTTACAATTTGGGCCCAAGTTAGAAGCAGAGCCTAAGGTGTAAATTATCGATAGTCCATATCTCGGAAACTATAAGAGATAATGCAATTTGGCAACCGGCAATGTAATTAGCATGCCGAATATTACTTGGAATGTGAATTGGAACGAAATCGCCAATAGATAAGACCATTTTACAATTTGGGCCCAAGTTAGAAGCAGAGCCTAAGGTGTAAATTATCGATAGTCCATATCTCGGAAACTATAAGAGATAATGCAATTTGGCAACCGGCAATGTAATTAGCATGCCGAATATTACTTGGAATGTGAATTGGAACGAAATCGCCAATAGATAAGACCATTTTACAATTTGGGCCCAAGTTAGAAGCAGAGCCTAAGGTGTAAATTATCGATAGTCCATATCTCGGAAACTATAAGAGATAGTGCAATTTGGCAACCGGCAATGTAATTAGCATGCCGAATATTAATTGGAATGTGAATTGGAACGAAATCGCCAATAGATAAGACCATTTTACAATTTGGGCCCAAGTTAGAAGCAGAGCCTAAGGTGTAAATTATCGATAGTCCATATCTCGGAAACTATAAGAGATAATGCAATTTGGCAACCGGCAATGTAATTAGCATGCCGAATATTACTTGGAATGTGAATTGGAACGAAATCGCCAATAGGTAAGACCATTTTACAATTTGGGCCCAAGTTAGAAGCAGAGCCTAAGGTGTAAATTATCGATAGTCCATATCTCGGAAACTATAAGAGATAATTCAATTTGGCAACCGGCAATGTAATTAGCATGCCGAATATTACTTGGAATGTGAATTGGAACGAAATCGCCAATAGATAAGACCATTTTACAATTTGGGCCCAAGTTAGAAGCAGAGCCTAAGGTGTAAATTATTGATAGTCCATATCTCGGAAACTATAAGAGATAATGCAATTTGGCAACCGGAAATGTAATTAGCATGCCGAATATTACTTGGAATGTGAATTGGAACGAAATCGCCAATAGAGAAGACCATTTTACAATTTGGGCCCAAGTTAGAAGCAGAGCCTAAGGTGTAAATTATCGATAGTCCATATCTCGGAAACTATAAGAGATAATGCAATTTGGCAACCGGCAATGTAATTAGCATGCCGAATATTACTTGGAATGTGAATTGGAACGAAATCGCCAATAGATAAGACCATTTTACAATTTGGGCCCAAGTTAGAAGCAGAGACTAAGGTGTAAATTATCGATAGTCCATATCTCGGAAACTATAAGAGGTAATGCAATTTGGCAACCGGCAATGTAATTAGCATGCCGAATATTACTTGGAATGTGAATTGGAACGAAATCGCCAATAGAGAAGACCATTTTACAATTTGGGCCCAAGTTAGAAGCAGAGCCTAAGGTGTAAATTATCGATAGTCCATATCTCGGAAACTATAAGAGATAATGCAATTTGGCAACCGGCAATGTAATTAGCATGCCGAATATTACTTGGAATGTGAATTGGAACGAAATCGCCAATAGATAAGATTATTTTACAATTTGGGCCCAAGTTAGAAGCAGAGCCTAAGGTGTAAATTGTCGATAGTCCATATCTCGGAAACTATAAGAGATAATGCAATTTGGCAACCGGCAATGTAATTAGCATGCCGAATATTACTTGGAATGTGAATTGGAACGAAATCGCCAATAGATAAGACCATTTTACAATTTGGGCCCAAGTTAGAAGCAGAGCCTAAGGTGTAAATTATCGATAGTCCATATCTCGGAAACTATAAGAGATAATGCAATTTGGCAACCGGCAATGTAATTAGCATGCCGAATTTTACTTGGAATGTGAATTGGAACGAAATCGCCAATAGAGAAGACCATTTTACAATTTGGGCCCAAGTTAGAAGCAGAGCCTAAGGTGTAAATTATCGATAGTCCATATCTCGGAAACTATAAGAGATAATGCAATTTGGCAACCGGCAATGTAATTAGCATGCCGAATATTACTTGGAATGTGAATTGGAACGAAATCGCCAATAGATAAGACCATTTTACAATTTGGGCCCAAGTTAGAAGCAGAGCCTAAGGTGTAAATTATCGATAGTCCATATCTCGGAAACTATAAGAGGTAATGCAATTTGGCAACCGGCAATGTAATTAGCATGCCGAATATTACTTGGAATGTGAATTGGAACGAAATCGCCAATAGAGAAGACCATTTTACAATTTGGGCCCAAGTTAGAAGCAGAGCCTAAGGTGTAAATTATCGATAGTCCATATCTCGGAAACTATAAGAGATAATGCAATTTGGCAACCGGCAATGTAATTAGCATGCCGAATATTACTTGGAATGTGAATTGGAACGAAATCGCCAATAGATAAGACTATTTTACAATTTGGGCCCAAGTTAGAAGCAGAGCCTAAGGTGTAAATTGTCGATAGTCCATATCTCGGAAACTATAAGAGATAATGCAATTTGGCAACCGGCAATGTAATTAGCATGCCGAATATTACTTGGAATGTGAATTGGAACGAAATCGCCAATAGATAAGACCATTTTACAATTTGGGCCCAAGTTAGAAGCAGAGCCTAAGGTGTAAATTATCGATAGTCCATATCTCGGAAACTATAAGAGATAATGCAATTTGGCAACCGGCAATGTAATTAGCATGCCGAATATTACTTGGAATGTGAATTGGAACGAAATCGTCAATAGATAAGACCATTTTACAATTTGGGCCCAAGTTAGAAGCAGAGCCTAAGGTGTAAATTATCGATAGTCCATATCTCGGAAACTATAAGAGATAATGCAATTTGGCAACCGGCAATGTAATTAGCATGCCGAATATTACTTGGAATGTGAATTGGAACGAAATCGCCAATAGATAAGATTATTTTACAATTTGGGCCCAAGTTAGAAGCAGAGCCTAAGGTGTAAATTGTCGATAGTCCATATCTCGGAAACTATAAGAGATAATGCAATTTGGCAACCGGCAATGTAATTAGCATGCCGAATATTACTTGGAATGTGAATTGGAACGAAATCGCCAATAGAGAAGACCATTTTACAATTTGGGCCCAAGTTAGAAGCAGAGCCTAAGGTGTAAATTATCGATAGTCCATATCTCGGAAACTATAAGAGATAATGCAATTTGGCAACCGGCAATGTAATTAGCATGCCGAATATTACTTGGAATGTAAATTGGAACGAAATCGCCAATAGATAAGACCATTTTACAATTTGGGCCCAAGTTAGAAGCAGAGCCTAAGGTGTAAATTATCGATAGTCCATATCTCGGAAACTACACGAGATAATGCAATTTGGCAACCGGCAATGTAATTAGCATGCCGAATATTACTTGGAATGTGAATTGGAACGAAATCGTCAATAGATAAGACCATTTTACAATTTGGGCCCAAGTTAGAAGCAGAGCCTAAGGTGTAAATTATCGATAGTCCATATCTCGGAAACTATAAGAGATAATGCAATTTGGCAACCGGCAATGTAATTAGCATGCCGAATATTACTTAGAATGTGAATTGGAACGAAATCGCCAATAGATAAGACCATTTTACAATTTGGGCCCAAGTTAGAAGCAGAGCCTAAGGTGTAAATTATCGATAGTCCATATCTCGGAAACTATAAGAGATAATGCAATTTGGCAACCGGCAATGTAATTAGCATGCCGAATATTACTTGGAATGTGAATTGGAACGAAATCGCCAATAGATAAGACCATTTTACAATTTGGGCCCAAGTTGGAAGCAGAGCCTAAGGTGTAAATTATTGATAGTCCATATCTCGGAAACTATAAGAGATAATGCAATTTCGCAACCGGCAATGTAATTAGCATGCCGAATATCACTTGGAATGTGAATTGGGACGAAATCGCCAATAGATAAGACCATTTTACAATTTGGGCCCAAGTTAGAAGCAGAGCCTAAGGTGTAAATTATCGATAGTCCATATCTCGGAAACTATAAGAGATAATGCAATTTGGCAACCGGCAATGTAATTAGCATGCCGAATATTACTTGGAATGTGAATTGGAACGAAATCGCCAATAGATAAGACCATTTTACAATTTGGGCCCAAGTTAGAAGCAGAGCCTAAGGTGTAAATTATCGATAGTCCATATCTCGGAAACTATAAGAGATAATGCAATTTGGCAACCGGCAATGTAATTAGCATGCCGAATATTACTTGGAATGTGAATTGGAACGAAATCGCCAATAGGTAAGACCATTTTACAATTTGGGCCCAAGTTAGAAGCAGAGCCTAAGGTGTAAATTATCGATAGTCCATATCTCGGAAACTATAAGAGATAATTCAATTTGGCAACCGGCAATGTAATTAGCATGCCGAATATTACTTGGAATGTGAATTGGAACGAAATCGCCAACAGATAAGACCATTTTACAATTTGGGCCCAAGTTAGAAGCAGAGCCTAAGGTGCAAATTATCGATAGTCCATATCTCGGAAACTATAAGAGATAGTGCAATTTGGCAACCGGCAATGTAATTAGCATGCCGAATATTAATTGGAATGTGAATTGGAACGAAATCGCCAATAGATAAGACCATTTTACAATTTGGGCCCAAGTTAGAAGCAGAGCCTAAGGTGTAAATTATCGATAGTCTATATCTCGGAAACTATAGGAGATAATGCAATTTGGCAACCGGCAATGTAATTAGCATGCCGAATATTACTTGGAATGTGAATTGGAACGAAATCGCCAATAGGTAAGACCATTTTACAATTTGGGCCCAAGTTAGAAGCAGAGCCTAAGGTGTAAATTATCGATAGTCCATATCTCGGAAACTATAAGAGATAATTCAATTTGGCAACCGGCAATGTAATTAGCATGCCGAATATTACTTGGAATGTGAATTGGAACGAAATCGCCAATAGATAAGACCATTTTACAATTTGGGCCCAAGTTAGAAGCAGAGCCTAAGGTGTAAATTATTGATAGTCCATATCTCGGAAACTATAAGAGATAATGCAATTTGGCAACCGGCAATGTAATTAGCATGCCGAATATTACTTGGAATGTGAATTGGAACGAAATCGCCAATAGAGAAGACCATTTTACAATTTGGGCCCAAGTTAGAAGCAGAGCCTAAGGTGTAAATTATCGATAGTCCATATCTCGGAAACTATAAGAGATAATGCAATTTGGCAACCGGCAATGTAATTAGCATGCCGAATATTACTTGGAATGTGAATTGGAACGAAATCGCCAATAGATAAGACCATTTTACAATTTGGGCCCAAGTTAGAAGCAGAGCCTAAGGTGTAAATTATCGATAGTCCATATCTCGGAAACTATAAGAGGTAATGCAATTTGGCAACCGGCAATGTAATTAGCATGCCGAATATTACTTGGAATGTGAATTGGAACGAAATCGCCAATAGAGAAGACCATTTTACAATTTGGGCCCAAGTTAGAAGCAGAGCCTAAGGTGTAAATTATCGATAGTCCATATCTCGGAAACTATAAGAGATAATGCAATTTGGCAACCCGCAATGTAATTAGCATGCCGAATATTACTTGGAATGTGAATTGGAACGAAATCGCCAATAGATAAGACTATTTTACAATTTGGGCCCAAGTTAGAAGCAGAGCCTAAGGTGTAAATTGTCGATAGTCCATATCTCGGAAACTATAAGAGATAATGCAATTTGGCAACCGGCAATGTAATTAGCATGCCGAATATTACTTGGAATGTGAATTGGAACGAAATCGCCAATAGATAAGACCATTTTACAATTTGGGCCCAAGTTAGAAGCAGAGCCTAAGGTGTAAATTATCGATAGTCCATATCTCGGAAACTATAAGAGATAATGCAATTTGGCAACCGGCAATGTAATTAGCATGCCGAATATTACTTGGAATGTGAATTGGAACGAAATCGCCAATAGATAAGACCATTTTACAATTTGGGCCCAAGTTAGAAGCAGAGCCTAAGGTGTAAATTATCGATAGTCCATATCTCTGAAACTATAAGAGATAATGCAATTTCGCAACCGGCAATGTAATTAGCATGCCGAATATTACTTGGAATGTGAATTGGGACGAAATCGCCAATAGATAAGGCCATTTTACAATTTGGGCCCAAGTTAGAAGCAGAGCCTAAGGTGTAAATTATCGATAGTCCATATCTCGGAAACTATAAGAGATAATGCAATTTGGCAACCGGCAATGTAATTAGCATGCCGAATATTACTTGGAATGTGAATTGGAACGAAATCGCCAATAGATAAGACCATTTTACAATTTGGGCCCAAGTTAGAAGCAGAGCCTAAGGTGTAAATTACCGATAGTCCATATCTCGGAAACTATAAGAGATAATGCAATTTGGCAACCGGCAATGTAATTAGCATGCAGAATATTACTTGGAATGTGAATTGGAACGAAATCGCCAATAGATAAGACCATTTTACAATTTGGGCCCAAGTTAGAAGCAGAGCCTAAGGTGTAAATTATCGATAGTCCATATCTCGGAAACTATAAGAGATAATGCAATTTCGCAACCGGCAATGTAATTAGCATGCCGAATATCACTTGGAATGTGAATTGGGACGAAATCGCCAATAGATAAGACCATTTTACAATTTGGGCCCAAGTTAGAAGCAGAGCCTAAGGTGTAAATTATCGATAGTCCATATCTCGGAAACTATAAGAGATAATGCAATTTGGCAACCGGCAATGTAATTAGCATGCCGAATATTACTTGGAATGTGAATTGGAACGAAATCGCCAATAGATAAGACCATTTTACAATTTGGGCCCAAGTTAGAAGCAGAGCCTAAGGTGTAAATTATCGATAGTCCATATCTCGGAAACTATAAGAGATAATGCAATTTGGCAACCGGCAATGTAATTAGCATGCCGAATATTACTTGGAATGTGAATTGGAGCGAAATCGCCAATAGGTAAGACCATTTTACAATTTGGGCCCAAGTTAGAAGCAGAGCCTAAGGTGTAAATTATCGATAGTCCATATCTCGGAAACTATAAGAGATAATTCAATTTGGCAACCGGCAATGTAATTAGCATGCCGAATATTACTTGGAATGTGAATTGGAACGAAATCGCCAATAGATAAGACCATTTTACAATTTGGGCCCAAGTTAGAAGAAGAGCCTAAGGTGTAAATTATCGATAGTCCATATCTCGGAAACTATAAGAGATAATGCAATTTGGCAACCGGCAATGTAATTAGCATGCCGAATATTACTTGGAATGTGAATTGGAACGAAATCGCCAATAGATAAGACCATTTTACAATTTGGGCCCAAGTTAGAAGCAGAGCCTAAGGTGTAAATTATCGATAGTCCATATCTCGGAAACTATAAGAGATAATGCAATTTGGCAACCGGCAATGTAATTAGCATGCCGAATATTACTTGGAATGTGAATTGGAACGAAATCGCCAATAGATAAGACCATTTTACAATTTGGGCCCAAGTTAGAAGCAGAGCCTAAGGTGTAAATTATCGATAGTCCATATCTCGGAAACTATAAGAGATAATGCAATTTGGCAACCGGCAATGTAATTAGCATGCCGAATATTACTTGGAATGTGAATTGGAACGAAATCGCCAATAGATAAGACCATTTTACAATTTGGGCCCAAGTTAGAAGCAGAGCCTAAGGTGTAAATTATCGATAGTCCATATCTCGGAAACTATAAGAGATAGTGCAATTTGGCAACCGGCAATGTAATTAGCATGCCGAATATTAATTGCAATGTGAATTGGAACGAAATCGCCAATAGATAAGACCATTTTACAATTTGGGCCCAAGTTAGAAGCAGAGCCTAAGGTGTAAATTATCGATAGTCCATATCTCGGAAACTATAAGAGATAATGCAATTTGGCAACCGGCAATGTAATTAGCATGCCGAATATTACTTGGAATGTGAATTGGAACGAAATCGCCAATAGATAAGACCATTTTACAATTTGGGCCCAAGTTAGAAGCAGAGACTAAGGTGTAAATTATCGATAGTCCATATCTCGGAAACTATAAGAGGTAATGCAATTTGGCAACCGGCAATGTAATTAGCATGCCGAATATTACTTGGAATGTGAATTGGAACGAAATCGCCAATAGAGAAGACCATTTTACAATTTGGGCCCAAGTTAGAAGCAGAGCCTAAGGTGTAAATTATCGATAGTCCATATCTCGGAAACTATAAGAGATAATGCAATTTGGCAACCGGCAATGTAATTAGCATGCCGAATATTACTTGGAATGTGAATTGGAACGAAATCGCCAATAGATAAGATTATTTTACAATTTGGGCCCAAGTTAGAAGCAGAGCCTAAGGTGTAAATTGTCGATAGTCCATATCTCGGAAACTATAAGAGATAATGCAATTTGGCAACCGGCAATGTAATTAGCATGCCGAATATTACTTGGAATGTGAATTGGAACGAAATCGCCAATAGATAAGACCATTTTACAATTTGGGCCCAAGTTAGAAGCAGAGCCTAAGGTGTAAATTATCGATAGTCCATATCTCGGAAACTATAAGAGATAATGCAATTTGGCAACCGGCAATGTAATTAGCATGCCGAATTTTACTTGGAATGTGAATTGGAACGAAATCGCCAATAGAGAAGACCATTTTACAATTTGGGCCCAAGTTAGAAGCAGAGCCTAAGGTGTAAATTATCGATAGTCCATATCTCGGAAACTATAAGAGATAATGCAATTTGGCAACCGGCAATGTAATTAGCATGCCGAATATTACTTGGAATGTGAATTGGAACGAAATCGCCAATAGATAAGACCATTTTACAATTTGGGCCCAAGTTAGAAGCAGAGCCTAAGGTGTAAATTATCGATAGTCCATATCTCGGAAACTATAAGAGGTAATGCAATTTGGCAACCGGCAATGTAATTAGCATGCCGAATATTACTTGGAATGTGAATTGGAACGAAATCGCCAATAGAGAAGACCATTTTACAATTTGGGCCCAAGTTAGAAGCAGAGCCTAAGGTGTAAATTATCGATAGTCCATATCTCGGAAACTATAAGAGATAATGCAATTTGGCAACCGGCAATGTAATTAGCATGCCGAATATTACTTGGAATGTGAATTGGAACGAAATCGCCAATAGATAAGACTATTTTACAATTTGGGCCCAAGTTAGAAGCAGAGCCTAAGGTGTAAATTGTCGATAGTCCATATCTCGGAAACTATAAGAGATAATGCAATTTGGCAACCGGCAATGTAATTAGCATGCCGAATATTACTTGGAATGTGAATTGGAACGAAATCGCCAATAGATAAGACCATTTTACAATTTGGGCCCAAGTTAGAAGCAGAGCCTAAGGTGTAAATTATCGATAGTCCATATCTCGGAAACTATAAGAGATAATGCAATTTGGCAACCGGCAATGTAATTAGCATGCCGAATATTACTTGGAATGTGAATTGGAACGAAATCGTCAATAGATAAGACCATTTTACAATTTGGGCCCAAGTTAGAAGCAGAGCCTAAGGTGTAAATTATCGATAGTCCATATCTCGGAAACTATAAGAGATAATGCAATTTGGCAACCGGCAATGTAATTAGCATGCCGAATATTACTTGGAATGTGAATTGGAACGAAATCGCCAATAGATAAGATTATTTTACAATTTGGGCCCAAGTTAGAAGCAGAGCCTAAGGTGTAAATTGTCGATAGTCCATATCTCGGAAACTATAAGAGATAATGCAATTTGGCAATCGGCAATGTAATTAGCATGCCGAATATTACTTGGAATGTGAATTGGAACGAAATCGCCAATAGATAAGACCATTTTACAATTTGGGCCCAAGTTAGAAGCAGAGCCTAAGGTGTAAATTATCGATAGTCCATATCTCGGAAACTATAAGATATAATGCAATTTGGCAACCGGCAATGTAATTAGCATGCCGAATTTTACTTGGAATGTGAATTGGAACGAAATCGCCAATAGAGAAGACCATTTTACAATTTGGGCCCAAGTTAGAAGCAGAGCCTAAGGTGTAAATTATCGATAGTCCATATCTCGGAAACTATAAGAGATAATGCAATTTGGCAACCGGCAATGTAATTAGCATGCCGAATATTACTTGGAATGTGAATTGGAACGAAATCGCCAATAGATAAGACCATTTTACAATTTGGGCCCAAGTTAGAAGCAGAGCCTAAGGTGTAAATTATCGATAGTCCATATCTCGGAAACTACACGAGATAATGCAATTTGGCAACCGGCAATGTAATTAGCATGCCGAATATTACTTGGAATGTGAATTGGAACGAAATCGTCAATAGATAAGACCATTTTACAATTTGGGCCCAAGTTAGAAGCAGAGCCTAAGGTGTAAATTATCGATAGTCCATATCTCGGAAACTATAAGAGATAATGCAATTTGGCAACCGGCAATGTAATTAGCATGCCGAATATTACTTAGAATGTGAATTGGAACGAAATCGCCAATAGATAAGACCATTTTACAATTTGGGCCCAAGTTAGAAGCAGAGCCTAAGGTGTAAATTATCGATAGTCCATATCTCGGAAACTATAAGAGATAATGCAATTTGGCAACCGGCAATGTAATTAGCATGCCGAATATTACTTGGAATGTGAATTGGAACGAAATCGCCAATAGATAAGACCATTTTACAATTTGGGCCCAAGTTGGAAGCAGAGCCTAAGGTGTAAATTATTGATAGTCCATATCTCGGAAACTATAAGAGATAATGCAATTTCGCAACCGGCAATGTAATTAGCATGCCGAATATCACTTGGAATGTGAATTGGGACGAAATCGCCAATAGATAAGACCATTTTACAATTTGGGCCCAAGTTAGAAGCAGAGCCTAAGGTGTAAATTATCGATAGTCCATATCTCGGAAACTATAAGAGATAATGCAATTTGGCAACCGGCAATGTAATTAGCATGCCGAATATTACTTGGAATGTGAATTGGAACGAAATCGCCAATAGATAAGACCATTTTACAATTTGGGCCCAAGTTAGAAGCAGAGCCTAAGGTGTAAATTATCGATAATCCATATCTCGGAAACTATAAGAGATAATGCAATTTGGCAACCGGCAATGTAATTAGCATGCCGAATATTACTTGGAATGTGAATTGGAACGAAATCGCCAATAGGTAAGACCATTTTACAATTTGGGCCCAAGTTAGAAGCAGAGCCTAAGGTGTAAATTATCGATAGTCCATATCTCGGAAACTATAAGAGATAATTCAATTTGGCAACCGGCAATGTAATTAGCATGCCGAATATTACTTGGAATGTGAATTGGAACGAAATCGCCAACAGATAAGACCATTTTACAATTTGGGCCCAAGTTAGAAGCAGAGCCTAAGGTGCAAATTATCGATAGTCCATATCTCGGAAACTATAAGAGATAGTGCAATTTGGCAACCGGCAATGTAATTAGCATGCCGAATATTAATTGGAATGTGAATTGGAACGAAATCGCCAATAGATAAGACCATTTTACAATTTGGGCCCAAGTTAGAAGCAGAGCCTAAGGTGTAAATTATCGATAGTCTATATCTCGGAAACTATAGGAGATAATGCAATTTGGCAACCGGCAATGTAATTAGCATGCCGAATATTACTTGGAATGTGAATTGGAACGAAATCGCCAATAGGTAAGACCATTTTACAATTTGGGCCCAAGTTAGAAGCAGAGCCTAAGGTGTAAATTATCGATAGTCCATATCTCGGAAACTATAAGAGATAATTCAATTTGGCAACCGGCAATGTAATTAGCATGCCGAATATTACTTGGAATGTGAATTGGAACGAAATCGCCAATAGATAAGACCATTTTACAATTTGGGCCCAAGTTAGAAGCAGAGCCTAAGGTGTAAATTATTGATAGTCCATATCTCGGAAACTATAAGAGATAATGCAATTTGGCAACCGGCAATGTAATTAGCATGCCGAATATTACTTGGAATGTGAATTGGAACGAAATCGCCAATAGAGAAGACCATTTTACAATTTGGGCCCAAGTTAGAAGCAGAGCCTAAGGTGTAAATTATCGATAGTCCATATCTCGGAAACTATAAGAGATAATGCAATTTGGCAACCGGCAATGTAATTAGCATGCCGAATATTACTTGGAATGTGAATTGGAACGAAATCGCCAATAGATAAGACCATTTTACAATTTGGGCCCAAGTTAGAAGCAGAGCCTAAGGTGTAAATTATCGATAGTCCATATCTCGGAAACTATAAGAGGTAATGCAATTTGGCAACCGGCAATGTAATTAGCATGCCGAATATTACTTGGAATGTGAATTGGAACGAAATCGCCAATAGAGAAGACCATTTTACAATTTGGGCCCAAGTTAGAAGCAGAGCCTAAGGTGTAAATTATCGATAGTCCATATCTCGGAAACTATAAGAGATAATGCAATTTGGCAACCCGCAATGTAATTAGCATGCCGAATATTACTTGGAATGTGAATTGGAACGAAATCGCCAATAGATAAGACTATTTTACAATTTGGGCCCAAGTTAGAAGCAGAGCCTAAGGTGTAAATTGTCGATAGTCCATATCTCGGAAACTATAAGAGATAATGCAATTTGGCAACCGGCAATGTAATTAGCATGCCAAATATTACTTGGAATGTGAATTGGAACGAAATCGCCAATAGATAAGACCATTTTACAATTTGGGCCCAAGTTAGAAGCAGAGCCTAAGGTGTAAATTATCGATAGTCCATATCTCGGAAACTATAAGAGATGATGCAATTTGGCAACCGGCAATGTAATTAGCATGCCGAATATTACTTGGAATGTGAATTGGAACGAAATCGCCAATAGATAAGACCATTTTACAATTTGGGCCCAAGTTAGAAGCAGAGCCTAAGGTGTAAATTATTGATAGTCCATATCTCGGAAACTATAAGAGATAATGCAATTTCGCAACCGGCAATGTAATTAGCATGCCGAATATTACTTGGAGTGTGAATTGGAACGAAATCGCCAATAGATAAGACCATTTTACAATTTGGGCCCAAGTTAGAAGCAGAGCCTAAGGTGTAAATTATCGATAGTCCATATCTCGGAAACTATAAGAGATAATGCAATTTGGCAACCGGCAATGTAATTAGCATGCCGAATATTACTTGGAATGTGTATTGGAACGAAATCGCCAATAGATAAGACCATTTTACAATTTGGGCCCAAGTTAGAAGCAGAGCCTAAAGTGTAAATTATCGATAGTCCATATCTCGGAAACTATAAGAGATAATGCAATTTGGCAACCGGCAATGTAATTAGCATGCCGAATATTACTTGGAATGTGAATTGGAACGAAATCGCCAATAGATAAGACCATTTTACAATTTGGGCCCAAGTTAGAAGCAGAGCCTAAGGTGTAAATCATCGATAGTCCATATCTCGGAAACTATAAGAGATAATGCAATTTGGCAACCGGCAAAGTAATTAGCATGCCGAATATTACTTGGAATGTGAATTGGAACGAAATCGCCAATAGATAAGACCATTTTACAATTTGGGCCCAAGTTAGAAGCAGAGCCTAAGGTGTAAATTATCGATAGTCCATATCTCGGAAACTATAAGAGATAATGCAATTTGGCAACCGGCAATGTAATTAGCATGCCGAATATTACTTGGAATGTGAATTGGAACGAAATCGCCAATAGATAAGACCATTTTACAATTTGGGCCCAAGTTAGAAGCAGAGCCTAAGGTGTAAATTATCGATAGTCCATATCTCGGAAACTATAAGAGATAATGCAATTTCGCCACCGGCAATGTAATTAGCATGCCGAATATCACTTGGAATGTGAATTGGGACGAAATCGCCAATAGATAAGACCATTTTACAATTTGGGCCCAAGTTAGAAGCAGAGCCTAAGGTGTAAATTATCGATAGTCCATATCTCGGAAACTATAAGAGATAATGCAATTTGGCAACCGGCAATGTAATTAGCATGCCGAATATTACTTGGAATGTGAATTGGAACGAAATCGCCAATAGATAAGACGATTTTACAATTTGGGCCCAAGTTAGAAGCAGAGCCTAAGATGTAAATTATCGATAGTCCATATCTCGGAAACTATAAGAGATAATGCAATTTGGCAACCGGCAATGTAATTAGCATGCCGAATATTACTTGGAATGTGAATTGGAACGAAATCGCCAATAGATAAGACCATTTTACAATTTGGGCCCAAGTTAGAAGCAGAGCCTAAGGTGTAAATTATCGATAGTCCATATCTCGGAAACTATAAGAGATAATGCAATTTGGCAACCGGCAATGTAATTAGCATGCCGAATATTACTTGGAATGTGAATTGGAACGAAATCGCCAATAGGTAAGACCATTTTACAATTTGGGCCCAAGTTAGAAGCAGAGCCTAAGGTGTAAATTATCGATAGTCCATATCTCTGAAACTATAAGAGATAATGCAATTTCGCAACCGGCAATGTAATTAGCATGCCGAATATTACTTGGAATGTGAATTGGGACGAAATCGCCAATAGATAAGGCCATTTTACAATTTGGGCCCAAGTTAGAAGCAGAGCCTAAGGTGTAAATAATCGATAGTCCATATCTCGGAAACTATAAGAGATAATGCAATTTGGCAACCGGCAATGTAATTAGCATGCCGAATATTACTTGGAATGTGAATTAGAACGAAATCGCCAATAGATAAGACCATTTTACAATTTGGGCCCAAGTTAGAAGCAGAGCCTAAGGTGTAAATTATCGATAGTCCATATCTCGGAAACTATAAGAGATAATGCAATATGGCAACCGGCAATGTAATTAGCATGCCGAATATTACTTGGAATGTGAATTGGAACGAAATCGTCAATAGATAAGACCATTTTACAATTTGGGCCCAAGTTAGAAGCAGAGCCTAAGGTGTAAATTATCGATAGTCCATATCTCGGAAACTATAAGAGATAATGCAATTTGGCAACCGGCAATGTAATTAGCATGCCGAATATTACTTGGAATGTGAATTGGAACGAAATCGCCAATAGATAAGACCATTTTACAATTTGGGCCCAAGTTAGAAGCAGAGCCTAAGGTGTAAATTATTGATAGTCCATATCTCGGAAACTATAAGAGATAATGCAATTTCGCAACCGGCAATGTAATTAGCATGCCGAATATCACTTGGAATGTGAATTGGGACGAAATCGCCAATAGATAAGACCATTTTACAATTTGGGCCCAAGTTAGAAGCAGAGCCTAAGGTGTAAATTATCGATAGTCCATATCTCGGAAACTATAAGAGATAATTCAATTTAGCAACCGGCAATGTAATTAGCACGCCGAATATTACTTGGAATGTGAATTGGAACGAAATCGCCAATGGATAAGACCATTTTACAATTTGGGCCCAAGTTAGAAGCAGAGCCTAAGGTGTAAATTATCGATAGTCCATATCTCGGAAACTATAAGAGATAATGCAATTTGGCAACCGGCAATGTAATTAGCATGCCGAATATTACTTGGAATGTGAATTGGAACGAAATCGCCAATAGGTAAGACCATTTTACAATTTGGGCCCAAGTTAGAAGCAGAGCCTAAGGTGTAAATTATCGATAGTCCATATCTCGGAAACTATAAGAGATAATGCAATTTGGCAACCGGCAATGTAATTAGCATGCCGAATATTATTTGGAGTGTGAATTGGAACGAAATCGCCAATAGATAAGACCATTTTACAATTTGGGCCCAAGTTAGAAGCAGAGCCTAAGGTGTAAATTATCGATAGTCCATATCTCGGAAACTATAAGAGATAATGCAATTTGGCAACCGGCAATGTAATTAGCATGCCGAATATTACTTGGAGTGTGAATTGGAACGAAATCGCCAATAGATAAGACCATTTTACAATTTGGGCCCAAGTTAGAAGCAGAGCCTAAGGTGTAAATTATCGATAGTCCATATCTCGGAAACTATAAGAGATAATGCAATTTGGCAACCGGCAATGTAATTAGCATGCCGAATATTACTTGGAATGTGAATTGGAACGGAATCGCCAATAGATAAGACCATTTTACAATTTGGGCCCAAGTTAGAAGCAGAGCCTAAGGTGTAAATTATCGATAGTCCATATCTCGGAAACTATAATAGATAATGCAATTTGGCAACCATCAATGTAATTAGCATGCCGAATATTAATTGGAATGTGAATTGGAACGAAATCGCCAATAGATAAGACCATTTTACAATTTGGGTCCAAGTTAGAAGCAGAGCCTAAGGTGTAAATTATCGATAGTCCATATCTCGGAAACTATAAGAGATAATGCAATTTGGCAACCGGCAATGTAATTAGCATGCCGAATATTACTTGGAATGTGAATTGGAACGAAATCGCCAATAGGTAAGACCATTTTACAATTTGGGCCCAAGTTAGAAGCAGAGCCTAAGGTGTAAATTATCGATAGTCCATATCTCGGAAACTATAAGAGATAATTCAATTTGGCAACCGGCAATGTAATTAGCATGCCGAATATTACTTGGAATGTGAATTGGAACGAAATCGCCAATAGATAAGACCATTTTACAATTTGGGCCCAAGTTAGAAGCAGAGCCTAAGGTGTAAATTATTGATAGTCCATATCTCGGAAACTATAAGAGATAATGCAATTTGGCAACCGGCAATGTAATTAGCATGCCGAATATTACTTGGAATGTGAATTGGAACGAAATCGCCAATAGAGAAGACCATTTTACAATTTGGGCCCAAGTTAGAAGCAGAGCCTAAGGTGTAAAATATCGATAGTCCATATCTCGGAAACTATAAGAGATAATGCAATTTGGCAACCGGCAATGTAATTAGCATGCCGAATATTACTTGGAATGTGAATTGGAACGAAATCGCCAATAGAGAAGACCATATTACAATTTGGGCCCAAGTTAGAAGCAGAGCCTAAGGTGTAAATTATCGATAGTCCATATCTCGGAAACTATAAGAGATAATGCAATTTGGCAACCGGCAATGTAATTAGCATGCCGAATATTACTTGGAATGTGAATTGGAACGAAATCGCCAATAGATAAGACCATTTTACAATTTGGGCCCAAGTTAGAAGCAGAGCCTAAGGTGTAAATTATCGATAATCCATATCTCGGAAACTATAAGAGATAATGCAATTTGGCAACCGGCAATGTAATTAGCATGCCGAATATTACTTGGAATGTGAATTGGAACGAAATCGCTAATAGATAAGACCATTTTACAATTTGGGCCCAAGTTAGAAGCAGAGCCTAAGGTGTAAATTATCGATAGTCCATATCTCGGAAACTATAAGAGATAATGCAATTTGGCAACCGGCAATGTAATTAGCATGCCGAATATTACTTGGAATGTGAATTGGAACGAAATCGCCAATAGATAAGACCATTTTACAATTTGGGCCCAAGTTAGAAGCAGAGCCTAAGGTGTAAATTATTGATAGTCCATATCTCGGAAACTATAAGAGATAATGCAATTTCGCAACCGGCAATGTAATTAGCATGCCGAATATTACTTGGAGTGTGAATTGGAACGAAATCGCCAATAGATAAGACCATTTTACAATTTGGGCCCAAGTTAGAAGCAGAGCCTAAGGTGTAAATTATCGATAGTCCATATCTCGGAAACTATAAGAGATAATGCAATTTGGCAACCGGCAATGTAATTAGCATGCCGAATATTACTTGGATTGTGAATTGGAACGAAATCGCCAATAGATGAGACCATTTTACAATTTGGGCCCAAGTTAGAAGCAGAGCCTAAGGTGTAAATTATCGATAGTCCATATCTCGGAAACTATAAGAGATAATGCAATTTGGCAACCGGCAATGTAATTAGCATGCCGAATATTACTTGGAATGTGAATTGGAACGAAATCGCCAATAGATAAGACCATTTTACAATTTGGGCCCAAGTTAGAAGCAGAGCCTAAGGTGTAAATTATCGATAGTCCATATCTCGGAAACTATAAGAGATAATGCAATTTGGCAACCGGCAATGTAATTAGCATGCCGAATATTACTTGGAATGTGAATTGGAACGAAATCGCCAATAGATAAGACCATTTTACAATTTGGGCCCAAGTTAGAAGCGGAGCCTAAGGTGTAAATTATCGATAGTCCATATCTCGGAAACTATAAGAGATAATGCAATTTGGTAACCGGCAATGTAATTAGCATGCCGAATATTACTTGGAATGTGAATTGGAACGAAATCGCCAATAGATAAGACCATTTTACAATTTGGGCCCAAGTTAGAAGCAGAGCCTAAGGTGTAAATTATCGATAGTCCATATCTCGGAAACTATAAGAGGTAATGCAATTTGGCAACCGGCAATGTAATTAGCATGCCGAATATTACTTGGAATGTGAATTGGAACGAAATCGCCAATAGAGAAGACCATTTTACAATTTGGGCCCAAGTTAGAAGCAGAGCCTAAGGTGTAAATTATCGATAGTCCATATCTCGGAAACTATAAGAGATAATGCAATTTGGCAACCGGCAATGTAATTAGCATGCCGAATATTACTTGGAATGTGAATTGGAACGAAATCGCCAATAGATAAGACTATTTTACAATTTGGGCCCAAGTTAGAAGCAGAGCCTAAGGTGTAAATTGTCGATAGTCCATATCTCGGAAACTATAAGAGATAATGCAATTTGGCAACCGGCAATGTAATTAGCATGCCGAATATTACTTGGAATGTGAATTGGAACGAAATCGCCAATAGATAAGACCATTTTACAATTTGGGCCCAAGTTAGAAGCAGAGCCTAAGGTGTAAATTATCGATAGTCCATATCTCGGAAACTATAAGAGATAATGCAATTTGGCAACCGGCAATGTAATTAGCATGCCGAATATTACTTGGAATGTGAATTGGAACGAAATCGTCAATAGATAAGACCATTTTACAATTTGGGCCCAAGTTAGAAGCAGAGCCTAAGGTGTAAATTATCGATAGTCCATATCTCGGAAACTATAAGATATAATGCAATTTGGCAACCGGCAATGTAATTAGCATGCCGAATTTTACTTGGAATGTGAATTGGAACGAAATCGCCAATAGAGAAGACCATTTTACAATTTGGGCCCAAGTTAGAAGCAGAGCCTAAGGTGTAAATTATCGATAGTCCATATCTCGGAAACTATAAGAGATAATGCAATTTGGCAACCGGCAATGTAATTAGCATGCCGAATATTACTTGGAATGTGAATTGGAACGAAATCGCCAATAGATAAGACCATTTTACAATTTGGGCCCAAGTTAGAAGCAGAGCCTAAGGTGTAAATTATCGATAGTCCATATCTCGGAAACTACACGAGATAATGCAATTTGGCAACCGGCAATGTAATTAGCATGCCGAATATTACTTGGAATGTGAATTGGAACGAAATCGTCAATAGATAAGACCATTTTACAATTTGGGCCCAAGTTAGAAGCAGAGCCTAAGGTGTAAATTATCGATAGTCCATATCTCGGAAACTATAAGAGATAATGCAATTTGGCAACCGGCAATGTAATTAGCATGCCGAATATTACTTAGAATGTGAATTGGAACGAAATCGCCAATAGATAAGACCATTTTACAATTTGGGCCCAAGTTAGAAGCAGAGCCTAAGGTGTAAATTATCGATAGTCCATATCTCGGAAACTATAAGAGATAATGCAATTTGGCAACCGGCAATGTAATTAGCATGCCGAATATTACTTGGAATGTGAATTGGAACGAAATCGCCAATAGATAAGACCATTTTACAATTTGGGCCCAAGTTGGAAGCAGAGCCTAAGGTGTAAATTATTGATAGTCCATATCTCGGAAACTATAAGAGATAATGCAATTTCGCAACCGGCAATGTAATTAGCATGCCGAATATCACTTGGAATGTGAATTGGGACGAAATCGCCAATAGATAAGACCATTTTACAATTTGGGCCCAAGTTAGAAGCAGAGCCTAAGGTGTAAATTATCGATAGTCCATATCTCGGAAACTATAAGAGATAATGCAATTTGGCAACCGGCAATGTAATTAGCATGCCGAATATTACTTGGAATGTGAATTGGAACGAAATCGCCAATAGATAAGACCATTTTACAATTTGGGCCCAAGTTAGAAGCAGAGCCTAAGGTGTAAATTATCGATAATCCATATCTCGGAAACTATAAGAGATAATGCAATTTGGCAACCGGCAATGTAATTAGCATGCCGAATATTACTTGGAATGTGAATTGGAACGAAATCGCCAATAGGTAAGACCATTTTACAATTTGGGCCCAAGTTAGAAGCAGAGCCTAAGGTGTAAATTATCGATAGTCCATATCTCGGAAACTATAAGAGATAATTCAATTTGGCAACCGGCAATGTAATTAGCATGCCGAATATTACTTGGAATGTGAATTGGAACGAAATCGCCAACAGATAAGACCATTTTACAATTTGGGCCCAAGTTAGAAGCAGAGCCTAAGGTGCAAATTATCGATAGTCCATATCTCGGAAACTATAAGAGATAGTGCAATTTGGCAACCGGCAATGTAATTAGCATGCCGAATATTAATTGGAATGTGAATTGGAACGAAATCGCCAATAGATAAGACCATTTTACAATTTGGGCCCAAGTTAGAAGCAGAGCCTAAGGTGTAAATTATCGATAGTCTATATCTCGGAAACTATAGGAGATAATGCAATTTGGCAACCGGCAATGTAATTAGCATGCCGAATATTACTTGGAATGTGAATTGGAACGAAATCGCCAATAGGTAAGACCATTTTACAATTTGGGCCCAAGTTAGAAGCAGAGCCTAAGGTGTAAATTATCGATAGTCCATATCTCGGAAACTATAAGAGATAATTCAATTTGGCAACCGGCAATGTAATTAGCATGCCGAATATTACTTGGAATGTGAATTGGAACGAAATCGCCAATAGGTAAGACCATTTTACAATTTGGGCCCAAGTTAGAAGCAGAGCCTAAGGTGTAAATTATCGATAGTCTATATCTCGGAAACTATAGGAGATAATGCAATTTGGCAACCGGCAATGTAATTAGCATGCCGAATATTACTTGGAATGTGAATTGGAACGAAATCGCCAATAGGTAAGACCATTTTACAATTTGGGCCCAAGTTAGAAGCAGAGCCTAAGGTGTAAATTATCGATAGTCTATATCTCGGAAACTATAGGAGATAATGCAATTTGGCAACCGGCAATGTAATTAGCATGCCGAATATTACTTGGAATGTGAATTGGAACGAAATCGCCAATAGGTAAGACCATTTTACAATTTGGGCCCAAGTTAGAAGCAGAGCCTAAGGTGTAAATTATCGATAGTCCATATCTCGGAAACTATAAGAGATAATGCAATTTGGCAACCGGCAATGTAATTAGCATGCCGAATATTACTTGGAATGTGAATTGGAACGAAATCGCCAATAGAGAAGACCATTTTACAATTTGGGCCCAAGTTAGAAGCAGAGCCTAAGGTGTAAATTATCGATAGTCCATATCTCGGAAACTATAAGAGATAATGCAATTTGGCAACCGGCAATGTAATTAGCATGCCGAATATTACTTGGAATGTGAATTGGAACGAAATCGCCAATAGATAAGACCATTTTACAATTTGGGCCCAAGTTAGAAGCAGAGCCTAAGGTGTAAATTATCGATAGTCCATATCTCGGAAACTATAAGAGGTAATGCAATTTGGCAACCGGCAATGTAATTAGCATGCCGAATATTACTTGGAATGTGAATTGGAACGAAATCGCCAATAGAGAAGACCATTTTACAATTTGGGCCCAAGTTAGAAGCAGAGCCTAAGGTGTAAATTATCGATAGTCCATATCTCGGAAACTATAAGAGATAATGCAATTTGGCAACCCGCAATGTAATTAGCATGCCGAATATTACTTGGAATGTGAATTGGAACGAAATCGCCAATAGATAAGACTATTTTACAATTTGGGCCCAAGTTAGAAGCAGAGCCTAAGGTGTAAATTGTCGATAGTCCATATCTCGGAAACTATAAGAGATAATGCAATTTGGCAACCGGCAATGTAATTAGCATGCCGAATATTACTTGGAATGTGAATTGGAACGAAATCGCCAATAGATAAGACCATTTTACAATTTGGGCCCAAGTTAGAAGCAGAGCCTAAGGTGTAAATTATCGATAGTCCATATCTCGGAAACTATAAGAGATAATGCAATTTGGCAACCGGCAATGTAATTAGCATGCCGAATATTACTTGGAATGTGAATTGGAACGAAATCGCCAATAGATAAGACCATTTTACAATTTGGGCCCAAGTTAGAAGCAGAGCCTAAGGTGTAAATTATTGATAGTCCATATCTCGGAAACTATAAGAGATAATGCAATTTCGCAACCGGCAATGTAATTAGCATGCCGAATATTACTTGGAGTGTGAATTGGAACGAAATCGCCAATAGATAAGACCATTTTACAATTTGGGCCCAAGTTAGAAGCAGAGCCTAAGGTGTAAATTATCGATAGTCCATATCTCGGAAACTATAAGAGATAATGCAATTTGGCAACCGGCAATGTAATTAGCATGCCGAATATTACTTGGAATGTGTATTGGAACGAAATCGCCAATAGATAAGACCATTTTACAATTTGGGCCCAAGTTAGAAGCAGAGCCTAAAGTGTAAATTATCGATAGTCCATATCTCGGAAACTATAAGAGATAATGCAATTTGGCAACCGGCAATGTAATTAGCATGCCGAATATTACTTGGAATGTGAATTGGAACGAAATCGCCAATAGATAAGACCATTTTACAATTTGGGCCCAAGTTAGAAGCAGAGCCTAAGGTGTAAATTATCGATAGTCCATATCTCGGAAACTATAAGAGATAATGCAATTTGGCAACCGGCAAAGTAATTAGCATGCCGAATATTACTTGGAATGTGAATTGGAACGAAATCGCCAATAGATAAGACCATTTTACAATTTGGGCCCAAGTTAGAAGCAGAGCCTAAGGTGTAAATTATCGATAGTCCATATCTCGGAAACTATAAGAGATAATGCAATTTGGCAACCGGCAATGTAATTAGCATGCCGAATATTACTTGGAATGTGAATTGGAACGAAATCGCCAATAGATAAGACCATTTTACAATTTGGGCCCAAGTTAGAAGCAGAGCCTAAGGTGTAAATTATCGATAGTCCATATCTCGGAAACTATAAGAGATAATGCAATTTCGCCACCGGCAATGTAATTAGCATGCCGAATATCACTTGGAATGTGAATTGGGACGAAATCGCCAATAGATAAGACCATTTTACAATTTGGGCCCAAGTTAGAAGCAGAGCCTAAGGTGTAAATTATCGATAGTCCATATCTCGGAAACTATAAGAGATAATGCAATTTGGCAACCGGCAATGTAATTAGCATGCCGAATATTACTTGGAATGTGAATTGGAACGAAATCGCCAATAGATAAGACGATTTTACAATTTGGGCCCAAGTTAGAAGCAGAGCCTAAGATGTAAATTATCGATAGTCCATATCTCGGAAACTATAAGAGATAATGCAATTTGGCAACCGGCAATGTAATTAGCATGCCGAATATTACTTGGAATGTGAATTGGAACGAAATCGCCAATAGATAAGACCATTTTACAATTTGGGCCCAAGTTAGAAGCAGAGCCTAAGGTGTAAATTATCGATAGTCCATATCTCGGAAACTATAAGAGATAATGCAATTTGGCAACCGGCAATGTAATTAGCATGCCGAATATTACTTGGAATGTGAATTGGAACGAAATCGCCAATAGGTAAGACCATTTTACAATTTGGGCCCAAGTTAGAAGCAGAGCCTAAGGTGTAAATTATCGATAGTCCATATCTCTGAAACTATAAGAGATAATGCAATTTCGCAACCGGCAATGTAATTAGCATGCCGAATATTACTTGGAATGTGAATTGGGACGAAATCGCCAATAGATAAGGCCATTTTACAATTTGGGCCCAAGTTAGAAGCAGAGCCTAAGGTGTAAATAATCGATAGTCCATATCTCGGAAACTATAAGAGATAATGCAATTTGGCAACCGGCAATGTAATTAGCATGCCGAATATTACTTGGAATGTGAATTGGAACGAAATCGCCAATAGATAAGACCATTTTACAATTTGGGCCCAAGTTAGAAGCAGAGCCTAAGGTGTAAATTATCGATAGTCCATATCTCGGAAACTATAAGAGATAATGCAATTTGACAACCGGCAATGTAAATAGCATGCCGAATATTACTTGGAATGTGAATTGGAACGAAATCGCCAATAGATAAGACCATTTTACAATTTGGGCCCAAGTTAGAAGCAGAGCCTAAGGTGTAAATTATCGATAGTCCATATCTCGGAAACTATAAGAGATAATGCAATATGGCAACCGGCAATGTAATTAGCATGCCGAATATTACTTGGAATGTGAATTGGAACGAAATCGTCAATAGATAAGACCATTTTACAATTTGGGCCCAAGTTAGAAGCAGAGCCTAAGGTGTAAATTATCGATAGTCCATATCTCGGAAACTATAAGAGATAATGCAATTTGGCAACCGGCAATGTAATTAGCATGCCGAATATTACTTGGAATGTGAATTGGAACGAAATCGCCAATAGATAAGACCATTTTACAATTTGGGCCCAAGTTAGAAGCAGAGCCTAAGGTGTAAATTATTGATAGTCCATATCTCGGAAACTATAAGAGATAATGCAATTTCGCAACCGGCAATGTAATTAGCATGCCGAATATCACTTGGAATGTGAATTGGGACGAAATCGCCAATAGATAAGACCATTTTACAATTTGGGCCCAAGTTAGAAGCAGAGCCTAAGGTGTAAATTATCGATAGTCCATATCTCGGAAACTATAAGAGATAATTCAATTTAGCAACCGGCAATGTAATTAGCATTCCGAATATTACTTGGAATGTGAATTGGAACGAAATCGCCAATAGATAAGACCATTTTACAATTTGGGCCCAAGTTAGAAGCAGAGCCTAAGGTGTAAATTATCGATAGTCCATATCTCGGAAACTATAAGAGATAATGCAATTTGGCAACCGGCAATGTAATTAGCATGCCGAATATTACTTGGAATGTGAATTGGAACGAAATCGCCAATAGGTAAGACCATTTTACAATTTGGGCCCAAGTTAGAAGCAGAGCCTAAGGTGTAAATTATCGATAGTCCATATCTCGGAAACTATAAGAGATAATGCAATTTGGCAACCGGCAATGTAATTAGCATGCCGAATATTATTTGGAGTGTGAATTGGAACGAAATCGCCAATAGATAAGACCATTTTACAATTTGGGCCCAAGTTAGAAGCAGAGCCTAAGGTTTAAATTATCGATAGTCCATATCTCGGAAACTATAAGAGATAATGCAATTTGGCAACCGGCAATGTAATTAGCATGCCGAATATTACTTGGAGTGTGAATTGGAACGAAATCGCCAATAGATAAGACCATTTTACAATTTGGGCCCAAGTTAGAAGCAGAGCCTAAGGTGTAAATTATCGATAGTCCATATCTCGGAAACTATAAGAGATAATGCAATTTGGCAACCGGCAATGTAATTAGCATGCCGAATATTACTTGGAATGTGAATTGGAACGGAATCGCCAATAGATAAGACCATTTTACAATTTGGGCCCAAGTTAGAAGCAGAGCCTAAGGTGTAAATTATCGATAGTCCATATCTCGGAAACTATAATAGATAATGCAATTTGGCAACCATCAATGTAATTAGCATGCCGAATATTAATTGGAATGTGAATTGGAACGAAATCGCCAATAGATAAGACCATTTTACAATTTGGGCCCAAGTTAGAAGCAGAGCCTAAGGTGTAAATTATCGATAGTCCATATCTCGGAAACTATAAGAGATAATGCAATTTGGCAACCGGCAATGTAATTAGCATGCCGAATATTACTTGGAATGTGAATTGGAACGAAATCGCCAATAGGTAAGACCATTTTACAATTTGGGCCCAAGTTAGAAGCAGAGCCTAAGGTGTAAATTATCGATAGTCCATATCTCGGAAACTATAAGAGATAATTCAATTTGGCAACCGGCAATGTAATTAGCATGCCGAATATTACTTGGAATGTGAATTGGAACGAAATCGCCAATAGATAAGACCATTTTACAATTTGGGCCCAAGTTAGAAGCAGAGCCTAAGGTGTAAATTATTGATAGTCCATATCTCGGAAACTATAAGAGATAATGCAATTTGGCAACCGGCAATGTAATTAGCATGCCGAATATTACTTGGAATGTGAATTGGAACGAAATCGCCAATAGAGAAGACCATTTTACAATTTGGGCCCAAGTTAGAAGCAGAGCCTAAGGTGTAAAATATCGATAGTCCATATCTCGGAAACTATAAGAGATAATGCAATTTGGCAACCGGCAATGTAATTAGCATGCCGAATATTACTTGGAATGTGAATTGGAACGAAATCGCCAATAGAGAAGACCATATTACAATTTGGGCCCAAGTTAGAAGCAGAGCCTAAGGTGTAAATTATCGATAGTCCATATCTCGGAAACTATAAGAGATAATGCAATTTGGCAACCGGCAATGTAATTAGCATGCCGAATATTACTTGGAATGTGAATTGGAACGAAATCGCCAATAGATAAGACCATTTTACAATTTGGGCCCAAGTTAGAAGCAGAGCCTAAGGTGTAAATTATCGATAATCCATATCTCGGAAACTATAAGAGATAATGCAATTTGGCAACCGGCAATGTAATTAGCATGCCGAATATTACTTGGAATGTGAATTGGAACGAAATCGCTAATAGATAAGACCATTTTACAATTTGGGCCCAAGTTAGAAGCAGAGCCTAAGGTGTAAATTATCGATAGTCCATATCTCGGAAACTATAAGAGATAATGCAATTTGGCAACCGGCAATGTAATTAGCATGCCGAATATTACTTGGAATGTGAATTGGAACGAAATCGCCAATAGATAAGACCATTTTACAATTTGGGCCCAAGTTAGAAGCAGAGCCTAAGGTGTAAATTATTGATAGTCCATATCTCGGAAACTATAAGAGATAATGCAATTTCGCAACCGGCAATGTAATTAGCATGCCGAATATTACTTGGAGTGTGAATTGGAACGAAATCGCCAATAGATAAGACCATTTTACAATTTGGGCCCAAGTTAGAAGCAGAGCCTAAGGTGTAAATTATCGATAGTCCATATCTCGGAAACTATAAGAGATAATGCAATTTGGCAACCGGCAATGTAATTAGCATGCCGAATATTACTTGGATTGTGAATTGGAACGAAATCGCCAATAGATGAGACCATTTTACAATTTGGGCCCAAGTTAGAAGCAGAGCCTAAGGTGTAAATTATCGATAGTCCATATCTCGGAAACTATAAGAGATAATGCAATTTGGCAACCGGCAATGTAATTAGCATGCCGAATATTACTTGGAATGTGAATTGGAACGAAATCGCCAATAGATAAGACCATTTTACAATTTGGGCCCAAGTTAGAAGCAGAGCCTAAGGTGTAAATTATCGATAGTCCATATCTCGGAAACTATAAGAGATAATGCAATTTGGCAACCGGCAATGTAATTAGCATGCCGAATATTACTTGGAATGTGAATTGGAACGAAATCGCCAATAGATAAGACCATTTTACAATTTGGGCCCAAGTTAGAAGCGGAGCCTAAGGTGTAAATTATCGATAGTCCATATCTCGGAAACTATAAGAGATAATGCAATTTGGTAACCGGCAATGTAATTAGCATGCCGAATATTACTTGGAATGTGAATTGGAACGAAATCGCCAATAGATAAGACCATTTTACAATTTGGGCCCAAGTTAGAAGCAGAGCCTAAGGTGTAAATTATTGATAGTCCATATCTCGGAAACTATAAGAGATAATGCAATTTCGCAACCGGCAATGTAATTAGCATGCCGAATATCACTTGGAATGTGAATTGGGACGAAATCGCCAATAGATAAGACCATTTTACAATTTGGGCCCAAGTTAGAAGCAGAGCCTAAGGTGTAAATTATCGATAGTCCATATCTCGGAAACTATAAGAGATAATGCAATTTGGCAACCGGCAGTGTAATTAGCATGCCGAATATTACTTGGAATGTGAATTGGAACGAAATCGCAAATAGATAAGACCATTTTACAATTTGGGCCCAAGTTAGAAGCAGAGCCTAAGATGTAAATTATCGATAGTCCATATCTCGGAAACTATAAGAGATAATGCAATTTGGCAACCGGCAATGTAATTAGCATGCCGAATATTACTTGGAATGTGAATTGGAACGAAATCGCCAATAGATAAGACCATTTTACAATTTGGGCCCAAGTTAGAAGCAGAGCCTAAGGTGTAAATTATCGATAGTCCATATCTCGGAAACTATAAGAGATAATTCAATTTGGCAACCGGCAATGTAATTAGCATGCCGGATATTACTTGGAATGTGAATTGGAACGAAATCGCCAATAGATAAGACCATTTTACAATTTGGGCCCAAGTTAGAAGCAGAGCCTAAGGTGTAAATTATCGATAGTCCATATCTCGGAAACTATAAGAGATAATGCAATTTGGCAACCGGCAATGTAATTAGCATGCCGAATATTACTTGGAATGTGAATTGGAACGAAATCGCCAATAGATAAGACGATTTTACAATTTGGGCCCAAGTTAGAAGCAGAGCCTAAGATGTAAATTATCGATAGTCCATATCTCGGAAACTATAAGAGATAATGCAATTTGGCAACCGGCAATGTAATTAGCATGCCGAATATTACTTGGAATGTGAATTGGATCGAAATCGCCAATAGATAAGACCATTTTACAATTTGGGCCCAAGTTAGAAGCAGAGCCTAAGGTGTAAATTATCGATAGTCCATATCTCGGAAACTATAAGAGATAATGCAATTTGGCAACCGGCAATGTAATTAGCATGCCGAATATTACTTGGAATGTGAATTGGAACGAAATCGCCAATAGGTAAGACGATTTTACAATTTGGGCCCAAGTTAGAAGCAGAGCCTAAGGTGTAAATTACCGATAGTCCATATCTCGGAAACTATAAGAGATAATGCAATTTGGCAACCGGCAATGTAATTAGCATGCCGAATATTACTTAGAATGTGAATTGGAACGAAATCGCCAATAGATAAGACGATTTTACAATTTGGGCCCAAGTTAGAAGCAGAGCCTAAGGTGTAAATTATCGATAGCCCATATCTCGGAAACTATAAGAGATAATGCAATTTGGCAACCGGCAATGTAATTAGCATGCCGAATATTACTTGGAATGTGAATTGGAACGAAATCGCCAATAGATAAGACCATTTTACAATTTGGGCCCAAGTTAGAAGCAGAGCCTAAGGTGTAAATTATCGGTAGTCCATATCTCGGAAACTATAAGAGATAATGCAATTTGGCAACCGGCAATGTAATTAGCATGCCGAATATTACTTGGAATGTGAATTGGAACGAAATCGCCAATAGGTAAGACCATTTTACAATTTGGGCCCAAGTTAGAAGCAGAGCCTAAGGTGTAAATTATCGATAGTCCATATCTCGGAAACTATAAGAGATAATTCAATTTGGCAACCGGCAATGTAATTAGCATGCCGAATATTACTTGGAATGTGAATTGGAACGAAATCGCCAATAGATAAGGCCATTTTACAATTTGGGCCCAAGTTAGAAGCAGAGCCTAAGGTGTAAATTATCGATAGTCCATATCTCGGAAACTATAAGAGATAATGCAATTTGGCAACCGGCAATGTAATTAGCATGCCGAATATTACTTGGAATGTGAATTGGAACGAAATGGCCAATAGATAAGACCATTTTACAATTTGGGCATAAGTTAGAAGCAGAGCCTAAGGTGTAAATTATCGATAGTCCATATCTCGGAAACTATAAGAGGTAATGCAATTTGGCAACCGGCAATGTAATTAGCATGCCGAATATTACTTGGAATGTGAATTGGAACGAAATCGCCAATAGAGAAGACCATTATACAATTTGGGCCCAAGTTAGAAGCAGAGCCTAAGGTGTAAATTATCGATAGTCCATATCTCGGAAACTATAAGAGATAATGCAATTTGGCAACCGGCAATGTAATTAGCATGCCGAATATTACTTGGAATGTGAATTGGAACGAAATCGCCAATAGATAAGACCATTTTACAATTTGGGCCCAAGTTAGAAGCAGAGCCTAAGGTGTAAATTATCGATAGTCCATATCTCGGAAACTATAAGAGATAATGCAATTTGGCAACCGGCAGTGTAATTAGCATGCCGAATATTACTTGGAATGTGAATTGGAACGAAATCGCAAATAGATAAGACCATTTTACAATTTGGGCCCAAGTTAGAAGCAGAGCCTAAGATGTAAATTATCGATAGTCCATATCTCGGAAACTATAAGAGATAATGCAATTTGGCAACCGGCAATGTAATTAGCATGCCGAATATTACTTGGAATGTGAATTGGAACGAAATCGCCAATAGATAAGACCATTTTACAATTTGGGCCCAAGTTAGAAGCAGAGCCTAAGGTGTAAATTATCGATAGTCCATATCTCGGAAACTATAAGAGATAATTCAATTTGGCAACCGGCAATGTAATTAGCATGCCGGATATTACTTGGAATGTGAATTGGAACGAAATCGCCAATAGATAAGACCATTTTACAATTTGGGCCCAAGTTAGAAGCAGAGCCTAAGGTGTAAATTATCGATAGTCCATATCTCGGAAACTATAAGAGATAATGCAATTTGGCAACCGGCAATGTAATTAGCATGCCGAATATTACTTGGAATGTGAATTGGAACGAAATCGCCAATAGATAAGACGATTTTACAATTTGGGCCCAAGTTAGAAGCAGAGCCTAAGATGTAAATTATCGATAGTCCATATCTCGGAAACTATAAGAGATAATGCAATTTGGCAACCGGCAATATAATTAGCATGCCGAATATTACTTGGAATGTGAATTGGATCGAAATCGCCAATAGATAAGACCATTTTACAATTTGGGCCCAAGTTAGAAGCAGAGCCTAAGGTGTAAATTATCGATAGTCCATATCTCGGAAACTATAAGAGATAATGCAATTTGGCAACCGGCAATGTAATTAGCATGCCGAATATTACTTGGAATGTGAATTGGAACGAAATCGCCAATAGGTAAGACGATTTTACAATTTGGGCCCAAGTTAGAAGCAGAGCCTAAGGTGTAAATTACCGATAGTCCATATCTCGGAAACTATAAGAGATAATGCAATTTGGCAACCGGCAATGTAATTAGCATGCCGAATATTACTTAGAATGTGAATTGGAACGAAATCGCCAATAGATAAGACGATTTTACAATTTGGGCCCAAGTTAGAAGCAGAGCCTAAGGTGTAAATTATCGATAGCCCATATCTCGGAAACTATAAGAGATAATGCAATTTGGCAACCGGCAATGTAATTAGCATGCCGAATATTACTTGGAATGTGAATTGGAACGAAATCGCCAATAGATAAGACCATTTTACAATTTGGGCCCAAGTTAGAAGCAGAGCCTAAGGTGTAAATTATCGGTAGTCCATATCTCGGAAACTATAAGAGATAATGCAATTTGGCAACCGGCAATGTAATTAGCATGCCGAATATTACTTGGAATGTGAATTGGAACGAAATCGCCAATAGGTAAGACCATTTTACAATTTGGGCCCAAGTTAGAAGCAGAGCCTAAGGTGTAAATTATCGATAGTCCATATCTCGGAAACTATAAGAGATAATTCAATTTGGCAACCGGCAATGTAATTAGCATGCCGAATATTACTTGGAATGTGAATTGGAACGAAATCGCCAATAGATAAGGCCATTTTACAATTTGGGCCCAAGTTAGAAGCAGAGCCTAAGGTGTAAATTATCGATAGTCCATATCTCGGAAACTATAAGAGATAATGCAATTTGGCAACCGGCAATGTAATTAGCATGCCGAATATTACTTGGAATGTGAATTGGAACGAAATCGCCAATAGATAAGACCATTTTACAATTTGGGCCCAAGTTAGAAGCAGAGCCTAAGGTGTAAATTATCGATAGTCCATATCTCGGAAACTATAAGAGATAATTCAATTTGGCAACCGGCAATGTAATTAGCATGCCGGATATTACTTGGAATGTGAATTGGAACGAAATCGCCAATAGATAAGACCATTTTACAATTTGGGCCCAAGTTAGAAGCAGAGCCTAAGGTGTAAATTATCGATAGTCCATATCTCGGAAACTATAAGAGATAATGCAATTTGGCAACCGGCAATGTAATTAGCATGCCGAATATTACTTGGAATGTGAATTGGAACGAAATCGCCAATAGATAAGACGATTTTACAATTTGGGCCCAAGTTAGAAGCAGAGCCTAAGATGTAAATTATCGATAGTCCATATCTCGGAAACTATAAGAGATAATGCAATTTGGCAACCGGCAATATAATTAGCATGCCGAATATTACTTGGAATGTGAATTGGATCGAAATCGCCAATAGATAAGACCATTTTACAATTTGGGCCCAAGTTAGAAGCAGAGCCTAAGGTGTAAATTATCGATAGTCCATATCTCGGAAACTATAAGAGATAATGCAATTTGGCAACCGGCAATGTAATTAGCATGCCGAATATTACTTGGAATGTGAATTGGAACGAAATCGCCAATAGGTAAGACGATTTTACAATTTGGGCCCAAGTTAGAAGCAGAGCCTAAGGTGTAAATTACCGATAGTCCATATCTCGGAAACTATAAGAGATAATGCAATTTGGCAACCGGCAATGTAATTAGCATGCCGAATATTACTTAGAATGTGAATTGGAACGAAATCGCCAATAGATAAGACGATTTTACAATTTGGGCCCAAGTTAGAAGCAGAGCCTAAGGTGTAAATTATCGATAGCCCATATCTCGGAAACTATAAGAGATAATGCAATTTGGCAACCGGCAATGTAATTAGCATGCCGAATATTACTTGGAATGTGAATTGGAACGAAATCGCCAATAGATAAGACCATTTTACAATTTGGGCCCAAGTTAGAAGCAGAGCCTAAGGTGTAAATTATCGGTAGTCCATATCTCGGAAACTATAAGAGATAATGCAATTTGGCAACCGGCAATGTAATTAGCATGCCGAATATTACTTGGAATGTGAATTGGAACGAAATCGCCAATAGGTAAGACCATTTTACAATTTGGGCCCAAGTTAGAAGCAGAGCCTAAGGTGTAAATTATCGATAGTCCATATCTCGGAAACTATAAGAGATAATTCAATTTGGCAACCGGCAATGTAATTAGCATGCCGAATATTACTTGGAATGTGAATTGGAACGAAATCGCCAATAGATAAGGCCATTTTACAATTTGGGCCCAAGTTAGAAGCAGAGCCTAAGGTGTAAATTATCGATAGTCCATATCTCGGAAACTATAAGAGATAATGCAATTTGGCAACCGGCAATGTAATTAGCATGCCGAATATTACTTGGAATGTGAATTGGAACGAAATCGCCAATAGATAAGACCATTTTACAATTTGGGCCCAAGTTAGAAGCAGAGCCTAAGGTGTAAATTATCGATAGTCCATATCTCGGAGACTATAAGAGATAATACAATTTGGCAACCGGCAATGTAATTAGCATGCCGAATATTAATTGGAATGTGAATTGGAACGAAATCGCCAATAGATAAGACCATTTTACAATTTGGGCCCAAGTTAGAAGTAGAGCCTAAGGTGTAAATTATCGATAGTCCATATCTCGGAAACTATAAGAGATAATGCAATTTGGCAACCGGCGATGTAATTAGCATGCCGAATATTACTTGGAATGTGAATTGGAACGAAATCGCCAATAGGTAAGACCATTTTACAATTTGGGCCCAAGTTAGAAGTAGAGCCTAAGGTGTAAATTATCGATAGTCCATATCTCGGAAACTATAAGAGATAATGCAATTTGGCAACCGGCAATGTAATTAGCATGCCGAATATTACTTGGAATGTGAATTGGAACGAAATGGCCAATAGATAAGACCATTTTACAATTTGGGCATAAGTTAGAAGCAGAGCCTAAGGTGTAAATTATCGATAGTCCATATCTCGGAAACTATAAGAGGTAATGCAATTTGGCAACCGGCAATGTAATTAGCATGCCGAATATTACTTGGAATGTGAATTGGAACGAAATCGCCAATAGAGAAGACCATTATACAATTTGGGCCCAAGTTAGAAGCAGAGCCTAAGGTGTAAATTATCGATAGTCCATATCTCGGAAACTATAAGAGATAATGCAATTTGGCAACCGGCAATGTAATTAGCATGCCGAATATTACTTGGAATGTGAATTGGAACGAAATCGCCAATAGATAAGACCATTTTACAATTTGGGCCCAAGTTAGAAGCAGAGCCTAAGGTGTAAATTATCGATAGTCCATATCTCGGAAACTATAAGAGATAATGCAATTTGGCAACCGGCAATGTAATTAGCATGCCGAATATTACTTGGAATGTGAATTGGAACGAAATCGCCAATAGATAAGACCATTTTACAATTTGGGCCCAAGTTAGAAGCAGAGCCTAAGGTGTAAATTATCGATAATCCATATCTCGGAAACTATAAGAGATAATGCAATTTGGCAACCGGCAATGTAATTAGCATGCCGAATATTACTTGGAATGTGAATTGGAACGTAATCGCCAATAGATAAGACCATTTTACAATTTGGGCCCAAGTTAGAAGCAGAGCCTAAGGTGTAAATTATTGATAGTCCATATCTCGGAAACTATAAGAGATAATGCAATTTCGCAACCGGCAATGTAATTAGCATGCCGAATATTACTTGGAGTGTGAATTGGAACGAAATCGCCAATAGATAAGACCATTTTACAATTTGGGCCCAAGTTAGAAGCAGAGCCTAAGGTGTAAATTATCGATAGTCCATATCTCGGAAACTATAAGAGATAATGCAATTTGGCAACCGGCAATGTAATTAGCATGCCGAATATTACTTGGAATGTGAATTGGAACGAAATCGCCAATAGATAAGGCCATTTTACAATTTGGGCCCAAGTTAGAAGCAGAGCCTAAGGTGTAAATTATCGATACTCCATATCTCGGAAACTATAAGAGATAATGCAATTTGGCAACCGGCAATGTAATTAGCATGCCGAATATTACTTGGAATGTGAATTGGAACGAAATCGCCAATAGATAAGACCATTTTACAATTTGGGCCCAAGTTAGAAGCAGAGCTTAAGGTGTAAATTATCGATAGTCCATATCTCGGAAACTATAAGAGATAATGCAATTTGGCAACCGGCAATGTAATTAGCATGCCGAATATTACTTGGAATGTGAATTGGAACGAAATCGCCAATAGATAAGACCATTTTACAATTTGGGCCCAAGTTAGAAGCAGAGCCTAAGGTGTAAATTATCGATAGTCCATATCTCGGAAACTATAAGAGATAATGCAATTTGGCAACCGGCAATGTAATTAGCATGCCGAATATTACTTGGACTGTGAATTGGAACGAAATCGCCAATAGATAAGACCATTTTACAATTTGGGCCCAAGTTAGAAGCAGAGCCTAAGGTGTAAATTATCGATAGTCCATATCTCGGAAACTATAAGAGATAATGCAATTTGGCAACCGGTAATGTAATTAGCATGCCGAATATTACTTGGAATGTGAATTGGAACGAAATCGCCAATAGGTAAGACCATTTTACAATTTGGGCCCAAGTTAGAAGCAGAGCCTAAGGTGTAAATTATCGATAGTCCATATCTCGGAAACTATAAGAGATAATTCAATTTGGCAACCGGCAATGTAATTAGCATGCCGAATATTACTTGGAATGTGAATTGGAACGAAATCGCCAATAGATAAGACCATTTTACAATTTGGGCCCAAGTTAGAAGCAGAGCCTAAGGTGTAAATTATTGATAGTCCATATCTCGGAAACTATAAGAGATAATGCAATTTGGCAACCGGCAATGTAATTAGCATGCCAAATATTACTTGGAATGTGAATTGGAACGAAATCGCCAATAGAGAAGACCATTTTACAATTTGGGCCCAAGTTAGAAGCAGAGCCTAAGGTGTAAAATATCGATAGTCCATATCTCGGAAACTATAAGAGATAATGCAATTTGGCAACCGGCAATGTAATTAGCATGCCGAATATTACTTGGAATGTGAATTGGAACGAAATCGCCAATAGAGAAGACCATATTACAATTTGGGCCCAAGTTAGAAGCAGAGCCTAAGGTGTAAATTATCGATAGTCCATATCTCGGAAACTATAAGAGATAATGCAATTTCGCAAGCGGCAATGTAATTAGCATGCCGAATATTACTTGGAATGTGAATTGGAACGAAATCGCCAATAGATAAGACCATTTTACAATTTGGGCCCAAGTTAGAAGCAGAGCCTAAGGTGTAAATTATCGATAATCCATATCTCGGAAACTATAAGAGATAATGCAATTTGGCAACCGGCAATGTAATTAGCATGCCGAATATTACTTGGAATGTGAATTGGAACGAAATCGCTAATAGATAAGACCATTTTACAATTTGGGCCCAAGTTAGAAGCAGAGCCTAAGGTGTAAATTATCGATAGTCCATATCTCGGAAACTATAAGAGATAATGCAATTTGGCAACCGGCAATGTAATTAGCATGCCGAATATTACTTGGAATGTGAATTGGAACGAAATCGCCAATAGATAAGACCATTTTACAATTTGGGCCCAAGTTAGAAGCAGAGCCTAAGGTGTAAATTATTGATAGTCCATATCTCGGAAACTATAAGAGATAATGCAATTTCGCAACCGGCAATGTAATTAGCATGCCGAATATTACTTGGAGTGTGAATTGGAACGAAATCGCCAATAGATAAGACCATTTTACAATTTGGGCCCAAGTTAGAAGCAGAGCCTAAGGTGTAAATTATCGATAGTCCATATCTCGGAAACTATAAGAGATAATGCAATTTGGCAACCGGCAATGTAATTAGCATGCCGAATATTACTTGGATTGTGAATTGGAACGAAATCGCCAATAGATGAGACCATTTTACAATTTGGGCCCAAGTTAGAAGCAGAGCCTAAGGTGTAAATTATCGATAGTCCATATCTCGGAAACTATAAGAGATAATGCAATTTGGCAACCGGCAATGTAATTAGCATGCCGAATATTACTTGGAATGTGAATTGGAACGAAATCGCCAATAGATAAGACCATTTTACAATTTGGGCCCAAGTTAGAAGCAGAGCCTAAGGTGTAAATTATCGATAGTCCATATCTCGGAAACTATAAGAGATAATGCAATTTGGCAACCGGCAATGTAATTAGCATGCCGAATATTACTTGGAATGTGAATTGGAACGAAATCGCCAATAGATAAGACCATTTTACAATTTGGGCCCAAGTTAGAAGCGGAGCCTAAGGTGTAAATTATCGATAGTCCATATCTCGGAAACTATAAGAGATAATGCAATTTGGTAACCGGCAATGTAATTAGCATGCCGAATATTACTTGGAATGTGAATTGGAACGAAATCGCCAATAGATAAGACCATTTTACAATTTGGGCCCAAGTTAGAAGCAGAGCCTAAGGTGTAAATTATTGATAGTCCATATCTCGGAAACTATAAGAGATAATGCAATTTCGCAACCGGCAATATAATTAGCATGCCGAATATCACTTGGAATGTGAATTGGGACGAAATCGCCAATAGATAAGACCATTTCACAATTTGGGCCCAAGTTAGAAGCAGAGCCTAAGGTGTAAATTATCGATAGTCCATATCTCGGAAACTATAAGAGATAATGCAATTTGGCAACCGGCAGTGTAATTAGCATGCCGAATATTACTTGGAATGTGAATTGGAACGAAATCGCAAATAGATAAGACCATTTTACAATTTGGGCCCAAGTTAGAAGCAGAGCCTAAGATGTAAATTATCGATAGTCCATATCTCGGAAACTATAAGAGATAATGCAATTTGGCAACCGGCAATGTAATTAGCATGCCGAATATTACTTGGAATGTGAATTGGAACGAAATCGCCAATAGATAAGACCATTTTACAATTTGGGCCCAAGTTAGAAGCAGAGCCTAAGGTGTAAATTATCGATAGTCCATATCTCGGAAACTATAAGAGATAATTCAATTTGGCAACCGGCAATGTAATTAGCATGCCGGATATTACTTGGAATGTGAATTGGAACGAAATCGCCAATAGATAAGACCATTTTACAATTTGGGCCCAAGTTAGAAGCAGAGCCTAAGGTGTAAATTATCGATAGTCCATATCTCGGAAACTATAAGAGATAATGCAATTTGGCAACCGGCAATGTAATTAGCATGCCGAATATTACTTGGAATGTGAATTGGAACGAAATCGCCAATAGATAAGACGATTTTACAATTTGGGCCCAAGTTAGAAGCAGAGCCTAAGATGTAAATTATCGATAGTCCATATCTCGGAAACTATAAGAGATAATGCAATTTGGCAACCGGCAATGTAATTAGCATGCCGAATATTACTTGGAATGTGAATTGGATCGAAATCGCCAATAGATAAGACCATTTTACAATTTGGGCCCAAGTTAGAAGCAGAGCCTAAGGTGTAAATTATCGATAGTCCATATCTCGGAAACTATAAGAGATAATGCAATTTGGCAACCGGCAATGTAATTAGCATGCCGAATATTACTTGGAATGTGAATTGGAACGAAATCGCCAATAGGTAAGACGATTTTACAATTTGGGCCCAAGTTAGAAGCAGAGCCTAAGGTGTAAATTACCGATAGTCCATATCTCGGAAACTATAAGAGATAATGCAATTTGGCAACCGGCAATGTAATTAGCATGCCGAATATTACTTAGAATGTGAATTGGAACGAAATCGCCAATAGATAAGACGATTTTACAATTTGGGCCCAAGTTAGAAGCAGAGCCTAAGGTGTAAATTATCGATAGCCCATATCTCGGAAACTATAAGAGATAATGCAATTTGGCAACCGGCAATGTAATTAGCATGCCGAATATTACTTGGAATGTGAATTGGAACGAAATCGCCAATAGATAAGACCATTTTACAATTTGGGCCCAAGTTAGAAGCAGAGCCTAAGGTGTAAATTATCGGTAGTCCATATCTCGGAAACTATAAGAGATAATGCAATTTGGCAACCGGCAATGTAATTAGCATGCCGAATATTACTTGGAATGTGAATTGGAACGAAATCGCCAATAGGTAAGACCATTTTACAATTTGGGCCCAAGTTAGAAGCAGAGCCTAAGGTGTAAATTATCGATAGTCCATATCTCGGAAACTATAAGAGATAATTCAATTTGGCAACCGGCAATGTAATTAGCATGCCGAATATTACTTGGAATGTGAATTGGAACGAAATCGCCAATAGATAAGGCCATTTTACAATTTGGGCCCAAGTTAGAAGCAGAGCCTAAGGTGTAAATTATCGATAGTCCATATCTCGGAAACTATAAGAGATAATGCAATTTGGCAACCGGCAATGTAATTAGCATGCCGAATATTACTTGGAATGTGAATTGGAACGAAATCGCCAATAGATAAGACCATTTTACAATTTGGGCCCAAGTTAGAAGCAGAGCCTAAGGTGTAAATTATCGATAGTCCATATCTCGGAGACTATAAGAGATAATGCAATTTGGCAACCGGCAATGTAATTAGCATGCCGAATATTAATTGGAATGTGAATTGGAACGAAATCGCCAATAGATAAGACCATTTTACAATTTGGGCCCAAGTTAGAAGTAGAGCCTAAGGTGTAAATTATCGATAGTCCATATCTCGGAAACTATAAGAGATAATGCAATTTGGCAACCGGCAATGTAATTAGCATGCCGAATATTACTTGGAATGTGAATTGGAACGAAATCGCCAATAGGTAAGACCATTTTACAATTTGGGCCCAAGTTAGAAGTAGAGCCTAAGGTGTAAATTATCGATAGTCCATATCTCGGAAACTATAAGAGATAATGCAATTTGGCAACCGGCAATGTAATTAGCATGCCGAATATTACTTGGAATGTGAATTGGAACGAAATGGCCAATAGATAAGACCATTTTACAATTTGGGCATAAGTTAGAAGCAGAGCCTAAGGTGTAAATTATCGATAGTCCATATCTCGGAAACTATAAGAGGTAATGCAATTTGGCAACCGGCAATGTAATTAGCATGCCGAATATTACTTGGAATGTGAATTGGAACGAAATCGCCAATAGAGAAGACCATTATACAATTTGGGCCCAAGTTAGAAGCAGAGCCTAAGGTGTAAATTATCGATAGTCCATATCTCGGAAACTATAAGAGATAATGCAATTTGGCAACCGGCAATGTAATTAGCATGCCGAATATTACTTGGAATGTGAATTGGAACGAAATCGCCAATAGATAAGACCATTTTACAATTTGGGCCCAAGTTAGAAGCAGAGCCTAAGGTGTAAATTATCGATAGTCCATATCTCGGAAACTATAAGAGATAATGCAATTTGGCAACCGGCAATGTAATTAGCATGCCGAATATTACTTGGAATGTGAATTGGAACGAAATCGCCAATAGATAAGACCATTTTACAATTTGGGCCCAAGTTAGAAGCAGAGCCTAAGGTGTAAATTATCGATAATCCATATCTCGGAAACTATAAGAGATAATGCAATTTGGCAACCGGCAATGTAATTAGCATGCCGAATATTACTTGGAATGTGAATTGGAACGTAATCGCCAATAGATAAGACCATTTTACAATTTGGGCCCAAGTTAGAAGCAGAGCCTAAGGAGTAAATTATTGATAGTCCATATCTCGGAAACTATAAGAGATAATGCAATTTCGCAACCGGCAATGTAATTAGCATGCCGAATATTACTTGGAGTGTGAATTGGAACGAAATCGCCAATAGATAAGACCATTTTACAATTTGGGCCCAAGTTAGAAGCAGAGCCTAAGGTGTAAATTATCGATAGTCCATATCTCGGAAACTATAAGAGATAATGCAATTTGGCAACCGGCAATGTAATTAGCATGCCGAATATTACTTGGAATGTGAATTGGAACGAAATCGCCAATAGATAAGGCCATTTTACAATTTGGGCCCAAGTTAGAAGCAGAGCCTAAGGTGTAAATTATCGATACTCCATATCTCGGAAACTATAAGAGATAATGCAATTTGGCAACCGGCAATGTAATTAGCATGCCGAATATTACTTGGAATGTGAATTGGAACGAAATCGCCAATAGATAAGACCATTTTACAATTTGGGCCCAAGTTAGAAGCAGAGCTTAAGGTGTAAATTATCGATAGTCCATATCTCGGAAACTATAAGAGATAATGCAATTTGGCAACCGGCAATGTAATTAGCATGCCGAATATTACTTGGAATGTGAATTGGAACGAAATCGCCAATAGATAAGACCATTTTACAATTTGGGCCCAAGTTAGAAGCAGAGCCTAAGGTGTAAATTATCGATAGTCCATATCTCGGAAACTATAAGAGATAATGCAATTTGGCAACCGGCAATGTAATTAGCATGCCGAATATTACTTGGACTGTGAATTGGAACGAAATCGCCAATAGATAAGACCATTTTACAATTTGGGCCCAAGTTAGAAGCAGAGCCTAAGGTGTAAATTATCGATAGTCCATATCTCGGAAACTATAAGAGATAATGCAATTTGGCAACCGGCAATGTAATTAGCATGCCGAATATTACTTGGAATGTGAATTGGAACGAAATCGCCAATAGATAAGACCATTTTACAATTTGGGCCCAAGTTAGAAGCAGAGCCTAAGGTGTAAATTATCGATAGTCCATATCTCGGAAACTATAAGAGATAATGCAATTTGGCAACCGGCAATGTAATTAGCATGCCGAATATTACTTGGAATGTGAATTGGAACGAAATCGCCAATAGATAAGGCCATTTTACAATTTGGGCCCAAGTTAGAAGCAGAGCCTAAGGTGTAAATTATCGATAGTCCATATCTCGGAAACTATAAGAGATAATGCAATTTGGCAACCGGCAATGTAATTAGCATGCCGAATATTACTTGGAATGTGAATTGGAACGAAATCGCCAATAGATAAGACCATTTTACAATTTGGGCCCAAGTTAGAAGCAGAGCCTAAGGTGTAAATTATCGATAGTCCATATCTCGGAAACTATAAGAGATAATGCAATTTGCCAACCGGCAATGTAATTAGCATGCCGAATATTACTTGGAATGTGAATTGGAACGAAATCGCCAATAGGTAAGAGCATTTTACAATTTGGGCCCAAGTTAGAAGCAGAGCCTAAGGTGTAAATTATCGATAGTCCATATCTCGGAAACTATAAGAGATAATTCAATTTGGCAACCGGCAATGTAATTAGCATGCCGAATATTACTTGGAATGTGAATTGGAACGAAATCGCCAATAGATAAGACCATTTTACAATTTGGGCCCAAGTTAGAAGCAGAGCCTAAGGTGTAAATTATCGATAGTCCATATCTCGGAAACTATAAGAGATAATGCAATTTGGCAACCGGCAATGTAATTAGCATGCCGAATATTACTTGGAATGTGAATTGGAACGAAATCGCCAATAGATAAGACCATTTTACAATTTGGGCCCAAGTTAGAAGCAGAGCCTAAGGTGTAAATTATCGATAGTCCATATCTCGGAAACTATAAGAGATAATGCAATTTGGCAACCGGCAATGTAATTAGCATGCCGAATATTACTTGGAATGTGAATTGGAACGAAATCGCCAATAGATAAGACCATTTTTAGAAGCAGAGCCTAAGGTGTAAATTATCGATAGTCCATATCTCAGAAACTATAAGAGATAATGCAATTTGGCAACCGGCAATGTAATTAGCATGCCGAATATTACTTGGAATGTGAATTGGAACGAAATCGCCAATAGATAAGACGATTTTACAATTTGGGCCCAAGTTAGAAGCAGAGCCTAAGATGTAAATTATCGATAGTCCATATCTCGGAAACTATAAGAGATAATGCAATTTGGCAACCGGCAATGTAATTAGCATGCCGAATATTACTTGGAATGTGAATTGGAACGAAATCGCCAATAGATAAGACCATTTTACAATTTGGGCCCAAGTTAGAAGCAGAGCCTAAGGTGTAAATTATCGATAGTCCATATCTCGGAAACTATAAGAGATAATGCAATTTGGCAACCGGCAATGTAATTAGCAAGCCGAATATTACTTGGAATGTGAATTGGAACGAAATCGCCAATAGGTAAGACCATTTTACAATTTGGGCCCAAGTTAGAAGCAGAGCCTAAGGTGTAAATTATCGATAGTCCATATCTCGGAAACTATAAGTGATAATTCAATTTGGCAACCGGCAATGTAATTAGCATGCCGGATATTACTTGGAATGTGAATTGGAACGAAATCGCCAATAGATAAGACCATTTTACAATTTGGGCCCAAGTTAGAAGCAGAGCCTAAGGTGTAAATTATCGATAGTCCATATCTCGGAAACTATAAGAGATAATGCAATTTGGCAACCGGCAATGTAATTAGCATGCCGAATATTACTTGGAATGTGAATTGGAACGAAATCGCCAATAGATAAGACCATTTTACAATTTGGGCCCAAGTTAGAAGCAGAGCCTAAGGTGTAAATTATCGATAGTCCATATCTCGGAAACTATAAGAGATAATGCAATTTGGCAACCGGCAACGTAATTAGCATGCCGAATATTACTTGGAATGTGAATTGGAACCAAATCGCCAATAGATAAGACGATTTTACAATTTGGGCCCAAGTTAGAAGCAGAGCCTAAAATGTAAATTATCGATAGTCCATATCTCGGAAACTATAAGAGATAATGCAAATTGGCAACCGGCAATGTAATTAGCATGCCGAATATTACTTGGAATGTGAATTGGAACGAAATCGCCAATAGATAAGACCATTTTACAATTTGGGCCCAAGTTAGAAGCAGAGCCTAAGGTGTAAATTATCGATAGTCCATATCTCGGAAACTATAAGAGATAATGCAATTTGGCAACCGGCAATGTAATTAGCAAGCCGAATATTACTTGGAATGTTAATTGGAACGAAATCGCCAATAGGTAAGACCATTTTACAATTTGGGCCCAAGTTAGAAGCAGAGCCTGAGGTGTAAATTATTGATAGTCCATATCTCGGAAACTATAAGAGATAATTCAATTTGGCAACCGGCAATGTAATTAGCATGCCGGATATTACTTGGAATGTGAATTGGAACGAAATCACCAATAGATAAGACCATTTTACAATTTGGGCCCAAGTTAGAATCAGAGCCTAAGGTGTAAATTACCGATAGTCCATATCTCGGAAACTATAAGAGATAATGCAATTTGGCAACCGGCAATGTAATTAGCATGCCGAATATTACTTGGAATGTGAATTGGAACGAAATCGCCAATAGATAAGACGATTTTACAATTTGGGCCCAAGTTAGAAGCAAAGCCTAAGGTGTAAATTATCGATAATCCATATCTCGGAAACTATAAGAGATAATGCAATTTGGCAACCGGCAATGTAATTAGCATGCCGAATATTACTTGGAATGTGAATTGGAACGAAATCGCTAATAGAGAAGACCATTTTACAATTTGGGCCCAAGTTAGAAGCAGAGCCTAAGGTGTAAATTATCGATAGTCCATATCTCGGAAACTATAAGAGATAATGCAATTTGGCAAACGGCAATGTAATTAGCATGCCGAATATTACTTGGAATGTGAATTGGAACGAAATCGCCAATAGAGAAGACCATTTTACAATTTGGGCCCAAGTTAGAAGCAGAGCCTAAGGTGTAAATTATCGATAGTCCATATCTCGGAAACTATAAGAGATAATGCAATTTGGCAACCGGCAATGTAATTAGCATGCCGAATATTACTTGGAATGTGAATTGGAACGAAATCGCCAATAGATAAGACCATTTTACAATTTGGGCCCAAGTTAGAAGCAGAGCCTAAGGTGTAAATTATCGATAGTCGATATCTCGGAAACTATAAGAGATAATGCAATTTGGCAACCGGCAATGTAATTAGCATGCCGAATATTACTGGGAATGTGAATTGGAACGAAATCGCCAATAGAGAAGACCATTTTACAATTTGGGCCCAAGTTAGAAGCAGAGCCTAAGGTGTAAATTATCGATAGTCCATATCTCGGAAACTATAAGAGATAATGCAATTTGGCAACCGGCAATGTAATTAGCATGCCGAATATTACTCGGAATGTGAATTGGAACGAAATCGCCAATAGATAAGACCATTTTACAATTTGGGCCCAAGTTAGAAGCAGAGCCTAAGGTGTAAATTATCGATAGTCCATATCTCGGAAACTATAAGAGATAATGCAATTTGGCAACCGGCAATGTAATTAGCATGCCGAATATTACTTGGAATGTGAATTGGAACGAAATCGCCAATAGATAAGACCATTTTACAATTTGGGCCCAAGTTAGAAGCAGAGCCTAAGGTGTAAATTATCGATAGTCCATATCTCGGAAACTATAAGAGATAATGCAATTTGGCAACCGGCAATGTAATTAGCATGCCCAATATTACTTGGATTGTGAATTGGAACGAAATCGCCAATAGATAAGACCATTTTACAATTTGGGCCCAAGTTAGAAGCAGAGCCTAAGGTGTAAATAATCGATAGTCCATATCTCGGAAACTATAAGAGATAATGCAATTTGGCAACCGGCAATGTAATTAGCATGCCGAATATTACTTGGAATGTGAATTGGAACGAAATCGCCAATAGATAAGGCCATTTTAAAATTTGGGCCCAAGTTAGAAGCAGAGCCTAAGGTGTAAATTATTGATAGTCCATATCTCGGAAACTATAAGAGATAATGCAATTTCGCAACCGGCAATGTAATTAGCATGCCGAATATCACTTGGAATGTAAATTGGGACGAAATCGCCAATAGATAAGACCATTTTACAATTTGGGCCCAAGTTAGAAGCAGAGCCTAAGGTGTAAATTATCGATAGTCCATATCTCGGAAACTATAAGAGATAATGCAATTTGGCAACCGGCAATGTAATTAGCATGCCGAATATTACTTGGAATGTGAATTGGAACGAAATCGCCAATAGATAAGACCATTTTACAATTTGGGCCCAAGTTAGAAGCAGAGCCTAAGGTGTAAATTATCGATAGTCCATATCTCGGAAACTATAAGAGATAATGCAATTTGGCAACCGGCAATGTAATTAGCATGCCGAATATTACTTGGACTGTGAATTGGAACGAAATCGCCAATAGATAAGACCATTTTACAATTTGGGCCCAAGTTAGAAGCAGAGCCTAAGGTGTAAATTATCGATAGTCCATATCTCGGAAACTATAAGAGATAATGCAATTTGGCAACCGGCAATGTAATTAGCATGCCGAATATTACTTGGACTGTGAATTGGAACGAAATCGCCAATAGATAAGACCATTTTACAATTTGGGCCCAAGTTAGAAGCAGAGCTTAAGGTGTAAATTATCGATAGTCCATATCTCGGAAACTATAAGAGATAATGCAATTTGGCAACCGGCAATGTAATTAGCATGCCGAATATTACTTGGACTGTGAATTGGAACGAAATCGCCAATAGATAAGACCATTTTACAATTTGGGCCCAAGTTAGAAGCAGAGCCTAAGGTGTAAATTATCGATAGTCCATATCTCGGAAACTATAAGAGATAATGCAATTTGGCAACCGGCAATGTAATTAGCATGCCGAATATTACTTGGAATGTGAATTGGAACGAAATCGCCAATAGATAAGACCATTTTACAATTTGGGCCCAAGTTAGAAGCAGAGCCTAAGGTGTAAATTATCGATAGTCCATATCTCGGAAACTATAAGAGATAATGCAATTTGGCAACCGGCAATGTAATTAGCATGCCGAATATTACTTGGAATGTGAATTGGAACGAAATCGCCAATAGATAAGGCCATTTTACAATTTGGGCCCAAGTTAGAAGCAGAGCCTAAGGTGTAAATTATCGATAGTCCATATCTCGGAAACTATAAGAGATAATGCAATTTGGCAACCGGCAATGTAATTAGCATGCCGAATATTACTTGGAATGTGAATTGGAACGAAATCGCCAATAGATAAGACCATTTTACAATTTGGGCCCAAGTTAGAAGCAGAGCCTAAGGTGTAAATTATCGATAGTCCATATCTCGGAAACTATAAGAGATAATGCAATTTGCCAACCGGCAATGTAATTAGCATGCCGAATATTACTTGGAATGTGAATTGGAACGAAATCGCCAATAGGTAAGAGCATTTTACAATTTGGGCCCAAGTTAGAAGCAGAGCCTAAGGTGTAAATTATCGATAGTCCATATCTCGGAAACTATAAGAGATAATTCAATTTGGCAACCGGCAATGTAATTAGCATGCCGAATATTACTTGGAATGTGAATTGGAACGAAATCGCCAATAGATAAGACCATTTTACAATTTGGGCCCAAGTTAGAAGCAGAGCCTAAGGTGTAAATTATCGATAGTCCATATCTCGGAAACTATAAGAGATAATGCAATTTGGCAACCGGCAATGTAATTAGCATGCCGAATATTACTTGGAATGTGAATTGGAACGAAATCGCCAATAGATAAGACCATTTTACAATTTGGGCCCAAGTTAGAAGCAGAGCCTAAGGTGTAAATTATCGATAGTCCATATCTCGGAAACTATAAGAGATAATGCAATTTGGCAACCGGCAATGTAATTAGCATGCCGAATATTACTTGGAATGTGAATTGGTAGAAGCAGAGCCTAAGGTGTAAATTATCGATAGTCCATATCTCAGAAACTATAAGAGATAATGCAATTTGGCAACCGGCAATGTAATTAGCATGCCGAATATTACTTGGAATGTGAATTGGAACGAAATCGCCAATAGATAAGACGATTTTACAATTTGGGCCCAAGTTAGAAGCAGAGCCTAAGATGTAAATTATCGATAGTCCATATCTCGGAAACTATAAGAGATAATGCAATTTGGCAACCGGCAATGTAATTAGCATGCCGAATATTACTTGGAATGTGAATTGGAACGAAATCGCCAATAGATAAGACCATTTTACAATTTGGGCCCAAGTTAGAAGCAGAGCCTAAGGTGTAAATTATCGATAGTCCATATCTCGGAAACTATAAGAGATAATGCAATTTGGCAACGGGCAATGTAATTAGCAAGCCGAATATTACTTGGAATGTGAATTGGAACGAAATCGCCAATAGGTAAGACCATTTTACAATTTGGGCCCAAGTTAGAAGCAGAGCCTAAGGTGTAAATTATCGATAGTCCATATCTCGGAAACTATAAGTGATAATTCAATTTGGCAACCGGCAATGTAATTAGCATGCCGGATATTACTTGGAATGTGAATTGGAACGAAATCGCAAATAGATAAGACCATTTTACAATTTGGGCCCAAGTTAGAAGCAGAGCCTAAGGTGTAAATTATCGATAGTCCATATCTCGGAAACTATAAGAGATAATGCAATTTGGCAACCGGCAATGTAATTAGCATGCCGAATATTACTTGGAATGTGAATTGGAACGAAATCGCCAATAGATAAGACCATTTTACAATTTGGGCCCAAGTTAGAAGCAGAGCCTAAGGTGTAAATTATCGATAGTCCATATCTCGGAAACTATAAGAGATAATGCAATTTGGCAACCGGCAACGTAATTAGCATGCCGAATATTACTTGGAATGTGAATTGGAACCAAATCGCCAATAGATAAGACGATTTTACAATTTGGGCCCAAGTTAGAAGCAGAGCCTAAAATGTAAATTATCGATAGTCCATATCTCGGAAACTATAAGAGATAATGCAAATTGGCAACCGGCAATGTAATTAGCATGCCGAATATTACTTGGAATGTGAATTGGAACGAAATCGCCAATAGATAAGACCATTTTACAATTTGGGCCCAAGTTAGAAGCAGAGCCTAAGGTGTAAATTATCGATAGTCCATATCTCGGAAACTATAAGAGATAATGCAATTTGGCAACCGGCAATGTAATTAGCAAGCCGAATATTACTTGGAATGTTAATTGGAACGAAATCGCCAATAGGTAAGACCATTTTACAATTTGGGCCCAAGTTAGAAGCAGAGCCTGAGGTGTAAATTATTGATAGTCCATATCTCGGAAACTATAAGAGATAATTCAATTTGGCAACCGGCAATGTAATTAGCATGCCGGATATTACTTGGAATGTGAATTGGAACGAAATCACCAATAGATAAGACCATTTTACAATTTGGGCCCAAGTTAGAATCAGAGCCTAAGGTGTAAATTACCGATAGTCCATATCTCGGAAACTATAAGAGATAATGCAATTTGGCAACCGGCAATGTAATTAGCATGCCGAATATTACTTGGAATGTGAATTGGAACGAAATCGCCAATAGATAAGACGATTTTACAATTTGGGCCCAAGTTAGAAGCAAAGCCTAAGGTGTAAATTATCGATAATCCATATCTCGGAAACTATAAGAGATAATGCAATTTGGCAACCGGCAATGTAATTAGCATGCCGAATATTACTTGGAATGTGAATTGGAACGAAATCGCTAATAGAGAAGACCATTTTACAATTTGGGCCCAAGTTAGAAGCAGAGCCTAAGGTGTAAATTATCGATAGTCCATATCTCGGAAACTATAAGAGATAATGCAATTTGGCAAACGGCAATGTAATTAGCATGCCGAATATTACTTGGAATGTGAATTGGAACGAAATCGCCAATAGAGAAGACCATTTTACAATTTGGGCCCAAGTTAGAAGCAGAGCCTAAGGTGTAAATTATCGATAGTCCATATCTCGGAAACTATAAGAGATAATGCAATTTGGCAACCGGCAATGTAATTAGCATGCCGAATATTACTTGGAATGTGAATTGGAACGAAATCGCCAATAGATAAGACCATTTTACAATTTGGGCCCAAGTTAGAAGCAGAGCCTAAGGTGTAAATTATCGATAGTCCATATCTCGGAAACTATAAGAGATAATGCAATTTGGCAACCGGCAATGTAATTAGCATGCCGAATATTACTGGGAATGTGAATTGGAACGAAATCGCCAATAGAGAAGACCATTTTACAATTTGGGCCCAAGTTAGAAGCAGAGCCTAAGGTGTAAATTATCGATAGTCCATATCTCGGAAACTATAAGAGATAATGCAATTTGGCAACCGGCAATGTAATTAGCATGCCGAATATTACTCGGAATGTGAATTGGAACGAAATCGCCAATAGATAAGACCATTTTACAATTTGGGCCCAAGTTAGAAGCAGAGCCTAAGGTGTAAATTATCGATAGTCCATATCTCGGAAACTATAAGAGATAATGCAATTTGGCAACCGGCAATGTAATTAGCATGCCGAATATTACTTGGAATGTGAATTGGAACGAAATCGCCAATAGATAAGACCATTTTACAATTTGGGCCCAAGTTAGAAGCAGAGCCTAAGGTGTAAATTATCGATAGTCCATATCTCGGAAACTATAAGAGATAATGCAATTTGGCAACCGGCAATGTAATTAGCATGCCCAATATTACTTGGATTGTGAATTGGAACGAAATCGCCAATAGATAAGACCATTTTACAATTTGGGCCCAAGTTAGAAGCAGAGCCTAAGGTGTAAATAATCGATAGTCCATATCTCGGAAACTATAAGAGATAATGCAATTTGGCAACCGGCAATGTAATTAGCATGCCGAATATTACTTGGAATGTGAATTGGAACGAAATCGCCAATAGATAAGGCCATTTTAAAATTTGGGCCCAAGTTAGAAGCAGAGCCTAAGGTGTAAATTATTGATAGTCCATATCTCGGAAACTATAAGAGATAATGCAATTTCGCAACCGGCAATGTAATTAGCATGCCGAATATCACTTGGAATGTAAATTGGGACGAAATCGCCAATAGATAAGACCATTTTACAATTTGGGCCCAAGTTAGAAGCAGAGCCTAAGGTGTAAATTATCGATAGTCCATATCTCGGAAACTATAAGAGATAATGCAATTTGGCAACCGGCAATGTAATTAGCATGCCGAATATTACTTGGAATGTGAATTGGAACGAAATCGCCAATAGATAAGACCATTTTACAATTTGGGCCCAAGTTAGAAGCAGAGCCTAAGGTGTAAATTATCGATAGTCCATATCTCGGAAACTATAAGAGATAATTCAATTTGGCAACCGGCAATGTAATTAGCATGCCGGATATTACTTGGAATGTGAATTGGAACGAAATCGCCAATAGATAAGACCATTTTACAATTTGGGCCCAAGTTAGAAGCAGAGCCTAAGGTGTAAATTATCGATAGTCCATATCTCGGACACTATAAGAGATAATGCAATTTGGCAACCGGTAACGTAATTAGCATGCCGAATATTACTTGGAATGTGAATTGGAACCAAATCGCCAATAGATAAGACCATTTTACAATTTGGGCCCAAGTTAGAAGCAGAGCCTAAGGTGTAAATTATCGATAGTCCATATCTCGGAAACTATAAGAGATAATTCAATTTGGCAACCGGCAATGTAATTAGCATGCCGGATATTACTTGGAATGTGAATTGGAACGAAATCGCCAATAGATAAGACCATTTTACAATTTGGGCCCAAGTTAGAAGCAGAGCCTAAAATGTAAATTATCGATAGTCCATATCTCGGAAACTATAAGAGATAATGCAATTTGGCAACCGGCAATGTAATTAGCATGCCGAATATTACTTGGAATGTGAATTGGAACGAAATCGCCAATAGATAAGGCCATTTTACAATTTGGGCCCAAGTTAGAAGTAGAGCCTAAGGTGTAAATTATCGATAGTCCATATCTCGGAAACTATAAGAGATAATGCAATTTGGCAACCGGCAATGTAATTAGCATGCCGAATATTACTTGGAATGTGAATTGGAACGAAATCGCCAATAGGTAAGACCATTTTACAATTTGGGCCCAAGTTAGAAGCAGAGCCTAAGGTGTAAATTATCGATAGTCCATATCTCGGAAACTATAAGAGATAATGCAATTTGGCAACCGGCAATGTAATTAGTATGCCGAATATTACTTGGAATGTGAATTGGAACGAAATCGCCAATAGATAAGACCATTTTACAATTTGGGCCCAAGTTAGAAGCAGAGCCTAAGGTGTAAATTATCGATAGTCCATATCTCGGAAACTATAAGAGGTAATGCAATTTGGCAACCGGCAATGTAATTAGCATGCCGAATATTACTTGGAATGTGAATTGGAACGAAATCGCCAATAGAGAAGACCATTTTACAATTTGGGCCCAAGTTAGAAGCAGAGCCTAAGGTGTAAATTATCGATAGTCCATATCTCGGAAACTATAAGAGATAATGCAATTTGGCAACCGGCAATGTAATTAGCATGCCGAATATTACTCGGAATGTGAATTGGAACGAAATCGCCAATAGATAAGACCATTTTACAATTTGGGCCCAAGTTAGAAGCAGAGCCTAAGGTGTAAATTATCGATAGTCCATATCTCGGAAACTATAAGAGATAATGCAATTTGGCAACCGGCAATGTAATTAGCATGCCGAATATTACTTGGAATGTGAATTGGAACGAAATCGCCAATAGATAAGACCATTTTACAATTTGGGCCCAAGTTAGAAGCAGAGCCTAAGGTGTAAATTATCGATAGTCCATATCTCGGAAACTATAAGAGATAATGCAATTTGGCAACCGGCAATGTAATTAGCATGCCGAATATTACTTGGAATGTGAATTGGAACGAAATCGCCAATAGATAAGACCATTTTACAATTTGGGCCCAAGTTAGAAGCAGAGCCTAAGGTGTAAATTATCGATAGTCCATATCTCGGAAACTATAAGAGATAATGCAATTTGGCAACCGGCAACGTAATTAGCATGCCGAATATTACTTGGAATGTGAATTGGAACCAAATCGCCAATAGATAAGACGATTTTACAATTTGGGCCCAAGTTAGAAGCAGAGCCTAAAATGTAAATTATCGATAGTCCATATCTCGGAAACTATAAGAGATAATGCAATTTGGCAACCGGCAATGTAATTAGCATGCCGAATATTACTTGGAATGTGAATTGGAACGAAATCGCCAATAGATAAGACCATTTTACAATTTGGGCCCAAGTTAGAAGCAGAGCCTAAGGTGTAAATTATCGATAGTCCATATCTCGGAAACTATAAGAGATAATGCAATTTGGCAACCGGCAATGTAATTAGCAAGCCGAATATTACTTGGAATGTTAATTGGAACGAAATCGCCAATAGGTAAGACCATTTTACAATTTGGGCCCAAGTTAGAAGCAGAGCCTGAGGTGTAAATTATTGATAGTCCATATCTCGGAAACTATAAGAGATAATTCAATTTGGCAACCGGCAATGTAATTAACATGCCGGATATTACTTGGAATGTGAATTGGAACGAAATCGCCAATAGATAAGACCATTTTACAATTTGGGCCCAAGTTAGAATCAGAGCCTAAGGTGTAAATTACCGATAGTCCATATCTCGGAAACTATAAGAGATAATGCAATTTGGCAACCGGCAATGTAATTAGCATGCCGAATATTACTTGGAATGTGAATTGGAACGAAATCGCCAATAGATAAGACGATTTTACAATTTGGGCCCAAGTTAGAAGCAAAGCCTAAGGTGTAAATTATCGATAGTCCATATCTCGGAAACTATAAGAGATAATGCAATTTGGCAACCGGCAATGTAATTAGCATGCCGAATATTACTTGGAATGTGAATTGGAACGAAATCGCCAATAGAGAAGACCATTTTACAATTTGGGCCCAAGTTAGAAGCAGAGCCTAAGGTGTAAATTATCGATAGTCCATATCTCGGAAACTATAAGAGATAATGCAATTTGGCAAACGGCAATGTAATTAGCATGCCGAATATTACTTGGAATGTGAATTGGAACGAAATCGCCAATAGAGAAGACCATTTTACAATTTGGGCCCAAGTTAGAAGCAGAGCCTAAGGTGTAAATTATCGATAGTCCATAACTCGGAAACTATAAGAGATAATGCAATTTGGCAACCGGCAATGTAATTAGCATGCCGAATATTACTTGGAATGTGAATTGGAACGAAATCGCCAATAGATAAGACCATTTTACAATTTGGGCCCAAGTTAGAAGCAGAGCCTAAGGTGTAAATTATCGATAGTCCATATCTCGGAAACTATAAGAGATAATGCAATTTGGCAACCGGCAATGTAATTAGCATGCCGAATATTACTTGGAATGTGAATTGGAACGAAATCGCCAATAGAGAAGACCATTTTACAATTTGGGCCCAAGTTAGAAGCAGAGCCTAAGGTGTAAATTATCGATAGTCCATATCTCGGAAACTATAAGAGATAATGCAATTTGGCAACCGGCAATGTAATTAGCATGCCGAATATTACTCGGAATGTGAATTGGAACGAAATCGCCAATAGATAAGACCATTTTACAATTTGGGCCCAAGTTAGAAGCAGAGCCTAAGGTGTAAATTATCGATAGTCCATATCTCGGAAACTATAAGAGATAATGCAATTTGGCAACCGGCAATGTAATTAGCATGCCGAATATTACTTGGAATGTGAATTGGAACGAAATCGCCAATAGATAAGACCATTTTACAATTTGGGCCCAAGTTAGAAGCAGAGCCTAAGGTGTAAATTATCGATAGTCCATATCTCGGAAACTATAAGAGATAATGCAATTTGGCAACCGGCAATGTAATTAGCATGCCCAATATTACTTGGAATGTGAATTGGAACGAAATCGCCAATAGATAAGACCATTTTACAATTTGGGCCCAAGTTAGAAGCAGAGCCTAAGGTGTAAATAATCGATAGTCCATATCTCGGAAACTATAAGAGATAATGCAATTTGGCAACCGGCAATGTAATTAGCATGCCGAATATTACTTGGAATGTGAATTGGAACGAAATCGCCAATAGATAAGACCATTTTACAATTTGGGCCCAAGTTAGAAGCAGAGCCTAAGGTGTAAATTATCGATAGTCCATATCTCGGAAACTATAAGAGATAATTCAATTTGGCAACCGGCAATGTAATTAGCATGCCGGATATTACTTGGAATGTGAATTGGAACGAAATCGCCAATAGATAAGACCATTTTACAATTTGGGCCCAAGTTAGAAGCAGAGCCTAAGGTGTAAATTATCGATAGTCCATATCTCGGAAACTATAAGAGATAATGCAATTTGGCAACCGGCAACGTAATTAGCATGCCGAATATTACTTGGAATGTGAATTGGAACCAAATCGCCAATAGATAAGACGATTTTACAATTTGGGCCCAAGTTAGAAGCAGAGCCTAAAATGTAAATTATCGATAGTCCATATCTCGGAAACTATAAGAGATAATGCAATTTGGCAACCGGCAATGTAATTAGCATGCCGAATATTACTTGGAATGTGAATTGGAACGAAATCGCCAATAGATAAGACCATTTTACAATTTGGGCCCAAGTTAGAAGCAGAGCCTAAGGTATAAATTATCGATAGTCCATATCTCGGAAACTATAAGAGATAATGCAATTTGGCAACCGGAAATGTAATTAGCAAGCCGAATATTACTTGGAATGTGAATTGGAACGAAATCGCCAATAGGTAAGACCATTTTACAATTTGGGCCCAAGTTAGAAGCAGAGCCTAAGGTGTAAATTATCGATAGTCCATATCTCGGAAACTATAAGAGATAATTCAATTTGGCAACCGGCAATGTAATTAGCATGCCGGATATTACTTGGAATGTGAATTGGAACGAAATCGCCAATAGATAAGACCATTTTACAATTTGGGCCCAAGTTAGAAGCAGAGCCTAAGGTGTAAATTACCGATAGTCCATATCTCGGAAACTATAAGAGATAATGCAATTTGGCAACCGGCAATGTAATTAGCATGCCGAATATTACTTGGAATGTGAATTGGAACGAAATCGCCAATAGATAAGACGATTTTACAATTTGGGCCCAAGTTAGAAGCAGAGCCTAAGGTGTAAATTATCGATAGTCCATATCTCGGAAACTATAAGAGATAATGCAATTTGGCAACCGGCAATGTAATTAGCATGCCGAATATTACTTGGAATGTGAATTGGAACGAAATCGCCAATAGAGAAGACCATTTTACAATTTGGGCCCAAGTTAGAAGCAGAGCCTAAGGTGTAAATTATCGATAGTCCATATCTCGGAAACTATAAGAGATAATGCAATTTGGCAAACGGCAATGTAATTAGCATGCCGAATATTACTTGGAATGTGAATTGGAACGAAATCGCCAATAGAGAAGACCATTTTACAATTTGGGCCCAAGTTAGAAGCAGAGCCTAAGGTGTAAATTATCGATAGTCCATATCTCGGAAACTATAAGAGATAATGCAATTTGGCAACCGGCAATGTAATTAGCATGCCGAATATTACTTGGAATGTGAATTGGAACGAAATCGCCAATAGACAAGACCATTTTACAATTTGGGCCCAAGTTAGAAGCAGAGCCTAAGGTGTAAATTATCGATAGTCCATATCTCGGAAACTATAAGAGATAATGCAATTTGGCAACCGGCAATGTAATTAGCATGCCGAATATTACTCGGAATGTGAATTGGAACGAAATCGCCAATAGATAAGACCATTTTACAATTTGGGCCCAAGTTAGAAGCAGAGCCTAAGGTGTAAATTATCGATAGTCCATATCTCGGAAACTATAAGAGATAATGCAATTTGGCAACCGGCAATGTAATTAGCATGCCGAATATTACTTGGAATGTGAATTGGAACGAAATCGCCAATAGATAAGACCATTTTACAATTTGGGCCCAAGTTAGAAGCAGAGCCTAAGGTGTAAATTATCGATAGTCCATATCTCGGAAACTATAAGAGATAATGCAATTTGGCAACCGGCAATGTAATTAGCATGCCCAATATTACTTGGAATGTGAATTGGAACGAAATCGCCAATAGATAAGACCATTTTACAATTTGGGCCCAAGTTAGAAGCAGAGCCTAAGGTGTAAATAATCGATAGTCCATATCTCGGAAACTATAAGAGATAATGCAATTTGGCAACCGGCAATGTAATTAGCATGCCGAATATTACTTGGAATGTGAATTGGAACGAAATCGCCAATAGATAAGACCATTTTACAATTTGGGCCCAAGTTAGAAGCAGAGCCTAAGGTGTAAATTATCGATAGTCCATATCTCGGAAACTATAAGAGATAATTCAATTTGGCAACCGGCAATGTAATTAGCATTCCGGATATTACTTGGAATGTGAATTGGAACGAAATCGCCAATAGATAAGACCATTTTACAATTTGGGCCCAAGTTAGAAGCAGAGCCTAAGGTGTAAATTATCGATAGTCCATATCTCGGAAACTATAAGAGATAATGCAATTTGGCAACCGGCAACGTAATTAGCATGCCGAATATTACTTGGAATGTGAATTGGAACCAAATCGCCAATAGATAAGACGATTTTACAATTTGGGCCCAAGTTAGAAGCAGAGCCTAAAATGTAAATTATCGATAGTCCATATCTCGGAAACTATAAGAGATAATGCAATTTGGCAACCGGCAATGTAATTAGCATGCCGAATATTACTTGGAATGTGAATTGGAACGAAATCGCCAATAGATAAGACCATTTTACAATTTGGGCCCAAGTTAGAAGCAGAGCCTAAGGTATAAATTATCGATAGTCCATATCTCGGAAACTATAAGAGATAATGCAATTTGGCAACCGGAAATGTAATTAGCAAGCCGAATATTACTTGGAATGTGAATTGGAACGAAATCGCCAATAGGTAAGACCATTTTACAATTTGGGCCCAAGTTAGAAGCAGAGCCTAAGGTGTAAATTATCGATAGTCCATATCTCGGAAACTATAAGAGATAATTCAATTTGGCAACCGGCAATGTAATTAGCATGCCGGATATTACTTGGAATGTGAATTGGAACGAAATCGCCAATAGATAAGACCATTTTACAATTTGGGCCCAAGTTAGAAGCAGAGCCTAAGGTGTAAATTACCGATAGTCCATATCTCGGAAACTATAAGAGATAATGCAATTTGGCAACCGGCAATGTAATTAGCATGCCGAATATTACTTGGAATGTGAATTGGAACGAAATCGCCAATAGATAAGACGATTTTACAATTTGGGCCCAAGTTAGAAGCAGAGCCTAAGGTGTAAATTATCGATAGTCCATATCTCGGAAACTATAAGAGATAATGCAATTTGGCAACCGGCAATGTAATTAGCATGCCGAATATTACTTGGAATGTGAATTGGAACGAAATCGCCAATAGAGAAGACCATTTTACAATTTGGGCCCAAGTTAGAAGCAGAGCCTAAGGTGTAAATTATCGATAGTCCATATCTCGGAAACTATAAGAGATAATGCAATTTGGCAAACGGCAATGTAATTAGCATGCCGAATATTACTTGGAATGTGAATTGGAACGAAATCGCCAATAGAGAAGACCATTTTACAATTTGGGCCCAAGTTAGAAGCAGAGCCTAAGGTGTAAATTATCGATAGTCCATATCTCGGAAACTATAAGAGATAATGCAATTTGGCAACCGGCAATGTAATTAGCATGCCGAATATTACTTGGAATGTGAATTGGAACGAAATCGCCAATAGACAAGACCATTTTACAATTTGGGCCCAAGTTAGAAGCAGAGCCTAAGGTGTAAATTATCGATAGTCCATATCTCGGAAACTATAAGAGATAATGCAATTTGGCAACCGGCAATGTAATTAGCATGCCGAATATTACTTGGAATGTGAATTGGAACGAAATCGCCAATAGAGAAGACCATTTTACAATTTGGGCCCAAGTTAGAAGCAGAGCCTAAGGTGTAAATTATCGATAGTCCATATCTCGGAAACTATAAGAGATAATGCAATTTGGCAACCGGCAATGTAATTAGCATGCCGAATATTACTTGGAATGTGAATTGGAACGAAATCGCCAATAGATAAGACGATTTTACAATTTGGGCCCAAGTTAGAAGCAGAGCCTAAGGTGTAAATTATCGATAGACCATATCTCGGAAACTATAAGAGATAATGCAATTTGGCAACCGGCAATGTAATTAGCAAGCCGAATATTACTTGGAATGTGAATTGGAACGAAATCGCCAATAGGTAAGACCATTTTACAATTTGGGCCCAAGTAAGAAGCAGAGCCTAAGGTGTAAATTATCGATAGTCCATATCTCGGAAACTATAAGAGATAATGCAATTTGGCAACCGGCAATGTAATTAGCATGCCGAATATTACTTGGAATGTGAATTGGAACGAAATCGCCAATAGATAAGACCATTTTACAATTTGGGCCCAAGTTAGAAGCAGAGCCTAAAGTGTAAATTATCGATAGTCCATATCTCGGAAACTATAAGAGATAATGCAATTTGGCAACCGGCAATGTAATTAGCATGCCGAATATTACTTGGAATGTGAATTGGAACGAAATCGCCAATAGGTAAGACCATTTTACAATTTGGGCCCAAGTTAGAAGCAGAGCCTAAGGTGTAAATTATCAATAGTCCATATCTCGGAAACTATAAGAGATAATTCAATTTGGCAACCGGCAATGTAATTAGCATGCCGGATATTACTTGGAATGTGAATTGGAACGAAATCGCCTATAGATAAGACCATTTTACAATTTGGGCCCAAGTTAGAAGCAGAGCCTAAGGTGTAAATTACCGATAGTCCATATCTCGGAAACTATAAGAGATAATGCAATTTGGCAACCGGCAATGTAATTAGCATGCCGAATATTACTTGGAATGTGAATTGGAACGAAATCGCCAATAGATAAGACGATTTTACAATTTGGGCCCAAGTTAGAAGCAGAGCCTAAGGTGTAAATTATCGATAGTCCATATCTCGGAAACTATAAGAGATAATGCAATTTGGCAACCGGCAATGTAATTAGCATGCCGGATATTACTTGGAATGTGAATTGGAACGAAATCGCCAATAGATAAGACCATTTTACAATTTGGGCCTAAGTTAGAAGCAGAGCCTAAGGTGTAAATTATCGATAGTCCATATCTCGGAAACTATAAGAGATAATGCAATTTGGCAACCGGCAATGTAATTAGCATGCCGAATATTACTTGGAATGTGAATTGGAACGAAATCGCCAATAGATAAGACCATTTTACAATTTGGGCCCAAGTTAGAAGCAGAGCCTAAGGTGTAAATTATCGATAGTCCATATCTCGGAAACTATAAGAGATAATGCAATTTGGCAACCGGCAATGTAATTAGCATGCCGAATATTACTTGGAATGTGAATTGGAACGAAATCGCCAATAGATAAGACCATTTTACAATTTGGGCCCAAGTTAGAAGCAGAGCCTAAGGTGTAAATTATTGATAGTCCATATCTCGGAAACTATAAGAGATAATGCAATTTCGCAACCGGCAATGTAATTAGCATGCCGAATATTACTTGGAGTGTGAATTGGAACGAAATCGCCAATAGATAAGACCATTTTACAATTTGGGCCCAAGTTAGAAGCAGAGCCTAAGGTGTAAATTATCGATAGTCCATATCTCGGAAACTATAAGAGATAATGCAATTTGGCAACCGGCAATGTAATTAGCATGCCGAATATTACTTGGAATGTGAATTGGAACGAAATCGCCAATAGGTAAGACCATTTTACAATTTGGGCCCAAGTTAGAAGCAGAGCCTAAGGTGCAAATTATCGATAGTCCATATCTCGGAAACTATAAGAGATAATTCAATTTGGCAACCGGCAATGTAATTAGCATGCCGAATATTACTTGGAATGTGAATTGGAACGAAATCGCCAATAGATAAGACCATTTTACAATTTGGGCCCAAGTTAGAAGCAGAGCCTAAGGTGTAAATTATCGATAGTCCATATCACGGAAACTATAAGAGATAATGCAATTTGGCAACCGGCAATGTAATTAGCATGCCGAATATTACTCGGAATGTGAATTGGAACGAAATAGCCAATAGATAAGACCATTTTACAATTTGGGCCCAAGTTAGAAGCAGAGCCTAAGGTGTAAATTATCGATAGTCCATATCTCGGAAACTATAAGAGATAATGCAATTTGGCAACCGGCAATGTAATTAGCATGCCGAATATTACTTGGAATGTGAATTGGAACGAAATCGCCAATAGATAAGACCATTTTACAATTTGGGCCCAAGTTAGAAGCAGAGCCTAAGGTGTAAATTATCGATAGTCCATATCTCGGAAACTATAAGAGATAATGCAATTTGGCAACCGGCAATGTAATTAGCATGCCGAATATTAATTGGAATGTGAATTGGAACGAAATCGCCAATAGATAAGACCATTTTACAATTTGGGCCCAAGTTAGAAGTAGAGCCTAAGGTGTAAATTATCGATAGTCCATATCTCGGAAACTATAAGAGATAATGCAATTTGGCAACCGCCAATGTAATTAGCATGCCGAATATTACTTGGAATGTGAATTGGAACGAAATCGCCAATAGGTAAGACCATTTTACAATTTGGGCCCAAGTTAGAAGCAGAGCCTAAGGTGTAAATTATCGATAGTCCATATCTCGGAAACTATAAGAGATAATGCAATTTGGCAACCGGCAATGTAATTAGTATGCCGAATATTACTTGGAATGTGAATTGGAACGAAATCGCCAATAGCTAAGACCATTTTACAATTTGGGCCCAAGTTAGAAGCAGAGCCTAAGGTGTAAATTATCGATAGTCCATATCTCGGAAACTATAAGAGGTAATGCAATTTGGCAACCGGCAATGTAATTAGCATGCCGAATATTACTTGGAATGTGAATTGGAACGAAATCGCCAATAGAGAAGACCATTTTACAATTTGGGCCCAAGTTAGAAGCAGAGCCTAAGGTGTAAATTATCGATAGTCCATATCTCGGAAACTATAAGAGATAATGCAATTTGGCAACCGGCAATGTAATTAGCATGCCGAATATTACTTGGAATGTGAATTGGAACGAAATCGCCAATAGAGAAGACCATTTTACAATTTGGGCCCAAGTTAGAAGCAGAGCCTAAGGTGTAAATTATCGATAGTCCATATCTCGGAAACTATAAGAGATAATGCAATTTGGCAACCGGCAATGTAATTAGCATGCCGAATATTACTTGGAATGTGAATTGGAACGAAATCGCCAATAGATAAGACCATTTTACAATTTGGGCCCAAGTTAGAAGCAGAGCCTAAGGTGTAAATTATCGATAGTCCATATCTCGGAAACTATAAGAGATAATGCAATTTGGCAACCGGCAATGTAATTAGCATGCCGAATATTACTTGGAATGTGAATTGGAACGAAATCGCCAATAGATAAGGCCATTTTAAAATTTGGGCCCAAGTTAGAAGCAGAGCCTAAGGTGTAAATTATTGATAGTCCATATCTCGGAAACTATAAGAGATAATGCAATTTCGCAACCGGCAATATAATTAGCATGCCGAATATCACTTGGAATGTAAATTGGGACGAAATCGCCAATAGATAAGACCATTTTACAATTTGGGCCCAAGTTAGAAGCAGAGCCTAAGGTGTAAATTATCGATAGTCCATATCTCGGAAACTATAAGAGATAATGCAATTTGGCAACCGGCAATGTAATTAGCATGCCGAATATTACTTGGAATGTGAATTGGAACGAAATCGCCAATAGATAAGACCATTTTACAATTTGGGCCCAAGTTAGAAGCAGAGCCTAAGGTGTAAATTATCGATAGACCATATCTCGGAAACTATAAGAGATAATTCAATTTGGCAACCGGCAATGTAATTAGCATGCCGGATATTACTTGGAATGTGAATTGGAACGAAATCGCCAATAGATAAGACCATTTTACAATTTGGGCCCAAGTTAGAAGCAGAGCCTAAGGTGTAAATTATCGATAGTCCATATCTCGGAAACTATAAGAGATAATGCAATTTGGCAACCGGCAACGTAATTAGCATGCCGAATATTACTTGGAATGTGAATTGGAACCAAATCGCCAATAGATAAGACGATTTTACAATTTGGGCCCAAGTTAGAAGCAGAGCCTAAAATGTAAATTATCGATAGTCCATATCTCGGAAACTATAAGAGATAATGCAATTTGGAAACCGGCAATGTAATTAGCATGCCGAATATTACTTGGAATGTGAATTGGAACGAAATCGCCAATAGATAAGACCATTTTACAATTTGGGCCCAAGTTAGAAGCAGAGCCTAAGGTGTAAATTATCGATAGTCCATATCTCGGAAACTATAAGAGATAATGCAATTTGGCAACCGGCAATGTAATTAGCAAGCCGAATATTACTTGGAATGTGAATTGGAACGAAATCGCCAATAGGTAAGACCATTTTACAATTTGGGCCCAAGTTAGAAGCAGAGCCTAAGGTGTAAATTATCGATAGTCCATATCTCGGAAACTATAAGAGATAATTCAATTTGGCAACCGGCAAGGTAATTAGCATGCCGGATATTACTTGGAATGTGAATTGGAACGAAATCGCCAATAGATAAGACCATTTTACAATTTGGGCCCAAGTTAGAAGCAGAGCCTAAGGTGTAAATTACCGATAGTCCATATCTCGGAAACTATAAGAGATAATGCAATTAGGCAACCGGCAATGTAATTAGCATGCCGAATATTACTTGGAATGTGAATTGGAACGAAATCGCCAATAGATAAGACGATTTTACAATTTGGGCCCAAGTTAGAAGCAGAGCCTAAGGTGTAAATTATCGATAGTCCATATCTCGGAAACTAAAAGAGATAATGCAATTTGGCAACCGGCAATGTAATTAGCATGCCGAATATTACTTGGAATGTGAATTGTAACGAAATCGCCAATAGAGAAGACCATTTTACAATTTGGGCCCAAGTTAGAAGCAGAGCCTAAGGTGTAAATTATCGATAGTCCATATCTCGGAAACTATAAGAGATAATGCAATTTGGCAAACGGCAATGTAATTAGCATGCCGAATATTACTTGGAATGTGAATTGGAACGAAATCGCCAATAGAGAAGACCATTTTACAATTTGGGCCCAAGTTAGAAGCAGAGCCTAAGGTGTAAATTATCGATAGTCCATATCTCGGAAACTATAAGAGATAATGCAATTTGGCAACCGGCAATGTAATTAGCATGCCGAATATTACTTGGAATGTGAATTGGAACGAAATTGCCAATAGATAAGACCATTTTACAATTTGGGCCCAAGTTAGAAGCAGAGCCTAAGGTGTAAATTATCGATAGTCCATATCTCGGAAACTATAAGAGATAATGCAATTTGGCAACCGGCAATGTAATTAGCATGCCGAATATTACTTGGAATGTGAATTGGAACGAAATCGCCAATAGAGAAGACCATTTTACAATTTGGGCCCAAGTTAGAAGCAGAGCCTAAGGTGTAAATTATCGATAGTCCATATCTCGGAAACTATAAGAGATAATGCAATTTGGCAACCGGCAATGTAATTAGCCTGCCGAATATTACTCGGAATGTGAATTGGAACGAAATCGCCAATAGATAAGACCATTTTACAATTTGGGCCCAAGTTAGAAGCAGAGCCTAAGGTGTAAATTATCGATAGTCCATATCTCGGAAACTATAAGAGATAATGCAATTTGGCAACCGGCAATGTAATTAGCATGCCGAATATTACTTGGAATGTGAATTGGAACGAAATCGCCAATAGATAAGACCATTTTACAATTTGGGCCCAAGTTAGAAGCAGAGCCTAAGGTGTAAATTATCGATAGTCTATACCTCGGAAACTATAAGAGATAATGCAATTTGGCAACCGGCAATGTAATTAGCATGCCGAATATTACTTGGAATGTGAATTGGAACGAAATCGCCAATAGATAAGACCATTTTACAATTTGGGCCCAAGTTAGAAGCAGAGCCTAAGGTGTAAATTATCGATAGTCCATATCTCGGAAACTATAAGAGATAATGCAATTTGGCAACAGGCAATGTAATTAGCATGCCGAATATTACTTGGAATGTGAATTGGAACGAAATCGCCAATAGATAAGGCCATTTTACAATTTGGGCCCAAGTTAGAAGCAGAGCCTAAGGTGTAAATTATCGATAGTCCATATCTCGGAAACTATAAGAGATAATGCAATTTGGCAACCGGCAATGTAATTAGCATGCCGAATATTACTTGGAATGTGAATTGGAACGAAATCGCCAATAGATAAGACCATTTTACAATTTGGGCCCAAGTTAGAAGCAGAGCCTAAGGTGTAAATTATTGATAGTCCATATCTCGGAAACTATAAGAGATAATGCAATTTCGCAACCGGCAATGTAATTAGCATGCCGAATATCACTTGGAATGTAAATTGGGACGAAATCGCCAATAGATAAGACCATTTTACAATTTGGGCCCAAGTTAGAAGCAGAGCCTAAGGTGTAAATTATCGATAGCCCATATCTCGGAAACTATAAGAGATAATGCAATTTGGCAACCGGCAATGTAATTAGCATGCCGAATATTACTTGGAATGTGAATTGGAACGAAATCGCCAATAGATAAGGCCATTTTACAATTTGGGCCCAAGTTAGAAGCAGAGCCTAAGGTGTAAATTATCGATAGTCCATATCTCGGAAACTATAAGAGATAATTCAATTTGGCAACCGGCAATGTAATTAGCATGCCGGATATTACTTGGAATGTGAATTGGAACGAAATCGCCAATAGATAAGACCATTTTACAATTTGGGCCCAAGTTAGAAGCAGAGCCTAAGGTGTAAATTATCGATAGTCCATATCTCGGAAACTATAAGAGATAATGCAATTTGGCAACCGGCAATGTAATTAGCAAGCCGAATATTACTTGGAATGTGAATTGGAACGAAATCGCCAATAGGTAAGACCATTTTACAATTTGGGCCCAAGTTAGAAGCAGAGCCTAAGGTGTAAATTATCGATAGTCCATATCTCGGAAACTATAAGAGATAATTCAATTTGGCAACCGGCAATGTAATTAGCATGCCGGATATTACTTGGAATGTGAATTGGAACGAAATCGCCAATAGATAAGACCATTTTACAATTTGGGCCCAAGTTAGAAGCAGAGCCTAAGGTGTAAATTACCGATAGTCCATATCTCGGAAACTATAAGAGATAATGCAATTTGGCAACCGGCAATGTAATTAGCATGCCGAATATTACTTGGAATGTGAATTGGAACGAAATCGCCAATAGATAAGACGATTTTACAATTTGGGCCCAAGTTAGAAGCAGAGCCTAAGGTGTAAATTATCGATAGTCCATATCTCGGAAACTATAAGAGATAATGCAATTTGGCAACCGGCAATGTAATTAGCATGCCGAATATTACTTGGAATGTGAATTGGAACGAAATCGCCAATAGATAAGACCATTTTACAATTTGGGCCCAAGTTAGAAGCAGAGCCTAAGGTGTAAATTATCGATAGTCCATATCTCGGAAACTATAAGAGATAATGCAATTTGGCAACCGGCAATGTAATTAGCATGCCGAATATTACTTGGAATGTGAATTGGAACGAAATCGCCAATAGAGAAGACCATTTTACAATTTGGGCCCAAGTTAGAAGCAGAGCCTAAGGTGTAAATTATCGATAGTCCATATCTCGGAAACTATAAGAGATAATGCAATTTGGCAACCGGCAATGTAATTAGCATGCCGAATATTACTCGGAATGTGAATTGGAACGAAATCGCCAATAGATAAGACCATTTTACAATTTGGGCCCAAGTTAGAAGCAGAGCCTAAGGTGTAAATTATCGATAGTCCATATCTCGGAAACTATAAGAGATAATGCAATTTGGCAACCGGCAAGGTAATTAGCATGCCGAATATTACTTGGAATGTGAATTGGAACGAAATCGCCAATAGATAAGACCATTTTACAATTTGGGCCCAAGTTAGAAGCAGAGCCTAAGGTGTAAATTATCGATAGTCTATATCTCGGAAACTATAAGAGATAATGCAATTTGGCAACCGGCAATGTAATTAGCATGCCGAATATTACTTGGAAAGTGAATTGGAACGAAATCGCCAATAGATAAGACGATTTTACAATTTGGGCCCAAGTTAGAAGCAGAGCCTAAAATGTAAATTATCGATAGTCCATATCTCGGAAACTATAAGAGATAATGCAATTTGGCAACCGGCAATGTAATTAGCATGCCGAATATTACTTGGAATGTGAATTGGAACGAAATCGCCAATAGATAAGACGATTTTACAATTTGGGCCCAAGTTAGAAGCAGAGCCTAAGGTGTAAATTATCGATAGTCCATATCTCGGAAACTATAAGAGATAATGCAATTTGGCAACCGGCAATGTAATTAGCATGCCGAATATTACTTGGAATGTGAATTGGAACGAAATCGCCAATAGATAAGACGATTTTACAATTTGGGCCCAAGTTAGAAGCAGAGCCTAAGGTGTAAATTATCGATAGTCCATATCTCGGAAACTATAAGAGATAATGCAATTTGGCAACCGGCAATGTAATTAGCATGCCGAATATTACTTGGAATGTGAATTGGAACAAAATCGCCAATAGAGAAGACCATTTTACAATTTGGGCCCAAGTTAGAAGCAGAGCCTAAGGTGTAAATTATCGATAGTCCATATCTCGGAAACTATAAGAGATAATGCAATTTGGCAAACGGCAATGTAATTAGCATGCCGAATATTACTTGGAATGTGAATTGGAACGAAATCGCCAATAGAGAAGACCATTTTACAATTTGGGCCCAAGTTAGAAGCAGAGCCTAAGGTGTAAATTATCGATAGTCCATATCTCGGAAACTATAAGAGATAATGCAATTTGGCAACCGGCAATGTAATTAGCATGCCGAATATTACTTGGAATGTGAATTGGAACGAAATCGCCAATAGAGAAGACCATTTTACAATTTGGGCCCAAGTTAGAAGCAGAGCCTAAGGTGTAAATTATCGATAGTCCATATCTCGGAAACTATAAGAGATAATGCAATTTGGCAACCGGCAATGTAATTAGCATGCCGAATATTAATTGGAATGTGAATTGGAACGAAATTGCCAATAGATAAGACCATTTTACAATTTGGGCCCAAGTTAGAAGCAGAGCCTAAGGTGTAAATTATCGATTGTCCATATCTCGGAAACTATAAGAGATAATGCAATTTGGCAACCGGCAATGTAATTAGCATGCCGAATATTACTTGGAATGTGAATTGGAACGAAATCGCCAATAGAGAAGACCATTTTACAATTTGGGCCCAAGTTAGAAGCAGAGCCAAAGGTGTAAATTATCGATAGTCCATATCTCGGAAACTATAAGAGATAATGCAATTTGGCAACCGGCAATGTAATTAGCATGCCGAATATTACTTGGAATGTGAATTGGAACGAAAACGCCAATAGATAAGACCATTTTACAATTTGGGCCCAAGTTAGAAGCAGAGCCTAAGGTGTAAATTATCGATAGTCCATATCTCGGAAACTATAATAGATAATGCAATTTGGCAACCGGCAATGTAATTAGCATGCCGAATATTACTTGGAATGTGAATTGGAACGAAATCGCCAATAGATAAGACCATTTTACAATTTGGGCCCAAGTTAGAAGCAGAGCCTAAGGTGTAAATTATCGATAGTCCATATCTCGGAAACTATAAGAGATAATGCAATTTGGCAACCGGCAATGTAATTAGCATGCCGAATATTACTTGGAATGTGAATTGGGACGAAATCGCCAATAGATAAGACCATTTTACAATTTGGGCCCAAGTTAGAAGCAGAGCCTAAGGTGTAAATTATCGATAGTCCATATCTCGGAAACTATAATAGATAATGCAATTTGGCAACCGGCAATGTAATTAGCATGCCGAATATTACTTGGAATGTGAATTGGAACGAAATCGCCAATAGATAAGACCATTTTACAATTTGGGCCAAAGTTAGAAGCAGAGCCTAAGGTGTAAATTATTGATAGTCCATATCTCGGAAACTATAAGAGATAATGCAATTTGGCAACCGGCAATGTAATTAGCATGCCGAATATTACTTGGAATGTGAATTGGAATGAAATCGCCAATAGATAAGACCATTTTACAATTTGGGCCCAAGTTAGAAGCAGAGCCTAAGGTGTAAATTATCGATAGTCCATATCTCGGAAACTATAAGAGATAATGCAATTTGGCAACCGGCAATGTAATTAGCATGCCGAATATTACTTGGAATGTGAATTGGAACGAAATCGCCAATAGATAAGACGATTTTACAATTTGGGTCCAAGTTAGAAGCAGAGCCTAAGATGTAAATTATCGATAGTCCATATCTCGGAAACTATAAGAGATAATGCAATTTGGCAACCGGCAATGTAATTAGCATGCCGAATATTACTTGGAATGTGAATTGGAACGAAATCGCCAATAGATAAGACCATTTTACAATTTGGGCCCAAGTTAGAAGCAGAGCCTAAGGTGTAAATTATCGATAGTCCATATCTCGGAAACTATAAGAGATAATGCAATTTGGCAACCGGCAATGTAATTAGCAAGCCGAATATTACTTGGAATGTGAATTGGAACGAAATCGCCAATAGGTAAGACCATTTTACAATTTGGGCCCAAGTTAGAAGCAGAGCCTAAGGTGTAAATTATCGATAGTCCATATCTCGGAAACTATAAGTGATAATTCAATTTGGCAACCGGCAATGTAATTAGCATGCCGGATATTACTTGGAATGTGAATTGGAACGAAATCGCCAGTAGATAAGATCATTTTACAATTTGGGCCCAAGTTAGAAGCAGAGCCTAAGGTGTAAATTACCGATAGTCCATATCTCGGAAACTATAAGAGATAATGCAATTTGGCAAGCGGCAATGTAATTAGCATGCCGAATATTACTTGGAATGTGAATTGGAACAAAATCGCCAATAGATAAGACGATTTTACAATTTGGGCCCAAGTTAGAAGCAGAGCCTAAGGTGTAAATTATCGATAGTCCATATCTCGGAAACTATAAGAGATAATGCAATTTGGCAACCGGCAATGTAATTAGCATGCCGAATATTACTTGGAATGTGAATTGGAATGAAAACGCCAATAGATAAGACCATTTTACAATTTGGGCCCAAGTTAGAAGCAGAGCCTAAGGTGTAAATTATCGATAGTCCATATCTCGGAAACTATAATAGATAATGCAATTTGGCAACCGGCAATGTAATTAGCATGCCGAATATTACTTGGAATGTGAATTGGAACGAAATCGCCAATAGATAAGACCATTTTACAATTTGCTCCCAAGTTAGAAGCAGAGCCTAAGATGTAAATTATCGATAGTCCATATCTCGGAAACTATAAGAGATAATGCAATTTGGCAACCGGCAATGTAATTAGCATGCCGAATATTACTTGGAATGTGAATTGGAACGAAATCGCCAATAGATAACACCATTTTACAATTTGGGCCCAAGTTAGAAGCAGAGCCTAAGGTGTAAATTATCGATAGTCCATATCTCGGAAACTATAAGAGATAATTCAATTTGGCAACCGGCAATGTAATTAGCATGCCGGATATTACTTGGAATGTGAATTGGAACGAAATGGCCAATAGATAAGACCATTTTACAATTTGGGCCCAAGTTAGAAGCAGAGCCTAAGGTGTAAATTATCGATAGTCCATATCTCGGAAACTATAAGAGATAATGCAATTTGGCAACCGGCAATGTAATTAGCATGCCGAATATTACTTGTAATGTGAATTGGAACGAAATCGCCAATAGATAAGACGATTTTATAATTTGGGCCCAAGTTAGAAGCAGAGCCTAAGATGTAAATTATCGATAGTCCATATCTCGGAAACTATAAGAGATAATGCAATTTGGCAACCGGCAATGTAATTAGCATGCCGAATATTACTTGGAATGTGAATTGGAACGAAATCGCCAATAGATAAGACCATTTTACAATTTGGGCCCAAGTTAGAAGCAGAGCCTAAGGTGTAAGTTATCGATAGTCCATATCTCGGAAACTATAAGAGATAATGCAATTTGGCAACCGGCAATGTAATTAGCATGCCGAATATTACATGGAATGTGAATTGGAACGAAATCGCCAATAGGTAAGACCATTTTACAATTTGGGCCCAAGTTAGAAGCAGAGCCTAAGGTGTAAATTATCGATAGTCCATATCTCGGAAACTATAAGATATAATTCAATTTGGCAACCGGCAATGTAATTAGCATGCCGGATATTACTTGGAATGTGAATTGGAACGAAATCGCCAATAGATAAGACCATTTTACAATTTGGGCCCAAGTTAGAAGCAGAGCCTAAGGTGTAAATTACCGATAGTCCATATCTCGGAAACTATAAGAGATAATGCAATTTGGCAACCGGCAATGTAATTAGCATGCCGAATATTACTTGGAATGTGAATTGGAACGAAATCGCCAATAGATAAGACGATTTTACAATTTAGGCCCAAGTTAGAAGCAGAGCCTAAGGTGTAAATTATCGATAGTCCATATCTCGGAAACTATAAGAGATAATGCAATTTGGCAACCGGCAATGTAATTAGCATGCCGAATATTACTTGGAATGTGAATTGGAACGAAATCGCCAATAGAGAAGACCATTTTACAATTTGGGCCCAAGTTAGAAGCAGAGCCTAAGGTGTAAATTATCGATAGTCCATATCTCGGAAACTATAAGAGATAATGCAATTTGGCAACCGGCAATGTAATTAGCATGCCGAATATTACTTGGAATGTGAATTGGAACGAAATCGCCAATAGAGAAGACCATTTTACAATTTGGGCCCAAGTTAGAAGCAGAGCCTAAGGTGTAAATTATCGATAGTCCATATCTCGGAAACTATAAGAGATAATGCAATTTGGCAACCGGCAATGTAATTAGCATGCCGAATATTACTTGGAATGTGAATTGGAACGAAATCGCCAATAGAGAAGACCATTTTACAATTTGGGCCCAAGTTAGAAGCAGAGCCTAAGGTGTAAATTATTGATAGTCCATATCTCGGAAACTATAAGAGATAATGCAATTTGGCAACCGGCAATGTAATTAGCATGCCGAATATTACTTGGAATGTGAATTGGAATGAAATCGCCAATAGATAAGACCATTTTACAATTTGGGCCCAAGTTAGAAGCAGAGCCTAAGGTGTAAATTATCGATAGTCCATATCTCGGAAACTATAAGAGATAATGCAATTTGGCAACCGGCAATGTAATTAGCATGCCGAATATTACTTGGAATGTGAATTGGAACGAAATCGCCAATAGATAAGACGATTTTACAATTTGGGTCCAAGTTAGAAGCAGAGCCTAAGATGTAAATTATCGATAGTCCATATCTCGGAAACTATAAGAGATAATGCAATTTGGCAACCGGCAATGTAATTAGCATGCCGAATATTACTTGGAATGTGAATTGGAACGAAATCGCCAATAGATAAGACCATTTTACAATTTGGGCCCAAGTTAGAAGCAGAGCCTAAGGTGTAAATTATCGATAGTCCATATCTCGGAAACTATAAGAGATAATGCAATTTGGCAACCGGCAATGTAATTAGCAAGCCGAATATTACTTGGAATGTGAATTGGAACGAAATCGCCAATAGGTAAGACCATTTTACAATTTGGGCCCAAGTTAGAAGCAGAGCCTAAGGTGTAAATTATCGATAGTCCATATCTCGGAAACTATAAGTGATAATTCAATTTGGCAACCGGCAATGTAATTAGCATGCCGGATATTACTTGGAATGTGAATTGGAACGAAATCGCCAGTAGATAAGATCATTTTACAATTTGGGCCCAAGTTAGAAGCAGAGCCTAAGGTGTAAATTACCGATAGTCCATATCTCGGAAACTATAAGAGATAATGCAATTTGGCAAGCGGCAATGTAATTAGCATGCCGAATATTACTTGGAATGTGAATTGGAACGAAATCGCCAATAGATAAGACGATTTTACAATTTGGGCCCAAGTTAGAAGCAGAGCCTAAGGTGTAAATTATCGATAGTCCATATCTCGGAAACTATAAGAGATAATGCAATTTGGCAACCGGCAATGTAATTAGCATGCCGAATATTACTTGGAATGTGAATTGGAACGAAATCGCCAATAGAGAAGACCATTTTACAATTTGGGCCCAAGTTAGAAGCAGAGCCTAAGGTGTAAATTATTGATAGTCCATATCTCGGAAACTATAAGAGATAATGCAATTTGGCAACCGGCAATGTAATTAGCATGCCGAATATTACTTGGAATGTGAATTGGAATGAAATCGCCAATAGATAAGACCATTTTACAATTTGGGCCCAAGTTAGAAGCAGAGCCTAAGATGTAAATTATCGATAGTCCATATCTCGGAAACTATAAGAGATAATGCAATTTGGCAACCGGCAATGTAATTAGCATGCCGAATATTACTTGGAATGTGAATTGGAACGAAATCGCCAATAGATAACACCATTTTACAATTTGGGCCCAAGTTAGAAGCAGAGCCTAAGGTGTAAATTATCGATAGTCCATATCTCGGAAACTATAAGAGATAATTCAATTTGGCAACCGGCAATGTAATTAGCATGCCGAATATTACTTGGAATGTGAATTGGAACGAAATCGCCAATAGATAAGACCATTTTACAATTTGGGCCCAAGTTAGAAGCAGAGCCTAAGGTGTAAATTATCGATAGTCCATATCTCGGAAACTATAAGAGATAATGCAATTTGGCAACCGGCAATGTAATTAGCATGCCGAATATTACTTGGAATGTGAATAGGAACGAAATCGCCAATAGATAACACCATTTTACAATTTGGGCCCAAGTTAGAAGCAGAGCCTAAGGTGTAAATTATCGATAGTCCATATCTCGGAAGCTATAAGAGATAATGCAATTTGGCAACCGGCAATGTAATTAGCATGCCGAATATTACTTGGAATGTGAATTGGAACGAAATCGCCAATAGATAAGACCATTTTACAATTTGGGCCCAAGTTAGAAGCAGAGCCTAAGGTGTAAATTATCGATAGTCCATATCTCGGAAACTATAAGAGATAATGCAATTTGGCAACCGGCAATGTAATTAGCATGCCGAATATTACTTGTAATGTGAATTGGAACGAAATCGCCAATAGATAAGACGATTTTATAATTTGGGCCCAAGTTAGAAGCAGAGCCTAAGATGTAAATTATCGATAGTCCATATCTCGGAAACTATAAGAGATAATGCAATTTGGCAACCGGCAATGTAATTAGCATGCCGAATATTACTTGGAATGTGAATTGGAACGATATCGCCAATAGATAAGACCATTTTACAATTTGGGCCCAAGTTAGAAGCAGAGCCTAAGGTGTAAGTTATTGATAGTCCATATCTCGGAAACTATAAGAGATAATGCAATTTGGCAACCGGCAATGTAATTAGCATGCCGAATATTACTTGGAATGTGAATTGGAACGAAATCGCCAATAGGTAAGACCATTTTGCAATTTGGGCCCAAGTTAGAAGCAGAGCCTAAGGTGTAAATTATCGATAGTCCATATCTCGGAAACTATAAGATATAATTCAATTTGGCAACCGGCAATGTAATTAGCATGCCGGATATTACTTGGAATGTGAATTGGAACGAAATCGCCAATAGATAAGACCATTTTACAATTTGGGCCCAAGTTAGAAGCAGAGCCTAAGGTGTAAATTACCGATAGTCCATATCTCGGAAACTATAAGAGATAATGCAATTTGGCAACCGGCAATGTAATTAGCATGCCGAATATTACTTGGAATGTGAATTGGAACGAAATCGCCAATAGATAAGACGATTTTACAATTTGGGCCCAAGTTAGAAGCAGAGCCTAAGGTGTAAATTATCGATAGTCCATATCTCGGAAACTATAAGAGATAATGCAATTTGGAAACCGGCAATGTAATTAGCATGCCGAATATTACTTGGAATGTGAATTGGAACGAAATCGCCAATAGATAAGACCATTTTACAATTTGGGCCCAAGTTAGAAGCAGAGCCTAAGGTGTAAATTATCGATAGTCCATATCTCGGAAACTATAAGAGATAATGCAATTTGGCAACCGGCAATGTAATTAGCAAGCCGAATATTACTTGGAATGTGAATTGGAACGAAATCGCCAATAGGTAAGACCATTTTACAATTTGGGCCCAAGTTAGAAGCAGAGCCTAAGGTGTAAATTATCGATAGTCCATATCTCGGAAACTATAAGAGATAATTCAATTTGGCAACCGGCAAGGTAATTAGCATGCCGGATATTACTTGGAATGTGAATTGGAACGAAATCGCCAATAGATAAGACCATTTTACAATTTGGGCCCAAGTTAGAAGCAGAGCCTAAGGTGTAAATTACCGATAGTCCATATCTCGGAAACTATAAGAGATAATGCAATTAGGCAACCGGCAATGTAATTAGCATGCCGAATATTACTTGGAATGTGAATTGGAACGAAATCGCCAATAGATAAGACGATTTTACAATTTGGGCCCAAGTTAGAAGCAGAGCCTAAGGTGTAAATTATCGATAGTCCATATCTCGGAAACTAAAAGAGATAATGCAATTTGGCAACCGGCAATGTAATTAGCATGCCGAATATTACTTGGAATGTGAATTGTAACGAAATCGCCAATAGAGAAGACCATTTTACAATTTGGGCCCAAGTTAGAAGCAGAGCCTAAGGTGTAAATTATCGATAGTCCATATCTCGGAAACTATAAGAGATAATGCAATTTGGCAAACGGCAATGTAATTAGCATGCCGAATATTACTTGGAATGTGAATTGGAACGAAATCGCCAATAGAGAAGACCATTTTACAATTTGGGCCCAAGTTAGAAGCAGAGCCTAAGGTGTAAATTATCGATAGTCCATATCTCGGAAACTATAAGAGATAATGCAATTTGGCAACCGGCAATGTAATTAGCATGCCGAATATTACTTGGAATGTGAATTGGAACGAAATTGCCAATAGATAAGACCATTTTACAATTTGGGCCCAAGTTAGAAGCAGAGCCTAAGGTGTAAATTATCGATAGTCCATATCTCGGAAACTATAAGAGATAATGCAATTTGGCAACCGGCAATGTAATTAGCATGCCGAATATTACTTGGAATGTGAATTGGAACGAAATCGCCAATAGAGAAGACCATTTTACAATTTGGGCCCAAGTTAGAAGCAGAGCCTAAGGTGTAAATTATCGATAGTCCATATCTCGGAAACTATAAGAGATAATGCAATTTGGCAACCGGCAATGTAATTAGCCTGCCGAATATTACTCGGAATGTGAATTGGAACGAAATCGACAATAGATAAGACCATTTTACAATTTGGGCCCAAGTTAGAAGCAGAGCCTAAGGTGTAAATTATCGATAGTCCATATCTCGGAAACTATAAGAGATAATGCAATTTGGCAACCGGCAATGTAATTAGCATGCCGAATATTACTTGGAATGTGAATTGGAACGAAATCGCCAATAGATAAGACCATTTTACAATTTGGGCCCAAGTTAGAAGCAGAGCCTAAGGTGTAAATTATCGATAGTCTATACCTCGGAAACTATAAGAGATAATGCAATTTGGCAACCGGCAATGTAATTAGCATGCCGAATATTACTTGGAATGTGAATTGGAACGAAATCGCCAATAGATAAGACCATTTTACAATTTGGGCCCAAGTTAGAAGCAGAGCCTAAGGTGTAAATTATCGATAGTCCATATCTCGGAAACTATAAGAGATAATGCAATTTGGCAACAGGCAATGTAATTAGCATGCCGAATATTACTTGGAATGTGAATTGGAACGAAATCGCCAATAGATAAGGCCATTTTACAATTTGGGCCCAAGTTAGAAGCAGAGCCTAAGGTGTAAATTATCGATAGTCCATATCTCGGAAACTATAAGAGATAATGCAATTTGGCAACCGGCAATGTAATTAGCATGCCGAATATTACTTGGAATGTGAATTGGAACGAAATCGCCAATAGATAAGACCATTTTACAATTTGGGCCCAAGTTAGAAGCAGAGCCTAAGGTGTAAATTATTGATAGTCCATATCTCGGAAACTATAAGAGATAATGCAATTTCGCAACCGGCAATGTAATTAGCATGCCGAATATCACTTGGAATGTAAATTGGGACGAAATCGCCAATAGATAAGACCATTTTACAATTTGGGCCCAAGTTAGAAGCAGAGCCTAAGGTGTAAATTATCGATAGCCCATATCTCGGAAACTATAAGAGATAATGCAATTTGGCAACCGGCAATGTAATTAGCATGCCGAATATTACTTGGAATGTGAATTGGAACGAAATCGCCAATAGATAAGGCCATTTTACAATTTGGGCCCAAGTTAGAAGCAGAGCCTAAGGTGTAAATTATCGATAGTCCATATCTCGGAAACTATAAGAGATAATTCAATTTGGCAACCGGCAATGTAATTAGCATGCCGGATATTACTTGGAATGTGAATTGGAACGAAATCGCCAATAGATAAGACCATTTTACAATTTGGGCCCAAGTTAGAAGCAGAGCCTAAGGTGTAAATTATCGATAGTCCATATCTCGGAAACTATAAGAGATAATGCAATTTGGCAACCGGCAATGTAATTAGCAAGCCGAATATTACTTGGAATGTGAATTGGAACGAAATCGCCAATAGGTAAGACCATTTTACAATTTGGGCCCAAGTTAGAAGCAGAGCCTAAGGTGTAAATTATCGATAGTCCATATCTCGGAAACTATAAGAGATAATTCAATTTGGCAACCGGCAATGTAATTAGCATGCCGGATATTACTTGGAATGTGAATTGGAACGATATCGCCAATAGATAAGACCATTTTACAATTTGGGCCCAAGTTAGAAGCAGAGCCTAAGGTGTAAATTACCGATAGTCCATATCTCGGAAACTATAAGAGATAATGCAATTTGGCAACCGGCAATGTAATTAGCATGCCGAATATTACTTGGAATGTGAATTGGAACGAAATCGCCAATAGATAAGACGATTTTACAATTTGGGCCCAAGTTAGAAGCAGAGCCTAAGGTGTAAATTATCGATAGTCCATATCTCGGAAACTATAAGAGATAATGCAATTTGGCAACCGGCAATGTAATTAGCATGCCGAATATTACTTGGAATGTGAATTGGAACGAAATCGCCAATAGATAAGACCATTTTACAATTTGGGCCCAAGTTAGAAGCAGAGCCTAAGGTGTAAATTATCGATAGTCCATATCTCGGAAACTATAAGAGATAATGCAATTTGGCAACCGGCAATGTAATTAGCATGCCGAATATTACTTGGAATGTGAATTGGAACGAAATCGCCAATAGAGAAGACCATTTTACAATTTGGGCCCAAGTTAGAAGCAGAGCCTAAGGTGTAAATTATCGATAGTCCATATCTCGGAAACTATAAGAGATAATGCAATTTGGCAACCGGCAATGTAATTAGCATGCCGAATATTACTCGGAATGTGAATTGGAACGAAATCGCCAATAGATAAGACCATTTTACAATTTGGGCCCAAGTTAGAAGCAGAGCCTAAGGTGTAAATTATCGATAGTCCATATCTCGGAAACTATAAGAGATAATGCAATTTGGCAACCGGCAATGTAATTAGCATGCCGAATATTACTTGGAATGTGAATTGGAACGAAATCGCCAATAGATAAGACCATTTTACAATTTGGGCCCAAGTTAGAAGCAGAGCCTAAGGTGTAAATTATCGATAGTCTATATCTCGGAAACTATAAGAGATAATGCAATTTGGCAACCGGCAATGTAATTAGCATGCCGAATATTACTTGGAATGTGAATTGGAACGAAATCGCCAATAGATAAGACGATTTTACAATTTGGGCCCAAGTTAGAAGCAGAGCCTAAAATGTAAATTATCGATAGTCCATATCTCGGAAACTATAAGAGATAATGCAATTTGACAACCGGCAATGTAATTAGCATGCCGAATATTACTTGGAATGTGAATTGGAACGAAATCGCCAATAGATAAGACGATTTTACAATTTGGGCCCAAGTTAGAAGCAGAGCCTAAGGTGTAAATTATCGATAGTCCATATCTCGGAAACTATAAGAGATAATGCAATTTGGCAACCGGCAATGTAATTAGCATGCCGAATATTACTTGGAATGTGAATTGGAACGAAATCGCCAATAGATAAGACGATTTTACAATTTGGGCCCAAGTTAGAAGCAGAGCCTAAGGTGTAAATTATCGATAGTCCATATCTCGGAAACTATAAGAGATAATGCAATTTGGCAACCGGCAATGTAATTAGCATGCCGAATATTACTTGGAATGTGAATTGGAACAAAATCGCCAATAGAGAAGACAATTTTACAATTTGGGCCCAAGTTAGAAGCAGAGCCTAAGGTGTAAATTATCGATAGTCCATATCTCGGAAACTATAAGAGATAATGCAATTTGGCAAACGGCAATGTAATTAGCATGCCGAATATTACTTGGAATGTGAATTGGAACGAAATCGCCAATAGAGAAGACCATTTTACAATTTGGGCCCAAGTTAGAAGCAGAGCCTAAGGTGTAAATTATCGATAGTCCATATCTCGGAAACTATAAGAGATAATGCAATTTGGCAACCGGCAATGTAATTAGCATGCCGAATATTACTTGGAATGTGAATTGGAACGAAATCGCCAATAGAGAAGACCATTTTACAATTTGGGCCCAAGTTAGAAGCAGAGCCTAAGGTGTAAATTATCGATAGTCCATATCTCGGAAACTATAAGAGATAATGCAATTTGGCAACCGGCAATGTAATTAGCATGCCGAATATTAATTGGAATGTGAATTGGAACGAAATTGCCAATAGATAAGACCATTTTACAATTTGGGCCCAAGTTAGAAGCAGAGCCTAAGGTGTAAATTATCGATTGTCCATATCTCGGAAACTATAAGAGATAATGCAATTTGGCAACCGGCAATGTAATTAGCATGCCGAATATTACTTGGAATGTGAATTGGAACGAAATCGCCAATAGAGAAGACCATTTTACAATTTGGGCCCAAGTTAGAAGCAGAGCCAAAGGTGTAAATTATCGATAGTCCATATCTCGGAAACTATAAGAGATAATGCAATTTGGCAACCGGCAATGTAATTAGCATGCCGAATATTACTTGGAATGTGAATTGGAACGAAAACGCCAATAGATAAGACCATTTTACAATTTGGGCCCAAGTTAGAAGCAGAGCCTAAGGTGTAAATTATCGATAGTCCATATCTCGGAAACTATAATAGATAATGCAATTTGGCAACCGGCAATGTAATTAGCATGCCGAATATTACTTGGAATGTGAATTGGAACGAAATCGCCAATAGATAAGACCATTTTACAATTTGGGCCCAAGTTAGAAGCAGAGCCTAAGGTGTAAATTATCGATAGTCCATATCTCGGAAACTATAAGAGATAATGCAATTTGGCAACCGGCAATGTAATTAGCATGCCGAATATTACTTGGAATGTGAATTGGGACGAAATCGCCAATAGATAAGACCATTTTACAATTTGGGCCCAAGTTAGAAGCAGAGCCTAAGGTGTAAATTATCGATAGTCCATATCTCGGAAACTATAATAGATAATGCAATTTGGCAACCGGCAATGTAATTAGCATGCCGAATATTACTTGGAATGTGAATTGGAACGAAATCGCCAATAGATAAGACCATTTTACAATTTGGGCCCAAGTTAGAAGCAGAGCCTAAGGTGTAAATTATTGATAGTCCATATCTCGGAAACTATAAGAGATAATGCAATTTGGCAACCGGCAATGTAATTAGCATGCCGAATATTACTTGGAATGTGAATTGGAATGAAATCGCCAATAGATAAGACCATTTTACAATTTGGGCCCAAGTTAGAAGCAGAGCCTAAGGTGTAAATTATCGATAGTCCATATCTCGGAAACTATAAGAGATAATGCAATTTGGCAACCGGCAATGTAATTAGCATGCCGAATATTACTTGGAATGTGAATTGGAACGAAATCGCCAATAGATAAGACGATTTTACAATTTGGGTCCAAGTTAGAAGCAGAGCCTAAGATGTAAATTATCGATAGTCCATATCTCGGAAACTATAAGAGATAATGCAATTTGGCAACCGGCAATGTAATTAGCATGCCGAATATTACTTGGAATGTGAATTGGAACGAAATCGCCAATAGATAAGACCATTTTACAATTTGGGCCCAAGTTAGAAGCAGAGCCTAAGGTGTAAATTATCGATAGTCCATATCTCGGAAACTATAAGAGATAATGCAATTTGGCAACCGGCAATGTAATTAGCAAGCCGAATATTACTTGGAATGTGAATTGGAACGAAATCGCCAATAGGTAAGACCATTTTACAATTTGGGCCCAAGTTAGAAGCAGAGCCTAAGGTGTAAATTATCGATAGTCCATATCTCGGAAACTATAAGTGATAATTCAATTTGGCAACCGGCAATGTAATTAGCATGCCGGATATTACTTGGAATGTGAATTGGAACGAAATCGCCAGTAGATAAGATCATTTTACAATTTGGGCCCAAGTTAGAAGCAGAGCCTAAGGTGTAAATTACCGATAGTCCATATCTCGGAAACTATAAGAGATAATGCAATTTGGCAAGCGGCAATGTAATTAGCATGCCGAATATTACTTGGAATGTGAATTGGAACAAAATCGCCAATAGATAAGACCATTTTACAATTTGGGCCCAAGTTAGAAGCAGAGCCTAAGGTGTAAATTACCGATAGTCCATATCTCGGAAACTATAAGAGATAATGCAATTTGGCAACCGGCAATGTAATTAGCATGCCGAATATTACTTGGAATGTGAATTGGAACGAAATCGCCAATAGATAAGACGATTTTACAATTTGGGCCCAAGTTAGAAGCAGAGCCTAAGGTGTAAATTATCGATAGTCCATATCTCGGAAACTATAAGAGATAATGCAATTTGGAAACCGGCAATGTAATTAGCATGCCGAATATTACTTGGAATGTGAATTGGAACGAAATCGCCAATAGATAAGACCATTTTACAATTTGGGCCCAAGTTAGAAGCAGAGCCTAAGGTGTAAATTATCGATAGTCCATATCTCGGAAACTATAAGAGATAATGCAATTTGGCAACCGGCAATGTAATTAGCAAGCCGAATATTACTTGGAATGTGAATTGGAACGAAATCGCCAATAGGTAAGACCATTTTACAATTTGGGCCCAAGTTAGAAGCAGAGCCTAAGGTGTAAATTATCGATAGTCCATATCTCGGAAACTATAAGAGATAATTCAATTTGGCAACCGGCAAGGTAATTAGCATGCCGGATATTACTTGGAATGTGAATTGGAACGAAATCGCCAATAGATAAGACCATTTTACAATTTGGGCCCAAGTTAGAAGCAGAGCCTAAGGTGTAAATTACCGATAGTCCATATCTCGGAAACTATAAGAGATAATGCAATTAGGCAACCGGCAATGTAATTAGCATGCCGAATATTACTTGGAATGTGAATTGGAACGAAATCGCCAATAGATAAGACGATTTTACAATTTGGGCCCAAGTTAGAAGCAGAGCCTAAGGTGTAAATTATCGATAGTCCATATCTCGGAAACTAAAAGAGATAATGCAATTTGGCAACCGGCAATGTAATTAGCATGCCGAATATTACTTGGAATGTGAATTGTAACGAAATCGCCAATAGAGAAGACCATTTTACAATTTGGGCCCAAGTTAGAAGCAGAGCCTAAGGTGTAAATTATCGATAGTCCATATCTCGGAAACTATAAGAGATAATGCAATTTGGCAAACGGCAATGTAATTAGCATGCCGAATATTACTTGGAATGTGAATTGGAACGAAATCGCCAATAGAGAAGACCATTTTACAATTTGGGCCCAAGTTAGAAGCAGAGCCTAAGGTGTAAATTATCGATAGTCCATATCTCGGAAACTATAAGAGATAATGCAATTTGGCAACCGGCAATGTAATTAGCATGCCGAATATTACTTGGAATGTGAATTGGAACGAAATTGCCAATAGATAAGACCATTTTACAATTTGGGCCCAAGTTAGAAGCAGAGCCTAAGGTGTAAATTATCGATAGTCCATATCTCGGAAACTATAAGAGATAATGCAATTTGGCAACCGGCAATGTAATTAGCATGCCGAATATTACTTGGAATGTGAATTGGAACGAAATCGCCAATAGAGAAGACCATTTTACAATTTGGGCCCAAGTTAGAAGCAGAGCCTAAGGTGTAAATTATCGATAGTCCATATCTCGGAAACTATAAGAGATAATGCAATTTGGCAACCGGCAATGTAATTAGCCTGCCGAATATTACTCGGAATGTGAATTGGAACGAAATCGACAATAGATAAGACCATTTTACAATTTGGGCCCAAGTTAGAAGCAGAGCCTAAGGTGTAAATTATCGATAGTCCATATCTCGGAAACTATAAGAGATAATGCAATTTGGCAACCGGCAATGTAATTAGCATGCCGAATATTACTTGGAATGTGAATTGGAACGAAATCGCCAATAGATAAGACCATTTTACAATTTGGGCCCAAGTTAGAAGCAGAGCCTAAGGTGTAAATTATCGATAGTCTATACCTCGGAAACTATAAGAGATAATGCAATTTGGCAACCGGAAATGTAATTAGCATGCCGAATATTACTTGGAATGTGAATTGGAACGAAATCGCCAATAGATAAGACCATTTTACAATTTGGGCCCAAGTTAGAAGCAGAGCCTAAGGTGTAAATTATCGATAGTCCATATCTCGGAAACTATAAGAGATAATGCAATTTGGCAACAGGCAATGTAATTAGCATGCCGAATATTACTTGGAATGTGAATTGGAACGAAATCGCCAATAGATAAGGCCATTTTACAATTTGGGCCCAAGTTAGAAGCAGAGCCTAAGGTGTAAATTATCGATAGTCCATATCTCGGAAACTATAAGAGATAATGCAATTTGGCAACCGGCAATGTAATTAGCATGCCGAATATTACTTGGAATGTGAATTGGAACGAAATCGCCAATAGATAAGACCATTTTACAATTTGGGCCCAAGTTAGAAGCAGAGCCTAAGGTGTAAATTATTGATAGTCCATATCTCGGAAACTATAAGAGATAATGCAATTTCGCAACCGGCAATGTAATTAGCATGCCGAATATCACTTGGAATGTAAATTGGGACGAAATCGCCAATAGATAAGACCATTTTACAATTTGGGCCCAAGTTAGAAGCAGAGCCTAAGGTGTAAATTATCGATAGCCCATATCTCGGAAACTATAAGAGATAATGCAATTTGGCAACCGGCAATGTAATTAGCATGCCGAATATTACTTGGAATGTGAATTGGAACGAAATCGCCAATAGATAAGGCCATTTTACAATTTGGGCCCAAGTTAGAAGCAGAGCCTAAGGTGTAAATTATCGATAGTCCATATCTCGGAAACTATAAGAGATAATTCAATTTGGCAACCGGCAATGTAATTAGCATGCCGGATATTACTTGGAATGTGAATTGGAACGAAATCGCCAATAGATAAGACCATTTTACAATTTGGGCCCAAGTTAGAAGCAGAGCCTAAGGTGTAAATTATCGATAGTCCATATCTCGGAAACTATAAGAGATAATGCAATTTGGCAACCGGCAATGTAATTAGCAAGCCGAATATTACTTGGAATGTGAATTGGAACGAAATCGCCAATAGGTAAGACCATTTTACAATTTGGGCCCAAGTTAGAAGCAGAGCCTAAGGTGTAAATTATCGATAGTCCATATCTCGGAAACTATAAGAGATAATTCAATTTGGCAACCGGCAATGTAATTAGCATGCCGGATATTACTTGGAATGTGAATTGGAACGAAATCGCCAATAGATAAGACCATTTTACAATTTGGGCCCAAGTTAGAAGCAGAGCCTAAGGTGTAAATTACCGATAGTCCATATCTCGGAAACTATAAGAGATAATGCAATTTGGCAACCGGCAATGTAATTAGCATGCCGAATATTACTTGGAATGTGAATTGGAACGAAATCGCCAATAGATAAGACGATTTTACAATTTGGGCCCAAGTTAGAAGCAGAGCCTAAGGTGTAAATTATCGATAGTCCATATCTCGGAAACTATAAGAGATAATGCAATTTGGCAACCGGCAATGTAATTAGCATGCCGAATATTACTTGGAATGTGAATTGGAACGAAATCGCCAATAGATAAGACCATTTTACAATTTGGGCCCAAGTTAGAAGCAGAGCCTAAGGTGTAAATTATCGATAGTCCATATCTCGGAAACTATAAGAGATAATGCAATTTGGCAACCGGCAATGTAATTAGCATGCCGAATATTACTTGGAATGTGAATTGGAACGAAATCGCCAATAGAGAAGACCATTTTACAATTTGGGCCCAAGTTAGAAGCAGAGCCTAAGGTGTAAATTATCGATAGTCCATATCTCGGAAACTATAAGAGATAATGCAATTTGGCAACCGGCAATGTAATTAGCATGCCGAATATTACTCGGAATGTGAATTGGAACGAAATCGCCAATAGATAAGACCATTTTACAATTTGGGCCCAAGTTAGAAGCAGAGCCTAAGGTGTAAATTATCGATAGTCCATATCTCGGAAACTATAAGAGATAATGCAATTTGGCAACCGGCAATGTAATTAGCATGCCGAATATTACTTGGAATGTGAATTGGAACGAAATCGCCAATAGATAAGACCATTTTACAATTTGGGCCCAAGTTAGAAGCAGAGCCTAAGGTGTAAATTATCGATAGTCTATATCTCGGAAACTATAAGAGATAATGCAATTTGGCAACCGGCAATGTAATTAGCATGCCGAATATTACTTGGAATGTGAATTGGAACGAAATCGCCAATAGATAAGACGATTTTACAATTTGGGCCCAAGTTAGAAGCAGAGCCTAAAATGTAAATTATCGATAGTCCATATCTCGGAAACTATAAGAGATAATGCAATTTGGCAACCGGCAATGTAATTAGCATGCCGAATATTACTTGGAATGTGAATTGGAACGAAATCGCCAATAGATAAGACGATTTTACAATTTGGGCCCAAGTTAGAAGCAGAGCCTAAGGTGTAAATTATCGATAGTCCATATCTCGGAAACTATAAGAGATAATGCAATTTGGCAACCGGCAATGTAATTAGCATGCCGAATATTACTTGGAATGTGAATTGGAACGAAATCGCCAATAGATAAGACGATTTTACAATTTGGGCCCAAGTTAGAAGCAGAGCCTAAGGTGTAAATTATCGATAGTCCATATCTCGGAAACTATAAGAGATAATGCAATTTGGCAACCGGCAATGTAATTAGCATGCCGAATATTACTTGGAATGTGAATTGGAACAAAATCGCCAATAGAGAAGACCATTTTACAATTTGGGCCCAAGTTAGAAGCAGAGCCTAAGGTGTAAATTATCGATAGTCCATATCTCGGAAACTATAAGAGATAATGCAATTTGGCAAACGGCAATGTAATTAGCATGCCGAATATTACTTGGAATGTGAATTGGAACGAAATCGCCAATAGAGAAGACCATTTTACAATTTGGGCCCAAGTTAGAAGCAGAGCCTAAGGTGTAAATTATCGATAGTCCATATCTCGGAAACTATAAGAGATAATGCAATTTGGCAACCGGCAATGTAATTAGCATGCCGAATATTACTTGGAATGTGAATTGGAACGAAATCGCCAATAGAGAAGACCATTTTACAATTTGGGCCCAAGTTAGAAGCAGAGCCTAAGGTGTAAATTATCGATAGTCCATATCTCGGAAACTATAAGAGATAATGCAATTTGGCAACCGGCAATGTAATTAGCATGCCGAATATTAATTGGAATGTGAATTGGAACGAAATTGCCAATAGATAAGACCATTTTACAATTTGGGCCCAAGTTAGAAGCAGAGCCTAAGGTGTAAATTATCGATTGTCCATATCTCGGAAACTATAAGAGATAATGCAATTTGGCAACCGGCAATGTAATTAGCATGCCGAATATTACTTGGAATGTGAATTGGAACGAAATCGCCAATAGAGAAGACCATTTTACAATTTGGGCCCAAGTTAGAAGCAGAGCCAAAGGTGTAAATTATCGATAGTCCATATCTCGGAAACTATAAGAGATAATGCAATTTGGCAACCGGCAATGTAATTAGCATGCCGAATATTACTTGGAATGTGAATTGGAACGAAAACGCCAATAGATAAGACCATTTTACAATTTGGGCCCAAGTTAGAAGCAGAGCCTAAGGTGTAAATTATCGATAGTCCATATCTCGGAAACTATAATAGATAATGCAATTTGGCAACCGGCAATGTAATTAGCATGCCGAATATTACTTGGAATGTGAATTGGAACGAAATCGCCAATAGATAAGACCATTTTACAATTTGGGCCCAAGTTAGAAGCAGAGCCTAAGGTGTAAATTATCGATAGTCCATATCTCGGAAACTATAAGAGATAATGCAATTTGGCAACCGGCAATGTAATTAGCATGCCGAATATTACTTGGAATGTGAATTGGGACGAAATCGCCAATAGATAAGACCATTTTACAATTTGGGCCCAAGTTAGAAGCAGAGCCTAAGGTGTAAATTATCGATAGTCCATATCTCGGAAACTATAATAGATAATGCAATTTGGCAACCGGCAATGTAATTAGCATGCCGAATATTACTTGGAATGTGAATTGGAACGAAATCGCCAATAGATAAGACCATTTTACAATTTGGGCCCAAGTTAGAAGCAGAGCCTAAGGTGTAAATTATTGATAGTCCATATCTCGGAAACTATAAGAGATAATGCAATTTGGCAACCGGCAATGTAATTAGCATGCCGAATATTACTTGGAATGTGAATTGGAATGAAATCGCCAATAGATAAGACCATTTTACAATTTGGGCCCAAGTTAGAAGCAGAGCCTAAGGTGTAAATTATCGATAGTCCATATCTCGGAAACTATAAGAGATAATGCAATTTGGCAACCGGCAATGTAATTAGCATGCCGAATATTACTTGGAATGTGAATTGGAACGAAATCGCCAATAGATAAGACGATTTTACAATTTGGGTCCAAGTTAGAAGCAGAGCCTAAGATGTAAATTATCGATAGTCCATATCTCGGAAACTATAAGAGATAATGCAATTTGGCAACCGGCAATGTAATTAGCATACCGAATATAACTTGGAATGTGAATTGGAACGAAATCGCCAATAGATAAGACCATTTTACAATTTGGGCCCAAGTTAGAAGCAGAGCCTAAGGTGTAAATTATCGATAGTCCATATCTCGGAAACTATAAGAGATAATGCAATTTGGCAACCGGCAATGTAATTAGCAAGCCGAATATTACTTGGAATGTGAATTGGAACGAAATCGCCAATAGGTAAGACCATTTTACAATTTGGGCCCAAGTTAGAAGCAGAGCCTAAGGTGTAAATTATCGATAGTCCATATCTCGGAAACTATAAGTGATAATTCAATTTGGCAACCGGCAATGTAATTAGCATGCCGGATATTACTTGGAATGTGAATTGGAACGAAATCGCCAGTAGATAAGATCATTTTACAATTTGGGCCCAAGTTAGAAGCAGAGCCTAAGGTGTAAATTACCGATAGTCCATATCTCGGAAACTATAAGAGATAATGCAATTTGGCAAGCGGCAATGTAATTAGCATGCCGAATATTACTTGGAATGTGAATTGGAACAAAATCGCCAATAGATAAGACGATTTTACAATTTGGGCCCAAGTTAGAAGCAGAGCCTAAGGTGTAAATTATCGATAGTCCATATCTCGGAAACTATAAGAGATAATGCAATTTGGCAACCGGCAATGTAATTAGCATGCCGAATATTACTTGGAATGTGAATTGGAATGAAAACGCCAATAGATAAGACCATTTTACAATTTGGGCCCAAGTTAGAAGCAGAGCCTAAGGTGTAAATTATCGATAGTCCATATCTCGGAAACTATAATAGATAATGCAATTTGGCAACCGGCAATGTAATTAGCATGCCGAATATTACTTGGAATGTGAATTGGAACGAAATCGCCAATAGATAAGACCATTTTACAATTTGCTCCCAAGTTAGAAGCAGAGCCTAAGATGTAAATTATCGATAGTCCATATCTCGGAAACTATAAGAGATAATGCAATTTGGCAACCGGCAATGTAATTAGCATGCCGAATATTACTTGGAATGTGAATTGGAACGAAATCGCCAATAGATAACACCATTTTACAATTTGGGCCCAAGTTAGAAGCAGAGCCTAAGGTGTAAATTATCGATAGTCCATATCTCGGAAACTATAAGAGATAATTCAATTTGGCAACCGGCAATGTAATTAGCATGCCGGATATTACTTGGAATGTGAATTGGAACGAAATGGCCAATAGATAAGACCATTTTACAATTTGGGCCCAAGTTAGAAGCAGAGCCTAAGGTGTAAATTATCGATAGTCCATATCTCGGAAACTATAAGAGATAATGCAATTTGGCAACCGGCAATGTAATTAGCATGCCGAATATTACTTGTAATGTGAATTGGAACGAAATCGCCAATAGATAAGACGATTTTATAATTTGGGCCCAAGTTAGAAGCAGAGCCTAAGATGTAAATTATCGATAGTCCATATCTCGGAAACTATAAGAGATAATGCAATTTGGCAACCGGCAATGTAATTAGCATGCCGAATATTACTTGGAATGTGAATTGGAACGAAATCGCCAATAGATAAGACCATTTTACAATTTGGGCCCAAGTTAGAAGCAGAGCCTAAGGTGTAAGTTATCGATAGTCCATATCTCGGAAACTATAAGAGATAATGCAATTTGGCAACCGGCAATGTAATTAGCATGCCGAATATTACATGGAATGTGAATTGGAACGAAATCGCCAATAGGTAAGACCATTTTACAATTTGGGCCCAAGTTAGAAGCAGAGCCTAAGGTGTAAATTATCGATAGTCCATATCTCGGAAACTATAAGATATAATTCAATTTGGCAACCGGCAATGTAATTAGCATGCCGGATATTACTTGGAATGTGAATTGGAACGAAATCGCCAATAGATAAGACCATTTTACAATTTGGGCCCAAGTTAGAAGCAGAGCCTAAGGTGTAAATTACCGATAGTCCATATCTCGGAAACTATAAGAGATAATGCAATTTGGCAACCGGCAATGTAATTAGCATGCCGAATATTACTTGGAATGTGAATTGGAACGAAATCGCCAATAGATAAGACGATTTTACAATTTAGGCCCAAGTTAGAAGCAGAGCCTAAGGTGTAAATTATCGATAGTCCATATCTCGGAAACTATAAGAGATAATGCAATTTGGCAACCGGCAATGTAATTAGCATGCCGAATATTACTTGGAATGTGAATTGGAACGAAATCGCCAATAGAGAAGACCATTTTACAATTTGGGCCCAAGTTAGAAGCAGAGCCTAAGGTGTAAATTATCGATAGTCCATATCTCGGAAACTATAAGAGATAATGCAATTTGGCAACCGGCAATGTAATTAGCATGCCGAATATTACTTGGAATGTGAATTGGAACGAAATCGCCAATAGAGAAGACCATTTTACAATTTGGGCCCAAGTTAGAAGCAGAGCCTAAGGTGTAAATTATCGATAGTCCATATCTCGGAAACTATAAGAGATAATGCAATTTGGCAACCGGCAATGTAATTAGCATGCCGAATATTACTTGGAATGTGAATTGGAACGAAATCGCCAATAGAGAAGACCATTTTACAATTTGGGCCCAAGTTAGAAGCAGAGCCTAAGGTGTAAATTATTGATAGTCCATATCTCGGAAACTATAAGAGATAATGCAATTTGGCAACCGGCAATGTAATTAGCATGCCGAATATTACTTGGAATGTGAATTGGAATGAAATCGCCAATAGATAAGACCATTTTACAATTTGGGCCCAAGTTAGAAGCAGAGCCTAAGGTGTAAATTATCGATAGTCCATATCTCGGAAACTATAAGAGATAATGCAATTTGGCAACCGGCAATGTAATTAGCATGCCGAATATTACTTGGAATGTGAATTGGAACGAAATCGCCAATAGATAAGACGATTTTACAATTTGGGTCCAAGTTAGAAGCAGAGCCTAAGATGTAAATTATCGATAGTCCATATCTCGGAAACTATAAGAGATAATGCAATTTGGCAACCGGCAATGTAATTAGCATGCCGAATATTACTTGGAATGTGAATTGGAACGAAATCGCCAATAGATAAGACCATTTTACAATTTGGGCCCAAGTTAGAAGCAGAGCCTAAGGTGTAAATTATCGATAGTCCATATCTCGGAAACTATAAGAGATAATGCAATTTGGCAACCGGCAATGTAATTAGCAAGCCGAATATTACTTGGAATGTGAATTGGAACGAAATCGCCAATAGGTAAGACCATTTTACAATTTGGGCCCAAGTTAGAAGCAGAGCCTAAGGTGTAAATTATCGATAGTCCATATCTCGGAAACTATAAGTGATAATTCAATTTGGCAACCGGCAATGTAATTAGCATGCCGGATATTACTTGGAATGTGAATTGGAACGAAATCGCCAGTAGATAAGATCATTTTACAATTTGGGCCCAAGTTAGAAGCAGAGCCTAAGGTGTAAATTACCGATAGTCCATATCTCGGAAACTATAAGAGATAATGCAATTTGGCAAGCGGCAATGTAATTAGCATGCCGAATATTACTTGGAATGTGAATTGGAACGAAATCGCCAATAGATAAGACGATTTTACAATTTGGGCCCAAGTTAGAAGCAGAGCCTAAGGTGTAAATTATCGATAGTCCATATCTCGGAAACTATAAGAGATAATGCAATTTGGCAACCGGCAATGTAATTAGCATGCCGAATATTACTTGGAATGTGAATTGGAACGAAATCGCCAATAGAGAAGACCATTTTACAATTTGGGCCCAAGTTAGAAGCAGAGCCTAAGGTGTAAATTATTGATAGTCCATATCTCGGAAACTATAAGAGATAATGCAATTTGGCAACCGGCAATGTAATTAGCATGCCGAATATTACTTGGAATGTGAATTGGAATGAAATCGCCAATAGATAAGACCATTTTACAATTTGGGCCCAAGTTAGAAGCAGAGCCTAAGATGTAAATTATCGATAGTCCATATCTCGGAAACTATAAGAGATAATGCAATTTGGCAACCGGCAATGTAATTAGCATGCCGAATATTACTTGGAATGTGAATTGGAACGAAATCGCCAATAGATAACACCATTTTACAATTTGGGCCCAAGTTAGAAGCAGAGCCTAAGGTGTAAATTATCGATAGTCCATATCTCGGAAACTATAAGAGATAATTCAATTTGGCAACCGGCAATGTAATTAGCATGCCGAATATTACTTGGAATGTGAATTGGAACGAAATCGCCAATAGATAAGACCATTTTACAATTTGGGCCCAAGTTAGAAGCAGAGCCTAAGGTGTAAATTATCGATAGTCCATATCTCGGAAACTATAAGAGATAATGCAATTTGGCAACCGGCAATGTAATTAGCATGCCGAATATTACTTGGAATGTGAATAGGAACGAAATCGCCAATAGATAACACCATTTTACAATTTGGGCCCAAGTTAGAAGCAGAGCCTAAGGTGTAAATTATCGATAGTCCATATCTCGGAAGCTATAAGAGATAATGCAATTTGGCAACCGGCAATGTAATTAGCATGCCGAATATTACTTGGAATGTGAATTGGAACGAAATCGCCAATAGATAAGACCATTTTACAATTTGGGCCCAAGTTAGAAGCAGAGCCTAAGGTGTAAATTATCGATAGTCCATATCTCGGAAACTATAAGAGATAATGCAATTTGGCAACCGGCAATGTAATTAGCATGCCGAATATTACTTGTAATGTGAATTGGAACGAAATCGCCAATAGATAAGACGATTTTATAATTTGGGCCCAAGTTAGAAGCAGAGCCTAAGATGTAAATTATCGATAGTCCATATCTCGGAAACTATAAGAGATAATGCAATTTGGCAACCGGCAATGTAATTAGCATGCCGAATATTACTTGGAATGTGAATTGGAACGATATCGCCAATAGATAAGACCATTTTACAATTTGGGCCCAAGTTAGAAGCAGAGCCTAAGGTGTAAGTTATCGATCGATGGACGAACCTGATAGTCCATATCTCGGAAACTATAAGAGATAATGCAATTTGGCAACCGGCAATGTAATTAGCATGCCGAATATTACTTGGAATGTGAATTGGAACGAAATCGCCAATAGGTAAGACCATTTTGCAATTTGGGCCCAAGTTAGAAGCAGAGCCTAAGGTGTAAATTATCGATAGTCCATATCTCGGAAACTATAAGATATAATTCAATTTGGCAACCGGCAATGTAATTAGCATGCCGGATATTACTTGGAATGTGAATTGGAACGAAATCGCCAATAGATAAGACCATTTTACAATTTGGGCCCAAGTTAGAAGCAGAGCCTAAGGTGTAAATTACCGATAGTCCATATCTCGGAAACTATAAGAGATAATGCAATTTGGCAACCGGCAATGTAATTAGCATGCCGAATATTACTTGGAATGTGAATTGGAACGAAATCGCCAATAGATAAGACGATTTTACAATTTGGGCCCAAGTTAGAAGCAGAGCCTAAGGTGTAAATTATCGATAGTCCATATCTCGGAAACTATAAGAGATAATGCAATTTGGCAACCGGCAATGTAATTAGCATGCCGAATATTACTTGGAATGTGAATTGGAACGAAATCGCCAATAGAGAAGACCATTTTACAATTTGGGCCCAAGTTAGAAGCAGAGCCTAAGGTGTAAATTATCGATAGTCCATATCTCGGAAACTATAAGAGATAATGCAATTTGGCAACCGGCAATGTAATTAGCATGCCGAATATTACTTGGAATGTGAATTGGAACGAAATCGCCAATAGAGAAGACCATTTTACAATTTGGGCCCAAGTTAGAAGCAGAGCCTAAGGTGTAAATTATCGATAGTCCATATCTCGGAAACTATAAGAGATAATGCAATTTGGCAACCGGCAATGTAATTAGCATGCCGAATATTACTTGGAATGTGAATTGGAACGAAATCGCCAATAGATAAGACCATTTTACAATTTGGGCCCAAGTTAGAAGCAGAGCCTAAGGTGTAAATTATCGATAGTCCATATCTCGGAAACTATAAGAGATAATGCAATTTGGCAACCGGCAATGTAATTAGCATGCCGAATATTACTTGGAATGTGAATTGGAACGAAATCGCCAATAGATAAGACGATTTTACAATTTGGGCCCAAGTTAGAAGCAGAGCCTAAGATGTAAATTATCGATAGTCCATATCTCGGAAACTATAAGAGATAATGCAATTTGGCAACCGGCAATGTAATTAGCATGCCGAATATTACTTGGAATGTGAATTGGAACGAAATCGCCAATAGATAAGACCATTTTACAATTTGGGCCCAAGTTAGAAGCAGAGCCTAAGGTGTAAGTTATCGATAGTCCATATCTCGGAAACTATAAGAGATAATGCAATTTGGCAACCGGCAATGTAATTAGCATGCCGAATATTACTTGGAATGTGAATTGGAACGAAATCGCCAATAGGTAAGACCATTTTACAATTTGGGCCCAAGTTAGAAGCAGAGCCTAAGGTGTAAATTATCGATAGTCCATATCTCGGAAACTATAAGATATAATTCAATTTGGCAACCGGCAATGTAATTAGCATGCCGGATATTACTTGGAATGTGAATTGGAACGAAATCGCCAATAGATAAGACCATTTTACAATTTGGGCCCAAGTTAGAAGCAGAGCCTAAGGTGTAAATTACCGATAGTCCATATCTCGGAAACTATAAGAGATAATGCAATTTGGCAACCGGCAATGTAATTAGCATGCCGAATATTACTTGGAATGTGAATTGGAACGAAATCGCCAATAGATAAGACGATTTTACAATTTGGGCCCAAGTTAGAAGCAGAGCCTAAGGTGTAAATTATCGATAGTCCATATCTCGGAAACTATAAGAGATAATGCAATTTGGCAACCGGCAATGTAATTAGCATGCCGAATATTACTTGGAATGTGAATTGGAACGAAATCGCCAATAGAGAAGACCATTTTACAATTTGGGCCCAAGTTAGAAGCAGAGCCTAAGGTGTAAATTATCGATAGTCCATATCTCGGAAACTATAAGAGATAATGCAATTTGGCAACCGGCAATGTAATTAGCATGCCGAATATTACTTGGAATGTGAATTGGAACGAAATCGCCAATAGAGAAGACCATTTTACAATTTGGGCCCAAGTTAGAAGCAGAGCCTAAGGTGTAAATTATCGATAGTCCATATCTCGGAAACTATAAGAGATAATGCAATTTGGCAACCGGCAATGTAATTAGCATGCCGAATATTACTTGGAATGTGAATTGGAACGAAATCGCCAATAGGTAAGACCATTTTACAATTTGGGCCCAAGTTAGAAGCAGAGCCTAAGGTGTAAATTATCGATAGTCCATATCTCGGAAACTATAAGATATAATTCAATTTGGCAACCGGCAATGTAATTAGCATGCCGGATATTACTTGGAATGTGAATTGGAACGAAATCGCCAATAGATAAGACCATTTTACAATTTGGGCCCAAATTAGAAGCAGAGCCTAAGGTGTAAATTACCGATAGTCCATATCTCGGAAACTATAAGAGATAATGCAATTTGGCAACCGGCAATGTAATTAGCATGCCGAATATTACTTGGAATGTGAATTGGAACGAAATCGCCAATAGATAAGACGATTTTACAATTTGGGCCCAAGTTAGAAGCAGAGCCTAAGGTGTAAATTATCGATAGTCCATATCTCGGAAACTATAAGAGATAATGCAATTTGGCAACCGGCAATGTAATTAGCATGCCGAATATTACTTGGAATGTGAATTGGAACGAAATCGCCAATAGAGAAGACCATTTTACAATTTGGGCCCAAGTTAGAAGCAGAGCCTAAGGTGTAAATTATCGATAGTCCATATCTCGGAAACTATAAGAGATAATGCAATTTGGCAACCGGCAATGTAATTAGCATGCCGAATATTACTTGGAATGTGAATTGGAACGAAATCGCCAATAGATAAGACCATTTTACAATTTGGGCCCAAGTTAGAAGCAGAGCCTAAGGTGTAAATTATCGATAGTCCATATCTCGGAAACTATAAGAGATAATGCAATTTGGCAACCGGCAATGTAATTAGCATGCCGAATATTACTTGGAATGTGAATTGGAACGAAATCGCCAATAGATAAGACGATTTTACAATTTGGGCCCAAGTTAGAAGCAGAGCCTAAGATGTAAATTATCGATAGTCCATATCTCGGAAACTATAAGAGATAATGCAATTTGGCAACCGGCAATGTAATTAGCATGCCGAATATTACTTGGAATGTGAATTGGAACGAAATCGCCAATAGATAAGACCATTTTACAATTTGGGCCCAAGTTAGAAGCAGAGCCTAAGGTGTAAGTTATCGATAGTCCATATCTCGGAAACTATAAGAGATAATGCAATTTGGCAACCGGCAATGTAATTAGCATGCCGAATATTACTTGGAATGTGAATTGGAACGAAATCGCCAATAGGTAAGACCATTTTACAATTTGGGCCCAAGTTAGAAGCAGAGCCTAAGGTGTAAATTATCGATAGTCCATATCTCGGAAACTATAAGATATAATTCAATTTGGCAACCGGCAATGTAATTAGCATGCCGGATATTACTTGGAGTGTGAATTGGAACGAAATCGCCAATAGATAAGACCATTTTACAATTTGGGCCCAAGTTAGAAGCAGAGCCTAAGGTGTAAATTACCGATAGTCCATATCTCGGAAACTATAAGAGATAATGCAATTTGGCAACCGGCAATGTAATTAGCATGCCGAATATTACTTGGAATGTGAATTGGAACGAAATCGCCAATAGATAAGACGATTTTACAATTTGGGCCCAAGTTAGAAGCAGAGCCTAAGGTGTAAATTATCGATAGTCCATATCTCGGAAACTATAAGAGATAATGCAATTTGGCAACCGGCAATGTAATTAGCATGCCGAATATTACTTGGAATGTGAATTGGAACGAAATCGCCAATAGAGAAGACCATTTTACAATTTGGGCCCAAGTTAGAAGCAGAGCCTAAGGTGTAAATTATCGATAGTCCATATCTCGGAAACTATAAGAGATAATGCAATTTGGCAACCGGCAATGTAATTAGCATGCCGAATATTACTTGGAATGTGAATTGGAACGAAATCGCCAATAGAGAAGACCATTTTACAATTTGGGCCCAAGTTAGAAGCAGAGCCTAAGGTGTAAATTATCGATAGTCCATATCTCGGAAACTATAAGAGATAATGCAATTTGGCAACCGGCAATGTAATTAGCATGCCGAATATTACTTGGAATGTGAATTGGAACGAAATCGCCAATAGATAAGACCATTTTACAATTTGGGCCCAAGTTAGAAGCAGAGCCTAAGGTGTAAATTATCGATAGTCCATATCTCGGAAACTATAAGAGATAATGCAATTTGGCAACCGGCAATGTAATTAGCATGCCGAATATTACTTGGAATGTGAATTGGAACGAAATCGCCAATAGAGAAGACCATTTTACAATTTGGGCCCAAGTTAGAAGCAGAGCCTAAGGTGTAAATTATCGATAGTCCATATCTCGGAAACTATAAGAGATAATGCAATTTGGCAACCGGCAATGTAATTAGCATGCCGAATATTACTTGGAATGTGAATTGGAACGAAAACGCCAATAGATAAGACCATTTTACAATTTGGGCCCAAGTTAGAAGCAGAGCCTAAGGTGTAAATTATCGATAGTCCATATCTCGGAAACTGTAATGGATAATGCAATTTGGCAACCGGCAATGTAATTAGCATGCCGAATATTACTTGGAATGTGAATTGGAACGAAATCGCCAATAGATAAGACCATTTTACAATTTGGGCCCAAGTTAGAAGCAGAGCCTAAGGTGTAAATTATCGATAGTCCATATCTCGGAAACTATAAGAGATAATGCAATTTGGCAACCGGCAATGTAATTAGCATGCCGAATATTACTTGGAATGTGAATTGGAACGAAATCGCCAATAGATAAGACCATTTTACAATTTGGGCCCAAGTTAGAAGCAGAGCCTAAAGTGTAAATTATCGATAGTCCATATCTCGGAAACTATAAGAGATAATTCAATTTGGCAACCGGCAATGTAATTAGCATGCCGGATATTACTTGGAATGTGAATTGGAACGAAATCGCCAATAGATAAGACCATTTTACAATTTGGGCCCAAGTTAGAAGCAGAGCCTAAGGTGTAAATTATCGATAGTCCATATCTCGGAAACTATAAGAGATAATGCAATTTGGCAACCGGCAATGTAATTAGCATGCCGAATATTACTTGGAATGTGAATTGGAACGAAATCGCCAATAGATAAGACGATTTTACAATTTGGGCCCAAGTTAGAAGCAGAGCCTAAGATGTAAATTATCGATAGTCCATATCTAGGAAACTATAACAGATAATGCAATTTGGCAACCGGCAATGTAATTAGCATGCCGAATATTACTTGGAATGTGAATTGGAACGAAATCGCCAATAGATAAGACCATTTTACAATTTGGGCCCAAGTTAGAAGCAGAGCCTAAGATGTAAATTATCGATAGTCCATATCTCGGAAACTATAACAGATAATGCAATTTGGCAACCGGCAATGTAATTAGCATGCCGAATATTACTTGGAATGTGAATTGGAACGAAATCGCCAATAGATAAGACCATTTTACAATTTGGGCCCAAGTTAGAAGCAGAGCCTAAGGTGTAAATTATCGATAGTCCATATCTCGGAAACTATAAGAGATAATGCAATTTGGCAACCGGCAATGTAATTAGCATGCCGGATATTACTTGGAATGTGAATTGGAACGAAATCGCCAATAGATAAGACCATTTTACAATTTGGGCCCAAGTTAGAAACAGAGATTAAGGTGTAAATTACCGATAGTCCATATCTCGGAAACTATAAGAGATAATGCAATTTGGCAACCGGCAATGTAATTAGCATGCCGAATATTACTTGGAATGTGAATTGGAACGAAATCGCCAATAGATAAGACGATTTTACAATTTGGGCCCAAGTTAGAAGCAGAGCCTAAGGTGTAAATTATCGATAGTCCATATGTCGGAAACTATAAGAGATAATGCAATTTGGCAACCGGCAATGTAATTAGCATGCCGAATATTACTTGGATTGTGAATTGGAACGAAATCGCCAATAGAGAAGGCCATTTTACAATTTGGGCCCAAGTTAGAAGCAGAGCCTAAGGTGTAAATTATCGATAGTCCATATCTCGGAAACTATAAGAGATAATGCAATTTGGCAACCGGCAATGTAATTAGCATGCCGAATATTACTTGGAATGTGAATTGGAACGAAATCGCCAATAGAGAAGACCATTTTACAATTTGGGCCCAAGTTAGAAGCAGAGCCTAAGGTGTAAATTATCGATAGTCCATATCTCGGAAACTATAAGAGATAATGCAATTTGGCAACCGGCAATGTAATTAGCATGCCGAATATTACTTGGAATGTGAATTGGAACGAAATCGCCAATAGATAAGACCATTTTACAATTTGGGCCCAAGTTAGAAGCAGAGCCTAAGGTGTAAATTATCGATAGTCCATATCTCGGAAACTATAAGAGATAATGCAATTTGGCAACCGGCAATGTAATTAGCATGCCGAATATTACTTGGAATGTGAATTGGAACGAAATCGCCAATAGAGAAGACCATTTTACAATTTGGGCCCAAGTTAGAAGCAGAGCCTAAGGTGTAAATTATCGATAGTCCATATCTCGGAAACTATAAGAGATAATGCAATTTGGCAACCGGCAATGTAATTAGCATGCCGAATATTACTTGGAATGTGAATTGGAACGAAAACGCCAATAGATAAGACCATTTTACAATTTGGGCCCAAGTTAGAAGCAGAGCCTAAGGTGTAAATTATCGATAGTCCATATCTCGGAAACTATAAGAGATAATGCAATTTGGCTACCGGCAATGTAATTAGCATGCCGAATATTACTTGGAATGTGAATTGGAACGAAATCGCCAATAGATAAGACGATTTTACAATTTGGGCCCAAGTTAGAAGCAGAGCCTAAGATGTAAATTATCGATAGTCCATATCTCGGAAACTATAAGAGATAATGCAATTTGGCAACCGGCAATGTAATTAGCATGCCGAATATTACTTGGAATGTGAATTGGAACGAAATCGCCAATAGATAAGACCATTTTACAATTTGGGCCCAAGTTAGAAGCAGAGCCTAAGGTGTAAATTATCGATAGTCCATATCTCGGAAACTATAACAGATAATGCAATTTGGCAACCGGCAATGTAATTAGCAAGCCGAATATTACTTGGAATGTGAATTGGAACGAAATCGCCAATAGGTAAGACCATTTTACAATTTGGGCCCAAGTTAGAAGCAGAGCCTAAGGTGTAAATTATCGATAGTCCATATCTCGGAAACTATAAGAGATAATTCAATTTGGCAACCGGCAATGTAATTAGCATGCCGGATATTACTTGGAATGTGAATTGGAACGAAATCGCCAATAGATAAGACCATTTTACAATTTGGGCCCAAGTTAGAAGCAGAGCCTAAGGTGTAAATTACCGATAGTCCATATCTCGGAAACTATAAGAGATAATGCAATTTGGCAACCGGCAATGTAATTAGCATGCCGAATATTACTTGGAATGTGAATTGGAACGAAATCGATAATAGATAAGACGATTTTACAATTTGGGCCCAAGTTAGAAGCAGAGCCTAAGGTGTAAATTATCGATAGTCCATATCTCGGAAACTATAAGAGATAATGCAATTTGGCAACCGGCAATGTAATTAGCATGACGAATATTACTTGGAATGTGAATTGGAACGAAATCGCCAATAGAGAAGGCCATTTTACAATTTGGGCCCAAGTTAGAAGCAGAGCCTAAGGTGTAAATTATCGATAGTCCATATCTCGGAAACTATAAGAGATAATGCAATTTGGCAACCGGCAATGTAATTAGCATGCCGAATATTACTTGGAATGTGAATTGGAACGAAATCGCCAATAGAGAAGACCATTTTACAATTTGGGCCCAAGTTAGAAGCAGAGCCTAAGGTGTAAATTATCGATAGTCCATATCTCGGAAACTATAAGAGATAATGCAATTTGGCAACCGGCAATGTAATTAGCATGCCGAATATTACTTGGAATGTGAATTGGAACGAAATCGCCAATAGATAAGACCATTTTACAATTTGGGCCCAAGTTAGAAGCAGAGCCTAAGGTGTAAATTATCGATAGTCCATATCTCGGAAACTATAAGAGATAATGCAATTTGGCAACCGGCAATGTAATTAGCATGCCGAATATTACTTGGAATGTGAATTGGAACGAAATCGCCAATAGAGAAGACCATTTTACAATTTGGGCCCAAGTTAGAAGCAGAGCCTAAGGTGTAAACTATCGATAGTCCATATCTCGGAAACTATAAGAGATAATGCAATTTGGCAACCGGCAATGTAATTAGCATGCCGAATATTACTTGGAATGTGAATTCGAACGAAAACGCCAATAGATAAGACCATTTTACAATTTGGGCCCAAGTTAGAAGCAGAGCCTAAGGTGTAAATTATCGATAGTCCGTATCTCGGAAACTATAATAGATAATGCAATTTGGCAACCGGCAATGTAATTAGCATGCCGAATATTACTTGGAATGTGAATTGGAACGAAATCGCCAATAGATAAGACCATTTTACAATTTGGGCCCAAGTTAGAAGCAGAGACTAAGGTGTAAATTATCGATAGTCCATATCTCGGAAACTATAAGAGATAATGCAATTTGGCAACCGGCAATGTAATTAGCATGCCGAATATTACTTGGAATGTGAATTGGAACGAAATCGCCAATAGATAAGACCATTTTACAATTTGGGCCCAAGTTAGAAGCAGAGCCCAAGGTGTAAATTATCGATAGCCCATATCTCGGAAACTATAAGAGATAATGCAATTTGGCAACCGGCAATGTAATTAGCATGCCGAATATTACTTGGAATGTGAATTGGAACGAAATCGCCAATAGATAAGACCATTTTACAATTTGGGCCCAAGTTAGAAGCAGAGCCTAAGGTGTAAATTATGGATAGTCCATATCTCGGAAACTATAAGAGATAATGCAATTTCGCAACCGGCAATGTAATTAGCATGCCGAATATCACTTGGAATGTGAATTGGGACGAAATCGCCAATAGATAAGACCATTTTACAATTTGGGCCCAACTTAGAAGCAGAGCCTAAGGTGTAAATTATCCATAGTCCATATCTCGGAAACTATAAGAGATAATGCAATTTGGCAACCGGCAATGTAATTAGCATGCCGAATATTACTTGGAATGTGAATTGGAACGAAATCGCCAATAGATAAGACCATTTTACAATTTGCTCCCAAGTTAGAAGCAGAGCCTAGGATGTAAATTATCGATAGTCCATATCTCGGAAACTATAAGAGATAATGCAATTTGGCAACCGGCAATGTAATTAGCATGCCGAATATTACTTGGAATGTGAATTGGAACGAAATCGCCAATAGATAAGACCATTTTACAATTTGCTCCCAAGTTAGAAGCAGAGCCTAAGGTGTAAATTATCGATAGTCCATATCTCGGAAACTATAAGAGATAATTCAATTTGGCAACCGGCAATATAATTAGCATGCCGTATATTACTTGGAATGTGAATTGGAACGAAATCGCCAATAGATAAGACCATTTTACAATTTGGGCCCAAGTTAGAAGCAGAGCCTAAGGTGTAAATTATCGATAGTCCATATCTCGGAAACTATAAGAGATAATGCAATTTGGCAACCGGCAATGTATTTAGCATGCCGAATATTACTTGGAATGTGAATTGGAACGAAATCGCCAATAGATAAGACGATTTTACAATTTGGGCCCAAGTTAGAAGCAGAGCCTAAGATGTAAATTATCGATAGTCCATATCTCGGAAACTATAAGAGATAATGCAATTTGGCAACCGGCAATGTAATTAGCATGCCGAATATTACTTGGAATGTGAATTGGAACGAAATCGCCAATAGATAAGACCATTTTACAATTTGGGCCCAAGTTAGAAGCAGAGTCTAAGGTGTAAATTATCGATAGTCCATATCTCGGAAACTATAAGAGATAATGCAATTTGGCAACCGGCAATGTAATTAGCATGCCGAATATTACTTGGAATGTGAATTGGAACGAAATCGCCAATAGGTAAGACCATTTTACAATTTGGGCCCAAGTTAGAAGCAGAGCCTAAGGTGTAAATTATCGATAGTCCATATCTCGGAAACTATAAGAGATAATTCAATTTGGCAACCGGCAATGTAATTAGCATGCCGGATATTACTTGGAATGTGAATTGGAACGAAATCGCCAATAGATAAGACCATTGTACAATTTGGGCCCAAGTTAGAAGCAGAGCCTAAGGTGTAAATTACCGATAGTCCATATCTCGGAAACTATAAGAGATAATGCAATTTGGCAACCGGCAATGTAATTAGCATGCCGAATATTACTTGGAATGTGAATTGGAACGAAATCGCCAATAGATAAGACGATTTTACAATTTGGGCCCAAGTTAGAAGCAGAGCCTAAGGTGTAAATTATCGATAGTCCATATCTCGGAAACTATAAGAGATAATGCAATTTGGCAACCGGCAATGTAATTAGCATGCCCAATATTACTTGGAATGTGAATTGGAACAAAATCGCCAATAGAGAATACCATTTTACAATTTGGGCCCAAGTTAGAAGCAGAGCCTAAGGTGTAAATTATCGATAGTCCATATCTCGGAAACTATAAGAGATAATGCAATTTGGCAATCGGCAATATAATTAGCATGCCGGATATTACTTGGAATGTGAATTGGAACGAAATCGCCAATAGATAAGACCATTTTACAATTTGGGCCCAAGTTAGAAGCAGAGCCTAAGGTGTAAATTATCGATAGTCCATATCTCGGAAACTATAAGAGATAATGCAATTTGGCAACCGGCAATGTAATTAGCATGCCGAATATTACTTGGAATGTGAATTGGAACGAAATCGCTTATAGATAAGAAGATTTTACAATTTGGGCCCAAGTTAGAAGCAGAGCCTAAGATGTAAATTATCGATAGTCCATATCTCGGAAACTATAAGAGATAATGCAATTTGGCAACCGGCAATGTAATTAGCATGCCGAATATTACTTGGAGTGTGAATTGGAACGAAATCGCCAATAGATAAGACCATTTTACAATTTGGGCCCAAGTTAGTAGCAGAGCCTAAGGTGTAAATTATCGATAGTCCATATCTCGGAAACTATAAGAGATAATGCAATTTGGCAACCGGCAATGTAATTAGCATGCCGAATATTACTTGGAATGTGAATTAGAACGAAATCGCCAATAGGTAAGACCATTTTACAATTTGGGCCCAAGTTAGAAGCAGAGCCTAAGGTGTAAATTATCGATAGTCCCTATCTCGGAAACTATAAGAGATAATTCAATTTGGCAACCGGCAATGTAATTAGCATGCCGGATATTACTTGGAATGTGAATTGGAACGAAATCGCCAATAGATAAGACCATTTTACAATTTGGGCCCAAGTTAGAAGCAGAGCCTAAGGTGTAAATTACCGATAGTCCATATCTCGGAAACTATAAGAGATAATGCAATTTGGCAACCGGCAATGTAATTAGCATGCCGAATATTACTTGAAATGTGAATTGGAACGAAATCGCCAATAGATAAGACGATTTTACAATTTGGGCCCAAGTTAGAAGCAGAGCCTAAGGTGTAAATTATTGATAGTCCATATCTCGGAAACTATAAGAGATAATGCAATTTGGCAACCGGCAATGTAATTAGCATGCCGAATATTACTTGGAATGTGAATTGGAACAAAATCGCCAATAGAGAAGACCATTTTACAATTTGGGCCCAAGTTAGAAGCAGAGCCTAAGGTGTAAATTATCGATAGTCCATATCTCGGAAACTATAAGAGATAATGCAATTTGGCAACCGGCAATGTAATTAGCATGCCGAATATTACTTGGAATGTGAATTGGAACGAAATCGCCAATAGAGAAGACCATTTTACAATTTGGGCCCAAGTTAGAAGCAGAGCCTAAGGTGTAAATTATCGATAGTCCATATCTCGGAAACTATAAGAGATAATGCAATTTGGCAACCGGCAATGTAATTAGCATGCCGAATATTACTTGGAATGTGAATTGGAACGAAATCGCCAATAGATAAGACCATTTTACAATTTGGGTCCAAGTTAGAAGCAGAGCCTAAGGTGTAAATTATTGATAGTCCATATCTCGGAAACTATAAGAGATAATGCAATTTCGCAAACAGCAATTTAATTAGCATGCCGAATATTACTTGGAGTGTGAATTGGAACGAAATCGCCAATAGATAAGACCATTTTACAATTTGGGCCCAAGTTAGAAGCAGAGCCTAAGGTGTAAATTATCGATAGTCCATATCTCGGAAACTATAAGAGATAATGCAATTTGGCAACCGGCAATGTAATTAGCATGCCGAATATTACTTGGAATGTGAATTGGAACGAAATCGCCAATAGATAAGACCATTTCACAATTTGGGCCCAAGTTAGAAGCAGAGCCTAAGGTGTAAATTATCGATAGTCCATATCTCGGAAACTATAAGAGATAATGCAATTTGGCAACCGGCAATGTAATTAGCATGCCGAGTATTACTTGGAATGTGAATTGGAACGAAATCGCCAATAGATAAGACCATTTTACAATTTGGGCCCAAGTTAGAAGCAGAGCCTAAGGTGTAAATTATCGATAGTCCATATCTCGGAAACTATAAGAGATAATGCATTTTGGCAACCGGCAATGTAATTAGCATGCCGAATATTACTTGGAATGTGAATTGGAACGAAATCGCCAATAGATAAGACCATTTTACAATTTGGGCCCAAGTTAGAAGCAGAGCCTAAGGTGTAAATTATCGATAGTCCATATCTCGGAAACTATAAGAGATAATGCAATTTGGCAACCGGCAATGTAATTAGCATGCCGAATATTACTTGGAATGTGAATTGGAACGAAATCGCCAATAGATAAGACCATTTTACAATTTGGGCCCAAGTTAGAAGCAGAGCCTAAGGTGTAAATTATCGATAGTCCATATCTCGGAAACTATAAGAGATAATGCAATTTGGCAACCGGCAATGTAATTAGCATGCCGAGTATTACTTGGAATGTGAATTGGAACGAAATCGCCAATAGATAAGACCATTTTACAATTTGGGCCCAAGTTAGAAGCAGAGCCTAAGGTGTAAATTATCGATAGTCCATATCTCGGAAACTATAAGAGATAATGCAATTTGGCAACCGGCAATGTAATTAGCATGCCGAATATTACTTGGAATGTGAATTGGAACGAAATCGCCAATAGATAAGACCATTTTACAATTTGGGCCCAAGTTAGAAGCAGAGCCTAAGGTGTAAATTATCGATAGTCCATATCTCGGAAACTATAAGAGATAATGCAATTTGGCAACCGGCAATGTAATTAGCATGCCGAGTATTACTTGGAATGTGAATTGGAACGAAATCGCCAATAGATAAGACCATTTTACAATTTGGGCCCAAGTTAGAAGCAGAGCCTAAGGTGTAAATTATCGATAGTCCATATCTCGGAAACTATAAGAGATAATGCAATTTGGCAACCGGCAATGTAATTAGCATGCCGAATATTACTTGGAATGTGAATTGGAACGAAATCGCCAATAGATAAGACCATTTTACAATTTGGGCCCAAGTTAGAAGCAGAGCCTAAGGTGTAAATTATTGATAGTCCATATCTCGGAAACTATATGAGATAATGCAATTTCGCAATCGGCAATGTAATTAGCATGCCGAATATCACTTGGAATGTGAATTGGGACGAAATCGCCAATAGATAAGACCATTTTACAATTTGGGCCGAAGTTAGAAGCAGAGCCTAAGATGTAAATTATCGATAGTCCATATCTCGGAAACTATAAGAGATAATGCAATTTGGCAACCGGCAATGTAATTAGCATGCCGAATATTACTTGGAATGTGAATTGGAACGAAATCGCCAATAGATAACACCATTTTACAATTTGGGCCCAAGTTAGAAGCAGAGCCTAAGGTGTAAATTATCGATAGTCCATATCTCGGAAACTATAAGAGATAATTCAATTTGGCAACCGGCAATGTAATTAGCATGCCGGATATTACTTGGAATGTGAATTGGAACGAAATGGCCAATAGATAAGACCATTTTACAATTTGGGCCCAAGTTAGAAGCAGAGCCTAAGGTGTAAATTATCGATAGTCCATATCTCGGAAACTATAAGAGATAATGCAATTTGGCAACCGGCAATGTAATTAGCATGCCGAATATTACTTGTAATGTGAATTGGAACGAAATCGCCAATAGATAAGACGATTTTATAATTTGGGCCCAAGTTAGAAGCAGAGCCTAAGATGTAAATTATCGATAGTCCATATCTCGGAAACTATAAGAGATAATGCAATTTGGCAACCGGCAATGTAATTAGCATGCCGAATATTACTTGGAATGTGAATTGGAACGAAATCGCCAATAGATAAGACCATTTTACAATTTGGGCCCAAGTTAGAAGCAGAGCCTAAGGTGTAAGTTATCGATAGTCCATATCTCGGAAACTATAAGAGATAATGCAATTTGGCAACCGGCAATGTAATTAGCATGCCGAATATTACATGGAATGTGAATTGGAACGAAATCGCCAATAGGTAAGACCATTTTACAATTTGGGCCCAAGTTAGAAGCAGAGCCTAAGGTGTAAATTATCGATAGTCCATATCTCGGAAACTATAAGATATAATTCAATTTGGCAACCGGCAATGTAATTAGCATGCCGGATATTACTTGGAATGGGAATTGGAACGAAATCGCCAATAGATAAGACCATTTTACAATTTGGGCCCAAGTTAGAAGCAGAGCCTAAGGTGTAAATTACCGATAGTCCATATCTCGGAAACTATAAGAGATAATGCAATTTGGCAACCGGCAATGTAATTAGCATGCCGAATATTACTTGGAATGTGAATTGGAACGAAATCGCCAATAGATAAGACGATTTTACAATTTAGGCCCAAGTTAGAAGCAGAGCCTAAGGTGTAAATTATCGATAGTCCATATCTCGGAAACTATAAGAGATAATGCAATTTGGCAACCGGCAATGTAATTAGCATGCCGAATATTACTTGGAATGTGAATTGGAACGAAATCGCCAATAGAGAAGACCATTTTACAATTTGGGCCCAAGTTAGAAGCAGAGCCTAAGGTGTAAATTATCGATAGTCCATATCTCGGAAACTATAAGAGATAATGCAATTTGGCAACCGGCAATGTAATTAGCATGCCGAATATTACTTGGAATGTGAATTGGAACGAAATCGCCAATAGAGAAGACCATTTTACAATTTGGGCCCAAGTTAGAAGCAGAGCCTAAGGTGTAAATTATCGATAGTCCATATCTCGGAAACTATAAGAGATAATGCAATTTGGCAACCGGCAATGTAATTAGCATGCCGAATATTACTTGGAATGTGAATTGGAACGAAATCGCCAATAGATAAGACGATTTTACAATTTGGGTCCAAGTTAGAAGCAGAGCCTAAGATGTAAATTATCGATAGTCCATATCTCGGAAACTATAAGAGATAATGCAATTTGGCAACCGGCAATGTAATTAGCATGCCGAATATTACTTGGAATGTGAATTGGAACGAAATCGCCAATAGATAAGACCATTTTACAATTTGGGCCCAAGTTAGAAGCAGAGCCTAAGGTGTAAATTATCGATAGTCCATATCTCGGAAACTATAAGAGATAATGCAATTTGGCAACCGGCAATGTAATTAGCAAGCCGAATATTACTTGGAATGTGAATTGGAACGAAATCGCCAATAGGTAAGACCATTTTACAATTTGGGCCCAAGTTAGAAGCAGAGCCTAAGGTGTAAATTATCGATAGTCCATATCTCGGAAACTATAAGTGATAATTCAATTTGGCAACCGGCAATGTAATTAGCATGCCGGATATTACTTGGAATGTGAATTGGAACGAAATCGCCAGTAGATAAGATCATTTTACAATTTGGGCCCAAGTTAGAAGCAGAGCCTAAGGTGTAAATTACCGATAGTCCATATCTCGGAAACTATAAGAGATAATGCAATTTGGCAAGCGGCAATGTAATTAGCATGCCGAATATTACTTGGAATGTGAATTGGAACGAAATCGCCAATAGATAAGACGATTTTACAATTTGGGCCCAAGTTAGAAGCAGAGCCTAAGGTGTAAATTATCGATAGTCCATATCTCGGAAACTATAAGAGATAATGCAATTTGGCAACCGGCAATGTAATTAGCATGCCGAATATTACTTGGAATGTGAATTGGAACGAAATCGCCAATAGAGAAGACCATTTTACAATTTGGGCCCAAGTTAGAAGCAGAGCCTAAGGTGTAAATTATTGATAGTCCATATCTCGGAAACTATAAGAGATAATGCAATTTGGCAACCGGCAATGTAATTAGCATGCCGAATATTACTTGGAATGTGAATTGGAATGAAATCGCCAATAGATAAGACCATTTTACAATTTGGGCCCAAGTTAGAAGCAGAGCCTAAGGTGTAAATTATCGATAGTCCATATCTCGGAAACTATAAGAGATAATGCAATTTGGCAACCGGCAATGTAATTAGCAAGCCGAATATTACTTGGAATGTGAATTGGAACGAAATCGCCAATAGGTAAGACCATTTTACAATTTGGGCCCAAGTTAGAAGCAGAGCCTAAGGTGTAAATTATCGATAGTCCATATCTCGGAAACTATAAGTGATAATTCAATTTGGCAACCGGCAATGTAATTAGCATGCCGGATATTACTTGGAATGTGAATTGGAACGAAATCGCCAGTAGATAAGATCATTTTACAATTTGGGCCCAAGTTAGAAGCAGAGCCTAAGGTGTAAATTACCGATAGTCCATATCTCGGAAACTATAAGAGATAATGCAATTTGGCAAGCGGCAATGTAATTAGCATGCCGAATATTACTTGGAATGTGAATTGGAACGAAATCGCCAATAGATAAGACGATTTTACAATTTGGGCCCAAGTTAGAAGCAGAGCCTAAGGTGTAAATTATCGATAGTCCATATCTCGGAAACTATAAGAGATAATGCAATTTGGCAACCGGCAATGTAATTAGCATGCCGAATATTACTTGGAATGTGAATTGGAATGAAAACGCCAATAGATAAGACCATTTTACAATTTGGGCCCAAGTTAGAAGCAGAGCCTAAGATGTAAATTATCGATAGTCCATATCTCGGAAACTATAAGAGATAATGCAATTTGGCAACCGGCAATGTAATTAGCATGCCGAATATTACTTGGAATGTGAATTGGAACGAAATCGCCAATAGATAACACCATTTTACAATTTGGGCCCAAGTTAGAAGCAGAGCCTAAGGTGTAAATTATCGATAGTCCATATCTCGGAAACTATAAGAGATAATTCAATTTGGCAACCGGCAATGTAATTAGCATGCCGAATATTACTTGGAATGTGAATTGGAACGAAATCGCCAATAGATAAGACCATTTTACAATTTGGGCCCAAGTTAGAAGCAGAGCCTAAGGTGTAAATTATCGATAGTCCATATCTCGGAAACTATAAGAGATAATGCAATTTGGCAACCGGCAATGTAATTAGCATGCCGAATATTACTTGGAATGTGAATTGGAACGAAATCGCCAATAGATAACACCATTTTACAATTTGGGCCCAAGTTAGAAGCAGAGCCTAAGGTGTAAATTATCGATAGTCCATATCTCGGAAGCTATAAGAGATAATGCAATTTGGCAACCGGCAATGTAATTAGCATGCCGAATATTACTTGGAATGTGAATTGGAACGAAATCGCCAATAGATAAGACCATTTTACAATTTGGGCCCAAGTTAGAAGCAGAGCCTAAGGTGTAAATTATCGATAGTCCATATCTCGGAAACTATAAGAGATAATGCAATTTGGCAACCGGCAATGTAATTAGCATGCCGAATATTACTTGTAATGTGAATTGGAACGAAATCGCCAATAGATAAGACGATTTTATAATTTGGGCCCAAGTTAGAAGCAGAGCCTAAGATGTAAATTATCGATAGTCCATATCTCGGAAACTATAAGAGATAATGCAATTTGGCAACCGGCAATGTAATTAGCATGCCGAATATTACTTGGAATGTGAATTGGAACGATATCGCCAATAGATAAGACCATTTTACAATTTGGGCCCAAGTTAGAAGCAGAGCCTAAGGTGTAAGTTATCGATAGTCCATATCTCGGAAACTATAAGAGATAATGCAATTTGGCAACCGGCAATGTAATTAGCATGCCGAATATTACTTGGAATGTGAATTGGAACGAAATCGCCAATAGGTAAGACCATTTTGCAATTTGGGCCCAAGTTAGAAGCAGAGCCTAAGGTGTAAATTATCGATAGTCCATATCTCGGAAACTATAAGATATAATTCAATTTGGCAACCGGCAATGTAATTAGCATGCCGGATATTACTTGGAATGTGAATTGGAACGAAATCGCCAATAGATAAGACCATTTTACAATTTGGGCCCAAGTTAGAAGCAGAGCCTAAGGTGTAAATTACCGATAGTCCATATCTCGGAAACTATAAGAGATAATGCAATTTGGCAACCGGCAATGTAATTAGCATGCCGAATATTACTTGGAATGTGAATTGGAACGAAATCGCCAATAGATAAGACGATTTTACAATTTGGGCCCAAGTTAGAAGCAGAGCCTAAGGTGTAAATTATCGATAGTCCATATCTCGGAAACTATAAGAGATAATGCAATTTGGCAACCGGCAATGTAATTAGCATGCCGAATATTACTTGGAATGTGAATTGGAACGAAATCGCCAATAGAGAAGACCATTTTACAATTTGGGCCCAAGTTAGAAGCAGAGCCTAAGGTGTAAATTATCGATAGTCCATATCTCGGAAACTATAAGAGATAATGCAATTTGGCAACCGGCAATGTAATTAGCATGCCGAATATTACTTGGAATGTGAATTGGAACGAAATCGCCAATAGAGAAGACCATTTTACAATTTGGGCCCAAGTTAGAAGCAGAGCCTAAGGTGTAAATTATCGATAGTCCATATCTCGGAAACTATAAGAGATAATGCAATTTGGCAACCGGCAATGTAATTAGCATGCCGAATATTACTTGGAATGTGAATTGGAACGAAATCGCCAATAGATAAGACCATTTTACAATTTGGGCCCAAGTTAGAAGCAGAGCCTAAGGTGTAAATTATCGATAGTCCATATCTCGGAAACTATAAGAGATAATGCAATTTGGCAACCGGCAATGTAATTAGCATGCCGAATATTACTTGGAATGTGAATTGGAACGAAATCGCCAATAGATAAGACGATTTTACAATTTGGGCCCAAGTTAGAAGCAGAGCCTAAGATGTAAATTATCGATAGTCCATATCTCGGAAACTATAAGAGATAATGCAATTTGGCAACCGGCAATGTAATTAGCATGCCGAATATTACTTGGAATGTGAATTGGAACGAAATCGCCAATAGATAAGACCATTTTACAATTTGGGCCCAAGTTAGAAGCAGAGCCTAAGGTGTAAGTTATCGATAGTCCATATCTCGGAAACTATAAGAGATAATGCAATTTGGCAACCGGCAATGTAATTAGCATGCCGAATATTACTTGGAATGTGAATTGGAACGAAATCGCCAATAGGTAAGACCATTTTACAATTTGGGCCCAAGTTAGAAGCAGAGCCTAAGGTGTAAATTATCGATAGTCCATATCTCGGAAACTATAAGATATAATTCAATTTGGCAACCGGCAATGTAATTAGCATGCCGGATATTACTTGGAATGTGAATTGGAACGAAATCGCCAATAGATAAGACCATTTTACAATTTGGGCCCAAGTTAGAAGCAGAGCCTAAGGTGTAAATTACCGATAGTCCATATCTCGGAAACTATAAGAGATAATGCAATTTGGCAACCGGCAATGTAATTAGCATGCCGAATATTACTTGGAATGTGAATTGGAACGAAATCGCCAATAGATAAGACGATTTTACAATTTGGGCCCAAGTTAGAAGCAGAGCCTAAGGTGTAAATTATCGATAGTCCATATCTCGGAAACTATAAGAGATAATGCAGTTTGGCAACCGGCAATGTAATTAGCATGCCGAATATTACTTGGAATGTGAATTGGAACGAAATCGCCAATAGAGAAGACCATTTTACAATTTGGGCCCAAGTTAGAAGCAGAGCCTAAGGTGTAAATTATCGATAGTCCATATCTCGGAAACTATAAGAGATAATGCAATTTGGCAACCGGCAATGTAATTAGCATGCCGAATATTACTTGGAATGTGAATTGGAACGAAATCGCCAATAGAGAAGACCATTTTACAATTTGGGCCCAAGTTAGAAGCAGAGCCTAAGGTGTAAATTATCGATAGTCCATATCTCGGAAACTATAAGAGATAATGCAATTTGGCAACCGGCAATGTAATTAGCATGCCGAATATTACTTGGAATGTGAATTGGAACGAAATCGCCAATAGATAAGACCATTTTACAATTTGGGCCCAAGTTAGAAGCAGAGCCTAAGGTGTAAATTATCGATAGTCCATATCTCGGAAACTATAAGAGATAATGCAATTTGGCAACCGGCAATGTAATTAGCATGCCGGATATTACTTGGAATGTGAATTGGAACGAAATTGCCAATAGAGAAGACCATTTTACAATTTGGGCCCAAGTTAGAAGCAGAGCCTAAGGTGTAAATTATCGATAGTCCATATCTCGGAAACTATAAGAGATAATGCAATTTGGCAACCGGCAATGTAATTAGCATGCCGAATATTACTTGGAATGTGAATTGGAACGAAATCGCCAATAGATAAGACGATTTTATAATTTGGGCCCAAGTTAGAAGCAGAGCCTAAGATGTAAATTATCGATAGTCCATATCTCGGAAACTATAAGAGATAATGCAATTTGGCAACCGGCAATGTAATTAGCATGCCGAATATTACTTGGAATGTGAATTGGAACGAAATCGCCAATAGATAAGACCATTTTACAATTTGGGCCCAAGTTAGAAGCAGAGCCTAAGGTGTAAGTTATCGATAGTCCATATCTCGGAAACTATAAGAGATAATGCAATTTGGCAACCGGCAATGTAATTAGCATGCCGAATATTACTTGGAATGTGAATTGGAACGAAATCGCCAATAGGTAAGACCATTTTACAATTTGGGCCCAAGTTAGAAGCAGAGCCTAAGGTGTAAATTATCGATAGTCCATATCTCGGAAACTATAAGATATAATTCAATTTGGCAACCGGCAATGTAATTAGCATGCCGGATATTACTTGGAATGTGAATTGGAACGAAATCGCCAATAGATAAGACCATTTTACAATTTGGGCCCAAATTAGAAGCAGAGCCTAAGGTGTAAATTACCGATAGTCCATATCTCGGAAACTGTAAAAGATAATGCAATTTGGCAACCGGCAATGTAATTAGCATGCCGAATATTACTTGGAATGTGAATTGGAACGAAATCGCCAATAGATAAGACGATTTTACAATTTGGGCCCAAGTTAGAAGCAGAGCCTAAGGTGTAAATTATCGATAGTCCATATCTCGGAAATTATAAGAGATAATGCAATTTGGCAACCGGCAATGTAATTAGCATGCCGAATATTACTTGGAATGTGAATTGGAACGAAATCGCCAATAGAGAAGACCATTTTACAATTTGGGCCCAAGTTAGAAGCAGAGCCTAAGGTGTAAATTATCGATAGTCCATATCTCGGAAACTATAAGAGATAATGCAATTTGGCAACCGGCAATATAATTAGCATGCCGAATATTACTTGGAATGTGAATTGGAACGAAATCGCCAATAGATAAGACCATTTTACAATTTGGGCCCAAGTTAGAAGCAGAGCCTAAGGTGTAAATTATCGATAGTCCATATCTCGGAAACTATAAGAGATAATGCAATTTGGCAACCGGCAATGTAATTAGCATGCCGAATATTACTTGGAATGTGAATTGGAACGAAATCGCCAATAGATAAGACGATTTTACAATTTGGGCCCAAGTTAGAAGCAGAGCCTAAGATGTAAATTATCGATAGTCCATATCTCGGAAACTATAAGAGATAATGCAATTTGGCAACCGGCAATGTAATTAGCATGCCGAATATTACTTGGAATGTGAATTGGAACGAAATCGCCAATAGATAAGACCATTTTACAATTTGGGCCCAAGTTAGAAGCAGAGCCTAAGGTGTAAGTTATCGATAGTCCATATCTCGGAAACTATAAGAGATAATGCAATTTGGCAACCGGCAATGTAATTAGCATGCCGAATATTACTTGGAATGTGAATTGGAACGAAATCGCCAATAGGTAAGACCATTTTACAATTTGGGCCCAAGTTAGAAGCAGAGCCTAAGGTGTAAATTATCGATAGTCCATATCTCGGAAACTATAAGATATAATTCAATTTGGCAACCGGCAATGTAATTAGCATGCCGGATATTACTTGGAATGTGAATTGGAACGAAATCGCCAATAGATAAGACCATTTTACAATTTGGGCCCAAGTTAGAAGCAGAGCCTAAGGTGTAAATTACCGATAGTCCATATCTCGGAAACTATAAGAGATAATGCAATTTGGCAACCGGCAATGTAATTAGCATGCCGAATATTACTTGGAATGTGAATTGGAACGAAATCGCCAATAGATAAGACGATTTTACAATTTGGGCCCAAGTTAGAAGCAGAGCCTAAGGTGTAAATTATCGATAGTCCATATCTCGGAAACTATAAGAGATAATGCAATTTGGCAACCGGCAATGTAATTAGCATGCCGAATATTACTTGGAATGTGAATTGGAACGAAATCGCCAATAGAGAAGACCATTTTACAATTTGGGCCCAAGTTAGAAGCAGAGCCTAAGGTGTAAATTATCGATAGTCCATATCTCGGAAACTATAAGAGATAATGCAATTTGGCAACCGGCAATGTAATTAGCATGCCGAATATTACTTGGAATGTGAATTGGAACGAAATCGCCAATAGAGAAGACCATTTTACAATTTGGGCCCAAGTTAGAAGCAGAGCCTAAGGTGTAAATTATCGATAGTCCATATCTCGGAAACTATAAGAGATAATGCAATTTGGCAACCGGCAATGTAATTAGCATGCCGAATATTACTTGGAATGTGAATTGGAACGAAATCGCCAATAGATAAGACCATTTTACAATTTGGGCCCAAGTTAGAAGCAGAGCCTAAGGTGTAAATTATCGATAGTCCATATCTCGGAAACTATAAGAGATAATGCAATTTGGCAACCGGCAATGTAATTAGCATGCCGAATATTACTTGGAATGTGAATTGGAACGAAATCGCCAATAGAGAAGACCATTTTACAATTTGGGCCCAAGTTAGAAGCAGAGCCTAAGGTGTAAATTATCGATAGTCCATATCTCGGAAACTATAAGAGATAATGCAATTTGGCAACCGGCAATGTAATTAGCATGCCGAATATTACTTGGAATGTGAATTGGAACGAAAACGCCAATAGATAAGACCATTTTACAATTTGGGCCCAAGTTAGAAGCAGAGCCTAAGGTGTAAATTATCGATAGTCCATATCTCGGAAACTGTAATGGATAATGCAATTTGGCAACCGGCAATGTAATTAGCATGCCGAATATTACTTGGAATGTGAATTGGAACGAAATCGCCAATAGATAAGACCATTTTACAATTTGGGCCCAAGTTAGAAGCAGAGCCTAAGGTGTAAATTATCGATAGTCCATATCTCGGAAACTATAAGAGATAATGCAATTTGGCAACCGGCAATGTAATTAGCATGCCGAATATTACTTGGAATGTGAATTGGAACGAAATCGCCAATAGATAAGACCATTTTACAATTTGGGCCCAAGTTAGAAGCAGAGCCTAAAGTGTAAATTATCGATAGTCCATATCTCGGAAACTATAAGAGATAATTCAATTTGGCAACCGGCAATGTAATTAGCATGCCGGATATTACTTGGAATGTGAATTGGAACGAAATCGCCAATAGATAAGACCATTTTACAATTTGGGCCCAAGTTAGAAGCAGAGCCTAAGGTGTAAATTATCGATAGTCCATATCTCGGAAACTATAAGAGATAATGCAATTTGGCAACCGGCAATGTAATTAGCATGCCGAATATTACTTGGAATGTGAATTGGAACGAAATCGCCAATAGATAAGACGATTTTACAATTTGGGCCCAAGTTAGAAGCAGAGCCTAAGATGTAAATTATCGATAGTCCATATCTAGGAAACTATAACAGATAATGCAATTTGGCAACCGGCAATGTAATTAGCATGCCGAATATTACTTGGAATGTGAATTGGAACGAAATCGCCAATAGATAAGACCATTTTACAATTTGGGCCCAAGTTAGAAGCAGAGCCTAAGATGTAAATTATCGATAGTCCATATCTCGGAAACTATAACAGATAATGCAATTTGGCAACCGGCAATGTAATTAGCATGCCGAATATTACTTGGAATGTGAATTGGAACGAAATCGCCAATAGATAAGACGATTTTACAATTTGGGCCCAAGTTAGAAGCAGAGCCTAAGGTGTAAATTATCGATAGTCCATATCTCGGAAATTATAAGAGATAATGCAATTTGGCAACCGGCAATGTAATTAGCATGCCGAATATTACTTGGAATGTGAATTGGAACGAAATCGCCAATAGAGAAGACCATTTTACAATTTGGGCCCAAGTTAGAAGCAGAGCCTAAGGTGTAAATTATCGATAGTCCATATCTCGGAAACTATAAGAGATAATGCAATTTGGCAACCGGCAATATAATTAGCATGCCGAATATTACTTGGAATGTGAATTGGAACGAAATCGCCAATAGATAAGACCATTTTACAATTTGGGCCCAAGTTAGAAGCAGAGCCTAAGGTGTAAATTATCGATAGTCCATATCTCGGAAACTATAAGAGATAATGCAATTTGGCAACCGGCAATGTAATTAGCATGCCGAATATTACTTGGAATGTGAATTGGAACGAAATCGCCAATAGATAAGACGATTTTACAATTTGGGCCCAAGTTAGAAGCAGAGCCTAAGATGTAAATTATCGATAGTCCATATCTCGGAAACTATAAGAGATAATGCAATTTGGCAACCGGCAATGTAATTAGCATGCCGAATATTACTTGGAATGTGAATTGGAACGAAATCGCCAATAGATAAGACCATTTTACAATTTGGGCCCAAGTTAGAAGCAGAGCCTAAGGTGTAAGTTATCGATAGTCCATATCTCGGAAACTATAAGAGATAATGCAATTTGGCAACCGGCAATGTAATTAGCATGCCGAATATTACTTGGAATGTGAATTGGAACGAAATCGCCAATAGGTAAGACCATTTTACAATTTGGGCCCAAGTTAGAAGCAGAGCCTAAGGTGTAAATTATCGATAGTCCATATCTCGGAAACTATAAGATATAATTCAATTTGGCAACCGGCAATGTAATTAGCATGCCGGATATTACTTGGAATGTGAATTGGAACGAAATCGCCAATAGATAAGACCATTTTACAATTTGGGCCCAAGTTAGAAGCAGAGCCTAAGGTGTAAATTACCGATAGTCCATATCTCGGAAACTATAAGAGATAATGCAATTTGGCAACCGGCAATGTAATTAGCATGCCGAATATTACTTGGAATGTGAATTGGAACGAAATCGCCAATAGATAAGACGATTTTACAATTTGGGCCCAAGTTAGAAGCAGAGCCTAAGGTGTAAATTATCGATAGTCCATATCTCGGAAACTATAAGAGATAATGCAATTTGGCAACCGGCAATGTAATTAGCATGCCGAATATTACTTGGAATGTGAATTGGAACGAAATCGCCAATAGAGAAGACCATTTTACAATTTGGGCCCAAGTTAGAAGCAGAGCCTAAGGTGTAAATTATCGATAGTCCATATCTCGGAAACTATAAGAGATAATGCAATTTGGCAACCGGCAATGTAATTAGCATGCCGAATATTACTTGGAATGTGAATTGGAACGAAATCGCCAATAGAGAAGACCATTTTACAATTTGGGCCCAAGTTAGAAGCAGAGCCTAAGGTGTAAATTATCGATAGTCCATATCTCGGAAACTATAAGAGATAATGCAATTTGGCAACCGGCAATGTAATTAGCATGCCGAATATTACTTGGAATGTGAATTGGAACGAAATCGCCAATAGATAAGACCATTTTACAATTTGGGCCCAAGTTAGAAGCAGAGCCTAAGGTGTAAATTATCGATAGTCCATATCTCGGAAACTATAAGAGATAATGCAATTTGGCAACCGGCAATGTAATTAGCATGCCGAATATTACTTGGAATGTGAATTGGAACGAAATCGCCAATAGAGAAGACCATTTTACAATTTGGGCCCAAGTTAGAAGCAGAGCCTAAGGTGTAAATTATCGATAGTCCATATCTCGGAAACTATAAGAGATAATGCAATTTGGCAACCGGCAATGTAATTAGCATGCCGAATATTACTTGGAATGTGAATTGGAACGAAAACGCCAATAGATAAGACCATTTTACAATTTGGGCCCAAGTTAGAAGCAGAGCCTAAGGTGTAAATTATCGATAGTCCATATCTCGGAAACTGTAATGGATAATGCAATTTGGCAACCGGCAATGTAATTAGCATGCCGAATATTACTTGGAATGTGAATTGGAACGAAATCGCCAATAGATAAGACCATTTTACAATTTGGGCCCAAGTTAGAAGCAGAGCCTAAGGTGTAAATTATCGATAGTCCATATCTCGGAAACTATAAGAGATAATGCAATTTGGCAACCGGCAATGTAATTAGCATGCCGAATATTACTTGGAATGTGAATTGGAACGAAATCGCCAATAGATAAGACCATTTTACAATTTGGGCCCAAGTTAGAAGCAGAGCCTAAAGTGTAAATTATCGATAGTCCATATCTCGGAAACTATAAGAGATAATTCAATTTGGCAACCGGCAATGTAATTAGCATGCCGGATATTACTTGGAATGTGAATTGGAACGAAATCGCCAATAGATAAGACCATTTTACAATTTGGGCCCAAGTTAGAAGCAGAGCCTAAGGTGTAAATTATCGATAGTCCATATCTCGGAAACTATAAGAGATAATGCAATTTGGCAACCGGCAATGTAATTAGCATGCCGAATATTACTTGGAATGTGAATTGGAACGAAATCGCCAATAGATAAGACGATTTTACAATTTGGGCCCAAGTTAGAAGCAGAGCCTAAGATGTAAATTATCGATAGTCCATATCTAGGAAACTATAACAGATAATGCAATTTGGCAACCGGCAATGTAATTAGCATGCCGAATATTACTTGGAATGTGAATTGGAACGAAATCGCCAATAGATAAGACCATTTTACAATTTGGGCCCAAGTTAGAAGCAGAGCCTAAGATGTAAATTATCGATAGTCCATATCTCGGAAACTATAACAGATAATGCAATTTGGCAACCGGCAATGTAATTAGCATGCCGAATATTACTTGGAATGTGAATTGGAACGAAATCGCCAATAGATAAGACCATTTTACAATTTGGGCCCAAGTTAGAAGCAGAGCCTAAGGTGTAAATTATCGATAGTCCATATCTCGGAAACTATAAGAGATAATGCAATTTGGCAACCGGCAATGTAATTAGCATGCCGGATATTACTTGGAATGTGAATTGGAACGAAATCGCCAATAGATAAGACCATTTTACAATTTGGGCCCAAGTTAGAAGCAGAGATTAAGGTGTAAATTACCGATAGTCCATATCTCGGAAACTATAAGAGATAATGCAATTTGGCAACCGGCAATGTAATTAGCATGCCGAATATTACTTGGAATGTGAATTGGAACGAAATCGCCAATAGATAAGACGATTTTACAATTTGGGCCCAAGTTAGAAGCAGAGCCTAAGGTGTAAATTATCGATAGTCCATATGTCGGAAACTATAAGAGATAATGCAATTTGGCAACCGGCAATGTAATTAGCATGCCGAATATTACTTGGATTGTGAATTGGAACGAAATCGCCAATAGAGAAGGCCATTTTACAATTTGGGCCCAAGTTAGAAGCAGAGCCTAAGGTGTAAATTATCGATAGTCCATATCTCGGAAACTATAAGAGATAATGCAATTTGGCAACCGGCAATGTAATTAGCATGCCGAATATTACTTGGAATGTGAATTGGAACGAAATCGCCAATAGAGAAGACCATTTTACAATTTGGGCCCAAGTTAGAAGCAGAGCCTAAGGTGTAAATTATCGATAGTCCATATCTCGGAAACTATAAGAGATAATGCAATTTGGCAACCGGCAATGTAATTAGCATGCCGAATATTACTTGGAATGTGAATTGGAACGAAATCGCCAATAGATAAGACCATTTTACAATTTGGGCCCAAGTTAGAAGCAGAGCCTAAGGTGTAAATTATCGATAGTCCATATCTCGGAAACTATAAGAGATAATGCAATTTGGCAACCGGCAATGTAATTAGCATGCCGAATATTACTTGGAATGTGAATTGGAACGAAATCGCCAATAGAGAAGACCATTTTACAATTTGGGCCCAAGTTAGAAGCAGAGCCTAAGGTGTAAATTATCGATAGTCCATATCTCGGAAACTATAAGAGATAATGCAATTTGGCAACCGGCAATGTAATTAGCATGCCGAATATTACTTGGAATGTGAATTGGAACGAAAACGCCAATAGATAAGACCATTTTACAATTTGGGCCCAAGTTAGAAGCAGAGCCTAAGGTGTAAATTATCGATAGTCCATATCTCGGAAACTATAAGAGATAATGCAATTTGGCAACCGGCAATGTAATTAGCATGCCGAATATTACTTGGAATGTGAATTGGAACGAAATCGCCAATAGATAAGACGATTTTACAATTTGGGCCCAAGTTAGAAGCAGAGCCTAAGATGTAAATTATCGATAGTCCATATCTCGGAAACTATAAGAGATAATGCAATTTGGCAACCGGCAATGTAATTAGCATGCCGAATATTACTTGGAATGTGAATTGGAACGAAATCGCCAATAGATAAGACCATTTTACAATTTGGGCCCAAGTTAGAAGCAGAGCCTAAGGTGTAAATTATCGATAGTCCATATCTCGGAAACTATAACAGATAATGCAATTTGGCAACCGGCAATGTAATTAGCAAGCCGAATATTACTTGGAATGTGAATTGGAACGAAATCGCCAATAGGTAAGACCATTTTACAATTTGGGCCCAAGTTAGAAGCAGAGCCTAAGGTGTAAATTATCGATAGTCCATATCTCGGAAACTATAAGAGATAATTCAATTTGGCAACCGGCAATGTAATTAGCATGCCGGATATTACTTGGAATGTGAATTGGAACGAAATCGCCAATAGATAAGACCATTTTACAATTTGGGCCCAAGTTAGAAGCAGAGCCTAAGGTGTAAATTACCGATAGTCCATATCTCGGAAACTATAAGAGATAATGCAATTTGGCAACCGGCAATGTAATTAGCATGCCGAATATTACTTGGAATGTGAATTGGAACGAAATCGCCAATAGATAAGACGATTTTACAATTTGGGCCCAAGTTAGAAGCAGAGCCTAAGGTGTAAATTATCGATAGTCCATATCTCGGAAACTATAAGAGATAATGCAATTTGGCAACCGGCAATGTAATTAGCATGCCGAATATTACTTGGAATGTGAATTGGAACGAAATCGCCAATAGAGAAGGCCATTTTACAATTTGGGCCCAAGTTAGAAGCAGAGCCTAAGGTGTAAATTATCGATAGTCCATATCTCGGAAACTATAAGAGATAATGCAATTTGGCAACCGGCAATGTAATTAGCATGCCGAATATTACTTGGAATGTGAATTGGAACGAAATCGCCAATAGAGAAGACCATTTTACAATTTGGGCCCAAGTTAGAAGCAGAGACTAAGGTGTAAATTATCGATAGTCCATATCTCGGAAACTATAAGAGATAATGCAATTTGGCAACCGGCAATGTAATTAGCATGCCGAATATTACTTGGAATGTGAATTGGAACGAAATCGCCAATAGATAAGACCATTTTACAATTTGGGCCCAAGTTAGAAGCAGAGCCTAAGGTGTAAATTATCGATAGTCCATATCTCGGAAACTATAAGAGATAATGCAATTTGGCAACCGGCAATGTAATTAGCATGCCGAATATTACTTGGAATGTGAATTGGAACGAAATCGCCAATAGAGAAGACCATTTTACAATTTGGGCCCAAGTTAGAAGCAGAGCCTAAGGTGTAAACTATCGATAGTCCATATCTCGGAAACTATAAGAGATAATGCAATTTGGCAACCGGCAATGTAATTAGCATGCCGAATATTACTTGGAATGTGAATTCGAACGAAAACGCCAATAGATAAGACCATTTTACAATTTGGGCCCAAGTTAGAAGCAGAGCCTAAGGTGTAAATTATCGATAGTCCGTATCTCGGAAACTATAATAGATAATGCAATTTGGCAACCGGCAATGTAATTAGCATGCCGAATATTACTTGGAATGTGAATTGGAACGAAATCGCCAATAGATAAGACCATTTTACAATTTGGGCCCAAGTTAGAAGCAGAGACTAAGGTGTAAATTATCGATAGTCCATATCTCGGAAACTATAAGAGATAATGCAATTTGGCAACCGGCAATGTAATTAGCATGCCGAATATTACTTGGAATGTGAATTGGAACGAAATCGCCAATAGATAAGACCATTTTACAATTTGGGCCCAAGTTAGAAGCAGAGCCTAAGGTGTAAATTATGGATAGTCCATATCTCGGAAACTATAAGAGATAATGCAATTTCGCAACCGGCAATGTAATTAGCATGCCGAATATCACTTGGAATGTGAATTGGGACGAAATCGCCAATAGATAAGACCATTTTACAATTTGGGCCCAACTTAGAAGCAGAGCCTAAGGTGTAAATTATCCATAGTCCATATCTCGGAAACTATAAGAGATAATGCAATTTGGCAACCGGCAATGTAATTAGCATGCCGAATATTACTTGGAATGTGAATTGGAACGAAATCGCCAATAGATAAGACCATTTTACAATTTGCTCCCAAGTTAGAAGCAGAGCCTAGGATGTAAATTATCGATAGTCCATATCTCGGAAACTATAAGAGATAATGCAATTTGGCAACCGGCAATGTAATTAGCATGCCGAATATTACTTGGAATGTGAATTGGAACGAAATCGCCAATAGATAAGACCATTTTACAATTTGCTCCCAAGTTAGAAGCAGAGCCTAAGGTGTAAATTATCGATAGTCCATATCTCGGAAACTATAAGAGATAATTCAATTTGGCAACCGGCAATATAATTAGCATGCCGTATATTACTTGGAATGTGAATTGGAACGAAATCGCCAATAGATAAGACCATTTTACAATTTGGGCCCAAGTTAGAAGCAGAGCCTAAGGTGTAAATTATCGATAGTCCATATCTCGGAAACTATAAGAGATAATGCAATTTGGCAACCGGCAATGTATTTAGCATGCCGAATATTACTTGGAATGTGAATTGGAACGAAATCGCCAATAGATAAGACGATTTTACAATTTGGGCCCAAGTTAGAAGCAGAGCCTAAGATGTAAATTATCGATAGTCCATATCTCGGAAACTATAAGAGATAATGCAATTTGGCAACCGGCAATGTAATTAGCATGCCGAATATTACTTGGAATGTGAATTGGAACGAAATCGCCAATAGATAAGACCATTTTACAATTTGGGCCCAAGTTAGAAGCAGAGTCTAAGGTGTAAATTATCGATAGTCCATATCTCGGAAACTATAAGAGATAATGCAATTTGGCAACCGGCAATGTAATTAGCATGCCGAATATTACTTGGAATGTGAATTGGAACGAAATCGCCAATAGGTAAGACCATTTTACAATTTGGGCCCAAGTTAGAAGCAGAGCCTAAGGTGTAAATTATCGATAGTCCATATCTCGGAAACTATAAGAGATAATTCAATTTGGCAACCGGCAATGTAATTAGCATGCCGGATATTACTTGGAATGTGAATTGGAACGAAATCGCCAATAGATAAGACCATTGTACAATTTGGGCCCAAGTTAGAAGCAGAGCCTAAGGTGTAAATTACCGATAGTCCATATCTCGGAAACTATAAGAGATAATGCAATTTGGCAACCGGCAATGTAATTAGCATGCCGAATATTACTTGGAATGTGAATTGGAACGAAATCGCCAATAGATAAGACGATTTTACAATTTGGGCCCAAGTTAGAAGCAGAGCCTAAGGTGTAAATTATCGATAGTCCATATCTCGGAAACTATAAGAGATAATGCAATTTGGCAACCGGCAATGTAATTAGCATGCCCAATATTACTTGGAATGTGAATTGGAACAAAATCGCCAATAGAGAATACCATTTTACAATTTGGGCCCAAGTTAGAAGCAGAGCCTAAGGTGTAAATTATCGATAGTCCATATCTCGGAAACTATAAGAGATAATGCAATTTGGCAATCGGCAATATAATTAGCATGCCGGATATTACTTGGAATGTGAATTGGAACGAAATCGCCAATAGATAAGACCATTTTACAATTTGGGCCCAAGTTAGAAGCAGAGCCTAAGGTGTAAATTATCGATAGTCCATATCTCGGAAACTATAAGAGATAATGCAATTTGGCAACCGGCAATGTAATTAGCATGCCGAATATTACTTGGAATGTGAATTGGAACGAAATCGCTTATAGATAAGAAGATTTTACAATTTGGGCCCAAGTTAGAAGCAGAGCCTAAGATGTAAATTATCGATAGTCCATATCTCGGAAACTATAAGAGATAATGCAATTTGGCAACCGGCAATGTAATTAGCATGCCGAATATTACTTGGAGTGTGAATTGGAACGAAATCGCCAATAGATAAGACCATTTTACAATTTGGGCCCAAGTTAGTAGCAGAGCCTAAGGTGTAAATTATCGATAGTCCATATCTCGGAAACTATAAGAGATAATGCAATTTGGCAACCGGCAATGTAATTAGCATGCCGAATATTACTTGGAATGTGAATTGGAACGAAATCGCCAATAGGTAAGACCATTTTACAATTTGGGCCCAAGTTAGAAGCAGAGCCTAAGGTGTAAATTATCGATAGTCCCTATCTCGGAAACTATAAGAGATAATTCAATTTGGCAACCGGCAATGTAATTAGCATGCCGGATATTACTTGGAATGTGAATTGGAACGAAATCGCCAATAGATAAGACCATTTTACAATTTGGGCCCAAGTTAGAAGCAGAGCCTAAGGTGTAAATTACCGATAGTCCATATCTCGGAAACTATAAGAGATAATGCAATTTGGCAACCGGCAATGTAATTAGCATGCCGAATATTACTTGAAATGTGAATTGGAACGAAATCGCCAATAGATAAGACGATTTTACAATTTGGGCCCAAGTTAGAAGCAGAGCCTAAGGTGTAAATTATCGATAGTCCATATCTCGGAAACTATAAGAGATAATGCAATTTGGCAACCGGCAATGTAATTAGCATGCCGAATATTACTTGGAATGTGAATTGGAACAAAATCGCCAATAGAGAAGACCATTTTACAATTTGGGCCCAAGTTAGAAGCAGAGCCTAAGGTGTAAATTATCGATAGTCCATATCTCGGAAACTATAAGAGATAATGCAATTTGGCAACCGGCAATGTAATTAGCATGCCGAATATTACTTGGAATGTGAATTGGAACGAAATCGCCAATAGAGAAGACCATTTTACAATTTGGGCCCAAGTTAGAAGCAGAGCCTAAGGTGTAAATTATCGATAGTCCATATCTCGGAAACTATAAGAGATAATGCAATTTGGCAACCGGCAATGTAATTAGCATGCCGAATATTACTTGGAATGTGAATTGGAACGAAATCGCCAATAGATAAGACCATTTTACAATTTGGGTCCAAGTTAGAAGCAGAGCCTAAGGTGTAAATTATTGATAGTCCATATCTCGGAAACTATAAGAGATAATGCAATTTCGCAAACAGCAATTTAATTAGCATGCCGAATATTACTTGGAGTGTGAATTGGAACGAAATCGCCAATAGATAAGACCATTTTACAATTTGGGCCCAAGTTAGAAGCAGAGCCTAAGGTGTAAATTATCGATAGTCCATATCTCGGAAACTATAAGAGATAATGCAATTTGGCAACCGGCAATGTAATTAGCATGCCGAATATTACTTGGAATGTGAATTGGAACGAAATCGCCAATAGATAAGACCATTTCACAATTTGGGCCCAAGTTAGAAGCAGAGCCTAAGGTGTAAATTATCGATAGTCCATATCTCGGAAACTATAAGAGATAATGCAATTTGGCAACCGGCAATGTAATTAGCATGCCGAGTATTACTTGGAATGTGAATTGGAACGAAATCGCCAATAGATAAGACCATTTTACAATTTGGGCCCAAGTTAGAAGCAGAGCCTAAGGTGTAAATTATCGATAGTCCATATCTCGGAAACTATAAGAGATAATGCATTTTGGCAACCGGCAATGTAATTAGCATGCCGAATATTACTCGGAATGTGAATTGGAACGAAATCGCCAATAGATAAGACCATTTTACAATTTGGGCCCAAGTTAGAAGCAGAGCCTAAGGTGTAAATTATCGATAGTCCATATCTCGGAAACTATAAGAGATAATGCAATTTGGCAACCGGCAATGTAATTAGCATGCCGAATATTACTTGGAATGTGAATTGGAACGAAATCGCCAATAGATAAGACCATTTTACAATTTGGGCCCAAGTTAGAAGCAGAGCCTAAGGTGTAAATTATCGATAGTCCATATCTCGGAAACTATAAGAGATAATGCAATTTGGCAACCGGCAATGTAATTAGCATGCCGAGTATTACTTGGAATGTGAATTGGAACGAAATCGCCAATAGATAAGACCATTTTACAATTTGGGCCCAAGTTAGAAGCAGAGCCTAAGGTGTAAATTATCGATAGTCCATATCTCGGAAACTATAAGAGATAATGCAATTTGGCAACCGGCAATGTAATTAGCATGCCGAATATTACTTGGAATGTGAATTGGAACGAAATCGCCAATAGATAAGACCATTTTACAATTTGGGCCCAAGTTAGAAGCAGAGCCTAAGGTGTAAATTATTGATAGTCCATATCTCGGAAACTATATGAGATAATGCAATTTCGCAATCGGCAATGTAATTAGCATGCCGAATATCACTTGGAATGTGAATTGGGACGAAATCGCCAATAGATAAGACCATTTTACAATTTGGGCCGAAGTTAGAAGCAGAGCCTAATGTGTAAATTATCGATAGTCCATATCTCGTAAACTATAAGAGATAATGCAATTTGGCAACCGGCAATGTAATTAGCATGCCGAATATTACTTGGAATGTGAATTGGAACGAAATCGCCAATAGATAAGATCATTTTACAATTTGGGCCCAAGTTAGAAGCAGAGCCTAAGGTGTAAATTATCAATAGTCCATATCTCGGAAACTATAAGAGATAATGCAATTTGGCAACCGGCAATGTAATTAGCATGCCGAATATTACTTGGAATGTGAATTGGAACGAAATCGCCAATAGATAAGACCATTTTACAATTTGGGCCCAAGTTAGAAGCAGAGCCTAAGGTGTAAATTATTGATAGTCCATATCTCGGAAACTATAAGAGATAATGCAATTTCGCAACCGGCAATGTAATTAGCATGCCGAATATTACTTGGAGTGTGAATTGGAACGAAATCGCCAATAGGTAAGACCATTTTACAATTTGGGCCCAAGTTAGAAGCAGAGCCTAAGGTGTAAATTATCGATAGTCCATATCTCGGAAACTATAAGAGATAATGCAATTTGGCAACCGGCAATGTAATTAGCATGCCGAATATTACTTGGAATGTGAATTGGAACGAAATCGCCAATAGATAAGGCCATTTTACAATTTGGGCCCAAGTTAGAAGCAGAGCCTAAGGTGTAAATTATCGATAGTCCATATCTCGGAAACTATAAGAGATAATGCAATTTGGCAACCGGCAATGTAATTAGCATGCCGAATATTACTTGGAATGTGAATTGGAACGAAATCGCCAATAGAGAAGACCATTTTACAATTTGGGCTCAAGTTAGAAGCAGAGCCTAAGGTGTAAATTATCGATAGTCCATATCTCGGAAACTATAAGAGATAATGCAATTTGGCAACCGGCAATGTAATTAGCATGCCGAATATTACTTGGAATGTGAATTGGAACGAAATCGCCAATAGAGAAGACCATTTTACAATTTGGGCCCAAGTTAGAAGCAGAGCCTAAGGTGTAAATTATCGATAGACCATATCTCGGAAACTATAAGAGATAATGCAATTTGGCAAACGGCAATGTAATTAGCATGCCAAATATTACTTGGAATGTGAATTGGAACGAAATCGCCAATAGATAAGACCATTTTACAATTTGGGCCCAAGTTAGAAGCAGAGCCTAAGGTGTAAATTATCGATAGTCCATATCACGGAAACTATAAGAGATAATGCAATTTGGCAACCGGCAATGTAATTAGCATGCCGAATATTACTTGGAATGTGAATTGGAACGAAATCGCCAATAGAGAAGACCATTTTACAATTTGGGCCCAAGTTAGAAGCAGAGCCTAAGGTGTAAATTATCGATAGTCCATATCTCGGAAACTATAAGAGATAATGCAATTTGGCAACCGGCAATGTAATTAGCATGCCGAATATTACTTGGAATGTGAATTGGAACGAAATCGCCAATAGAGAAGACCATTTTACAATTTGGGCCCAAGTTAGAAGCAGAGCCTAAGGTGTAAATTATCGATAGACCATATCTCGGAAACTATAAGAGATAATGCAATTTGGCAAACGGCAATGTAATTAGCATGCCAAATATTACTTGGAATGTGAATTGGAACGAAATCGCCAATAGATAAGACCATTTTACAATTTGGGCCCAAGTTAGAAGCAGAGCCTAAGGTGTAAATTATCGATAGTCCATATCTCGGAAACTATAAGAGATAATGCAATTTGGCAACCGGCAATGTAATTAGCATGCCGAATATTACTTGGAATGTGAATTGGAACGAAAACGCCAATAGATAAGACCATTTTACAATTTGGGCCCAAGTTAGAAGCAGAGCCTAAGGTGTAAATTATCGATAGTCCATATCTCGGAAACTATAATAGATAATGCAATTTGGCAACCGGCAATGTAATTAGCATGCCGAATATTACTTGGAATGTGAATTGGAACGAAATCGCCAATAGATAAGACCATTTTACAATTTGGGCCCAAGTTAGAAGCAGAGCCTAAGGTGTAAATTATTGATAGTCCATATCTCGGAAACTATAAGAGATAATGCAATTTCGCAACCGGCAATGTAATTAGCATGCCGAATATCACTTGGAATGTGAATTGGGACGAAATCGCTAATAGATAAGACCATTTTACAATTTGGGCATAAGTTAGAAGCAGAGCCTAAGGTGTAAATTATCGATAGTCCATATCTCGGAAACTATAAGAGATAATGCAATTTGGCAACCGGCAATGTAATTAGCATGCCGAATATTACTTGGAATGTGAATTGGAACGAAATCGCCAATAGATAAGACCATTTTACAATTTGGGCCCAAGTTAGAAGCAGAGCCTAAGATGTAAATTATCGATAGTCCATATCTCGGAAACTATAAGAGATAATGCAATTTGGCGACCGGCAATGTAATTAGCATGCCGAATATTACTTCGAATGTGAATTGGAACGAAATCGCCAATAGATAAGACCATTTTACAATTTGGGCCCAAGTTAGAAGCAGAGCCTAAGGTGTAAATTATCGATAGTCCATATCCCGGAAACTATAAGAGATAATGCAATTTGGCAACCGGCAATGTAATTAGCATGCTGAATATTACTTGGAATGTGAATTGGAACGAAATCGCCAATAGATAAGACGATTTTACAATTTGGGCCCAAGTTAGAAGCAGAGCCTAAGATGTAAATTATCGATAGTCCATATCTCGGAAACTATAAGAAATAATGCAATTTGGCAACCGGCAATGTAATTAGCATGCCGAATATTACTTGGAATGTGAATTGGAACGAAATCGCCAATAGATAAGACCATTTTGCAATTTGGGCCCAAGTTAGAAGCAGAGCCTAAGGTGTAAATTATCGATAGTCCATATCTCGGAAACTATAAGAGATAATGCAATTTGGCAACCGGCAATGTAATTCGCATGCCGAATATTACTTGGAATGTGAATTGGAACGAAATCGCCAATAGGTAAGACCATTTTACAATTTGGGCCCAAGTTAGAAGCAGAGCCTAAGGTGTAAATTATCGATAGTCCATATCTCGGAAACTATAAGAGATAATTCAATTTGGCAACCGGCAATGTAATTAGCATGCCGGATATTACTTGAAATGTGAATTGGAACGAAATCGCCAATAGATAAGACCATTTTACAATTTGGGCCCAAGTTAGAAGCAGAGCCTAAGGTGTAAATTACCGATAGTCCATATCTCGGAAACTATAAGAGATAATGCAATTTGACAACCGGCAATGTAATTAGCATCCCGAATATTACTTGGAATGTGAATTGGAACGAAATCGCCAATAGATAAGACGATTTTACAATTTGGGCCCAAGTTAGAAGCAGAGCCTAAGGTGTAAATTATCGATAGTCCATATCTCGGAAACTATAAGAGATAATGCAATTTGGCAACCGGCAATGTAATTAGCATGCCGAATATTACTTGGAATGTGAATTGGAACAAAATCGCCAATAGAGAAGACCATTTTACAATTTGGGCCCAAGATAGAAGCAGAGCCTAAGGTGTAAATTATCGATAGTCCATATCTCGGAAACTATAAGAGATAATGCAATTTGGCAACCGGCAATGTAATTAGCATGCCGAATATTACTTGGAATGTGAATTGGAACGAAATCGCCAATAGAGAAGGCCATTTTACAATTTGGGCCCAAGTTAGAAGCAGAGCCTAAGGTGTAAATTATCGATAGTCCATATCTCGGAAACTATAAGAGATAATGCAATTTGGCAACAGGCAATGTAATTAGCATGCCGAATATTACTTGGAATGTGAATTGGAACGAAATCGCCAATAGATAAGACCATTTTACAATTTGGGCCCAAGTTAGAAGCAGAGCCTAAGGTGTAAATTATCGATAGTCCATATCTCGGAAACTATAAGAGATAATGCAATTTGGCAACCGGCAATGTAATTAGCATGCCGAATATTACTTGGAATGTGAATTGGAACGAAATCGCCAATAGAGAAGACCATTTTAAAATTTGGGCCCAAGTTAGAAGCAGAGCCTAAGGTGTAAATTATCGATAGTCCATATCTCGGAAACTATAAGAGATAATGCAATTTGGCATCCGGCAATGTAATTAGCATGCCGAATATTACTTGGAATGTGAATTGGAACGAAAACGCCAATAGATAAGACCATTTTACAATTTGGGCCCAAGTTAGAAGCAGAGGCTAAGGTGTAAATTATCGATAGTCCATATCTCGGAAACTATAAGAGATAATGCAATTTGGCAACCGGCAATGTAATTAGCATGCCGAATATTACTTGGAATGTGAATTGGAACGAAATCGCCAATAGATAAGACCATTTTACAATTTGGGCCCAAGTTAGAAGCAGAGCCTAAGGTGTAAATTATCGATAGTCCATATCTCGGAAACTATAAGAGATAATGCAATTTGGCAACCGGCAATGTAATTAGCATGCCGAATATTACTTGGAATGTGAATTGGAACGAAATCGCCAATAGATAAGACCATTTTACAATTTGGGCCCAAGTTAGAAGCAGAGCCTAAGGTGTAAATTATTGATAGTCCATATCTCGGAAACTATAAGAGATAATGCAATTTCGCAACCGGCAATGTAATTAGCATGCCGAATATTACTTGGAGTGTGAATTGGAACGAAATCGCCAATAGATAAGACCATTTTACAATTTGGGCCCAAGTTAGAAGCAGAGCCTAAGGTGTAAATTATCGATAGTCCATATCTCGGAAACTATAAGAGATAATGCAATTTGGCAACCGGCAATGTAATTAGCATGCCGAATATTACTTGGAATGTGAATTGGAACGAAATCGCCAATAGATAAGACCATTTTACAATTTGGGCCCAAGTTAGAAGCAGAGCCTAAGGTGTAAATTATCGATAGTCCATATCTCGGAAACTATAAGAGATAATGCAATTTGGCAACCGGCAATGTAATTAGCATGCCGAGTATTACTTGGAATGTGGATTGGAACGAAATCGCCAATAGATAAGACCATTTTACAATTTGGGCCCAAGTTAGAAGCAGAGCCTAAGGTGTAAATTATCGATAGTCCATATCTCGGAAACTATAAGAGATAATGCAATTTGGCAACCGGCAATGTAATTAGCATGCCGAATATTACTTGGAATGTGAATTGGAACGAAATCGCCAATAGATAAGACCATTTTACAATTTGGGCCCAAGTTAGAAGCAGAGCCTAAGGTGTAAATTATTGATAGTCCATATCTCGGAAACTATAAGAGATAATGCAATTTCGCAATCGGCAATGTAATTAGCATGCCGAATATCACTTGGAATGTGAATTGGGACGAAATCGCCTATAGATAAGACCATTTTACAATTTGGGCCCAAGTTAGAAGCAGAGCCTAAGGTGTAAATTATCGATAGTCCATATCTCGGAAACTATAAGAGATAATGCAATTTGGCAACCGGCAATGTAATTAGCATGCCGAATATTACTTGGAATGTGAATTGGAACGAAATCGCCAATAGATAAGACCATTTTACAATTTGGGCCCAAATTAGAAGCAGAGCCTAAGGTGTAAATTATCGATAGTCCATATCTCGGAAACTATAAGAGATAATGCAATTTGGCAACCGGCAATGTAATTAGCATGCCGAATATTACTTGGAATGTGAATTGGAAAAAATCGCCAATAGATAAGACCATTTTACAATTTGGGCCCAAGTTAGAAGCAGAGCCTAAGGTGTAAATTATCGATAGTCCATATCTCGGAAACTATAAGAGTTAATGCAATTTGGCAACCGGCAATGTAATTAGCATGCCGAATATTACTTGGAATGTGAATTGGAACGAAATCGCCAATAGATAAGACCATTTTACAATTTGGGCCCAAGTTAGAAGCAGAGCCTAAGGTGTAAATTATCGATAGTCCATATCTCGGAAACTATAAGAGATAATGCAATTTGGCAACCGGCAATGTAATTAGCATGCCGAATATTACTTGGAATGTGAATTGGAACGAAATCGCCAATAGATAAGACCATTTTACAATTTGGGCCCAAGTTAGAAGCAGAGCCTAAGGTGTAAATTATCGATAGTCCATATCTCGGAAACTATAAGAGATAATGCAATTTGGCAACCGGCAATGTAATTAGCATGCCGAATATTACTTGGAATGTGAATTGGAACGAAATCGCCAATAGATAAGACCATTTTACAATTTGGGCCCAAGTTATAAGCAGAGCCTATGGTGTAAATTATCGATAGTCCATATCTTGGAAACTATAAGAGATAATGCAATTTGGCAACCGGCAATGTAATTAGCATGCCGAATATTACTTGGAATGTGAATTGGAACGAAATCGCCAATAGATAAGACCATTTTACAATTTGGGCCCAAGTTAGAAGCAGAGCCTAAGGTGTAAATTATCGATAGTCCATATCTCGGAAACTATAAGAGTTAATGCAATTTGGCAACCGGCAATGTAATTAGCATGCCGAATATTACTTGGAATGTGAATTGGAACGAAATCGCCAATAGATAAGACCATTTTACAATTTGGGCCCAAGTTAGAAGTAGAGCCTAAGGTGTAAATTATCGATAGTCCATATCTCGGAAACTATAAGAGATAATGCAATTTGGCAACCGGCAATGTAATTAGCATGCCGAATATTACTTGGAATGTGAATTGGAACGAAATCGCCAATAGATAAGACCATTTTACAATTTGGGCCCAAGTTAGAAGCAGAGCCTAAGGTGTAAATTATCGATAGTCCATATCTCGGAAACTATAAGAGATAATGCAATTTGGCAACCGGCAATGTAATTAGCATGCCGAATATTACTTGGAATGTGAATTGGAACGAAATCGCCAATAGATAAGACCATTTTACAATTTGGGCCCAAGTTAGAAGCAGAGCCTAAGGTGTAAATTATTGATAGTCCATATCTCGGAAACTATAAGAGATAATGCAATTTCGCAACCGGCAATGTAATTAGCATGCCGAATATTACTTGGAGTGTGAATTGGAACGAAATCGCCAATAGGTAAGACCATTTTACAATTTGGGCCCAAGTTAGAAGCAGAGCCTAAGGTGTAAATTATCGATAGTCCATATCTCGGAAACTATAAGAGATAATGCAATTTGGCAACCGGCAATGTAATTAGCATGCCGAATATTACTTGGAATGTGAATTGGAACGAAATCGCCAATAGATAAGACCATTTTACAATTTGGGCCCAAGTTAGAAGCAGAGCCTAAGGTGTAAATTATTGATAGTCCATATCTCGGAAACTATAAGAGATAATGCAATTTCGCAATCGGCAATGTAATTAGCATGCCGAATATCACTTGGAATGTGAATTGGGACGAAATCGCCTATAGATAAGACCATTTTACAATTTGGGCCCAAGTTAGAAGCAGAGCCTAAGGTGTAAATTATCGATAGTCCATATCTCGGAAACTATAAGAGATAATGCAATTTGGCAACCGGCAATGTAATTAGCATGCCGAATATTACTTGGAATGTGAATTGGAACGAAATCGCCAATAGATAAGACCATTTTACAATTTGGGCCCAAATTAGAAGCAGAGCCTAAGGTGTAAATTATCGATAGTCCATATCTCGGAAACTATAAGAGATAATGCAATTTGGCAACCGGCAATGTAATTAGCATGCCGAATATTACTTGGAATGTGAATTGGAAAAAATCGCCAATAGATAAGACCATTTTACAATTTGGGCCCAAGTTAGAAGCAGAGCCTAAGGTGTAAATTATCGATAGTCCATATCTCGGAAACTATAAGAGTTAATGCAATTTGGCAACCGGCAATGTAATTAGCATGCCGAATATTACTTGGAATGTGAATTGGAACGAAATCGCCAATAGATAAGACCATTTTACAATTTGGGCCCAAGTTAGAAGCAGAGCCTAAGGTGTAAATTATCGATAGTCCATATCTCGGAAACTATAAGAGATAATGCAATTTGGCAACCGGCAATGTAATTAGCATGCCGAATATTACTTGGAATGTGAATTGGAACGAAATCGCCAATAGATAAGACCATTTTACAATTTGGGCCCAAGTTAGAAGCAGAGCCTAAGGTGTAAATTATCGATAGTCCATATCTCGGAAACTATAAGAGATAATGCAATTTGGCAACCGGCAATGTAATTAGCATGCCGAATATTACTTGGAATGTGAATTGGAACGAAATCGCCAATAGATAAGACCATTTTACAATTTGGGCCCAAGTTATAAGCAGAGCCTATGGTGTAAATTATCGATAGTCCATATCTTGGAAACTATAAGAGATAATGCAATTTGGCAACCGGCAATGTAATTAGCATGCCGAATATTACTTGGAATGTGAATTGGAACGAAATCGCCAATAGATAAGACCATTTTACAATTTGGGCCCAAGTTAGAAGCAGAGCCTAAGGTGTAAATTATCGATAGTCCATATCTCGGAAACTATAAGAGTTAATGCAATTTGGCAACCGGCAATGTAATTAGCATGCCGAATATTACTTGGAATGTGAATTGGAACGAAATCGCCAATAGATAAGACCATTTTACAATTTGGGCCCAAGTTAGAAGTAGAGCCTAAGGTGTAAATTATCGATAGTCCATATCTCGGAAACTATAAGAGATAATGCAATTTGGCAACCGGCAATGTAATTAGCATGCCGAATATTACTTGGAATGTGAATTGGAACGAAATCGCCAATAGATAAGACCATTTTACAATTTGGGCCCAAGTTAGAAGCAGAGCCTAAGGTGTAAATTATCGATAGTCCATATCTCGGAAACTATAAGAGATAATGCAATTTGGCAACCGGCAATGTAATTAGCATGCCGAATATTATTTGGAATGTGAATTGGAACGAAATCGCCAATAGATAAGACCATTTTACAATTTGGGCCCAAGTTAGAAGCAGAGCCTAAGGTGTAAATTATTGATAGTCCATATCTCAGAAACTATAAGAGATAATGCAATTTCGCAACCGGCAATGTAATTAGCATGCCGAATATTACTTGGAGTGTGAATTGGAACGAAATCGCCAATAGGTAAGACCATTTTACAATTTGGGCCCAAGTTAGAAGCAGAGCCTAAGGTGTAAATTATCGATAGTCCATATCTCGGAAACTATAAGAGATAATGCAATTTGGCAACCGGCAATGTAATTAGCATGCCGAATATTACTTGGAATGTGAATTGGAACGAAATCGCCAATAGATAAGGCCATTTTACAATTTGGGCCCAAGTTAGAAGCAGAGCCTAAGGTGTAAATTATCGATAGTCCATATCTCGGAAACTATAAGAGATAATGCAATTTGGCAACCGGCAATGTAATTAGCATGCCGAATATTACTTGGAATGTGAATTGGAACGAAATCGCCAATAGATAAGGCCATTTTACAATTTGGGCCCAAGTTAGAAGCAGAGCCTAAGGTGTAAATTATTGATAGTCCATATCTCGGAAACTATAAGAGATAATGCAATTTGGCAACCGGCAATGTAATTAGCATGCCGAATATTACTTGGAATGTGAATTGGAACGAAATCGCCAATAGATAAGACCATTTTACAATTTGGGCCCAAGTTAGAAGCAGAGCCTAAGGTGTAAATTATTGATAGTCCATATCTCGGAAACTATAAGAGATAATGCAATTTCGCAACCGGAAATGTAATTAGCATGCCGAATATTACTTGGAGTGTGAATTGGAACGAAATCGCCAATAGATAAGACCATTTTACAATTTGGGCCCAAGTTAGAAGCAGAGCCTAAGGTGTAAATTATCGATAGTCCATATCTCGGAAACTATAAGAGATAATGCAATTTGGCAACCCGCAATGTAATTAGCATGCCGAATATTACTTGGAATGTGAATTGGAACGAAATCGCCAATAGATAAGACCATTTTACAATTTGGGCTCAAGTTAGAAACAGAGCCTAAGGTGTAAATTATCGATAGTCCATATCTCGGAAACTATAAGAGATAATGCAATTTGGCAACCGGCAATGTAATTAGCATGCCGAATATTACTTGGAATGTGAATTGGAACGAAATCGCCAATAGATAAGACCATTTTACAATTTGGGCCCAAGTAAGAAGCAGAGCCTAAGGTGTAAATTATCGATAGTCCATATCTCGGAAACTATAAGAGATAATGCAATTTGGCAACCGGCAATGTAATTAGCATGCCGAATATTACTTGGAATGTGAATTGGAACGAAATCGCCAATAGATAAGACCATTTTACAATTTGGGCCCAAGTTATAAGCAGAGCCTATGGTGTAAATTATCGATACTCCATATCTCGGAAACTATAAGAGATAATGCAATTTGGCAACCGGCAATGTAATTAGCATGCCGAATATTACTTGGAATGTGAATTGGAACGAAATCGCCAATAGATAAGACCATTTTACAATTTGGGCCCAAGTTAGAAGCAGAGCCCTAAGGTGTAAATTATCGATAGTCCATATCTCGGAAACTATAAGAGTTAATGCAATTTGGCAACCGGCAATGTAATTAGCATGCCGAATATTACTTGGAATGTGAATTGGAACGAAATCGCCAATAGATAAGACCATTTTACAATTTGGGCCCAAGTTAGAAGTAGAGCCTACGGTGTAAATTATCGATAGTCCATATCTCGGAAACTATAAGAGATAATGCAATTTGGCAACCGGCAATGTAATTAGCATGCCGAATATTACTTGGAATGTGAATTGGAACGAAATCGCCAATAGATAAGACCATTTTACAATTTGGGCCCAAGTTAGAAGCAGAGCCTAAGGTGTAAATTATCGATAGTCCATATCTCGGAAACAATAAGAGATAATGCAATTTGGCAACCGGCAATGTAATTAGCAAGCCGAATATTACTTGGAATGTGAATTGGAACGAAATCGCCAATAGAGAAGACCATTTTACAATTTGGGCCCAAGTTAGAAGCAGAGCCTAAGGTGTAAATTATCGATAGTCCATATCTCGGAAACTATAAGAGATAATGCAATTTGGCAACCGGCAATGTAATTAGCATGCCGAATATTACTTGGAATGTGAATTGGAACGAAAACGCCAATAGATAAGACCATTTTACAATTTGGGCACAAGTTAGAAGCAGAGGCTAAGGTGTAAATTATCGATAGTCCATATCTCGGAAACTATAAGAGATAATGCAATTTGGCAACCGGCAATGTAATTAGCATGCCGAATATTACTTGGAATGTGAATTGGAACGAAATCGCCAATAGATAAGACCATTTTACAATTTAGGCCCAAGTTAGAAGCAGAGCCTAAGGTGTAAATTATCGATAGTCCATATCTCGGAAACTATAAGAGATAATGCAATTTGGCAACCGGCAATGTAATTAGCATGCCGAATATTACTTGGAATGTGAATTGGAACGAAATCGCCAATAGATAAGACCATTTTACAATTTGGGCCCAAGTTAGAAGCAGAGCCTAAGGTGTAAATTATTGATAGTCCATATCTCGGAAACTATAAGAGATAATGCAATTTCGCCACCGGCAATGTAATTAGCATGCCGAATATTACTTGGAGTGTGAATTGGAACGAAATCGCCAATAGATAAGACCATTTTACAATTTGGGCCCAAGTTAGAAGCAGAGCCTAAGGTGTAAATTATCGATAGTCCATATCTCGGAAACTATAAGAGATAATGCAATTTGGCAACCGGCAATGTAATTAGCATGCCGAATATTACTTGGAATGTGAATTGGAACGAAATCGCCAATAGATAAGACCATTTTACAATTTGGGCCCAAGTTAGAAGCAGAGCCTAAAGTGTAAATTATCGATAGTCCATATCTCGGAAACTATAAGAGATAATGCAATTTGGCAACCGGCAATGTAATTAGCATGCCGAATATTACTTGGAATGTGAATTGGAACGAAATCGCCAATAGATAAGACCATTTTACAATTTGGGCCCAAGTTAGAAGCAGAGCCTAAGGTGTAAATTATTGATAGTCCATATCTCGGAAACTATAAGAGATAATGCAATTTCGCAATCGGCAATGTAATTAGCATGCCGAATATCACTTGGAATGTGAATTGGGACGAAATCGCCAATAGATAAGACCATTTTACAATTTGGGCCCAAGTTAGAAGCAGAGCCTAAGGTGTAAATTATCGATAGTCCATATCTCGGAAACTATAAGAGATAATGCAATTTGGCAACCGGCAATGTAATTAGCATGCCGAATATTACTTGGAATGTGAATTGGAACGAAATCGCCAATAGATAAGACCATTTTACAATTTGGGCCCAAGTTAGAAGCAGAGCCTAAGGTGTAAATTATCGATAGTCCATATCTCGGAAACTATAAGAGATAATGCAATTTGGCAACCGGCAATGTAATTAGCATGCCGAATATTACTTGGAATGTGAATTGGAAAAAATCGCCAATAGATAAGACCATTTTACAATTTGGGCCCAAGTTAGAAGCAGAGCCTAAGGTGTAAATTATCGATAGTCCATATCTCGGAAACTATAAGAGTTAATGCAATTTGGCAACCGGCAATGTAATTAGCATGCCGAATATTACTTGGAATGTGAATTGGAACGAAATCGCCAATAGATAAGACCATTTTACAATTTGGGCCCAAGTTAGAAGCAGAGCCTAAGGTGTAAATTATCGATAGTCCATATCTCGGAAACTATAAGAGATAATGCAATTTGGCAACCGGCAATGTAATTAGCATGCCGAATATTACTTGGAATGTGAATTGGAACGAAATCGCCAATAGATAAGACCATTTTACAATTTGGGCCCAAGTTATAAGCAGAGCCTATGGTGTAAATTATCGATAGTCCATATCTCGGAAACTATAAGAGATAATGCAATTTGGCAACCGGCAATGTAATTAGCATGCCGAATATTACTTGGAATGTGAATTGGAACGAAATCGCCAATAGATAAGACCATTTTACAATTTGGGCCCAAGTTAGAAGCAGAGCCTAAGGTGTAAATTATCGATAGTCCATATCTCGGAAACTATAAGAGTTAATGCAATTTGGCAACCGGCAATGTAATTAGCATGTCGAATATTACTTGGAATGTGAATTGGAACGAAATCGCCAATAGATAAGACCATTTTACAATTTGGGCCCAAGTTAGAAGTAGAGCCTAAGGTGTAAATTATCGATAGTCCATATCTCGGAAACTATAAGAGATAATGCAATTTGGCAACCGGCAATGTAATTAGCATGCCGAATATTACTTGGAATGTGAATTGGAACGAAATCGCCAATAGATAAGACCATTTTACAATTTGGGCCCAAGTTAGAAGCAGAGCCTAAGGTGTAAATTATCGATAGTCCATATCTCGGAAACTATAAGAGATAATGCAATTTGGCAACCGGCAATGTAATTAGCATGCCGAATATTACTTGGAATGTGAATTGGAACGAAATCGCCAATAGGTAAGACCATTTTACAATTTGGGCCCAAGTTAGAAGCAGAGCCTAAGGTGTAAATTATCGATAGTCCATATCTCGGAAACTATAAGATATAATTCAATTTGGCAACCGGCAATGTAATTAGCATGCCGGATATTACTTGGAATGTGAATTGGAACGAAATCGCCAATAGATAAGACCATTTTACAATTTGGGCCCAAGTTAGAAGCAGAGCCTAAGGTGTAAATTACCGATAGTCCATATCTCGGAAACTATAAGAGATAATGCAATTTGGCAACCGGCAATGTAATTAGCATGCCGAATATTACTTGGAATGTGAATTGGAACGAAATCGCCAATAGATAAGACGATTTTACAATTTGGGCCCAAGTTAGAAGCAGAGCCTAAGGTGTAAATTATCGATAGTCCATATCTCGGAAACTATAAGAGATAATGCAATTTGGCAACCGGCAATGTAATTAGCATGCCGAATATTACTTGGAATGTGAATTGGAACGAAATCGCCAATAGAGAAGACCATTTTACAATTTGGGCCCAAGTTAGAAGCAGAGCCTAAGGTGTAAATTATCGATAGTCCATATCTCGGAAACTATAAGAGATAATGCAATTTGGCAACCGGCAATGTAATTAGCATGCCGAATATTACTTGGAATGTGAATTGGAACGAAATCGCCAATAGAGAAGACCATTTTACAATTTGGGCCCAAGTTAGAAGCAGAGCCTAAGGTGTAAATTATCGATAGTCCATATCTCGGAAACTATAAGAGATAATGCAATTTGGCAACCGGCAATGTAATTAGCATGCCGAATATTACTTGGAATGTGAATTGGAACGAAATCGCCAATAGATAAGACCATTTTACAATTTGGGCCCAAGTTAGAAGCAGAGCCTAAGGTGTAAATTATCGATAGTCCATATCTCGGAAACTATAAGAGATAATGCAATTTGGCAACCGGCAATGTAATTAGCATGCCGAATATTACTTGGAATGTGAATTGGAACGAAATCGCCAATAGATAAGACGATTTTACAATTTGGGCCCAAGTTAGAAGCAGAGCCTAAGATGTAAATTATCGATAGTCCATATCTCGGAAACTATAAGAGATAATGCAATTTGGCAACCGGCAATGTAAATAGCATGCCGAATATTACTTGGAATGTGAATTGGAACGAAATCGCCAATAGATAAGACCATTTTACAATTTGGGCCCAAGTTAGAAGCAGAGCCTAAGGTGTAAGTTATCGATAGTCCATATCTCGGAAACTATAAGAGATAATGCAATTTGGCAACCGGCAATGTAATTAGCATGCCGAATATTACTTGGAATGTGAATTGGAACGAAATCGCCAATAGGTAAGACCATTTTACAATTTGGGCCCAAGTTAGAAGCAGAGCCTAAGGTGTAAATTATCGATAGTCCATATCTCGGAAACTATAAGATATAATTCAATTTGGCAACCGGCAATGTAATTAGCATGCCGGATATTACTTGGAATGTGAATTGGAACGAAATCGCCAATAGATAAGACCATTTTACAATTTGGGCCCAAGTTAGAAGCAGAGCCTAAGGTGTAAATTACCGATAGTCCATATCTCGGAAACTATAAGAGATAATGCAATTTGGCAACCGGCAATGTAATTAGCATGCCGAATATTACTTGGAATGTGAATTGGAACGAAATCGCCAATAGATAAGACGATTTTACAATTTGGGCCCAAGTTAGAAGCAGAGCCTAAGGTGTAAATTATCGATAGTCCATATCTCGGAAACTATAAGAGATAATGCAATTTGGCAACCGGCAATGTAATTAGCATGCAGAATATTACTTGGAATGTGAATTGGAACGAAATCGCCAATAGAGAAGACCATTTTACAATTTGGGCCCAAGTTAGAAGCAGAGCCTAAGGTGTAAATTATCGATAGTCCATATCTCGGAAACTATAAGAGATAATGCAATTTGGCAACCGGCAATGTAATTAGCATGCCGAATATTACTTGGAATGTGAATTGGAACGAAATCGCCAATAGAGAAGACCATTTTACAATTTGGGCCCAAGTTAGAAGCAGAGCCTAAGGTGTAAATTATCGATAGTCCATATCTCGGAAACTATAAGAGATAATGCAATTTGGCAACCGGCAATGTAATTAGCATGCCGAATATTACTTGGAATGTGAATTGGAACGAAATCGCCAATAGATAAGACCATTTTACAATTTGGGCCCAAGTTAGAAGCAGAGCCTAAGGTGTAAATTATCGATAGTCCATATCTCGGAAACTATAAGAGATAATGCAATTTGGCAACCGGCAATGTAATTAGCATGCCGGATATTACTTGGAATGTGAATTGGAACGAAATTGCCAATAGAGAAGACCATTTTACAATTTGGGCCCAAGTTAGAAGCAGAGCCTAAGGTGTAAATTATCGATAGTCCATATCTCGGAAACTATAAGAGATAATGCAATTTGGCAACCGGCAATGTAATTAGCATGCCGAATATTACTTGGAATGTGAATTGGAACGAAATCGCCAATAGATAAGACGATTTTATAATTTGGGCCCAAGTTAGAAGCAGAGCCTAAGATGTAAATTATCGATAGTCCATATCTCGGAAACTATAAGAGATAATGCAATTTGGCAACCGGCAATGTAATTAGCATGCCGAATATTACTTGGAATGTGAATTGGAACGAAATCGCCAATAGATAAGACCATTTTACAATTTGGGCCCAAGTTAGAAGCAGAGCCTAAGGTGTAAGTTATCGATAGTCCATATCTCGGAAACTATAAGAGATAATGCAATTTGGCAACCGGCAATATAATTAGCATGCCGAATATTACTTGGAATGTGAATTGGAACGAAATCGCCAATAGGTAAGACCATTTTACAATTTGGGCCCAAGTTAGAAGCAGAGCCTAAGGTGTAAATTATCGATAGTCCATATCTCGGAAACTATAAGATATAATTCAATTTGGCAACCGGCAATGTAATTAGCATGCCGGATATTACTTGGAATGTGAATTGGAACGAAATCGCCAATAGATAAGACCATTTTACAATTTGGGCCCAAGTTAGAAGCAGAGCCTAAGGTGTAAATTACCGATAGTCCATATCTCGGAAACTATAAGAGATAATGCAATTTGGCAACCGGCAATGTAATTAGCATGCCGAATATTACTTGGAATGTGAATTGGAACGAAATCGCCAATAGATAAGACGATTTTACAATTTGGGCCCAAGTTAGAAGCAGAGCCTAAGGTGTAAATTATCGATAGTCCATATCTCGGAAACTATAAGAGATAATGCAATTTGGCAACCGGCAATGTAATTAGCATGCCGAATATTACTTGGAATGTGAATTGGAACGAAATCGCCAATAGAGAAGACCATTTTACAATTTGGGCCCAAGTTAGAAGCAGAGCCTAAGGTGTAAATTATCGATAGTCCATATCTCGGAAACTATAAGAGATAATGCAATTTGGCAACCGGCAATGTAATTAGCATGCCGAATATTACTTGGAATGTGAATTGGAACGAAATCGCCAATAGAGAAGACCATTTTACAATTTGGGCCCAAGTTAGAAGCAGAGCCTAAGGTGTAAATTATCGATAGTCCATATCTCGGAAACTATAAGAGATAATGCAATTTGGCAACCGGCAATGTAATTAGCATGCCGAATATTACTTGGAATGTGAATTGGAACGAAATCGCCAATAGATAAGACCATTTTACAATTTGGGCCCAAGTTAGAAGCAGAGCCTAAGGTGTAAATTATCGATAGTCCATATCTCGGAAACTATAAGAGATAATGCAATTTGGCAACCGGCAATGTAATTAGCATGCCGAATATTACTTGGAATGTGAATTGGAACGAAATCGCCAATAGATAAGACGATTTTACAATTTGGGCCCAAGTTAGAAGCAGAGCCTAAGATGTAAATTATCGATAGTCCATATCTCGGAAACTATAAGAGATAATGCAATTTGGCAACCGGCAATGTAATTAGCATGCCGAATATTACTTGGAATGTGAATTGGAACGAAATCGCCAATAGATAAGACCATTTTACAATTTGGGCCCAAGTTAGAAGCAGAGCCTAAGGTGTATGTTATCGATAGTCCATATCTCGGAAACTATAAGAGATAATGCAATTTGGCAACCGGCAATGTAATTAGCATGCCGAATATTACTTGGAATGTGAATTGGAACGAAATCGCCAATAGGTAAGACCATTTTACAATTTGGGCCCAAGTTAGAAGCAGAGCCTAAGGTGTAAATTATCGATAGTCCATATCTCGGAAACTATAAGATATAATTCAATTTGGCAACCGGCAATGTAATTAGCATGCCGGATATTACTTGGAATGTGAATTGGAACGAAATCGCCAATAGATAAGACCATTTTACAATTTGGGCCCAAGTTAGAAGCAGAGCCTAAGGTGTAAATTACCGATAGTCCATATCTCGGAAACTATAAGAGATAATGCAATTTGGCAACCGGCAATGTAATTAGCATGCCGAATATTACTTGGAATGTGAATTGGAACGAAATCGCCAATAGATAAGACGATTTTACAATTTGGGCCCAAGTTAGAAGCAGAGCCTAAGGTGTAAATTATCGATAGTCCATATCTCGGAAACTATAAGAGATAATGCAATTTGGCAACCGGCAATGTAATTAGCATGCCGAATATTACTTGGAATGTGAATTGGAACGAAATCGCCAATAGAGAAGACCATTTTACAATTTGGGCCCAAGTTAGAAGCAGAGCCTAAGGTGTAAATTATCGATAGTCCATATCTCGGAAACTATAAGAGATAATGCAATTTGGCAACCGGCAATGTAATTAGCATGCCGAATATTACTTGGAATGTGAATTGGAACGAAATCGCCAATAGAGAAGACCATTTTACAATTTGGGCCCAAGTTAGAAGCAGAGCCTAAGGTGTAAATTATCGATAGTCCATATCTCGGAAACTATAAGAGATAATGCAATTTGGCAACCGGCAATGTAATTAGCATGCCGAATATTACTTGGAATGTGAATTGGAACGAAATCGCCAATAGATAAGACCATTTTACAATTTGGACCCAAGTTAGAAGCAGAGCCTAAGGTGTAAATTATCGATAGTCCATATCTCGGAAACTATAAGAGATAATGCAATTTGGCAACCGGCAATGTAATTAGCATGCCGAATATTACTTGGAATGTGAATTGGAACGAAATCGCCAATAGAGAAGACCATTTTACAATTTGGGCCCAAGTTAGAAGCAGAGCCTAAGGTGTAAATTATCGATAGTCCATATCTCGGAAACTATAAGAGATAATGCAATTTGGCAACCGGCAATGTAATTAGCATGCCGAATATTACTTGGAATGTGAATTGGAACGAAAACGCCAATAGATAAGACCATTTTACAATTTGGGCCCAAGTTAGAAGCAGAGCCTAAGGTGTAAATTATCGATAGTCCATATCTCGGAAACTGTAATGGATAATGCAATTTGGCAACCGGCAATGTAATTAGCATGCCGAATATTACTTGGAATGTGAATTGGAACGAAATCGCCAATAGATAAGACCATTTTACAATTTGGGCCCAAGTTAGAAGCAGAGCCTAAGGTATAAATTATCGATAGTCCATATCTCGGAAACTATAAGAGATAATGCAATTTGGCAACCGGCAATGTAATTAGCATGCCGAATATTACTTGGAATGTGAATTGGAACGAAATCGCCAATAGATAAGACCATTTTACAATTTGGGCCCAAGTTAGAAGCAGAGCCTAAAGTGTAAATTATCGATAGTCCATATCTCGGAAACTATAAGAGATAATTCAATTTGGCAACCGGCAATGTAATTAGCATGCCGGATATTACTTGGAATGTGAATTGGAACGAAATCGCCAATAGATAAGACCATTTTACAATTTGGGCCCAAGTTAGAAGCAGAGCCTAAGGTGTAAATTATCGATAGTCCATATCTCGGAAACTATAAGAGATAATGCAATTTGGCAACCGGCAATGTAATTAGCATGCCGAATATTACTTGGAATGTGAATTGGAACGAAATCGCCAATAGATAAGACGATTTTACAATTTGGGCCCAAGTTAGAAGCAGAGCCTAAGATGTAAATTATCGATAGTCCATATCTAGGAAACTATAACAGATAATGCAATTTGGCAACCGGCAATGTAATTAGCATGCCGAATATTACTTGGAATGTGAATTGGAACGAAATCGCCAATAGATAAGACCATTTTACAATTTGGGCCCAAGTTAGAAGCAGAGCCTAAGATGTAAATTATCGATAGTCCATATCTCGGAAACTATAACAGATAATGCAATTTGGCAACCGGCAATGTAATTAGCATGCCGAATATTACTTGGAATGTGAATTGGAACGAAATCGCCAATAGATAAGACCATTTTACAATTTGGGCCCAAGTTAGAAGCAGAGCCTAAGGTGTAAATTATCGATAGTCCATATCTCGGAAACTATAAGAGATAATGCAATTTGGCAACCGGCAATGTAATTAGCATGCCGGATATTACTTGGAATGTGAATTGGAACGAAATCGCCAATAGATAAGACCATTTTACAATTTGGGCCCAAGTTAGAAGCAGAGATTAAGGTGTAAATTACCGATAGTCCATATCTCGGAAACTATAAGAGATAATGCAATTTGGCAACCGGCAATGTAATTAGCATGCCGAATATTACTTGGAATGTGAATTGGAACGAAATCGCCAATAGATAAGACGATTTTACAATTTGGGCCCAAGTTAGAAGCAGAGCCTAAGGTGTAAATTATCGATAGTCCATATGTCGGAAACTATAAGAGATAATGCAATTTGGCAACCGGCAATGTAATTAGCATGCCGAATATTACTTGGATTGTGAATTGGAACGAAATCGCCAATAGAGAAGGCCATTTTACAATTTGGGCCCAAGTTAGAAGCAGAGCCTAAGGTGTAAATTATCGATAGTCCATATCTCGGAAACTATAAGAGATAATGCAATTTGGCAACCGGCAATGTAATTAGCATGCCGAATATTACTTGGAATGTGAATTGGAACGAAATCGCCAATAGAGAAGACCATTTTACAATTTGGGCCCAAGTTAGAAGCAGAGCCTAAGGTGTAAATTATCGATAGTCCATATCTCGGAAACTATAAGAGATAATGCAATTTGGCAACCGGCAATGTAATTAGCATGCCGAATATTACTTGGAATGTGAATTGGAACGAAATCGCCAATAGATAAGACCATTTTACAATTTGGGCCCAAGTTAGAAGCAGAGCCTAAGGTGTAAATTATCGATAGTCCATATCTCGGAAACTATAAGAGATAATGCAATTTGGCAACCGGCAATGTAATTAGCATGCCGAATATTACTTGGAATGTGAATTGGAACGAAATCGCCAATAGAGAAGACCATTTTACAATTTGGGCCCAAGTTAGAAGCAGAGCCTAAGGTGTAAATTATCGATAGTCCATATCTCGGAAACTATAAGAGATAATGCAATTTGGCAACCGGCAATGTAATTAGCATGCCGAATATTACTTGGAATGTGAATTGGAACGAAAACGCCAATAGATAAGACCATTTTACAATTTGGGCCCAAGTTAGAAGCAGAGCCTAAGGTGTAAATTATCGATAGTCCATATCTCGGAAACTATAATAGATAATGCAATTTGGCAACCGGCAATGTAATTAGCATGCCGAATATTACTTGGAATGTGAAATGGAACGAAATGGCCAATAGATAAGACCATTTTACAATTTGGGCCCAAGTTAGAAGCAGAGCCTAAGGTGTAAATTATCGATCGTCCATATCTCGGAAACTATAAGAGATAATGCAATTTGGCAACCGGCAATGTAATTAGCATGCCGAATATTACTTGGAATGTGAATTGGAACGAAATCGCCAATAGAGAAGACCATTTTACAATTTGGGCCCAAGTTAGAAGCAGAGCCTAAGGTGTAAATTATCGATAGTCCATATCTCGGAAACTATAAGAGATAATGCAATTTGGCAACCGGCAATGTAATTAGCATGCCGAATATTACTTGGAATGTGAATTGGAACGAAATCGCCAATAGATAAGACCATTTTACAATTTGGGCCCAAGTTAGAAGCAGAGCCTAAGGTGTAAATTATCGATAGTCCATATCTCGGAAACTATAAGAGATAATGCAATTTGGCAACCGGCAATGTAATTAGCATGCCGAATATTACTTGGAATGTGAATTGGAACGAAATCGCCAATAGAGAAGACCATTTTACAATTTGGGCCCAAGTTAGAAGCAGAGCCTAAGGTGTAAATTATCGATAGTCCATATCTCGGAAACTATAAGAGATAATGCAATTTGGCAACCGGCAATGTAATTAGCATGCCGAATATTACTTGGAATGTGAATTGGAACGAAAACGCCAATAGATAAGACCATTTTACAATTTGGGCCCAAGTTAGAAGCAGAGCCTAAGGTGTAAATTATCGATAGTCCATATCTCGGAAACTATAATAGATAATGCAATTTGGCAACCGGCAATGTAATTAGCATGCCGAATATTACTTGGAATGTGAAATGGAACGAAATCGCCAATAGATAAGACCATTTTACAATTTGGGCCCAAGTTAGAAGCAGAGCCTAAGGTGTAAATTATCGATAGTCCATATCTCGGAAACTATAAGAGATAATGCAATTTGGCAACTGGCAATGTAATTAGCATGCCGAATATTACTTGGAATGTGAATTGGAACGAAATCGCCAATAGATAAGACCATTTTACAATTTGGGCCCAAGTTAGAAGCAGAGCCCAAGGTGTAAATTATCGATAGTCCATATCTCGGAAACTATAAGAGATAATGCAATTTGGCAACCGGCAATGTAATTAGCATGCCGAATATCACTTGGAATGTGAATTGGAACGAAATCGCCAATAGATAAGACCATTTTACAATTTGGGCCCAAGTTAGAAGCAGAGCCTAAGGTGTAAATTATTGATAGTCCATATCTCGGAAACTATAAGAGATAATGCAATTTCGCAACCGGCAATGTAATTAGCATGCCGAATATTACTTGGAATGTGAATTGGAACGAAATCGCCAATAGATAAGACGATTTTACAATTTGGGCCCAAGTTAGAAGCAGAGCCTAAGATGTAAATTATCGATAGTCCATATCTCGGAAACTATAAGAGATAATGCAATTTGGCAACCGGCAATGTAATTAGCAAGCCGAATATTACTTGGAATGTGAATTGGAACGAAATCGCCAATAGGTAAGACCATTTTACAATTTGGGCCCAAGTTAGAAGCAGAGCCTAAGGTGTAAATTATCGATAGTCCATATCTCGGAAACTATAAGAGATAATTCAATTTGGCAACCGGCAATGTAATTAGCATGCCGGATATTACTTGGAATGTGAATTGGAACGAAATCGCCAATAGATAAGACCATTTTACAATTTGGGCCCAAGTTAGAAGCAGAGCCTAAGGTGTAAATTACCGATAGTCCATATCTCGGAAACTATAAGAGATAATGCAATTTGGCAACCGACAATGTAATTAGCATGCCGAATATTACTTGGAATGTGAATTGGAACGAAATCGCCAATAGATAAGACGATTTTACAATTTGGGCCCAAGTTAGAAGCAGAGCCTAAGGTGTAAATTATCGATAGTCCATATCTCGGAAACTATAAGAGATAATGCAATTTGGCAACCGGCAATGTAATTAGCATGCCGAATATTACTTGGAATGTGAATTGGAACGAAATCGCCAATAGAGAAGGCCATTTTACAATTTGGGCCCAAGTTAGAAGCAGAGCCTAAGGTGTAAATTATCGATAGTCCATATCTCGGAAACTATAAGAGATAATGCAATTTGGCAACCGGCAATGTAATTAGCATGCCGAATATTACTTGGAATGTGAATTGGAACGAAATCGCCAATAGAGAAGACCATTTTACAATTTGGGCCCAAGTTAGAAGCAGAGCCTAAGGTGTAAATTATCGATAGTCCATATCTCGGAAACTATAAGAGATAATGCAATTTGGCAACCGGCAATGTAATTAGCATGCCGAATATTACTTGGAATGTGAATTGGAACGAAATCGCCAATAGATAAGACCATTTTACAATTTGGGCCCAAGTTAGAAGCAGAGCCTAAGGTGTAAATTATCGATAGTCCATATCTCGGAAACTATAAGAGATAATGCAATTTGGCAACCGGCAATGTAATTAGCATGCCGAATATTACTTGGAATGTGAATTGGAACGAAATCGCCAATAGAGAAGACCATTTTACAATTTGGGCCCAAGTTAGAAGCAGAGCCTAAGGTGTAAATTATCGATAGTCCATATCTCGGAAACTATAAGAGATAATGCAATTTGGCAACCGGCAATGTAATTAGCATGCCGAATATTACTTGGAATGTGAATTCGAACGAAAACGCCAATAGATAAGACCATTTTACAATTTGGGCCCAAGTTAGAAGCAGAGCCTAAGGTGTAAATTATCGATAGTCCATATCTCGGAAACTATAATAGATAATGCAATTTGGCAACCGGCAATGTAATTAGCATGCCGAATATTACTTGGAATGTGAATTGGAACGAAATCGCCAATAGATAAGACCATTTTACAATTTGGGCCCAAGTTAGAAGCAGAGACTAAGGTGTAAATTATCGATAGTCCATATCTCGGAAACTATAAGAGATAATGCAATTTGGCAACCGGCAATGTAATTAGCATGCCGAATATTACTTGGAATGTGAATTGGAACGAAATCGCCAATAGATAAGACCATTTTACAATTTGGGCCCAAGTTAGAAGCAGAGCCCAAGGTGTAAATTATCGATAGTCCATATCTCGGAAACTATAAGAGATAATGCAATTTGGCAACCGGCAATGTAATTAGCATGCCGAATATTACTTGGAATGTGAATTGGAACGAAATCGCCAATAGATAAGACCATTTTACAATTTGGGCCCAAGTTAGAAGCAGAGCCTAAGGTGTAAATTATGGATAGTCCATATCTCGGAAACTATAAGAGATAATGCAATTTCGCAACCGGCAATGTAATTAGCATGCCGAATATCACTTGGAATGTGAATTGGGACGAAATCGCCAATAGATAAGACCATTTTACAATTTGGGCCCAACTTAGAAGCAGAGCCTAAGGTGTAAATTATCCATAGTCCATATCTCGGAAACTATAAGAGATAATGCAATTTGGCAACCGGCAATGTAATTAGCATGCCGAATATTACTTGGAATGTGAATTGGAACGAAATCGCCAATAGATAAGACCATTTTACAATTTGCTCCCAAGTTAGAAGCAGAGCCTAGGATGTAAATTATCGATAGTCCATATCTCGGAAACTATAAGAGATAATGCAATTTGGCAACCGGCAATGTAATTAGCATGCCGAATATTACTTGGAATGTGAATTGGAACGAAATCGCCAATAGATAAGACCATTTTACAATTTGCTCCCAAGTTAGAAGCAGAGCCTAAGGTGTAAATTATCGATAGTCCATATCTCGGAAACTATAAGAGATAATTCAATTTGGCAACCGGCAATATAATTAGCATGCCGAATATTACTTGGAATGTGAATTGGAACGAAATCGCCAATAGATAAGACCATTTTACAATTTGGGCCCAAGTTAGAAGCAGAGCCTAAGGTGTATGTTATCGATAGTCCATATCTCGGAAACTATAAGAGATAATGCAATTTGGCAACCGGCAATGTAATTAGCATGCCGAATATTACTTGGAATGTGAATTGGAACGAAATCGCCAATAGAGAAGACCATTTTACAATTTGGGCCCAAGTTAGAAGCAGAGCCTAAGGTGTAAATTATCGATAGTCCATATCTCGGAAACTATAAGAGATAATGCAATTTGGCAACCGGCAATGTAATTAGCATGCCGAATATTACTTGGAATGTGAATTGGAACGAAATCGCCAATAGAGAAGACCATTTTACAATTTGGGCCCAAGTTAGAAGCAGAGCCTAAGGTGTAAATTATCGATAGTCCATATCTCGGAAACTATAAGAGATAATGCAATTTGGCAACCGGCAATGTAATTAGCATGCCGAATATTACTTGGAATGTGAATTGGAACGAAATCGCCAATAGATAAGACCATTTTACAATTTGGGCCCAAGTTAGAAGCAGAGCCTAAGGTGTAAATTATCGATAGTCCATATCTCGGAAACTATAAGAGATAATGCAATTTGGCAACCGGCAATGTAATTAGCATGCCGAATATTACTTGGAATGTGAATTGGAACGAAATCGCCAATAGAGAAGACCATTTTACAATTTGGGCCCAAGTTAGAAGCAGAGCCTAAGGTGTAAATTATCGATAGTCCATATCTCGGAAACTATAAGAGATAATGCAATTTGGCAACCGGCAATGTAATTAGCATGCCGAATATTACTTGGAATGTGAATTGGAACGAAAACGCCAATAGATAAGACCATTTTACAATTTGGGCCCAAGTTAGAAGCAGAGCCTAAGGTGTAAATTATCGATAGTCCATATCTCGGAAACTGTAATGGATAATGCAATTTGGCAACCGGCAATGTAATTAGCATGCCGAATATTACTTGGAATGTGAATTGGAACGAAATCGCCAATAGATAAGACCATTTTACAATTTGGGCCCAAGTTAGAAGCAGAGCCTAAGGTATAAATTATCGATAGTCCATATCTCGGAAACTATAAGAGATAATGCAATTTGGCAACCGGCAATGTAATTAGCATGCCGAATATTACTTGGAATGTGAATTGGAACGAAATCGCCAATAGATAAGACCATTTTACAATTTGGGCCCAAGTTAGAAGCAGAGCCTAAAGTGTAAATTATCGATAGTCCATATCTCGGAAACTATAAGAGATAATTCAATTTGGCAACCGGCAATGTAATTAGCATGCCGGATATTACTTGGAATGTGAATTGGAACGAAATCGCCAATAGATAAGACCATTTTACAATTTGGGCCCAAGTTAGAAGCAGAGCCTAAGGTGTAAATTATCGATAGTCCATATCTCGGAAACTATAAGAGATAATGCAATTTGGCAACCGGCAATGTAATTAGCATGCCGAATATTACTTGGAATGTGAATTGGAACGAAATCGCCAATAGATAAGACGATTTTACAATTTGGGCCCAAGTTAGAAGCAGAGCCTAAGATGTAAATTATCGATAGTCCATATCTAGGAAACTATAACAGATAATGCAATTTGGCAACCGGCAATGTAATTAGCATGCCGAATATTACTTGGAATGTGAATTGGAACGAAATCGCCAATAGATAAGACCATTTTACAATTTGGGCCCAAGTTAGAAGCAGAGCCTAAGATGTAAATTATCGATAGTCCATATCTCGGAAACTATAACAGATAATGCAATTTGGCAACCGGCAATGTAATTAGCATGCCGAATATTACTTGGAATGTGAATTGGAACGAAATCGCCAATAGATAAGACCATTTTACAATTTGGGCCCAAGTTAGAAGCAGAGCCTAAGGTGTAAATTATCGATAGTCCATATCTCGGAAACTATAAGAGATAATGCAATTTGGCAACCGGCAATGTAATTAGCATGCCGGATATTACTTGGAATGTGAATTGGAACGAAATCGCCAATAGATAAGACCATTTTACAATTTGGGCCCAAGTTAGAAGCAGAGCCTAAGGTGTAAATTATCGATAGTCCATATCTCGGAAACTGTAATGGATAATGCAATTTGGCAACCGGCAATGTAATTAGCATGCCGAATATTACTTGGAATGTGAATTGGAACGAAATCGCCAATAGATAAGACCATTTTACAATTTGGGCCCAAGTTAGAAGCAGAGCCTAAGATGTAAATTATCGATAGTCCATATCTCGGAAACTATAACAGATAATGCAATTTGGCAACCGGCAATGTAATTAGCATGCCGAATATTACTTGGAATGTGAATTGGAACGAAATCGCCAATAGATAAGACCATTTTACAATTTGGGCCCAAGTTAGAAGCAGAGCCTAAGGTGTAAATTATCGATAGTCCATATCTCGGAAACTATAAGAGATAATGCAATTTGGCAACCGGCAATGTAATTAGCATGCCGGATATTACTTGGAATGTGAATTGGAACGAAATCGCCAATAGATAAGACCATTTTACAATTTGGGCCCAAGTTAGAAGCAGAGCCTAAGGTGTAAATTATCGATAGTCCATATCTCGGAAACTATAAGAGATAATGCAATTTGGCAACCGGCAATGTAATTAGCATGCCGAATATTACTTGGAATGTGAATTGGAACGAAATCGCCAATAGATAAGACGATTTTATAATTTGGGCCCAAGTTAGAAGCAGAGCCTAAGATGTAAATTATCGATAGTCCATATCTCGGAAACTATAAGAGATAATGCAATTTGGCAACCGGCAATGTAATTAGCATGCCGAATATTACTTGGAATGTGAATTGGAACGAAATCGCCAATAGATAAGACCATTTTACAATTTGGGCCCAAGTTAGAAGCAGAGCCTAAGGTGTAAGTTATCGATAGTCCATATCTCGGAAACTATAAGAGATAATGCAATTTGGCAACCGGCAATATAATTAGCATGCCGAATATTACTTGGAATGTGAATTGGAACGAAATCGCCAATAGGTAAGACCATTTTACAATTTGGGCCCAAGTTAGAAGCAGAGCCTAAGGTGTAAATTATCGATAGTCCATATCTCGGAAACTATAAGATATAATTCAATTTGGCAACCGGCAATGTAATTAGCATGCCGGATATTACTTGGAATGTGAATTGGAACGAAATCGCCAATAGATAAGACCATTTTACAATTTGGGCCCAAGTTAGAAGCAGAGCCTAAGGTGTAAATTACCGATAGTCCATATCTCGGAAACTATAAGAGATAATGCAATTTGGCAACCGGCAATGTAATTAGCATGCCGAATATTACTTGGAATGTGAATTGGAACGAAATCGCCAATAGATAAGACGATTTTACAATTTGGGCCCAAGTTAGAAGCAGAGCCTAAGGTGTAAATAATCGATAGTCCATATCTCGGAAACTATAAGAGATAATGCAATTTGGCAACCGGCAATGTAATTAGCATGCCGAATATTACTTGGAATGTGAATTGGAACGAAATCGCCAATAGAGAAGACCATTTTACAATTTGGGCCCAAGTTAGAAGCAGAGCCTAAGGTGTAAATTATCGATAGTCCATATCTCGGAAACTATAAGAGATAATGCAATTTGGCAACCGGCAATGTAATTAGCATGCCGAATATTACTTGGAATGTGAATTGGAACGAAATCGCCAATAGAGAAGACCATTTTACAATTTGGGCCCAAGTTAGAAGCAGAGCCTAAGGTGTAAATTATCGATAGTCCATATCTCGGAAACTATAAGAGATAATGCAATTTGGCAACCGGCAATGTAATTAGCATGCCGAATATTACTTGGAATGTGAATTGGAACGAAATCGCCAATAGATAAGACCATTTTACAATTTGGGCCCAAGTTAGAAGCAGAGCCTAAGGTGTAAATTATCGATAGTCCATATCTCGGAAACTATAAGAGATAATGCAATTTGGCAACCGGCAATGTAATTAGCATGCCGAATATTACTTGGAATGTGAATTGGAACGAAATCGCCAATAGATAAGACGATTTTACAATTTGGGCCCAAGTTAGAAGCAGAGCCTAAGATGTAAATTATCGATAGTCCATATCTCGGAAACTATAAGAGATAATGCAATTTGGCAACCGGCAATGTAATTAGCATGCCGAATATTACTTGGAATGTGAATTGGAACGAAATCGCCAATAGATAAGACCATTTTACAATTTGGGCCCAAGTTAGAAGCAGAGCCTAAGGTGTATGTTATCGATAGTCCATATCTCGGAAACTATAAGAGATAATGCAATTTGGCAACCGGCAATGTAATTAGCATGCCGAATATTACTTGGAATGTGAATTGGAACGAAATCGCCAATAGGTAAGACCATTTTACAATTTGGGCCCAAGTTAGAAGCAGAGCCTAAGGTGTAAATTATCGATAGTCCATATCTCGGAAACTATAAGATATAATTCAATTTGGCAACCGGCAATGTAATTAGCATGCCGGATATTACTTGGAATGTGAATTGGAACGAAATCGCCAATAGATAAGACCATTTTACAATTTGGGCCCAAGTTAGAAGCAGAGCCTAAGGTGTAAATTACCGATAGTCCATATCTCGGAAACTATAAGAGATAATGCAATTTGGCAACCGGCAATGTAATTAGCATGCCGAATATTACTTGGAATGTGAATTGGAACGAAATCGCCAATAGATAAGACGATTTTACAATTTGGGCCCAAGTTAGAAGCAGAGCCTAAGGTGTAAATTATCGATAGTCCATATCTCGGAAACTATAAGAGATAATGCAATTTGGCAACCGGCAATGTAATTAGCATGCCGAATATTACTTGGAATGTGAATTGGAACGAAATCGCCAATAGAGAAGACCATTTTACAATTTGGGCCCAAGTTAGAAGCAGAGCCTAAGGTGTAAATTATCGATAGTCCATATCTCGGAAACTATAAGAGATAATGCAATTTGGCAACCGGCAATGTAATTAGCATGCCGAATATTACTTGGAATGTGAATTGGAACGAAATCGCCAATAGAGAAGACCATTTTACAATTTGGGCCCAAGTTAGAAGCAGAGCCTAAGGTGTAAATTATCGATAGTCCATATCTCGGAAACTATAAGAGATAATGCAATTTGGCAACCGGCAATGTAATTAGCATGCCGAATATTACTTGGAATGTGAATTGGAACGAAATCGCCAATAGATAAGACCATTTTACAATTTGGACCCAAGTTAGAAGCAGAGCCTAAGGTGTAAATTATCGATAGTCCATATCTCGGAAACTATAAGAGATAATGCAATTTGGCAACCGGCAATGTAATTAGCATGCCGAATATTACTTGGAATGTGAATTGGAACGAAATCGCCAATAGAGAAGACCATTTTACAATTTGGGCCCAAGTTAGAAGCAGAGCCTAAGGTGTAAATTATCGATAGTCCATATCTCGGAAACTATAAGAGATAATGCAATTTGGCAACCGGCAATGTAATTAGCATGCCGAATATTACTTGGAATGTGAATTGGAACGAAAACGCCAATAGATAAGACCATTTTACAATTTGGGCCCAAGTTAGAAGCAGAGCCTAAGGTGTAAATTATCGATAGTCCATATCTCGGAAACTGTAATGGATAATGCAATTTGGCAACCGGCAATGTAATTAGCATGCCGAATATTACTTGGAATGTGAATTGGAACGAAATCGCCAATAGATAAGACCATTTTACAATTTGGGCCCAAGTTAGAAGCAGAGCCTAAGGTATAAATTATCGATAGTCCATATCTCGGAAACTATAAGAGATAATGCAATTTGGCAACCGGCAATGTAATTAGCATGCCGAATATTACTTGGAATGTGAATTGGAACGAAATCGCCAATAGATAAGACCATTTTACAATTTGGGCCCAAGTTAGAAGCAGAGCCTAAAGTGTAAATTATCGATAGTCCATATCTCGGAAACTATAAGAGATAATTCAATTTGGCAACCGGCAATGTAATTAGCATGCCGGATATTACTTGGAATGTGAATTGGAACGAAATCGCCAATAGATAAGACCATTTTACAATTTGGGCCCAAGTTAGAAGCAGAGCCTAAGGTGTAAATTATCGATAGTCCATATCTCGGAAACTATAAGAGATAATGCAATTTGGCAACCGGCAATGTAATTAGCATGCCGAATATTACTTGGAATGTGAATTGGAACGAAATCGCCAATAGATAAGACGATTTTACAATTTGGGCCCAAGTTAGAAGCAGAGCCTAAGATGTAAATTATCGATAGTCCATATCTAGGAAACTATAACAGATAATGCAATTTGGCAACCGGCAATGTAATTAGCATGCCGAATATTACTTGGAATGTGAATTGGAACGAAATCGCCAATAGATAAGACCATTTTACAATTTGGGCCCAAGTTAGAAGCAGAGCCTAAGATGTAAATTATCGATAGTCCATATCTCGGAAACTATAACAGATAATGCAATTTGGCAACCGGCAATGTAATTAGCATGCCGAATATTACTTGGAATGTGAATTGGAACGAAATCGCCAATAGATAAGACCATTTTACAATTTGGGCCCAAGTTAGAAGCAGAGCCTAAGGTGTAAATTATCGATAGTCCATATCTCGGAAACTATAAGAGATAATGCAATTTGGCAACCGGCAATGTAATTAGCATGCCGGATATTACTTGGAATGTGAATTGGAACGAAATCGCCAATAGATAAGACCATTTTACAATTTGGGCCCAAGTTAGAAGCAGAGATTAAGGTGTAAATTACCGATAGTCCATATCTCGGAAACTATAAGAGATAATGCAATTTGGCAACCGGCAATGTAATTAGCATGCCGAATATTACTTGGAATGTGAATTGGAACGAAATCGCCAATAGATAAGACGATTTTACAATTTGGGCCCAAGTTAGAAGCAGAGCCTAAGGTGTAAATTATCGATAGTCCATATGTCGGAAACTATAAGAGATAATGCAATTTGGCAACCGGCAATGTAATTAGCATGCCGAATATTACTTGGATTGTGAATTGGAACGAAATCGCCAATAGAGAAGGCCATTTTACAATTTGGGCCCAAGTTAGAAGCAGAGCCTAAGGTGTAAATTATCGATAGTCCATATCTCGGAAACTATAAGAGATAATGCAATTTGGCAACCGGCAATGTAATTAGCATGCCGAATATTACTTGGAATGTGAATTGGAACGAAATCGCCAATAGAGAAGACCATTTTACAATTTGGGCCCAAGTTAGAAGCAGAGCCTAAGGTGTAAATTATCGATAGTCCATATCTCGGAAACTATAAGAGATAATGCAATTTGGCAACCGGCAATGTAATTAGCATGCCGAATATTACTTGGAATGTGAATTGGAACGAAATCGCCAATAGATAAGACCATTTTACAATTTGGGCCCAAGTTAGAAGCAGAGCCTAAGGTGTAAATTATCGATAGTCCATATCTCGGAAACTATAAGAGATAATGCAATTTGGCAACCGGCAATGTAATTAGCATGCCGAATATTACTTGGAATGTGAATTGGAACGAAATCGCCAATAGAGAAGACCATTTTACAATTTGGGCCCAAGTTAGAAGCAGAGCCTAAGGTGTAAATTATCGATAGTCCATATCTCGGAAACTATAAGAGATAATGCAATTTGGCAACCGGCAATGTAATTAGCATGCCGAATATTACTTGGAATGTGAATTGGAACGAAAACGCCAATAGATAAGACCATTTTACAATTTGGGCCCAAGTTAGAAGCAGAGCCTAAGGTGTAAATTATCGATAGTCCATATCTCGGAAACTATAATAGATAATGCAATTTGGCAACCGGCAATGTAATTAGCATGCCGAATATTACTTGGAATGTGAAATGGAACGAAATGGCCAATAGATAAGACCATTTTACAATTTGGGCCCAAGTTAGAAGCAGAGCCTAAGGTGTAAATTATCGATCGTCCATATCTCGGAAACTATAAGAGATAATGCAATTTGGCAACCGGCAATGTAATTAGCATGCCGAATATTACTTGGAATGTGAATTGGAACGAAATCGCCAATAGAGAAGACCATTTTACAATTTGGGCCCAAGTTAGAAGCAGAGCCTAAGGTGTAAATTATCGATAGTCCATATCTCGGAAACTATAAGAGATAATGCAATTTGGCAACCGGCAATGTAATTAGCATGCCGAATATTACTTGGAATGTGAATTGGAACGAAATCGCCAATAGATAAGACCATTTTACAATTTGGGCCCAAGTTAGAAGCAGAGCCTAAGGTGTAAATTATCGATAGTCCATATCTCGGAAACTATAAGAGATAATGCAATTTGGCAACCGGCAATGTAATTAGCATGCCGAATATTACTTGGAATGTGAATTGGAACGAAATCGCCAATAGAGAAGACCATTTTACAATTTGGGCCCAAGTTAGAAGCAGAGCCTAAGGTGTAAATTATCGATAGTCCATATCTCGGAAACTATAAGAGATAATGCAATTTGGCAACCGGCAATGTAATTAGCATGCCGAATATTACTTGGAATGTGAATTGGAACGAAAACGCCAATAGATAAGACCATTTTACAATTTGGGCCCAAGTTAGAAGCAGAGCCTAAGGTGTAAATTATCGATAGTCCATATCTCGGAAACTATAATAGATAATGCAATTTGGCAACCGGCAATGTAATTAGCATGCCGAATATTACTTGGAATGTGAAATGGAACGAAATCGCCAATAGATAAGACCATTTTACAATTTGGGCCCAAGTTAGAAGCAGAGCCTAAGGTGTAAATTATCGATAGTCCATATCTCGGAAACTATAAGAGATAATGCAATTTGGCAACTGGCAATGTAATTAGCATGCCGAATATTACTTGGAATGTGAATTGGAACGAAATCGCCAATAGATAAGACCATTTTACAATTTGGGCCCAAGTTAGAAGCAGAGCCCAAGGTGTAAATTATCGATAGTCCATATCTCGGAAACTATAAGAGATAATGCAATTTGGCAACCGGCAATGTAATTAGCATGCCGAATATCACTTGGAATGTGACTTGGAACGAAATCGCCAATAGATAAGACCATTTTACAATTTGGGCCCAAGTTAGAAGCAGAGCCTAAGGTGTAAATTATTGATAGTCCATATCTCGGAAACTATAAGAGATAATGCAATTTCGCAACCGGCAATGTAATTAGCATGCCGAATATTACTTGGAATGTGAATTGGAACGAAATCGCCAATAGATAAGACGATTTTACAATTTGGGCCCAAGTTAGAAGCAGAGCCTAAGATGTAAATTATCGATAGTCCATATCTCGGAAACTATAAGAGATAATGCAATTTGGCAACCGGCAATGTAATTAGCAAGCCGAATATTACTTGGAATGTGAATTGGAACGAAATCGCCAATAGGTAAGACCATTTTACAATTTGGGCCCAAGTTAGAAGCAGAGCCTAAGGTGTAAATTATCGATAGTCCATATCTCGGAAACTATAAGAGATAATTCAATTTGGCAACCGGCAATGTAATTAGCATGCCGGATATTACTTGGAATGTGAATTGGAACGAAATCGCCAATAGATAAGACCATTTTACAATTTGGGCCCAAGTTAGAAGCAGAGCCTAAGGTGTAAATTACCGATAGTCCATATCTCGGAAACTATAAGAGATAATGCAATTTGGCAACCGGCAATGTAATTAGCATGCCGAATATTACTTGGAATGTGAATTGGAACGAAATCGCCAATAGATAAGACGATTTTACAATTTGGGCCCAAGTTAGAAGCAGAGCCTAAGGTGTAAATTATCGATAGTCCATATCTCGGAAACTATAAGAGATAATGCAATTTGGCAACCGGCAATGTAATTAGCATGCCGAATATTACTTGGAATGTGAATTGGAACGAAATCGCCAATAGAGAAGGCCATTTTACAATTTGGGCCCAAGTTAGAAGCAGAGCCTAAGGTGTAAATTATCGATAGTCCATATCTCGGAAACTATAAGAGATAATGCAATTTGGCAACCGGCAATGTAATTAGCATGCCGAATATTACTTGGAATGTGAATTGGAACGAAATCGCCAATAGAGAAGACCATTTTACAATTTGGGCCCAAGTTAGAAGCAGAGCCTAAGGTGTAAATTATCGATAGTCCATATCTCGGAAACTATAAGAGATAATGCAATTTGGCAACCGGCAATGTAATTAGCATGCCGAATATTACTTGGAATGTGAATTGGAACGAAATCGCCAATAGATAAGACCATTTTACAATTTGGGCCCAAGTTAGAAGCAGAGCCTAAGGTGTAAATTATCGATAGTCCATATCTCGGAAACTATAAGAGATAATGCAATTTGGCAACCGGCAATGTAATTAGCATGCCGAATATTACTTGGAATGTGAATTGGAACGAAATCGCCAATAGAGAAGACCATTTTACAATTTGGGCCCAAGTTAGAAGCAGAGCCTAAGGTGTAAATTATCGATAGTCCATATCTCGGAAACTATAAGAGATAATGCAATTTGGCAACCGGCAATGTAATTAGCATGCCGAATATTACTTGGAATGTGAATTCGAACGAAAACGCCAATAGATAAGACCATTTTACAATTTGGGCCCAAGTTAGAAGCAGAGCCTAAGGTGTAAATTATCGATAGTCCATATCTCGGAAACTATAATAGATAATGCAATTTGGCAACCGGCAATGTAATTAGCATGCCGAATATTACTTGGAATGTGAATTGGAACGAAATCGCCAATAGATAAGACCATTTTACAATTTGGGCCCAAGTTAGAAGCAGAGACTAAGGTGTAAATTATCGATAGTCCATATCTCGGAAACTATAAGAGATAATGCAATTTGGCAACCGGCAATGTAATTAGCATGCCGAATATTACTTGGAATGTGAATTGGAACGAAATCGCCAATAGATAAGACCATTTTACAATTTGGGCCCAAGTTAGAAGCAGAGCCCAAGGTGTAAATTATCGATAGTCCATATCTCGGAAACTATAAGAGATAATGCAATTTGGCAACCGGCAATGTAATTAGCATGCCGAATATTACTTGGAATGTGAATTGGAACGAAATCGCCAATAGATAAGACCATTTTACAATTTGGGCCCAAGTTAGAAGCAGAGCCTAAGGTGTAAATTATGGATAGTCCATATCTCGGAAACTATAAGAGATAATGCAATTTCGCAACCGGCAATGTAATTAGCATGCCGAATATCACTTGGAATGTGAATTGGGACGAAATCGCCAATAGATAAGACCATTTTACAATTTGGGCCCAACTTAGAAGCAGAGCCTAAGGTGTAAATTATCCATAGTCCATATCTCGGAAACTATAAGAGATAATGCAATTTGGCAACCGGCAATGTAATTAGCATGCCGAATATTACTTGGAATGTGAATTGGAACGAAATCGCCAATAGATAAGACCATTTTACAATTTGCTCCCAAGTTAGAAGCAGAGCCTAGGATGTAAATTATCGATAGTCCATATCTCGGAAACTATAAGAGATAATGCAATTTGGCAACCGGCAATGTAATTAGCATGCCGAATATTACTTGGAATGTGAATTGGAACGAAATCGCCAATAGATAAGACCATTTTACAATTTGCTCCCAAGTTAGAAGCAGAGCCTAAGGTGTAAATTATCGATAGTCCATATCTCGGAAACTATAAGAGATAATTCAATTTGGCAACCGGCAATATAATTAGCATGCCGAATATTACTTGGAATGTGAATTGGAACGAAATCGCCAATAGATAAGACCATTTTACAATTTGGGCCCAAGTTAGAAGCAGAGCCTAAGGTGTATGTTATCGATAGTCCATATCTCGGAAACTATAAGAGATAATGCAATTTGGCAACCGGCAATGTAATTAGCATGCCGAATATTACTTGGAATGTGAATTGGAACGAAATCGCCAATAGAGAAGACCATTTTACAATTTGGGCCCAAGTTAGAAGCAGAGCCTAAGGTGTAAATTATCGATAGTCCATATCTCGGAAACTATAAGAGATAATGCAATTTGGCAACCGGCAATGTAATTAGCATGCCGAATATTACTTGGAATGTGAATTGGAACGAAATCGCCAATAGAGAAGACCATTTTACAATTTGGGCCCAAGTTAGAAGCAGAGCCTAAGGTGTAAATTATCGATAGTCCATATCTCGGAAACTATAAGAGATAATGCAATTTGGCAACCGGCAATGTAATTAGCATGCCGAATATTACTTGGAATGTGAATTGGAACGAAATCGCCAATAGATAAGACCATTTTACAATTTGGGCCCAAGTTAGAAGCAGAGCCTAAGGTGTAAATTATCGATAGTCCATATCTCGGAAACTATAAGAGATAATGCAATTTGGCAACCGGCAATGTAATTAGCATGCCGAATATTACTTGGAATGTGAATTGGAACGAAATCGCCAATAGAGAAGACCATTTTACAATTTGGGCCCAAGTTAGAAGCAGAGCCTAAGGTGTAAATTATCGATAGTCCATATCTCGGAAACTATAAGAGATAATGCAATTTGGCAACCGGCAATGTAATTAGCATGCCGAATATTACTTGGAATGTGAATTGGAACGAAAACGCCAATAGATAAGACCATTTTACAATTTGGGCCCAAGTTAGAAGCAGAGCCTAAGGTGTAAATTATCGATAGTCCATATCTCGGAAACTGTAATGGATAATGCAATTTGGCAACCGGCAATGTAATTAGCATGCCGAATATTACTTGGAATGTGAATTGGAACGAAATCGCCAATAGATAAGACCATTTTACAATTTGGGCCCAAGTTAGAAGCAGAGCCTAAGGTATAAATTATCGATAGTCCATATCTCGGAAACTATAAGAGATAATGCAATTTGGCAACCGGCAATGTAATTAGCATGCCGAATATTACTTGGAATGTGAATTGGAACGAAATCGCCAATAGATAAGACCATTTTACAATTTGGGCCCAAGTTAGAAGCAGAGCCTAAAGTGTAAATTATCGATAGTCCATATCTCGGAAACTATAAGAGATAATTCAATTTGGCAACCGGCAATGTAATTAGCATGCCGGATATTACTTGGAATGTGAATTGGAACGAAATCGCCAATAGATAAGACCATTTTACAATTTGGGCCCAAGTTAGAAGCAGAGCCTAAGGTGTAAATTATCGATAGTCCATATCTCGGAAACTATAAGAGATAATGCAATTTGGCAACCGGCAATGTATTTAGCATGCCGAATATTACTTGGAATGTGAATTGGAACGAAATCGCCAATAGATAAGACGATTTTACAATTTGGGCCCAAGTTAGAAGCAGAGCCTAAGATGTAAATTATCGATAGTCCATATCTAGGAAACTATAACAGATAATGCAATTTGGCAACCGGCAATGTAATTAGCATGCCGAATATTACTTGGAATGTGAATTGGAACGAAATCGCCAATAGATAAGACCATTTTACAATTTGGGCCCAAGTTAGAAGCAGAGCCTAAGATGTAAATTATCGATAGTCCATATCTCGGAAACTATAACAGATAATGCAATTTGGCAACCGGCAATGTAATTAGCATGCCGAATATTACTTGGAATGTGAATTGGAACGAAATCGCCAATAGATAAGACCATTTTACAATTTGGGCCCAAGTTAGAAGCAGAGCCTAAGGTGTAAATTATCGATAGTCCATATCTCGGAAACTATAAGAGATAATGCAATTTGGCAACCGGCAATGTAATTAGCATGCCGGATATTACTTGGAATGTGAATTGGAACGAAATCGCCAATAGATAAGACCATTTTACAATTTGGGCCCAAGTTAGAAGCAGAGATTAAGGTGTAAATTACCGATAGTCCATATCTCGGAAACTATAAGAGATAATGCAATTTGGCAACCGGCAATGTAATTAGCATGCCGAATATTACTTGGAATGTGAATTGGAACGAAATCGCCAATAGATAAGACGATTTTACAATTTGGGCCCAAGTTAGAAGCAGAGCCTAAGGTGTAAATTATCGATAGTCCATATGTCGGAAACTATAAGAGATAATGCAATTTGGCAACCGGCAATGTAATTAGCATGCCGAATATTACTTGGATTGTGAATTGGAACGAAATCGCCAATAGAGAAGGCCATTTTACAATTTGGGCCCAAGTTAGAAGCAGAGCCTAAGGTGTAAATTATCGATAGTCCATATCTCGGAAACTATAAGAGATAATGCAATTTGGCAACCGGCAATGTAATTAGCATGCCGAATATTACTTGGAATGTGAATTGGAACGAAATCGCCAATAGAGAAGACCATTTTACAATTTGGGCCCAAGTTAGAAGCAGAGCCTAAGGTGTAAATTATCGATAGTCCATATCTCGGAAACTATAAGAGATAATGCAATTTGGCAACCGGCAATGTAATTAGCATGCCGAATATTACTTGGAATGTGAATTGGAACGAAATCGCCAATAGATAAGACCATTTTACAATTTGGGCCCAAGTTAGAAGCAGAGCCTAAGGTGTAAATTATCGATAGTCCATATCTCGGAAACTATAAGAGATAATGCAATTTGGCAACCGGCAATGTAATTAGCATGCCGAATATTACTTGGAATGTGAATTGGAACGAAATCGCCAAAAGAGAAGACCATTTTACAATTTGGGCCCAAGTTAGAAGCAGAGCCTAAGGTGTAAATTATCGATAGTCCATATCTCGGAAACTATAAGAGATAATGCAATTTGGCAACCGGCAATGTAATTAGCATGCCGAATATTACTTGGAATGTGAATTGGAACGAAAACGCCAATAGATAAGACCATTTTACAATTTGGGCCCAAGTTAGAAGCAGAGCCTAAGGTGTAAATTATCGATAGTCCATATCTCGGAAACTATAATAGATAATGCAATTTGGCAACCGGCAATGTAATTAGCATGCCGAATATTACTTGGAATGTGAAATGGAACGAAATGGCCAATAGATAAGACCATTTTACAATTTGGGCCCAAGTTAGAAGCAGAGCCTAAGGTGTAAATTATCGATCGTCCATATCTCGGAAACTATAAGAGATAATGCAATTTGGCAACCGGCAATGTAATTAGCATGCCGAATATTACTTGGAATGTGAATTGGAACGAAATCGCCAATAGAGAAGACCATTTTACAATTTGGGCCCAAGTTAGAAGCAGAGCCTAAGGTGTAAATTATCGATAGTCCATATCTCGGAAACTATAAGAGATAATGCAATTTGGCAACCGGCAATGTAATTAGCATGCCGAATATTACTTGGAATGTGAATTGGAACGAAATCGCCAATAGATAAGACCATTTTACAATTTGGGCCCAAGTTAGAAGCAGAGCCTAAGGTGTAAATTATCGATAGTCCATATCTCGGAAACTATAAGAGATAATGCAATTTGGCAACCGGCAATGTAATTAGCATGCCGAATATTACTTGGAATGTGAATTGGAACGAAATCGCCAATAGAGAAGACCATTTTACAATTTGGGCCCAAGTTAGAAGCAGAGCCTAAGGTGTAAATTATCGATAGTCCATATCTCGGAAACTATAAGAGATAATGCAATTTGGCAACCGGCAATGTAATTAGCATGCCGAATATTACTTGGAATGTGAATTGGAACGAAAACGCCAATAGATAAGACCATTTTACAATTTGGGCCCAAGTTAGAAGCAGAGCCTAAGGTGTAAATTATCGATAGTCCATATCTCGGAAACTATAATAGATAATGCAATTTGGCAACCGGCAATGTAATTAGCATGCCGAATATTACTTGGAATGTGAAATGGAACGAAATCGCCAATAGATAAGACCATTTTACAATTTGGGCCCAAGTTAGAAGCAGAGCCTAAGGTGTAAATTATCGATAGTCCATATCTCGGAAACTATAAGAGATAATGCAATTTGGCAACTGGCAATGTAATTAGCATGCCGAATATTACTTGGAATGTGAATTGGAACGAAATCGCCAATAGATAAGACCATTTTACAATTTGGGCCCAAGTTAGAAGCAGAGCCCAAGGTGTAAATTATCGATAGTCCATATCTCGGAAACTATAAGAGATAATGCAATTTGGCAACCGGCAATGTAATTAGCATGCCGAATATCACTTGGAATGTGAATTGGAACGAAATCGCCAATAGATAAGACCATTTTACAATTTGGGCCCAAGTTAGAAGCAGAGCCTAAGGTGTAAATTATTGATAGTCCATATCTCGGAAACTATAAGAGATAATGCAATTTCGCAACCGGCAATGTAATTAGCATGCCGAATATTACTTGGAATGTGAATTGGAACGAAATCGCCAATAGATAAGACGATTTTACAATTTGGGCCCAAGTTAGAAGCAGAGCCTAAGATGTAAATTATCGATAGTCCATATCTCGGAAACTATAAGAGATAATGCAATTTGGCAACCGGCAATGTAATTAGCAAGCCGAATATTACTTGGAATGTGAATTGGAACGAAATCGCCAATAGGTAAGACCATTTTACAATTTGGGCCCAAGTTAGAAGCAGAGCCTAAGGTGTAAATTATCGATAGTCCATATCTCGGAAACTATAAGAGATAATTCAATTTGGCAACCGGCAATGTAATTAGCATGCCGGATATTACTTGGAATGTGAATTGGAACGAAATCGCCAATAGATAAGACCATTTTACAATTTGGGCCCAAGTTAGAAGCAGAGCCTAAGGTGTAAATTACCGATAGTCCATATCTCGGAAACTATAAGAGATAATGCAATTTGGCAACCGGCAATGTAATTAGCATGCCGAATATTACTTGGAATGTGAATTGGAACGAAATCGCCAATAGATAAGACGATTTTACAATTTGGGCCCAAGTTAGAAGCAGAGCCTAAGGTGTAAATTATCGATAGTCCATATCTCGGAAACTATAAGAGATAATGCAATTTGGCAACCGGCAATGTAATTAGCATGCCGAATATTACTTGGAATGTGAATTGGAACGAAATCGCCAATAGAGAAGGCCATTTTACAATTTGGGCCCAAGTTAGAAGCAGAGCCTAAGGTGTAAATTATCGATAGTCCATATCTCGGAAACTATAAGAGATAATGCAATTTGGCAACCGGCAATGTAATTAGCATGCCGAATATTACTTGGAATGTGAATTGGAACGAAATCGCCAATAGAGAAGACCATTTTACAATTTGGGCCCAAGTTAGAAGCAGAGCCTAAGGTGTAAATTATCGATAGTCCATATCTCGGAAACTATAAGAGATAATGCAATTTGGCAACCGGCAATGTAATTAGCATGCCGAATATTACTTGGAATGTGAATTGGAACGAAATCGCCAATAGATAAGACCATTTTACAATTTGGGCCCAAGTTAGAAGCAGAGCCTAAGGTGTAAATTATCGATAGTCCATATCTCGGAAACTATAAGAGATAATGCAATTTGGCAACCGGCAATGTAATTAGCATGCCGAATATTACTTGGAATGTGAATTGGAACGAAATCGCCAATAGAGAAGACCATTTTACAATTTGGGCCCAAGTTAGAAGCAGAGCCTAAGGTGTAAATTATCGATAGTCCATATCTCGGAAACTATAAGAGATAATGCAATTTGGCAACCGGCAATGTAATTAGCATGCCGAATATTACTTGGAATGTGAATTGGAACGAAATCGCCAATAGATAAGACCATTTTACAATTTGGGCCCAAGTTAGAAGCAGAGCCTAAAGTGTAAATTATCGATAGTCCATATCTCGGAAACTATAAGAGATAATTCAATTTGGCAACCGGCAATGTAATTAGCATGCCGGATATTACTTGGAATGTGAATTGGAACGAAATCGCCAATAGATAAGACCATTTTACAATTTGGGCCCAAGTTAGAAGCAGAGCCTAAGGTGTAAATTATCGATAGTCCATATCTCGGAAACTATAAGAGATAATGCAATTTGGCAACCGGCAATGTATTTAGCATGCCGAATATTACTTGGAATGTGAATTGGAACGAAATCGCCAATAGATAAGACGATTTTACAATTTGGGCCCAAGTTAGAAGCAGAGCCTAAGATGTAAATTATCGATAGTCCATATCTAGGAAACTATAACAGATAATGCAATTTGGCAACCGGCAATGTAATTAGCATGCCGAATATTACTTGGAATGTGAATTGGAACGAAATCGCCAATAGATAAGACCATTTTACAATTTGGGCCCAAGTTAGAAGCAGAGCCTAAGATGTAAATTATCGATAGTCCATATCTCGGAAACTATAACAGATAATGCAATTTGGCAACCGGCAATGTAATTAGCATGCCGAATATTACTTGGAATGTGAATTGGAACGAAATCGCCAATAGATAAGACCATTTTACAATTTGGGCCCAAGTTAGAAGCAGAGCCTAAGGTGTAAATTATCGATAGTCCATATCTCGGAAACTATAAGAGATAATGCAATTTGGCAACCGGCAATGTAATTAGCATGCCGGATATTACTTGGAATGTGAATTGGAACGAAATCGCCAATAGATAAGACCATTTTACAATTTGGGCCCAAGTTAGAAGCAGAGATTAAGGTGTAAATTACCGATAGTCCATATCTCGGAAACTATAAGAGATAATGCAATTTGGCAACCGGCAATGTAATTAGCATGCCGAATATTACTTGGAATGTGAATTGGAACGAAATCGCCAATAGATAAGACGATTTTACAATTTGGGCCCAAGTTAGAAGCAGAGCCTAAGGTGTAAATTATCGATAGTCCATATGTCGGAAACTATAAGAGATAATGCAATTTGGCAACCGGCAATGTAATTAGCATGCCGAATATTACTTGGATTGTGAATTGGAACGAAATCGCCAATAGAGAAGGCCATTTTACAATTTGGGCCCAAGTTAGAAGCAGAGCCTAAGGTGTAAATTATCGATAGTCCATATCTCGGAAACTATAAGAGATAATGCAATTTGGCAACCGGCAATGTAATTAGCATGCCGAATATTACTTGGAATGTGAATTGGAACGAAATCGCCAATAGAGAAGACCATTTTACAATTTGGGCCCAAGTTAGAAGCAGAGCCTAAGGTGTAAATTATCGATAGTCCATATCTCGGAAACTATAAGAGATAATGCAATTTGGCAACCGGCAATGTAATTAGCATGCCGAATATTACTTGGAATGTGAATTGGAACGAAATCGCCAATAGATAAGACCATTTTACAATTTGGGCCCAAGTTAGAAGCAGAGCCTAAGGTGTAAATTATCGATAGTCCATATCTCGGAAACTATAAGAGATAATGCAATTTGGCAACCGGCAATGTAATTAGCATGCCGAATATTACTTGGAATGTGAATTGGAACGAAATCGCCAAAAGAGAAGACCATTTTACAATTTGGGCCCAAGTTAGAAGCAGAGCCTAAGGTGTAAATTATCGATAGTCCATATCTCGGAAACTATAAGAGATAATGCAATTTGGCAACCGGCAATGTAATTAGCATGCCGAATATTACTTGGAATGTGAATTGGAACGAAAACGCCAATAGATAAGACCATTTTACAATTTGGGCCCAAGTTAGAAGCAGAGCCTAAGGTGTAAATTATCGATAGTCCATATCTCGGAAACTATAATAGATAATGCAATTTGGCAACCGGCAATGTAATTAGCATGCCGAATATTACTTGGAATGTGAAATGGAACGAAATGGCCAATAGATAAGACCATTTTACAATTTGGGCCCAAGTTAGAAGCAGAGCCTAAGGTGTAAATTATCGATCGTCCATATCTCGGAAACTATAAGAGATAATGCAATTTGGCAACCGGCAATGTAATTAGCATGCCGAATATTACTTGGAATGTGAATTGGAACGAAATCGCCAATAGAGAAGACCATTTTACAATTTGGGCCCAAGTTAGAAGCAGAGCCTAAGGTGTAAATTATCGATAGTCCATATCTCGGAAACTATAAGAGATAATGCAATTTGGCAACCGGCAATGTAATTAGCATGCCGAATATTACTTGGAATGTGAATTGGAACGAAATCGCCAATAGATAAGACCATTTTACAATTTGGGCCCAAGTTAGAAGCAGAGCCTAAGGTGTAAATTATCGATAGTCCATATCTCGGAAACTATAAGAGATAATGCAATTTGGCAACCGGCAATGTAATTAGCATGCCGAATATTACTTGGAATGTGAATTGGAACGAAATCGCCAATAGAGAAGACCATTTTACAATTTGGGCCCAAGTTAGAAGCAGAGCCTAAGGTGTAAATTATCGATAGTCCATATCTCGGAAACTATAAGAGATAATGCAATTTGGCAACCGGCAATGTAATTAGCATGCCGAATATTACTTGGAATGTGAATTGGAACGAAAACGCCAATAGATAAGACCATTTTACAATTTGGGCCCAAGTTAGAAGCAGAGCCTAAGGTGTAAATTATCGATAGTCCATATCTCGGAAACTATAATAGATAATGCAATTTGGCAACCGGCAATGTAATTAGCATGCCGAATATTACTTGGAATGTGAAATGGAACGAAATCGCCAATAGATAAGACCATTTTACAATTTGGGCCCAAGTTAGAAGCAGAGCCTAAGGTGTAAATTATCGATAGTCCATATCTCGGAAACTATAAGAGATAATGCAATTTGGCAACTGGCAATGTAATTAGCATGCCGAATATTACTTGGAATGTGAATTGGAACGAAATCGCCAATAGATAAGACCATTTTACAATTTGGGCCCAAGTTAGAAGCAGAGCCCAAGGTGTAAATTATCGATAGTCCATATCTCGGAAACTATAAGAGATAATGCAATTTGGCAACCGGCAATGTAATTAGCATGCCGAATATCACTTGGAATGTGAATTGGAACGAAATCGCCAATAGATAAGACCATTTTACAATTTGGGCCCAAGTTAGAAGCAGAGCCTAAGGTGTAAATTATTGATAGTCCATATCTCGGAAACTATAAGAGATAATGCAATTTCGCAACCGGCAATGTAATTAGCATGCCGAATATTACTTGGAATGTGAATTGGAACGAAATCGCCAATAGATAAGACGATTTTACAATTTGGGCCCAAGTTAGAAGCAGAGCCTAAGATGTAAATTATCGATAGTCCATATCTCGGAAACTATAAGAGATAATGCAATTTGGCAACCGGCAATGTAATTAGCAAGCCGAATATTACTTGGAATGTGAATTGGAACGAAATCGCCAATAGGTAAGACCATTTTACAATTTGGGCCCAAGTTAGAAGCAGAGCCTAAGGTGTAAATTATCGATAGTCCATATCTCGGAAACTATAAGAGATAATTCAATTTGGCAACCGGCAATGTAATTAGCATGCCGGATATTACTTGGAATGTGAATTGGAACGAAATCGCCAATAGATAAGACCATTTTACAATTTGGGCCCAAGTTAGAAGCAGAGCCTAAGGTGTAAATTACCGATAGTCCATATCTCGGAAACTATAAGAGATAATGCAATTTGGCAACCGGCAATGTAATTAGCATGCCGAATATTACTTGGAATGTGAATTGGAACGAAATCGCCAATAGATAAGACGATTTTACAATTTGGGCCCAAGTTAGAAGCAGAGCCTAAGGTGTAAATTATCGATAGTCCATATCTCGGAAACTATAAGAGATAATGCAATTTGGCAACCGGCAATGTAATTAGCATGCCGAATATTACTTGGAATGTGAATTGGAACGAAATCGCCAATAGAGAAGGCCATTTTACAATTTGGGCCCAAGTTAGAAGCAGAGCCTAAGGTGTAAATTATCGATAGTCCATATCTCGGAAACTATAAGAGATAATGCAATTTGGCAACCGGCAATGTAATTAGCATGCCGAATATTACTTGGAATGTGAATTGGAACGAAATCGCCAATAGAGAAGACCATTTTACAATTTGGGCCCAAGTTAGAAGCAGAGCCTAAGGTGTAAATTATCGATAGTCCATATCTCGGAAACTATAAGAGATAATGCAATTTGGCAACCGGCAATGTAATTAGCATGCCGAATATTACTTGGAATGTGAATTGGAACGAAATCGCCAATAGATAAGACCATTTTACAATTTGGGCCCAAGTTAGAAGCAGAGCCTAAGGTGTAAATTATCGATAGTCCATATCTCGGAAACTATAAGAGATAATGCAATTTGGCAACCGGCAATGTAATTAGCATGCCGAATATTACTTGGAATGTGAATTGGAACGAAATCGCCAATAGAGAAGACCATTTTACAATTTGGGCCCAAGTTAGAAGCAGAGCCTAAGGTGTAAATTATCGATAGTCCATATCTCGGAAACTATAAGAGATAATGCAATTTGGCAACCGGCAATGTAATTAGCATGCCGAATATTACTTGGAATGTGAATTCGAACGAAAACGCCAATAGATAAGACCATTTTACAATTTGGGCCCAAGTTAGAAGCAGAGCCTAAGGTGTAAATTATCGATAGTCCATATCTCGGAAACTATAATAGATAATGCAATTTGGCAACCGGCAATGTAATTAGCATGCCGAATATTACTTGGAATGTGAATTGGAACGAAATCGCCAATAGATAAGACCATTTTACAATTTGGGCCCAAGTTAGAAGCAGAGACTAAGGTGTAAATTATCGATAGTCCATATCTCGGAAACTATAAGAGATAATGCAATTTGGCAACCGGCAATGTAATTAGCATGCCGAATATTACTTGGAATGTGAATTGGAACGAAATCGCCAATAGATAAGACCATTTTACAATTTGGGCCCAAGTTAGAAGCAGAGCCCAAGGTGTAAATTATCGATAGTCCATATCTCGGAAACTATAAGAGATAATGCAATTTGGCAACCGGCAATGTAATTAGCATGCCGAATATTACTTGGAATGTGAATTGGAACGAAATCGCCAATAGATAAGACCATTTTACAATTTGGGCCCAAGTTAGAAGCAGAGCCTAAGGTGTAAATTATGGATAGTCCATATCTCGGAAACTATAAGAGATAATGCAATTTCGCAACCGGCAATGTAATTAGCATGCCGAATATCACTTGGAATGTGAATTGGGACGAAATCGCCAATAGATAAGACCATTTTACAATTTGGGCCCAACTTAGAAGCAGAGCCTAAGGTGTAAATTATCCATAGTCCATATCTCGGAAACTATAAGAGATAATGCAATTTGGCAACCGGCAATGTAATTAGCATGCCGAATATTACTTGGAATGTGAATTGGAACGAAATCGCCAATAGATAAGACCATTTTACAATTTGCTCCCAAGTTAGAAGCAGAGCCTAGGATGTAAATTATCGATAGTCCATATCTCGGAAACTATAAGAGATAATGCAATTTGGCAACCGGCAATGTAATTAGCATGCCGAATATTACTTGGAATGTGAATTGGAACGAAATCGCCAATAGATAAGACCATTTTACAATTTGCTCCCAAGTTAGAAGCAGAGCCTAAGGTGTAAATTATCGATAGTCCATATCTCGGAAACTATAAGAGATAATTCAATTTGGCAACCGGCAATATAATTAGCATGCCGAATATTACTTGGAATGTGAATTGGAACGAAATCGCCAATAGATAAGACCATTTTACAATTTGGGCCCAAGTTAGAAGCAGAGCCTAAGGTGTAAATTATCGATAGTCCATATCTCGGAAACTATAAGAGATAATTCAATTTGGCAACCGGCAATATAATTAGCATGCCGTATATTACTTGGAATGTGAATTGGAACGAAATCGCCAATAGATAAGACCATTTTACAATTTGGGCCCAAGTTAGAAGCAGAGCCTAAGGTGTAAATTATCGATAGTCCATATCTCGGAAACTATAAGAGACAATGCAATTTGGCAACCGGCAATGTAATTAGCATGCCGAATGTTACTTGGAATGTGAATTGGAACGAAATCGCCAATAGATAAGACGATTTTACAATTTGGGCCCAAGTTAGAAGCAGAGCCTAAGATGTAAATTATCGATAGTCCATATCTCGGAAACTATAAGAGATAATGCAATTTGGCAACCGGCAATGTAATTAGAATGCCGAATATTACTTGGAATGTGAATTGGAACGAAATCGCCAATAGATAAGACCATTTTACAATTTGGGCCCAAGTTAGAAGCAGAGTCTAAGGTGTAAATTATCGATAGTCCATATCTCGGAAACTATAAGAGATAATGCAATTTGGCAACCGGCAATGTAATTAGCATGCCGAATATTACTTGGAATGTGAATTGGAACGAAATCGCCAATAGGTAAGACCATTTTACAATTTGGGCCCAAGTTAGAAGCAGAGCCTAAGGTGTAAATTATCGATAGTCCATATCTCGGAAACTATAAGAGATAATTCAATTTGGCAACCGGCAATGTAATTAGCATGCCGGATATTACTTGGAATGTGAATTGGAACGAAATCGCCAATAGATAAGACCATTGTACAATTTGGGCCCAAGTTAGAAGCAGAGCCTAAGGTGTAAATTACCGATAGTCCATATCTCGGAAACTATAAGAGATAATGCAATTTGGCAACCGGCAATGTAATTAGCATGCCGAATATTACTTGGAATGTGAATTGGAACGAAATCGCCAATAGATAAGACGATTTTACAATTTGGGCCCAAGTTAGAAGCAGAGCCTAAGGTGTAAATTATCGATAGTCCATATCTCGGAAACTATAAGAGATAATGCAATTTGGCAACCGGCAATGTAATTAGCATGCCCAATATTACTTGGAATGTGAATTGGAACAAAATCGCCAATAGAGAATACCATTTTACAATTTGGGCCCAAGTTAGAAGCAGAGCCTAAGGTGTAAATTATCGATAGTCCATATCTCGGAAACTATAAGAGATAATGCAATTTGGCAATCGGCAATGTAATTAGCATGCCGGATATTACTTGGAATGTGAATTGGAACGAAATCGCCAATAGATAAGACCATTTTACAATTTGGGCCCAAGTTAGAAGCAGAGCCTAAGGTGTAAATTATCGATAGTCCATATCTCGGAAACTATAAGAGATAATGCAATTTGGCAACCGGCAATGTAATTAGCATGCCGAATATTACTTGGAGTGTGAATTGGAACGAAATCGCCAATAGATAAGACCATTTTACAATTTGGGCCCAAGTTAGTAGCAGAGCCTAAGGTGTAAATTATCGATAGTCCATATCTCGGAAACTATAAGAGATAATGCAATTTGGCAACCGGCAATGTAATTAGCATGCCCAATATTACTTGGAATGTGAATTGGAACGAAATCGCCAATAGGTAAGACCATTTTACAATTTGGGCCCAAGTTAGAAGCAGAGCCTAAGGTGTAAATTACCGATAGTCCATATCTCGGAAACTATAAGAGATAATGCAATTTGGCAACCGGCAATGTAATTAGCATGCCGAATATTACTTGGAATGTGAATTGGAACGAAATCGCCAATAGAGAAGACCATTTTACAATTTGGGCCCAAGTTAGAAGCAGAGCCTAAGGTGTAAATTATCGATAGTCCATATCTCGGAAACTATAAGAGATAATGCAATTTGGCAACCGGCAATGTAATTAGCATGCCGAATATTACTTGGAATGTGAATTGGAACGAAATCGCCAATAGATAAGACCATTTTACAATTTGGGTCCAAGTTAGAAGCAGAGCCTAAGGTGTAAATTATTGATAGTCCATATCTCGGAAACTATAAGAGATAATGCAATTTCGCAACCAGCAATTTAATTAGCATGCCGAATATTACTTGGAGTGTGAATTGGAACGAAATCGCCAATAGATAAGACCATTTTACAATTTGGGCCCAAGTTAGAAGCAGAGCCTAAGGTGTAAATTATCGATAGTCCATATCTCGGAAACTATAAGAGATAATGCAATTTGGCAACCGGCAATGTAATTAGCATGCCGAATATTACTTGGAATGTGAATTGGAACGAAATCGCCAATAGATAAGACCATTTCACAATTTGGGCCCAAGTTAGAAGCAGAGCCTAAGGTGTAAATTATCGATAGTCCATATCTCGGAAACTATAAGAGATAATGCAATTTGGCAACCGGCAATGTAATTAGCATGCCGAGTATTACTTGGAATGTGAATTGGAACGAAATCGCCAATAGATAAGACCATTTTACAATTTGGGCCCAAGTTAGAAGCAGAGCCTAAGGTGTAAATTATCGATAGTCCATATCTCGGAAACTATAAGAGATAATGCATTTTGGCAACCGGCAATGTAATTAGCATGCCGAATATTACTTGGAATGTGAATTGGAACGAAATCGCCAATAGATAAGACCATTTTACCATTTGGGCCCAAGTTAGAAGCAGAGCCTAAGGTGTAAATTATCGATAGTCCATATCTCGGAAACTATAAGAGATAATGCAATTTGGCAACCGGCAATGTAATTAGCATGCCGAATATTACTTGGAATGTGAATTGGAACGAAATCGCCAATAGATAAGACCATTTTACAATTTGGGCCCAAGTTAGAAGCAGAGCCTAAGGTGTAAATTATCGATAGTCCATATCTCGGAAACTATAAGAGATAATGCAATTTGGCAACCGGCAATGTAATTAGCATGCCGAGTATTACTTGGAATGTGAATTGGAACGAAATCGCCAATAGATAAGACCATTTTACAATTTGGGCCCAAGTTAGAAGCAGAGCCTAAGGTGTAAATTATCGATAGTCCATATCTCGGAAACTATAAGAGATAATGCAATTTGGCAACCGGCAATGTAATTAGCATGCCGAATATTACTTGGAATGTGAATTGGAACGAAATCGCCAATAGATAAGGCCATTTTACAATTTGGGCCCAAGTTAGAAGCAGAGCCTAAGGTGTAAATTATCGATAGTCCATATCTCGGAAACTATAAGAGATAATGCAATTTGGCAACCGGCAATGTAATTAGCATGCCGAATATTACTTGGAATGTGAATTGGAACGAAATCGCCAATAGAGAAGACCATTTTACAATTTGGGCTCAAGTTAGAAGCAGAGCCTAAGGTGTAAATTATCGATAGTCCATATCTCGGAAACTATAAGAGATAATGCAATTTGGCAACCGGCAATGTAATTAGCATGCCGAATATTACTTGGAATGTGAATTGGAACGAAATCGCCAATAGAGAAGACCATTTTACAATTTGGGCCCAAGTTAGAAGCAGAGCCTAAGGTGTAAATTATCGATAGACCATATCTCGGAAACTATAAGAGATAATGCAATTTGGCAAACGGCAATGTAATTAGCATGCCAAATATTACTTGGAATGTGAATTGGAACGAAATCGCCAATAGATAAGACCATTTTACAATTTGGGCCCAAGTTAGAAGCAGAGCCTAAGGTGTAAATTATCGATAGTCCATATCACGGAAACTATAAGAGATAATGCAATTTGGCAACCGGCAATGTAATTAGCATGCCGAATATTACTTGGAATGTGAATTGGAACGAAATCGCCAATAGAGAAGACCATTTTACAATTTGGGCTCAAGTTAGAAGCAGAGCCTAAGGTGTAAATTATCGATAGTCCATATCTCGGAAACTATAAGAGATAATGCAATTTGGCAACCGGCAATGTAATTAGCATGCCGAATATTACTTGGAATGTGAATTGGAACGAAAACGCCAATAGATAAGACCATTTTACAATTTGGGCCCAAGTTAGAAGCAGAGCCTAAGGTGTAAATTATCGATAGTCCATATCTCGGAAACTATAATAGATAATGCAATTTGGCAACCGGCAATGTAATTAGCATGCCGAATATTACTTGGAATGTGAATTGGAACGAAATCGCCAATAGATAAGACCATTTTACAATTTGGGCCCAAGTTAGAAGCAGAGCCTAAGGTGTAAATTATTGATAGTCCATATCTCGGAAACTATAAGAGATAATGCAATTTCGCAACCGGCAATGTAATTAGCATGCCGAATATCACTTGGAATGTGAATTGGGACGAAATCGCTAATAGATAAGACCATTTTACAATTTGGGCATAAGTTAGAAGCAGAGCCTAAGGTGTAAATTATCGATAGTCCATATCTCGGAAACTATAAGAGATAATGCAATTTGGCAACCGGCAATGTAATTAGCATGCCGAATATTACTTGGAATGTGAATTGGAACGAAATCGCCAATAGATAAGACCATTTTACAATTTGGGCCCAAGTTAGAAGCAGAGCCTAAGATGTAAATTATCGATAGTCCATATCTCGGAAACTATAAGAGATAATGCAATTTGGCGACCGGCAATGTAATTAGCATGCCGAATATTACTTCGAATGTGAATTGGAACGAAATCGCCAATAGATAAGACCATTTTACAATTTGGGCCCAAGTTAGAAGCAGAGCCTAAGGTGTAAATTATCGATAGTCCATATCCCGGAAACTATAAGAGATAATGTAATTTGGCAACCGGCAATGTAATTAGCATGCTGAATATTACTTGGAATGTGAATTGGAACGAAATCGCCAATAGATAAGACGATTTTACAATTTGGGCCCAAGTTAGAAGCAGAGCCTAAGATGTAAATTATCGATAGTCCATATCTCGGAAACAGGTTCGTCCATCGATCGATATAAGAAATAATGCAATTTGGCAACCGGCAATGTAATTAGCATGCCGAATATTACTTGGAATGTGAATTGGAACGAAATCGCCAATAGATAAGACCATTTTGCAATTTGGGCCCAAGTTAGAAGCAGAGCCTAAGGTGTAAATTATCGATAGCCCATATCTCGGAAACTATAAGAGATAATGCAATTTGGCAACCGGCAATGTAATTCGCATGCCGAATATTACTTGGAATGTGAATTGGAACGAAATCGCCAATAGGTAAGACCATTTTACAATTTGGGCCCAAGTTAGAAGCAGAGCCTAAGGTGTAAATTATCGATAGTCCATATCTCGGAAACTATAAGAGATAATTCAATTTGGCAACCGGCAATGTAATTAGCATGCCGGATATTACTTGAAATGTGAATTGGAACGAAATCGCCAATAGATAAGACCATTTTACAATTTGGGCCCAAGTTAGAAGCAGAGCCTAAGGTGTAAATTACCGATAGTCCATATCTCGGAAACTATAAGAGATAATGCAATTTGACAACCGGCAATGTAATTAGCATCCCGAATATTACTTGGAATGTGAATTGGAACGAAATCGCCAATAGATAAGACGATTTTACAATTTGGGCCCAAGTTAGAAGCAGAGCCTAAGGTGTAAATTATCGATAGTCCATATCTCGGAAACTATAAGAGATAATGCAATTTGGCAACCGGCAATGTAATTAGCATGCCGAATATTACTTGGAATGTGAATTGGAACAAAATCGCCAATAGAGAAGACCATTTTACAATTTGGGCCCAAGATAGAAGCAGAGCCTAAGGTGTAAATTATCGATAGTCCATATCTCGGAAACTATAAGAGATAATGCAATTTGGCAACCGGCAATGTAATTAGCATGCCGAATATTACTTGGAATGTGAATTGGAACGAAATCGCCAATAGAGAAGGCCATTTTACAATTTGGGCCCAAGTTAGAAGCAGAGCCTAAGGTGTAAATTATCGATAGTCCATATCTCGGAAACTATAAGAGATAATGCAATTTGGCAACAGGCAATGTAATTAGCATGCCGAATATTACTTGGAATGTGAATTGGAACGAAATCGCCAATAGATAAGACCATTTTACAATTTGGGCCCAAGTTAGAAGCAGAGCCTAAGGTGTAAATTATCGATAGTCCATATCTCGGAAACTATAAGAGATAATGCAATTTGGCAACCGGCAATGTAATTAGCATGCCGAATATTACTTGGAATGTGAATTGGAACGAAATCGCCAATAGAGAAGACCATTTTAAAATTTGGGCCCAAGTTAGAAGCAGAGCCTAAGGTGTAAATTATCGATAGTCCATATCTCGGAAACTATAAGAGATAATGCAATTTGGCATCCGGCAATGTAATTAGCATGCCGAATATTACTTGGAATGTGAATTGGAACGAAAACGCCAATAGATAAGACCATTTTACAATTTGGGCCCAAGTTAGAAGCAGAGGCTAAGGTGTAAATTATCGATAGTCCATATCTCGGAAACTATAAGAGATAATGCAATTTGGCAACCGGCAATGTAATTAGCATGCCGAATATTACTTGGAATGTGAATTGGAACGAAATCGCCAATAGATAAGACCATTTTACAATTTGGGCCCAAGTTAGAAGCAGAGCCTAAGGTGTAAATTATCGATAGTCCATATCTCGGAAACTATAAGAGATAATGCAATTTGGCAACCGGCAATGTAATTAGCATGCCGAATATTACTTGGAATGTGAATTGGAACGAAATCGCCAATAGATAAGACCATTTTACAATTTGGGCCCAAGTTAGAAGCAGAGCCTAAGGTGTAAATTATTGATAGTCCATATCTCGGAAACTATAAGAGATAATGCAATTTCGCAACCGGCAATGTAATTAGCATGCCGAATATTACTTGGAGTGTGAATTGGAACGAAATCGCCAATAGATAAGACCATTTTACAATTTGGGCCCAAGTTAGAAGCAGAGCCTAAGGTGTAAATTATCGATAGTCCATATCTCGGAAACTATAAGAGATAATGCAATTTGGCAACCGGCAATGTAATTAGCATGCCGAATATTACTTGGAATGTGAATTGGAACGAAATCGCCAATAGATAAGACCATTTTACAATTTGGGCCCAAGTTAGAAGCAGAGCCTAAGGTGTAAATTATCGATAGTCCATATCTCGGAAACTATAAGAGATAATGCAATTTGGCAACCGGCAATGTAATTAGCATGCCGAATATTACTTGGAATGTGAATTGGAAAAAATCGCCAATAGATAAGACCATTTTACAATTTGGGCCCAAGTTAGAAGCAGAGCCTAAGGTGTAAATTATCGATAGTCCATATCTCGGAAACTATAAGAGTTAATGCAATTTGGCAACCGGCAATGTAATTAGCATGCCGAATATTACTTGGAATGTGAATTGGAACGAAATCGCCAATAGATAAGACCATTTTACAATTTGGGCCCAAGTTAGAAGCAGAGCCTAAGGTGTAAATTATCGATAGTCCATATCTCGGAAACTATAAGAGATAATGCAATTTGGCAACCGGCAATGTAATTAGCATGCCGAATATTACTTGGAATGTGAATTGGAACAAAATCGCCAATAGAGAAGACCATTTTACAATTTGGGCCCAAGATAGAAGCAGAGCCTAAGGTGTAAATTATCGATAGTCCATATCTCGGAAACTATAAGAGATAATGCAATTTGGCAACCGGCAATGTAATTAGCATGCCGAATATTACTTGGAATGTGAATTGGAACGAAATCGCCAATAGATAAGACCATTTTACAATTTGGGCCCAAATTAGAAGCAGAGCCTAAGGTGTAAATTATCGATAGTCCATATCTCGGAAACTATAAGAGATAATGCAATTTGGCAACCGGCAATGTAATTAGCATGCCGAATATTACTTGGAATGTGAATTGGAAAAAATCGCCAATAGATAAGACCATTTTACAATTTGGGCCCAAGTTAGAAGCAGAGCCTAAGGTGTAAATTATCGATAGTCCATATCTCGGAAACTATAAGAGTTAATGCAATTTGGCAACCGGCAATGTAATTAGCATGCCGAATATTACTTGGAATGTGAATTGGAACGAAATCGCCAATAGATAAGACCATTTTACAATTTGGGCCCAAGTTAGAAGCAGAGCCTAAGGTGTAAATTATCGATAGTCCATATCTCGGAAACTATAAGAGATAATGCAATTTGGCAACCGGCAATGTAATTAGCATGCCGAATATTACTTGGAATGTGAATTGGAACGAAATCGCCAATAGATAAGACCATTTTACAATTTGGGCCCAAGTTAGAAGCAGAGCCTAAGGTGTAAATTATCGATAGTCCATATCTCGGAAACTATAAGAGATAATGCAATTTGGCAACCGGCAATGTAATTAGCATGCCGAATATTACTTGGAATGTGAATTGGAACGAAATCGCCAATAGATAAGACCATTTTACAATTTGGGCCCAAGTTATAAGCAGAGCCTATGGTGTAAATTATCGATAGTCCATATCTTGGAAACTATAAGAGATAATGCAATTTGGCAACCGGCAATGTAATTAGCATGCCGAATATTACTTGGAATGTGAATTGGAACGAAATCGCCAATAGATAAGACCATTTTACAATTTGGGCCCAAGTTAGAAGCAGAGCCTAAGGTGTAAATTATCGATAGTCCATATCTCGGAAACTATAAGAGTTAATGCAATTTGGCAACCGGCAATGTAATTAGCATGCCGAATATTACTTGGAATGTGAATTGGAACGAAATCGCCAATAGATAAGACCATTTTACAATTTGGGCCCAAGTTAGAAGTAGAGCCTAAGGTGTAAATTATCGATAGTCCATATCTCGGAAACTATAAGAGATAATGCAATTTGGCAACCGGCAATGTAATTAGCATGCCGAATATTACTTGGAATGTGAATTGGAACGAAATCGCCAATAGATAAGACCATTTTACAATTTGGGCCCAAGTTAGAAGCAGAGCCTAAGGTGTAAATTATCGATAGTCCATATCTCGGAAACTATAAGAGATAATGCAATTTGGCAACCGGCAATGTAATTAGCATGCCGAATATTACTTGGAATGTGAATTGGAACGAAATCGCCAATAGATAAGACCATTTTACAATTTGGGCCCAAGTTAGAAGCAGAGCCTAAGGTGTAAATTATTGATAGTCCATATCTCGGAAACTATAAGAGATAATGCAATTTCGCAACCGGCAATGTAATTAGCATGCCGAATATTACTTGGAGTGTGAATTGGAACGAAATCGCCAATAGGTAAGACCATTTTACAATTTGGGCCCAAGTTAGAAGCAGAGCCTAAGGTGTAAATTATCGATAGTCCATATCTCGGAAACTATAAGAGATAATGCAATTTGGCAACCGGCAATGTAATTAGCATGCCGAATATTACTTGGAATGTGAATTGGAACGAAATCGCCAATAGATAAGGCCATTTTACAATTTGGGCCCAAGTTAGAAGCAGAGCCTAAGGTGTAAATTATCGATAGTCCATATCTCGGAAACTATAAGAGATAATGCAATTTGGCAACCGGCAATGTAATTAGCATGCCGAATATTACTTGGAATGTGAATTGGAACGAAATCGCCAATAGATAAGGCCATTTTACAATTTGGGCCCAAGTTAGAAGCAGAGCCTAAGGTGTAAATTATTGATAGTCCATATCTCGGAAACTATAAGAGATAATGCAATTTGGCAACCGGCAATGTAATTAGCATGCCGAATATTACTTGGAATGTGAATTGGAACGAAATCGCCAATAGATAAGACCATTTTACAATTTGGGCCCAAGTTAGAAGCAGAGCCTAAGGTGTAAATTATTGATAGTCCATATCTCGGAAACTATAAGAGATAATGCAATTTCGCAACCGGAAATGTAATTAGCATGCCGAATATTACTTGGAGTGTGAATTGGAACGAAATCGCCAATAGATAAGACCATTTTACAATTTGGGCCCAAGTTAGAAGCAGAGCCTAAGGTGTAAATTATCGATAGTCCATATCTCGGAAACTATAAGAGATAATGCAATTTAGCAACCCGCAATGTAATTAGCATGCCGAATATTACTTGGAATGTGAATTGGAACGAAATCGCCAATAGATAAGACCATTTTACAATTTGGGCTCAAGTTAGAAACAGAGCCTAAGGTGTAAATTATCGATAGTCCATATCTCGGAAACTATAAGAGATAATGCAATTTGGCAACCGGCAATGTAATTAGCATGCCGAATATTACTTGGAATGTGAATTGGAACGAAATCGCCAATAGATAAGACCATTTTACAATTTGGGCCCAAGTAAGAAGCAGAGCCTAAGGTGTAAATTATCGATAGTCCATATCTCGGAAACTATAAGAGATAATGCAATTTGGCAACCGGCAATGTAATTAGCATGCCGAATATTACTTGGAATGTGAATTGGAACGAAATCGCCAATAGATAAGACCATTTTACAATTTGGGCCCAAGTTATAAGCAGAGCCTATGGTGTAAATTATCGATAGTCCATATCTCGGAAACTATAAGAGATAATGCAATTTGGCAACCGGCAATGTAATTAGCATGCCGAATATTACTTGGAATGTGAATTGGAACGAAATCGCCAATAGATAAGACCATTTTACAATTTGGGCCCAAGTTAGAAGCAGAGCCCTAAGGTGTAAATTATCGATAGTCCATATCTCGGAAACTATAAGAGTTAATGCAATTTGGCAACCGGCAATGTAATTAGCATGCCGAATATTACTTGGAATGTGAATTGGAACGAAATCGCCAATAGATAAGACCATTTTACAATTTGGGCCCAAGTTAGAAGTAGAGCCTACGGTGTAAATTATCGATAGTCCATATCTCGGAAACTATAAGAGATAATGCAATTTGGCAACCGGCAATGTAATTAGCATGCCGAATATTACTTGGAATGTGAATTGGAACGAAATCGCCAATAGATAAGACCATTTTACAATTTGGGCCCAAGTTAGAAGCAGAGCCTAAGGTGTAAATTATCGATAGTCCATATCTCGGAAACTATAAGAGATAATGCAATTTGGCAACCGGCAATGTAATTAGCAAGCCGAATATTACTTGGAATGTGAATTGGAACGAAATCGCCAATAGAGAAGACCATTTTACAATTTGGGCCCAAGTTAGAAGCAGAGCCTAAGGTGTAAATTATCGATAGTCCATATCTCGGAAACTATAAGAGATAATGCAATTTGGCAACCGGCAATGTAATTAGCATGCCGAATATTACTTGGAATGTGAATTGGAACGAAAACGCCAATAGATAAGACCATTTTACAATTTGGGCACAAGTTAGAAGCAGAGGCTAAGGTGTAAATTATCGATAGTCCATATCTCGGAAACTATAAGAGATAATGCAATTTGGCAACCGGCAATGTAATTAGCATGCCGAATATTACTTGGAATGTGAATTGGAACGAAATCGCCAATAGATAAGACCATTTTACAATTTGGGCCCAAGTTAGAAGCAGAGCCTAAGGTGTAAATTATTGATAGTCCATATCTCGGAAACTATAAGAGATAATGCAATTTCGCAACCGGCAATGTAATTAGCATGCCGAATATTACTTGGAGTGTGAATTGGAACGAAATCGCCAATAGATAAGACCATTTTACAATTTGGGCCCAAGTTAGAAGCAGAGCCTAAGGTGTAAATTATCGATAGTCCATATCTCGGAAACTATAAGAGATAATGCAATTTGGCAACCGGCAATGTAATTGGCATGCCGAATATTACTTGGAATGTGAATTGGAACGAAATCGCCAATAGATAAGACCATTTTACAATTTGGGCCCAAGTTAGAAGCAGAGCCTAAAGTGTAAATTATCGATAGTCCATATCTCGGAAACTATAAGAGATAATGCAATTTGGCAACCGGCAATGTAATTAGCATGCCGAATATTACTTGGAATGTGAATTGGAACGAAATCGCCAATAGATAAGACCATTTTACAATTTGGGCCCAAGTTAGAAGCAGAGCCTAAGGTGTAAATTATTGATAGTCCATATCTCGGAAACTATAAGAGATAATGCAATTTCGCAATCGGCAATGTAATTAGCATGCCGAATATCACTTGGAATGTGAATTGGGACGAAATCGCCAATAGATAAGACCATTTTACAATTTGGGCCCAAGTTAGAAGCAGAGCCTAAGGTGTAAATTATCGATAGTCCATATCTCGGAAACTATAAGAGATAATGCAATTTGGCAACCGGCAATGTAATTAGCATGCCGAATATTACTTGGAATGTGAATTGGAACGAAATCGCCAATAGATAAGACCATTTTACAATTTGGGCCCAAGTTAGAAGCAGAGCCTAAGGTGTAAATTATCGATAGTCCATATCTCGGAAACTATAAGAGATAATGCAATTTGGCAACCGGCAATGTAATTAGCATGCCGAATATTACTTGGAATGTGAATTGGAAAAAATCGCCAATAGATAAGACCATTTTACAATTTGGGCCCAAGTTAGAAGCAGAGCCTAAGGTGTAAATTATCGATAGTCCATATCTCGGAAACTATAAGAGTTAATGCAATTTGGCAACCGGCAATGTAATTAGCATGCCGAATATTACTTGGAATGTGAATTGGAACGAAATCGCCAATAGATAAGACCATTTTACAATTTGGGCCCAAGTTAGAAGCAGAGCCTAAGGTGTAAATTATCGATAGTCCATATCTCGGAAACTATAAGAGATAATGCAATTTGGCAACCGGCAATGTAATTAGCATGCCGAATATTACTTGGAATGTGAATTGGAACGAAATCGCCAATAGATAAGACCATTTTACAATTTGGGCCCAAGTTAGAAGCAGAGCCTAAGGTGTAAATTATCGATAGTCCATATCTCGGAAACTATAAGAGATAATGCAATTTGGCAACCGGCAATGTAATTAGCATGCCGAATATTACTTGGAATGTGAATTGGAACGAAATCGCCAATAGATAAGACCATTTTACAATTTGGGCCCAAGTTATAAGCAGAGCCTATGGTGTAAATTATCGATAGTCCATATCTCGGAAACTATAAGAGATAATGCAATTTGGCAACCGGCAATGTAATTAGCATGCCGAATATTACTTGGAATGTGAATTGGAACGAAATCGCCAATAGATAAGACCATTTTACAATTTGGGCCCAAGTTAGAAGCAGAGCCTAAGGTGTAAATTATCGATAGTCCATATCTCGGAAACTATAAGAGTTAATGCAATTTGGCAACCGGCAATGTAATTAGCATGTCGAATATTACTTGGAATGTGAATTGGAACGAAATCGCCAATAGATAAGACCATTTTACAATTTGGGCCCAAGTTAGAAGTAGAGCCTAAGGTGTAAATTATCGATAGTCCATATCTCGGAAACTATAAGAGATAATGCAATTTGGCAACCGGCAATGTAATTAGCATGCCGAATATTACTTGGAATGTGAATTGGAACGAAATCGCCAATAGATAAGACCATTTTACAATTTGGGCCCAAGTTAGAAGCAGAGCCTAAGGTGTAAATTATCGATAGTCCATATCTCGGAAACTATAAGAGATAATGCAATTTGGCAACCGGCAATGTAATTAGCATGCCGAATATTACTTGGAATGTGAATTGGAACGAAATCGCCAATAGATAAGACCATTTTACAATTTGGGCCCAAGTTAGAAGCAGAGCCTAGGGTGTAAATTATTGATAGTCCATATCTCGGAAACTATAAGAGATAATGCAATTTCGCAACCGGCAATGTAATTAGCATGCCGAATATTACTTGGAGTGTGAATTGGAACGAAATCGCCAATAGGTAAGACCATTTTACAATTTAGGCCCAAGTTAGAAGCAGAGCCTAAGGTGTAAATTATCGATAGTCCATATCTCGGAAACTATAAGAGATAATGCAATTTGGCAACCGGCAATGTAATTAGCATGCCGAATATTACTTGGAATGTGAATTGGAACGAAATCGCCAATAGATAAGGCCATTTTACAATTTGGGCCCAAGTTAGAAGCAGAGCCTAAGGTGTAAATTATCGATAGTCCATATCTCGGAAACTATAGGAGATAATGCAATTTGGCAACCGGCAATGTAATTAGCATGCCGAATATTACTTGGAATGTGAATTGGAACGAAATCGCCAATAGATAAGGCCATTTTACAATTTGGGCCCAAGTTAGAAGCAGAGCCTAAGGTGTAAATTATTGATAGTCCATATCTCGGAAACTATAAGAGATAATGCAATTTGGCAACCGGCAATGTAATTAGCATGCCGAATATTACTTGGAATGTGAATTGGAACGAAATCGCCAATAGATAAGACCATTTTACAATTTGGGCCCAAGTTAGAAGCAGAGCCTAAGGTGTAAATTATTGATAGTCCATATCTCGGAAACTATAAGAGATAATGCAATTTCGCAACCGGAAATGTAATTAGCATGCCGAATATTACTTGGAGTGTGAATTGGAACGAAATCGCCAATAGATAAGACCATTTTACAATTTGAGCCCAAGTTAGAAGCAGAGCCTAAGGTGTAAATTATCGATAGTCCATATCTCGGAAACTATAAGAGATAATGCAATTTGGCAACCCGCAATGTAATTAGCATGCCGAATATTACTTGGAATGTGAATTGGAACGAAATCGCCAATAGATAAGACCATTTTACAATTTGGGCTCAAGTTAGAAACAGAGCCTAAGGTGTAAATTATCGATAGTCCATATCTCGGAAACTATAAGAGATAATGCAATTTGGCAACCGGCAATGTAATTAGCATGCCGAATATTACTTGGAATGTGAATTGGAACGAAATCGTCAATAGATAAGACCATTTTACAATTTGGGCCCAAGTTAGAAGCAGAGTCTAAGGTGTAAATTATCGATAGTCCATATCTCGGAAACTATAAGAGATAATGCAATTTGGCAACCGGCAATGTAATTAGCATGCCGAATATTACTTGGAATGTGAATTGGAACGAAATCGCCAATAGATAAGACCATTTTACAATTTGGGCCCAAGTTAGAAGCAGAGCCTAAGGTGTAAATTATCGATAGTCCATATCTCGGAAACTATAAGAGATAATGCAATTCGGCAGCCGGCAATGTAATTAGCATGCCGAATATTACTTGGAATGTGAATTGGAACGAAATCGCCAATAGATAAGACCATTTTACAATTTGGGCCCAAGTTAGAAGCAGAGCCTAAGGTGTAAATTATTGATAGTCCATATCTCGGAAACTATAAGAGATAATGCAATTTCGCAACCGGCAATGTAATTAGCATGCCGAATATCACTTGGAATGTGAATTGGGACGAAATCGCCAATAGATAAGACCATTTTACAATTTGGGGCCAAGTTAGAAGCAGAGCCTAAGGTGTAAATTATCGATAGTCCATATCTCGGAAACTATAAGAGATAATGCAATTTGGCAACCGGCAATGTAATTAGCATGCCGAATATTACTTGGAATGTGAATTGGAACGAAATCGCCAATAGATAAGACCATTTTACAATTTGGGTCCAAGTTAGAAGCAGAGCCTAAGGTGTAAATTATCGATAGTCCATATCTCGGAAACTATAAGAGATAATGCAATTTGGCAACCGGCAATGTAATTAGCATGCCGAATATTACTTGGAATGTGAATTGGAACGAAATCGCCATTAGGTAAGACCATTTTACAATTTGGGCCCAAGTTAGAAGCAGAGCCTAAGGTGTAAATTATCGATAGTCCATATCTCGGAAACTATAAGAGATAATGCAATTTGGCAACCGGCAATGTAATTAGCATGCCGAATTTTACTTGGAATGTGAATTGGAACGAAATCGTCAATAGATAAGACCATTTTACAATTTGGGCCCAAGTTAGAAGCAGAGCCTAAGGTGTAAATTATCGATAGTCCATATTTCGGAAACTATAAGAGATAATGCAATTTGGCAACCGGCAATGTAATTAGCATGCCGAATATTAATTGGAATGTGAATTGGAACGAAATCGCCAATAGGTAAGACCATTTTACAATTTGGGCCCAAGTTAGAAGCAGAGCCTAAGGTGTAAATTATCGATAGTCCATATCTCGGAAACTATAAGAGATAATTCAATTTGGCAACCGGCAATGTAATTAGCATGCCGGATATTACTTGGAATGTGAATTGGAACGAAATCGCCAATAGATAAGACCATTTTACAATTTGGGCCCAAGTTAGAAGCAGAGCCTAAGGTGTAAATTATCGATAGTCCATATCTCGGAAACTATAAGAGATAATGCAATTTGGCAACCGGCAATGTAATTAGCATGCCGAATATTATTTGGAATGTGAATTGGAACGAAATCGCCAATAGATAAGACGATTTTACAATTTGGGTCCAAATTAGAAGCAGAGCCTAAGATGTAAATTATCGATAGTCCATATCTCGGAAACTATAAGAGATAATGCAATTTGGCAAACGGCAATGTAATTAGCATGCCGGATATTACTTGGAATGTGAATTGGAACGAAATCGCCAATAGATAAGACCATTTTACAATTTGGGCCCAAGTTAGAAGCAGAGCCTAAGGTGTAAATTACCGATAGTCCATATCTCGGAAACTATAAGAGATAATGCAATTTGGCAACCGGCAATGTAATTAGCATGCCGAATATTACTTGGAATGTGAATTGGAACGAAATCGCCAATAGATAAGACCATTTTACAATTTGGGCCCAAGTTAGAAGCAGAGCCTAAGGTTTAAATTATCGATAGTCCATATCTCGGAAACTATAAGAGATAATGCAATTTGGCAACCGGCAATGTAATTAGCATGCCGAATATTACTTGGAATGTGAATTGGAACGAAATCGCCAATAGATAAGACCATTTTACAATTTGGGCCCAAGTTAGAAGCAGAGCCTAAGGTGTAAATTATCGATAGTCCATATCTCGGAAACTATAAGAGATAATGCAATTTGGCAACCGGCAATGTAATTAGCATGCCGAATATTACTTGGAATGTGAATTGGAAAATATCGCCAATAGATAAGACCATTTTACAATTTGGGCCCAAGTTAGAAGCAGAGCCTAAGGTGTAAATTATCGATAGTCCATATCTCGGAAACTATAAGAGTTAATGCAATTTGGCAACCGGCAATGTAATTAGCATGCCGAATATTACTTGGAATGTGAATTGGAACGAAATCGCCAATAGATAAGACCATTTTACAATTTGGGCCCAAGGTAGAAGCAGAGCCTAAGGTGTAAATTATCGATAGTCCATATCTCGGAAACTATAAGAGATAATGCAATTTGGCAACCGGCAATGTAATTAGCATGCCGAATATTACTTGGAATGTGAATTGGAACGAAATCGCCAATAGATAAGACCATTTTACAATTTGGGCCCAAGTTAGAAGCAGAGCCTAAGGTGTAAATTATCGATAGTCCATATCTCGGAAACTATAAGAGATAATGCAATTTGGCAACCGGCAATGTAATTAGCATGCCGAATATTACTTGGAATGTGAATTGGAACGAAATCGCCAATAGATAAGACCATTTTACAATTTGGGCCCAAGTTATAAGCAGAGCCTATGGTGTAAATTATCGATAGTCCATATCTCGGAAACTATAAGAGATAATGCAATTTGGCAACCGGCAATGTAATTAGCATGCCGAATATTACTTGGAATGTGAATTGGAACGAAATCGCCAATAGATAAGACCATTTTACAATTTGGGCCCAAGTTAGAAGCAGAGCCTAAGGTGTAAATTATCGATAGTCCATATCTCGGAAACTATAAGAGTTAATGCAATTTGGCAACCGGCAATGTAATTAGCATGTCGAATATTACTTGGAATGTGAATTGGAACGAAATCGCCAATAGATAAGACCATTTTACAATTTGGGCCCAAGTTAGAAGTAGAGCCTAAGGTGTAAATTATCGATAGTCCATATCTCGGAAACTATAAGAGATAATGCAATTTGGCAACCGGCAATGTAATTAGCATGCCGAATATTACTTGGAATGTGAATTGGAACGAAATCGCCAATAGATAAGACCATTTTACAATTTGGGCCCAAGTTAGAAGCAGAGCCTAAGGTGTAAATTATCGATAGTCCATATCTCGGAAACTATAAGAGATAATGCAATTTGGCAACCGGCAATGTAATTAGCATGCCGAATATTACTTGGAATGTGAATTGGAACGAAATCGCCAATAGATAAGACCATTTTACAATTTGGGCCCAAGTTAGAAGCAGAGCCTAAGGTGTAAATTATTGATAGTCCATATCTCGGAAACTATAAGAGATAATGCAATTTCGCAACCGGCAATGTAATTAGCATGCCGAATATTACTTGGAGTGTGAATTGGAACGAAATCGCCAATAGGTAAGACCATTTTACAATTTGGGCCCAAGTTAGAAGCAGAGCCTAAGGTGTAAATTATCGATAGTCCATATCTCGGAAACTATAAGAGATAATGCAATTTGGCAACCGGCAATGTAATTAGCATGCCGAATATTACTTGGAATGTGAATTGGAACGAAATCGCCAATAGATAAGGCCATTTTACAATTTGGGCCCAAGTTAGAAGCAGAGCCTAAGGTGTAAATTATCGATAGTCCATATCTCGGAAACTATAGGAGATAATGCAATTTGGCAACCGGCAATGTAATTAGCATGCCGAATATTACTTGGAATGTGAATTGGAACGAAATCGCCAATAGATAAGGCCATTTTACAATTTGGGCCCAAGTTAGAAGCAGAGCCTAAGTTGTAAATTATTGATAGTCCATATCTCGGAAACTATAAGAGATAATGCAATTTGGCAACCGGCAATGTAATTAGCATGCCGAATATTACTTGGAATGTGAATTGGAACGAAATCGCCAATAGATAAGACCATTTTACAATTTGGGCCCAAGTTAGAAGCAGAGCCTAAGGTGTAAATTATTGATAGTCCATATCTCGGAAACTATAAGAGATAATGCAATTTCGCAACCGGAAATGTAATTAGCATGCCGAATATTACTTGGAGTGTGAATTGGAACGAAATCGCCAATAGATAAGACCATTTTACAATTTGAGCCCAAGTTAGAAGCAGAGCCTAAGGTGTAAATTATCGATAGTCCATATCTCGGAAACTATAAGAGATAATGCAATTTGGCAACCCGCAATGTAATTAGCATGCCGAATATTACTTGGAATGTGAATTGGAACGAAATCGCCAATAGATAAGACCATTTTACAATTTGAGCCCAAGTTAGAAGCAGAGCCTAAGGTGTAAATTATTGATAGTCCATATCTCGGAAACTATAAGAGATAATGCAATTTCGCAACCGGAAATGTAATTAGCATGCCGAATATTACTTGGAGTGTGAATTGGAACGAAATCGCCAATAGATAAGACCATTTTACAATTTGAGCCCAAGTTAGAAGCAGAGCCTAAGGTGTAAATTATCGATAGTCCATATCTCGGAAACTATAAGAGATAATGCAATTTGGCAACCGGCAATGTAATTAGCATGCCGAATATTACTTGGAATGTGAATTGGAACGAAATCGCCAATAGATAAGACCATTTTACAATTTGGGCCCAAGTTAGAAGCAGAGCCTAAGGTGTAAATTATCGATAGTCCATATCTCGGAAACTATAAGAGATAATGCAATTCGGCAGCCGGCAATGTAATTAGCATGCCGAATATTACTTGGAATGTGAATTGGAACGAAATCGCCAATAGATAAGACCATTTTACAATTTGGGCCCAAGTTAGAAGCAGAGCCTAAGGTGTAAATTATTGATAGTCCATATCTCGGAAACTATAAGAGATAATGCAATTTCGCAACCGGCAATGTAATTAGCATGCCGAATATCACTTGGAATGTGAATTGGGACGAAATCGCCAATAGATAAGACCATTTTACAATTTGGGCCCAAGTTAGAAGCAGAGCCTAAGGTGTAAATTATCGATAGTCCATATCTCGGAAACTATAAGAGATAATGCAATTTGGCAACCGGCAATGTAATTAGCATGCCGAATATTACTTGGAATGTGAATTGGAACGAAATCGCCAATAGATAAGACCATTTTACAATTTGGGTCCAAGTTAGAAGCAGAGCCTAAGGTGTAAATTATCGATAGTCCATATCTCGGAAACTATAAGAGATAATGCAATTTGGCAACCGGCAATGTAATTAGCATGCCGAATATTACTTGGAATGTGAATTGGAACGAAATCGCCAATAGGTAAGACCATTTTACAATTTGGGCCCAAGTTAGAAGCAGAGCCTAAGGTGTAAATTATCGATAGTCCATATCTCGGAAACTATAAGAGATAATGCAATTTGGCAACCGGCAATGTAATTAGCATGCCGAATTTTACTTGGAATGTGAATTGGAACGAAATCGTCAATAGATAAGACCATTTTACAATTTGGGCCCAAGTTAGAAGCAGAGCCTAAGGTGTAAATTATCGATAGTCCATAACTCGGAAACTATAAGAGATAATACAATTTGGCAACCGGCAATGTAATTAGCATGCCGAATATTAATTGGAATGTGAATTGGAACGAAATCGCCAATAGGTTCGTCCATTTTACAATTTGGGCCCAAGTTAGAAGCAGAGCCTAAGGTGTAAATTATCGATAGTCCATATCTCGGAAACTATAAGAGATAATTCAATTTGGCAACCGGCAATGTAATTAGCATGCCGGATATTACTTGGAATGTGAATTATAACGAAATCGCCAATAGATAAGACCATTTTACAATTTGGGCCCAAGTTAGAAGCAGAGCCTAAGGTGTAAATTATCGATAGTCCATATCTCGGAAACTATAAGAGATAATGCAATTTGGCAACCGGCAATGTAATTAGCATGCCGAATATTATTTGGAATGTTAATTGGAACGAAATCGCCAATAGATAAGACGATTTTACAATTTGGGCCCAAATTAGAAGCAGAGCCTAAGATGTAAATTATCGATAGTCCATATCTCGGAAACTATAAGAGATAATGCAATTTGGCAACCGGCAATGTAATTAGCATGCCGAATATTACTTGGAATGTGAATTGGAACGAAATCGCCAATAGATAAGACCATTTTACAATTTGGGCCCAAGTTAGAAGCAGAGCCTAAGGTGTAAATTATCGATAGTCCATATCTCGGAAACTATAAGAGATAATGCAATTTGGCAACCGGCAATGAAATTAGCATGCCGAATATTACTTGGAATGTGAATTGGAACGAAATCGCCAATAGGTAAGACCATTTTACAATTTGGGCCCAAGTTAGAAGCAGAGCCTAAGGTGTAAATTATCGATAGTCCATATCTCGGAAACTATAAGAGATAATTCAATTTGGCAACCGGCAATGTAATTAGCATGCCGGATATTACTTGGAATGTGAATTGGAACGAAATCGCCAATAGATAAGACCATTTTACAATTTGGGCCCAAGTTAGAAGCAGAGCCTAAGGTGTAAATTACCGATAGTCCATATCTCGGAAACTATAAGAGATAATGCAATTTGGCAACCGGCAATGTAATTAGCATGCCGAATATTACTTGGAATGTGAATTGGAACGAAATCGCCAATAGATAAGACCATTTTACAATTTGGGCCCAAGTTAGAAGCAGAGCCTAAGGTGTAAATTATCGATAGTCCATATCTCGGAAACTATAAGAGATAATGCAATTTGGCAACCGGCAATGAAATTAGCATGCCGAATATTACTTGGAATGTGAATTGGAACGAAATCGCCAATAGGTAAGACCATTTTACAATTTGGGCCCAAGTTAAAAGCAGAGCCTAAGGTGTAAATTATCGATAGTCCATATCTCGGAAACTATAAGAGATAATTCAATTTGGCAACCGGCAATGTAATTAGCATGCCGGATATTACTTGGAATGTGAATTGGAACGAAATCGCCAATAGATAAGACCATTTTACAATTTGGGCCCAAGTTAGAAGCAGAGCCTAAGGTGTAAATTATCGATAGTCCATATCTCGGAAACTATAAGAGATAATGCAATTTGGCAACCGGCAATGTAATTAGCATGCCGAATATTACTTGGAATGTGAATTGGAACGAAATCGCCAATTGATAAGACCATTTTACAATTTGGGCCCAAGTTAGAAGCAGAGCCTAAGGTGTAAATTATCGATAGTCCATACCTCGGAAACTATAAGAGATAATGCAATTTGGCAACCGGCAATGTAATTAGCATGCCGAGTATTACCTGGAATGTGAATTGGAACGAAATCGCCAATAGATAAGACCATTTTACAATTTGGGCCCAAGTTAGAAGCAGAGCCTAAGGTGTAAATTATCGATAGTCCATATCTCGGAAACTATAAGAGATAATGCAATTTGGCAACCGGCAATGTAATTAGCATGCCGAATATTACTTGGAATGTGAATTGGAACGAAATCGCCAATAGATAAGACCATTTTACAATTTGGGATCAAGTTAGAAGCAGAGCCTAAGGTGTAAATTATTGATAGTCCATATCTCGGAAACTATAAGAGATAATGCAATTTCGCAATCGGCAATGTAATTAGCATGCCGAATATCACTTGGAATGTGAATTGGGACGAAATCGCCAATAGATAAGACCATTTTACAATTTGGGCCCAAGTTAGAAGCAGAGCCTAAGGTGAAAATTATCGATAGTCCATATCTCGGAAACTATAAGAGATAATGCAATTTGGCAACCGGCAATGTAATTAGCATGCCGAATATTACTTGGAATGTGAATTGGAACGAAATCGCCAATAGATAAGACCATTTTACAATTTGGGCCCAAGTTAGAAGCAGAGCCTAAGGTGTAAATTATCGAGAGTCCATATCTCGGAAACTATAAGAGATAATGCAATTTGGCAACCGGCAATGTAATTAGCATGCCGAATATTACTTGGAATGTGAATTGGAACGAAATCGCCAATAGATAAGACCATTTTACAATTTGGGCCCAAGTTAGAAGCAGAGCCTAAGGTGTAAATTATTGATAGTCCATATCTCGGAAACTATAAGAGATAATGCAATTTGGCAACCGGCAATGTAATTAGCATGCCGAATATTACTTGGAATGTGAATTGGAACGAAATCGCCAATAGATAAGACCATTTTACAATTTGGGCCCAAGTTAGAAGCAGAGCCTAAGGTGTAAATTATCGATAGGCCATATCTCGGAAACTATAAGAGATAATGCAATTTGGCAACCGGCAATGTAATTAGCATGCCGAATATTACTTGGAATGTGAATTGGAACGAAATCGCCAATAGGTAAGACCATTTTACAATTTGGGCCCAAGTTAGAAGCAGAGCCTAAGGTGTAAATTATCGATAGTCCATATCTCGGAAACTATAAGAGATAATTCAATTTGGCAACCGGCAATGTAATTAGCATGCCGAATATTACTTGGAATGTGAATTGGAACGAAATCGCCAATAGATAAGACCATTTTACAATTTGGGCCCAAGTTAGAAGCAGAGCCTAAGGTGTAAATTATCGATAGTCCATATCTCGGAAACTATAAGAGATAATGCAATTTGGCAACCGGCAATGTAATTAGCATGCCGAATATTACTTGGAATGTGAATTGGAACGAAATCGCCAATAGATAAGACCATTTTACAATTTGGGCCCAAGTTAGAAGTAGAGCCTAAGGTGTAAATTATCGATAGTCCATATCTCGGAAACTATAAGAGATAATGCAATTTGGCAACCGGCAATGTAATTAGCATGCCGAATATTACTTGGAATGTGAATTGGAACGAAATCGCCAATAGATAAGACCATTTTACAATTTGGGCCCAAGTTAGAAGCAGAGCCTAAGGTGTAAATTATCGATAGTCCATATCTCGGAAACTATAAGAGATAATGCAATTTGGCAACCGGCAATGTAATTAGCATGCCGAATATTAATTGGAATGTGAATTGGAACGAAATCGCCAATAGATAAGACCATTTTACAATTTGGGCCCAAGTTAGAAGCAGAGCCTAAGGTGTAAATTATCGATAGTCCATATCTCGGAAACTATAAGAGATAATGCAATTTGGCAACCGGCAATGTAATTAGCATACCGAATATTACTTGGAATGTGAATTGGAACGAAATCGCCAATAGGTAAGACCATTTTACAATTTGGGCCCAAGTTAAAAGCAGAGCCTATGGTGTAAATTATCGATAGTCCATATCTCGGAAACTATAAGAGATAATGCAATTTGGCAACCGGCAATGTAATGAGCATGCCCAATATTACTTGGAATGTGAATTGGAACGAAATCGCCAATAGATAAGACCATTTTACAATTTGGGCCCAAGTTAGAAGCAGAGCCTAAGGTGTAAATTATCGATAGTCCATATCTCGGAAACTATAAGAGATAATTCAATTTGGCAACCGGCAATGTAATTAGCATGCCGAATATTACTTGGAATGTGAATTGGAACGAAATCGCCAATAGATAAGACCATTTTACAATTTGGGCCCAAGTTAGAAGCAGAGCCTAAGGTGTAAATTATCGATAGTCCATATCTCGTAAACTATAAGAGATAATGCAATTTGGCAACCGGCAATGTAATTAGCATGCCGAATATTACTTGGAATGTGAATTGGAACGAAATCGCCAATAGATAAGACCATTTTACAATTTGGGCCCAAGTTAGAAGCAGAGCCTAAGGTGTAAATTATCGATAGGCCATATCTCGGAAACTATAAGAGATAATGCAATTTGGCAACCGGCAATGTAATTAGCATGCCGAATATTACTTGGAATGTGAATTGGAACGAAATCGCCAATAGGTAAGACCATTTTACAATTTGGGCCCAAGTTAGAAGCAGAGCCTAAGGTGTAAATTATCGATAGTCCATATCTCGGAAACTATAAGAGATAATTCAATTTGGCAACCGGCAATGTAATTAGCATGCCGAATATTACTTGGAATGTGAATTGGAACGAAATCGCCAATAGATAAGACCATTTTACAATTTGGGCCCAAGTTAGAAGCAGAGCCTAAGGTGTAAATTATCGATAGTCCATATCTCGGAAACTATAAGAGATAATGCAATTTGGCAACCGGTAATGTAATTAGCATGCCGAATATTACTAGGAATGTGAATTGGAACGAAATCGCCAATAGATAAGACCATTTTACAATTTGGGCCCAAGTTAGAAGCAGAGCCTAAGGTGTAAATTATCGATAGTCCATATCTCGGAAACTATAAGAGATAATGCAATTTGGCAACCGGCAATGTAATTAGCATGCCGAATATTAATTGGAATGTGAATTGGAACGAAATCGCCAATAGATAAGACCATTTTACAATTTGGGCCCAAGTTAGAAGCAGAGCCTAAGGTGTAAATTATCGATAGTCCATATCTCGGAAACTATAAGAGATAATGCAATTTGGCAACCGGCAATGTAATTAGCATGCCGAATATTACTTGGAATGTGAATTGGAACGAAATCGCCAATAGGTAAGACCATTTTACAATTTGGGCCCAAGTTAAAAGCAGAGCCTATGGTGTAAATTATCGATAGTCCATATCTCGGAAACTATAAGAGATAATGCAATTTGGCAACCGGCAATGTAATTAGCATGCCCAATATAACTTGGAATGTGAATTGGAACGAAATCGCCAATAGATAAGACCATTTTACAATTTGGGCCCAAGTTAGAAGCAGAGCCTAAGGTGTAAATTATCGATAGTTCATATCTCGGAAACTATAAGAGATAATTCAATTTGGCAACCGGCAATGTAATTAGCATGCCGAATATTACTTGGAATGTGAATTGGAACGAAATCGCCAATAGATAAGACCATTTTACAATTTGGGCCCAAGTTAGAAGCAGAGACTAAGGTGTAAATTATCGATAGTCCATATCTCGGAAACTATAATAGATAATGCAATTTGGCAACCGGCAATGTAATTAGCATGCCGAATATTACTTGGAATGTGAATTGGAACGAAATCGCCAATAGATAAGACCATTTTACAATTTGGGAGCCAGTTAGAAGCAGAGCCTAAGGTGTAAATTATCGATAGTCCATATCTCGGAAACTATAAGAGATAATGCAATTTGGCAACCGGCAATGTAATTAGCATGCCGGATATTACTTGGAATGTGAATTGGAACGAAATCGCCAATAGATAAGACCATTTTACAATTTGGGCCCAAGTTAGAAGCAGAGCCTAAGGTGTAAATTACCGATAGTCCATATCTCGGAAACTATAAGAGATAATGCAATTTGGCAACCGGCAATGTAATTAGCATGCCGAATATTACTTGGAATGTGAATTGGAACGAAATCGCCAATAGATAAGACCATTTTACAATTTGGGCCCAAGTTAGAAGCAGAGCCTAAGGTGTAAATTATCGATAGTCCATATCTCGGAAACTATAAGAGATAATGCAATTTGGCAACCGGCAATGTAATTAGCATGCCGGATATTACTTGGAATGTGAATTGGAACGAAATCGCCAATAGATAAGACCATTTTACAATTTGGGCCCAAGTTAAAAGCAGAGCCTAAGGTGTAAATTATCGATAGTCCATATCTCGGAAACTATAAGAGATAATTCAATTTGGCAACCGGCAATGTAATTAGCATGCCGGATATTACTTGGAATGTGAATTGGAACGAAATCGCCAATAGATAAGACCATTTTACAATTTGGGCCCAAGTTAGAAGCAGAGCCTAAGGTGTAAATTATTGATAGTCCATATCTCGGAAACTATAAGAGTTAATGCAATTTCGCAACCGGCAATGTAATTAGCATGCCGAATATTACTTGGAGTGTGAATTGGAACGAAATCGCCAATAGATAAGACCATTTTACAATTTGGGCCCAAGTTAGAAGCAGAGCCTAAGGTGTAAATTATCGATAGTCCATATCTCGGAAACTATAAGAGATAATGCAATTTGGCAACCGGCAATGTAATTAGCATGCCGAATATTACTTGGAATGTGAATTGGAACGAAATCACCAATTGATAAGACCATTTTACAATTTGGGCCCAAGTTAGAAGCAGAGCCTAAGGTGTAAATTATCGATAGTCCATATCTCGGAAACTATAAGAGATAATGCAATTTGGCAACCGGCAATATAATTAGCATGCCGAGTATTACCTGGAATGTGAATTGGAACGAAATCGCCAATAGATAAGACCATTTTACAATTTGGGCCCAAGTTAGAAACAGAGCCTAAGGTGTAAATTATCGATAGTCCATATCTCGGAAACTATAAGAGATAATGCAATTTGGCAACCGGCAATGTAATTAGCATGCCGAATATTACTTGGAATGTGAATTGGAACGAAATCGCCAATAGATAAGACCATTTTACAATTTGGGCCCAAGTTAGAAGCAGAGCCTAAGGTGTAAATTATCGATAGTCCATATCTCGGAAACTATAAGAGATAATGCAATTTGGCAACCGGCAATGTAATTAGCATGCCGAATATTACTTGGAATGTGAATTGGAACGAAATCGCCAATTGATAAGACCATTTTACAATTTGGGCCCAAGTTAGAAGCAGAGCCTAAGGTGTAAATTATCGATAGTCCATACCTCGGAAACTATAAGAGATAATGCAATTTGGCAACCGGCAATGTAATTAGCATGCCGAGTATTACCTGGAATGTGAATTGGAACGAAATCGCCAATAGATAAGACCATTTTACAATTTGGGCCCAAGTTAGAAGCAGAGCCTAAGGTGTAAATTATCGATAGTCCATATCTCGGAAACTATAAGAGATAATGCAATTTGGCAACCGGCAATGTAATTAGCATGCCGAATATTACTTGGAATGTGAATTGGAACGAAATCGCCAATAGATAAGACCATTTTACAATTTGGGATCAAGTTAGAAGCAGAGCCTAAGGTGTAAATTATTGATAGTCCATATCTCGGAAACTATAAGAGATAATGCAATTTCGCAATCGGCAATGTAATTAGCATGCCGAATATCACTTGGAATGTGAATTGGGACGAAATCGCCAATAGATAAGACCATTTTACAATTTGGGCCCAAGTTAGAAGCAGAGCCTAAGGTGAAAATTATCGATAGTCCATATCTCGGAAACTATAAGAGATAATGCAATTTGGCAACCGGCAATGTAATTAGCATGCCGAATATTACTTGGAATGTGAATTGGAACGAAATCGCCAATAGATAAGACCATTTTACAATTTGGGCCCAAGTTAGAAGCAGAGCCTAAGGTGTAAATTATCGAGAGTCCATATCTCGGAAACTATAAGAGATAATGCAATTTGGCAACCGGCAATGTAATTAGCATGCCGAATATTACTTGGAATGTGAATTGGAACGAAATCGCCAATAGATAAGACCATTTTACAATTTGGGCCCAAGTTAGAAGCAGAGCCTAAGGTGTAAATTATTGATAGTCCATATCTCGGAAACTATAAGAGATAATGCAATTTGGCAACCGGCAATGTAATTAGCATGCCGAATATTACTTGGAATGTGAATTGGAACGAAATCGCCAATAGATAAGACCATTTTACAATTTGGGCCCAAGTTAGAAGCAGAGCCTAAGGTGTAAATTATCGATAGGCCATATCTCGGAAACTATAAGAGATAATGCAATTTGGCAACCGGCAATGTAATTAGCATGCCGAATATTACTTGGAATGTGAATTGGAACGAAATCGCCAATAGGTAAGACCATTTTACAATTTGGGCCCAAGTTAGAAGCAGAGCCTAAGGTGTAAATTATCGATAGTCCATATCTCGGAAACTATAAGAGATAATTCAATTTGGCAACCGGCAATGTAATTAGCATGCCGAATATTACTTGGAATGTGAATTGGAACGAAATCGCCAATAGATAAGACCATTTTACAATTTGGGCCCAAGTTAGAAGCAGAGCCTAAGGTGTAAATTATCGATAGTCCATATCTCGGAAACTATAAGAGATAATGCAATTTGGCAACCGGCAATGTAATTAGCATGCCGAATATTACTTGGAATGTGAATTGGAACGAAATCGCCAATAGATAAGACCATTTTACAATTTGGGCCCAAGTTAGAAGCAGAGCCTAAGGTGTAAATTATCGATAGTCCATATCTCGGAAACTATAAGAGATAATGCAATTTGGCAACCGGCAATGTAATTAGCATGCCGAATATTACTTGGAATGTGAATTGGAACGAAATCGCCAATAGATAAGACCATTTTACAATTTGGGCCCAAGTTAGAAGCAGAGCCTAAGGTGTAAATTATCGATAGTCCATATCTCGGAAACTATAAGAGATAATGCAATTTGGCAACCGGCAATGTAATTAGCATGCCGAATATTAATTGGAATGTGAATTGGAACGAAATCGCCAATAGATAAGACCATTTTACAATTTGGGCCCAAGTTAGAAGCAGAGCCTAAGGTGTAAATTATCGATAGTCCATATCTCGGAAACTATAAGAGATAATGCAATTTGGCAACCGGCAATGTAATTAGCATACCGAATATTACTTGGAATGTGAATTGGAACGAAATCGCCAATAGGTAAGACCATTTTACAATTTGGGCCCAAGTTAAAAGCAGAGCCTATGGTGTAAATTATCGATAGTCCATATCTCGGAAACTATAAGAGATAATGCAATTTGGCAACCGGCAATGTAATGAGCATGCCCAATATTACTTGGAATGTGAATTGGAACGAAATCGCCAATAGATAAGACCATTTTACAATTTGGGCCCAAGTTAGAAGCAGAGCCTAAGGTGTAAATTATCGATAGTCCATATCTCGGAAACTATAAGAGATAATTCAATTTGGCAACCGGCAATGTAATTAGCATGCCGAATATTACTTTGAATGTGAATTGGAACGAAATCGCCAATAGATAAGACCATTTTACAATTTGGGCCCAAGTTAGAAGCAGAGCCTAAGGTGTAAATTATCGATAGTCCATATCTCGTAAACTATAAGAGATAATGCAATTTGGCAACCGGCAATGTAATTAGCATGCCGAATATTACTTGGAATGTGAATTGGAACGAAATCGCCAATAGATAAGACCATTTTACAATTTGGGCCCAAGTTAGAAGCAGAGCCTAAGGTGTAAATTATCGATAGGCCATATCTCGGAAACTATAAGAGATAATGCAATTTGGCAACCGGCAATGTAATTAGCATGCCGAATATTACTTGGAATGTGAATTGGAACGAAATCGCCAATAGGTAAGACCATTTTACAATTTGGGCCCAAGTTAGAAGCAGAGCCTAAGGTGTAAATTATCGATAGTCCATATCTCGGAAACTATAAGAGATAATTCAATTTGGCAACCGGCAATGTAATTAGCATGCCGAATATTACTTGGAATGTGAATTGGAACGAAATCGCCAATAGATAAGACCATTTTACAATTTGGGCCCAAGTTAGAAGCAGAGCCTAAGGTGTAAATTATCGATAGTCCATATCTCGGAAACTATAAGAGATAATGCAATTTGGCAACCGGTAATGTAATTAGCATGCCGAATATTACTAGGAATGTGAATTGGAACGAAATCGCCAATAGATAAGACCATTTTACAATTTGGGCCCAAGTTAGAAGCAGAGCCTAAGGTGTAAATTATCGATAGTCCATATCTCGGAAACTATAAGAGATAATGCAATTTGGCAACCGGCAATGTAATTAGCATGCCGAATATTAATTGGAATGTGAATTGGAACGAAATCGCCAATAGATAAGACCATTTTACAATTTGGGCCCAAGTTAGAAGCAGAGCCTAAGGTGTAAATTATCGATAGTCCATATCTCGGAAACTATAAGAGATAATGCAATTTGGCAACCGGCAATGTAATTAGCATGCCGAATATTACTTGGAATGTGAATTGGAACGAAATCGCCAATAGGTAAGACCATTTTACAATTTGGGCCCAAGTTAAAAGCAGAGCCTATGGTGTAAATTATCGATAGTCCATATCTCGGAAACTATAAGAGATAATGCAATTTGGCAACCGGCAATGTAATTAGCATGCCCAATATAACTTGGAATGTGAATTGGAACGAAATCGCCAATAGATAAGACCATTTTACAATTTGGGCCCAAGTTAGAAGCAGAGCCTAAGGTGTAAATTATCGATAGTCCATATCTCGGAAACTATAAGAGATAATGCAATTTGGCAACCGGCAATGTAATTAGCATGCCGAATATTACTTGGAATTTGAATTGGAACGAAATCGCCAATAGATAAGACCATTTTACAATTTGGGCCCAAGTTAGAAGCAGAGCCTAAGGTGTAAATTATCGATAGTCCATATCTCGGAAACTATAAGAGATAATGCAATTTGGCAACCGGCAATGTAATTAGCATGCCGAATATTACTTGGAATGTGAATTGGAACGGAATCGCCAATAGGTAAGACCATTTTACAATTTGGGCCCAAGTTAGAAGCAGAGCCTAAGGTGTAAATTATCGATAGTCCATATCTCGGAAACTATAAGAGATAATGCAATTTGGCAACCGGCAATGTAATTAGCATGCCGAATATTACTTGGAATGTGAATTGGAACGAAATCGCCAATAGATAAGACCATTTTACAATTTGGGCCCAAGTTAGAAGCAGAGCCTAAGGTGTAAATTATCGATAGTCCATATCTCGGAAACTATAAGAGATAATTCAATTTGGCAACCGGCAATGTAATTAGCATGCCGAATATTACTTGGAATGTGAATTGGAACGAAATCGCCAATAGATAAGACCATTTTACAATTTGGGCCCAAGTTAGAAGCAGAGCCTAAGGTGTAAATTATCGATAGTCCATATCTCGGAAACTATAAGAGATAATGCAATTTGGCAACCGGCAATGTAATTAGCATGCCGAATATTACTTGGAATGTGAATTGGAACGAAATCGCTAATAGATAAGGCCATTTTACAATTTGGGCCCAAGTTAGAAGCAGAGCCTATGGTGTAAATTATCGATAGTCCATATCTCGAAAACTATAAGAGATAATGCAATTTGGCAACCGGCAATGTAATTAGCATGCCGAATATTACTTGGAATGTGAATTGGAACGAAATCGCCAATAGATAAGACCATTTTACAATTTGGGCCCAAGTTAGAAGCAGAGTCTAAGGTGTAAATTATCGATAGTCCATATCTCGGAAACTATAAGAGATAATGCAATTTGGCAACCGGCAATGTAATTAGCATGCCGAATATAACTTGGAATGTGAATTGGAACGAAATCGCCAATAGATAAGACCATTTTACAATTTGGATCCAAGTTAGAAGCAGAGCCTAAGGTGTAAATTATTGATAGTCCATATCTCGGAAACTATAAGAGATAATGCAATTTCGCAACCGGCAATGTAATTAGCATGCCGAATATCACTTGGAATGTGAATTGGAACGAAATCGCCAATAGATAAGACGATTTTACAATTTGGGCCCAAGTTAGAAGCAGAGCCTAAGATGTAAATTATCGATAGTCCATATCTCGGAAACTATAAGAGATAATGCAATTTGGCAACCGGCAATGTAATTAGCATGCCGAATATTACTTGGAATGTGAATTGGAACGAAATCGCCAATAGATAAGACCATTTTACAATTTGGGCCCAAGTTAGAAGCAGAGCCTAAGGTGTAAATTATTGATAGTCCATATCTCGGAAACTATAAGAGATAATGCAATTTGGCAACCGGCAATGTAATTAGCATGCCGAATATTACTTGGAATGTGAATTGGAACGAAATCGCCAATAGATAAGACGATTTTACAATTTGGGCCCAAGTTAGAAGCAGAGCCTAAGATGTAAATTATCGATAGTCCATATCTCGGAAACTATAAGAGATAATGCAATTTGGCAACCGGCAATGTAATTAGCATGCCGAATATTACTTGGAATGTGAATTGGAACGAAATCGCCAATAGATAAGACCATTTTACAATTTGGGCCCAAGTTAGAAGCAGAGCCTAAGGTGTAAATTATCGATAGTCCATATCTCGGAAACTATAAGAGATAATGCAATTTGGCAACCGGCAATGTAATTAGCATGCCGAATATTACTTGGAATGTGAATTGGAACGAAATCGCCAATAGGTAAGACCATTTTACAATTTGGGCCCAAGTTAGAAGCAGAGCCTAAGGTGTAAATTATCGATAGTCCATATCTCTGAAACTATAAGAGATAATGCAATTTCGCAACCGGCAATGTAATTAGCATGCCGAATATTACTTGGAATGTGAATTGGGACGAAATCGCCAATAGATAAGGCCATTTTACAATTTGGGCCCAAGTTAGAAGCAGAGCCTAAGGTGTAAATTATCGATAGTCCATATCTCGGAAACTATAAGAGATAATGCAATTTGGCAACCGGCAATGAAATTAGCATGCCGAATATTACTTGGAATGTGAATTGGAACGAAATCGCCAATAGGTAAGACCATTTTACAATTTGGGCCCAAGTTAGAAGCAGAGCCTAAGGTGTAAATTATCGATAGTCCATATCTCGGAAACTATAAGAGATAATTCAATTTGGCAACCGGCAATGTAATTAGCATGCCGGATATTACTTGGAATGTGAATTGGAACGAAATCGCCAATAGATAAGACCATTTTACAATTTGGGCCCAAGTTAGAAGCAGAGCCTAAGGTGTAAATTACCGATAGTCCATATCTCGGAAACTATAAGAGATAATGCAATTTGGCAACCGGCAATGTAATTAGCATGCCGAATATTACTTGGAATGTGAATTGGAACGAAATCGCCAATAGATAAGACCATTTTACAATTTGGGCCCAAGTTAGAAGCAGAGCCTAAGGTGTAAATTATCGATAGTCCATATCTCGGAAACTATAAGAGATAATGCAATTTGGCAACCGGCAATGTAATTAGCATGCCGAATATTACTTGGAATGTGAATTGGAACGAAATCGCCAATAGATAAGACCATTTTACAATTTGGGCCCAAGTTAGAAGCAGAGCCTAAGGTGTAAATTATCGATAGTCCATATCTCGGAAACTATAAGAGATAATGCAATTTGGCAACCGGCAATGTAATTAGCATGCCGAATATTACTTGGAATGTGAATTGGAACGAAATCGCCAATAGATAAGACCATTTTACAATTTGGGCCCAAGTTAGAAGCAGAGCCTAAGGTGTAAATTATTGATAGTCCATATCTCGGAAACTATAAGAGTTAATGCAATTTCGCAACCGGCAATGTAATTAGCATGCCGAATATTACTTGGAATGTGAATTGGAACGAAATCGCCAATAGATAAGACCATTTTACAATTTGGGCCCAAGTTAGAAGCAGAGCCATATCTCGGAAACTATAAGAGATAATGCAATTTGGCAACCGGCAATGTAATTAGCATGCCGAATATTACTTGGAATGTGAATTGGAACGAAATCGCCAATAGATAAGGCCATTTTACAATTTGGGCCCAAGTTAGAAGCAGAGCCTAAGGTGTAAATTATCGATAGTCCATATCTCGGAAACTATAAGAGATAATGCAATTTGGCAACCGGCAATGAAATTAGCATGCCGAATATTACTTGGAATGTGAATTGGAACGAAATCGCCAATAGGTAAGACCATTTTACAATTTGGGCCCAAGTTAGAAGCAGAGCCTAAGGTGTAAATTATCGATAGTCCATATCTCGGAAACTATAAGAGATAATTCAATTTGGCAACCGGCAATGTAATTAGCATGCCGGATATTACTTGGAATGTGAATTGGAACGAAATCGCCAATAGATAAGACCATTTTACAATTTGGGCCCAAGTTAGAAGCAGAGCCTAAGGTGTAAATTACCGATAGTCCATATCTCGGAAACTATAAGAGATAATGCAATTTGGCAACCGGCAATGTAATTAGCATGCCGAATATTACTTGGAATGTGAATTGGAACGAAATCGCCAATAGATAAGACCATTTTACAATTTGGGCCCAAGTTAGAAGCAGAGCCTAAGGTGTAAATTATCGATAGTCCATATCTCGGAAACTATAAGAGATAATGCAATTTGGCAACCGGCAATGTAATTAGCATGCCGAATATTACTTGGAATGTGAATTGGAACGAAATCGCCAATAGATAAGACCATTTTACAATTTGGGCCCAAGTTAGAAGCAGAGCCTAAGGTGTAAATTATCGATAGTCCATATCTCGGAAACTATAAGAGATAATGCAATTTGGCAACCGGCAATGTAATTAGCATGCCGAATATTACTTGGAATGTGAATTGGAACGAAATCGCCAATAGATAAGACCATTTTACAATTTGGGCCCAAGTTAGAAGCAGAGCCTAAGGTGTAAATTATTGATAGTCCATATCTCGGAAACTATAAGAGTTAATGCAATTTCGCAACCGGCAATGTAATTAGCATGCCGAATATTACTTGGAGTGTGAATTGGAACGAAATCGCCAATAGATAAGACCATTTTACAATTTGGGCCCAAGTTAGAAGCAGAGCCTAAGGTGTAAATTATCGATAGTCCATATCTCGGAAACTATAAGAGATAATGCAATTTGGCAACCGGCAATGTAATTAGCATGCCGAATATTACTTGGAATGTGAATTGGAACGAAATCACCAATTGATAAGACCATTTTACAATTTGGGCCCAAGTTAGAAGCAGAGCCTAAGGTGTAAATTATCGATAGTCCATATCTCGGAAACTATAAGAGATAATGCAATTTGGCAACCGGCAATGTAATTAGCATGCCGAGTATTACCTGGAATGTGAATTGGAACGAAATCGCCAATAGATAAGACCATTTTACAATTTGGGCCCAAGTTAGAAACAGAGCCTAAGGTGTAAATTATCGATAGTCCATATCTCGGAAACTATAAGAGATAATGCAATTTGGCAACCGGCAATGTAATTAGCATGCCGAATATTACTTGGAATGTGAATTGGAACGAAATCGCCAATAGATAAGACCATTTTACAATTTGGGCCCAAGTTAGAAGCAGAGCCTAAGGTGTAAATTATCGATAGTCCATACCTCGGAAACTATAAGAGATAATGCAATTTGGCAACCGGCAATGTAATTAGCATGCCGAGTATTACCTGGAATGTGAATTGGAACGAAATCGCCAATAGATAAGACCATTTTACAATTTGGGCCCAAGTTAGAAGCAGAGCCTAAGGTGTAAATTATCGATAGTCCATATCTCGGAAACTATAAGAGATAATGCAATTTGGCAACCGGCAATGTAATTAGCATGCCGAATATTACTTGGAATGTGAATTGGAACGAAATCGCCAATAGATAAGACCATTTTACAATTTGGGCCCAAGTTAGAAGCAGAGCCTAAGGTGTAAATTATTGATAGTCCATATCTCGGAAACTATAAGAGATAATGCAATTTCGCAATCGGCAATGTAATTAGCATGCCGAATATCACTTGGAATGTGAATTGGGACGAAATCGCCAATAGATAAGACCATTTTACAATTTGGGTCCAAGTTAGAAGCAGAGCCTAAGGTGAAAATTATCGATAGTCCATATCCCGGAAACTATAAGAGATAATGCAATTTGGCAACCGGCAATGTAATTAGCATGCCGAATATTACTTGGAATGTGAATTGGAACGAAATCGCCAATAGATAAGACCATTTTACAATTTGGGCCCAAGTTAGAAGCAGAGCCTAAGGTGTAAATTATCGAGAGTCCATATCTCGGAAACTATAAGAGATAATGCAATTTGGCAACCGGCAATGTAATTAGCATGCCGAATATTACTTGGAATGTGAATTGGAACGAAATCGCTAATAGATAAGACCATTTTACAATTTGGGCCCAAGTTAGAAGCAGAGCCTAAGGTGTAAATTATCGATAGTCCATATCTCGGAAACTATAAGAGATAATGCAATTTGGCAACCGGCAATGTAATTAGCATGCCGAATATTACTTGGAATGTGAATTGGAACGAAATCGCCAATAGATAAGACCATTTTACAATTTGGGCCCAAGTTAGAAGCAGAGCCTAAGGTGTAAATTATCGATAGTCCATATCTCGGAAACTATAAGAGATAATGCAATTTGGCAACCGGCAATGTAATTAGCATGCCGAATATTACTTGGAATGTGAATTGGAACGAAATCGCCAATAGATAAGACCATTTTACAATTTGGGCCCAAGTTAGAAGCAGAGCCTAAGGTGTATATTATCGATAGTCCATATCTCGGAAACTATAAGAGATAATGCAATTTGGCAACCGGCAATGTAATTAGCATGCCGAATATTAATTGGAATGTGAATTGGAACGAAATCGCCAATAGATAAGACCATTTTACAATTTGGGCCCAAGTTAGAAGCAGAGCCTAAGGTGTAAATTATCGATAGTCCATATCTCGGAAACTATAAGAGATAATGCAATTTGGCAACCGGCAATGTAATTAGCATGCCGAATATTAATTGGAATGTGAATTGGAACGAAATCGCCAATAGATAAGACCATTTTACAATTTGGGCCCAAGTTAGAAGCAGAGCCTAAGGTGTAAATTATCGATAGTCCATATCTCGGAAACTATAAGAGATAATGCAATTTGGCAACCGGCAATGTAATTAGCATGCCGAATATTACTTGGAATGTGAATTGGAACGAAATCGCCAATAGGTAAGACCATTTTACAATTTGGGCCCAAGTTAAAAGCAGAGCCTATGGTGTAAATTATCGATAGTCCATATCTCGGAAACTATAAGAGATAATGCAATTTGGCAACCGGCAATGTAATTAGCATGCCCAATATTACTTGGAATGTGAATTGGAACGAAATCGCCAATAGATAAGACCATTTTACAATTTGGGCCCAAGTTAGAAGCAGAGCCTAAGGTGTAAATTATCGATAGTCCATATCTCGGAAACTATAAGAGATAATTCAATTTGGCAACCGGCAATGTAATTAGCATGCCGAATATTACTTGGAATGTGAATTGGAACGAAATCGCCAATAGATAAGACCATTTTACAATTTGGGCCCAAGTTAGAAGCAGAGCCTAAGGTGTAAATTATCGATAGTCCATATCTCGGAAACTATAAGAGATAATGCAATTTGGCAACCGGCAATGTAATTAGCATGCCGAATATTACTTGGAATGTGAATTGGAACGAAATGGCCAATAGATAAGACCATTTTACAATTTGGGCATAAGTTAGAAGCAGAGCCTAAGGTGTAAATTATCGATAGTCCATATCTCGAAAACTATAAGAGATAATGCAATTTGGCAACCGGCAATGTAATTAGCATGCCGAATATTACTTGGAATGTGAATTGGAACGAAATCGCCAATAGATAAGACCATTTTACAATTTGGGCCCAAGTTAGAAGGAGAGCCTAAGGTGTAAATTATCGATAGTCCATATCTCGGAAACTATAAGAGATAATGCAATTTGGCAACCGGCAATGTAATTAGCATGCCGAATTTTACTTGGAATGTGAATTGGAACGAAATCGCCAATAGATAAGACCATTTTACAATTTGGGCCCAAGTTAGAAGCAGAGCCTAAGGTGTAAATTATCGATAATCCATATCTCGGAAACTATAAGAGATAATGCAATTTGGCAACCGGCAATGTAATTAGCATGCCGAATATTACTTGGAATGTGAATTGGAACGAAATCGCCAATAGATAAGACCATTTTACAATTTGGGCCCAAGTTAGAAGCAGAGCCTAAGGTGTAAATTATTGATAGTCCATATCTCGGAAACTATAAGAGATAATGCAATTTCGCAACCGGCAATGTAATTAGCATGCCGAATATTACTTGGAGTGTGAATTGGAACGAAATCGCCAATAGATAAGACCATTTTACAATTTGGGCCCAAGTTAGAAGCAGAGCCTAAGGTGTAAATTATCGATAGTCGATATCTCGGAAACTATAAGAGATAATGCAATTTGGCAACCGGCAATGTAATTAGCATGCCGAATATTACTTGGAATGTGAATTGGAACGAAATCGCCAATAGATAAGGCCATTTTACAATTTGGGCCCAAGTTAGAAGCAGAGCCTAAGGTGTAAATTATCGATACTCCATATCTCGGAAACTATAAGAGATAATGCAATTTGGCAACCGGCAATGTAATTAGCATGCCGAATATTACTTGGAATGTGAATTGGAACGAAATCGCCAATAGATAAGACCATTTTACAATTTGGGCCCAAGTTAGAAGCAGAGCTTAAGGTGTAAATTATCGATAGTCCATATCTCGGAAACTATAAGAGATAATGCAATTTGGCAACCGGCAATGTAATTAGCATGCCGAATATTACTTGGAATGTGAATTGGAACGAAATCGCCAATAGATAAGACCATTTTACAATTTGGGCCCAAGTTAGAAGCAGAGCCTAAGGTGTAAATTATCGATAGTCCATATCTCGGAAACTATAAGAGATAATGCAATTTGGCAACCGGCAATGTAATTAGCATGCCGAATATTACTTGGAATGTGAATTGGAACGAAATCGCCAATAGATAAGACCATTTTACAATTTGGGCCCAAGTTAGAAGCAGAGCCTAAGGTGTAAATTATCGATAGTCCATATCTCGGAAACTATAAGAGATAATGCAATTTGGCAACCGGCAATGTAATTAGCATGCCGAATATTACTTGGAATGTGAATTGGAACGAAATCGCCAATAGATAAGACCATTTTACAATTTGGGCCCAAGTTAGAAGCAGAGCCTAAGGTGTAAATTATCGATAGTCCATATCTCGGAAACTATAAGAGATAATGCAATTTGGCAACCGGCAATGTAATTAGCATGCCGAATATTACTTGGAATGTGAATTGGAACGAAATCGCCAATAGATAAGACCATTTTACAATTTGGGCCCAAGTTAGAAGCAGAGCCTAAGGTGTAAATTATCGATAGTCTATATCTCGGAAACTATAAGAGATAATGCAATTTGGCAACCGGCAATGTAATTAGCATGCCGAATATTACTTGGAATGTGAATTGGAACGAAATCGCCAATAGATAAGACCATTTTACAATTTGGGCCCAAGTTAGAAGCAGAGCCTAAGGTGTAAATTATCGATAGTCCATATCTCGGAAACTATAAGAGATAATGCAATTTGGCAACCGGCAATGTAATTAGCATGCCGAATATTACTTGGAATGTGAATTGGAACGAAATCGCCAATAGGTAAGACCATTTTACAATTTGGGCCCAAGTTAGAAGCAGAGCCTAAGGTGTAAATTATCGATAGTCCATATCTCGGAAACTATAAGAGATAATTCAATTTGGCAACCGGCAATGTAATTAGCATGCCGAATATTACTTGGAATGTGAATTGGAACGAAATCGCCAATAGATAAGACCATTTTACAATTTGGGCCCAAGTTAGAAGCAGAGCCTAAGGTGTAAATTATCGATAGTCCATATCTCGGAAACTATAAGAGATAATGCAATTTGGCAACTGGCAATGTAATTAGCATGCCGAATATTACTTGGAATGTGAATTGGAACGAAATCGCCAATCGATAAGACCATTTTACAATTTGGGCCCAAGTTAGAAGCAGAGCATAAGGTGTAAATTATCGATAGTCCATATCTCGGAAACTATAAGAGATAATGCAATTAGGCAACCGGCAATGTAATTAGCATGCCGAATATTACATGGAATGTGAATTGGAACGGAATCGCCAATAGATAAGACCATTTTACAATTTGGGCCCAAGTTAGAAGCAGAGCCTAAGGTGTAAATTATCGATAGTCCATATCTCGGAAACTATAAGAGATAATGCAATTTGGCAACCGGCAATGTAATTAGCATGCCGAATATTAATTGGAATGTGAATTGGAACGAAATCGCCAATAGATAAGACCATTTTACAATTTGGGCCCAAGTTAGAAGCAGAGCCTAAGGTGTAAATTATCGATAGTCCATATCTCGGAAACTATAAGAGATAATGCAATTTGGCAACCGGCAATGTAATTAGCATGCCGAATATTACTTGGAATGTGAATTGGAACGAAATCGCCAATAGGTAAGACCATTTTACAATTTGGGCCCAAGTTAGAAGCAGAGCCTAAGGTGTAAATTATCGAGAGTCCATATCTCGGAAACTATAAGAGATAATTCAATTTGGCAACCGGCAATGTAATTAGCATGCCGAATATTACTTGGAATGTGAATTGGAACGAAATCGCCAATAGATAAGACCATTTTACAATTTGGGCCCAAGTTAGAAGCAGAGCCTAAGGTGTAAATTATTGATAGTCCATATGTCGGAAACTATAAGAGATAATGCAATTTGGCAACCGGCAATGTAATTAGCATGCCGAATATTACTTGGAATGTGAATTGGAACGAAATCGCCAATAGAAAAGACCATTTTACAATTTGGGCCCAAGTTAGAAGCAGAGCCTAAGGTGTAAATTATCGATAGTCCATATCTCGGAAACTATAAGAGATAATGCAATTTGGCAACCGGCAATGTAATTAGCATGCCGAATATTACTTGGAATATGAATTGGAACGAAATCGCCAATAGATAAGACCATTTTACAATTTGGGCCCAAGTTAGAAGCAGAGCCTAAGGTGTAAATTATCGATAGTCCATATCTCGGAAACTATAAGTGGTAATGCAATTTGGCAACCGGCAATGTAATTAGCATGCCGAATATTACTTGGAATGTGAATTGGAACGAAATCGCCAATAGAGAAGACCATTTTACAATTTGGGCCCAAGTTAGAAGCAGAGCCTAAGGTGTAAATTATCGATAGTCCATATCTCGGAAACTATAAGAGATAATGCAATTTGGCAACCGGCAATGTAATTAGCATGCCAAATATTACTTGGAATGTGAATTGGAACGAAATCGCCAATAGATAAGACCATTTTACAACTTGGGCCCAAGTTAGAAGCAGAGCCTAAGGTGTAAATTATCGATAGTCCATATCTCGGAAACTATAAGAGATAATGCAATTTGGCAACCGGCAATGTAATTAGCATGCCGAATATCACTTGGAATGTGAATTGGGACGAAATCGCCAATAGATAAGACCATTTTACAATTTGGGCCCAAGTTAGAAGCAGAGCCTAAGGTGTAAATTATCGATAGTCCATATCTCGGAAACTATAAGAGATAATTCAATTTGGCAACCGGCAATGTAATTAGCATGCCGAATATTACTTGGAATGTGAATTGGAACGAAATCGCCAATAGATAAGACCATTTTACAATTTGGGCCCAAGTTAGAAGCAGAGCCTAAGGTGTAAATTATCGATAGTCCATATCTCGGAAACTATAAGAGATAATGCAATTTGGCAACCGGCAATGTAATTAGCATGCCGAATATTACTTGGAATGTGAATTGGAACGAAATCGCCAATAGGTAAGACCATTTTACAATTTGGGCCCAAGTTAGAAGCAGAGCCTAAGGTGTAAATTATCGATAGTCCATATCTCGGAAACTATAAGAGATAATGCAATTTGGCAACCGGCAATGTAATTAGCATGCCGAATATTACTTGGAGTGTGAATTGGAACGAAATCGCCAATAGATAAGACCATTTTACAATTTGGGCCCAAGTTAGAAGCAGAGCCTAAGGTGTAAATTATCGATAGTCCATATCTCGGAAACTATAAGAGATAATGCAATTTGGCAACCGGCAATGTAATTAGCATGCCGAATATTACTTGGAATGTGAATTGGAACGGAATCGCCAATAGATAAGACCATTTTACAATTTGGGCCCAAGTTAGAAGCAGAGCCTAAGGTGTAAATTATCGATAGTCCATATCTCGGAAACTATAAGAGATAATGCAATTTGGCAACCATCAATGTAATTAGCATGCCGAATATTAATTGGAATGTGAATTGGAACGAAATCGCCAATAGATAAGACCATTTTACAATTTGGGCCCAAGTTAGAAGCAGAGCCTAAGGTGTAAATTATCGATAGTCCATATCTCGGAAACTATAAGAGATAATGCAATTTGGCAACCGGCAATGTAATTAGCATGCCGAATATTACTTGGAATGTGAATTGGAACGAAATCGCCAATAGGTAAGACCATTTTACAATTTGGGCCCAAGTTAGAAGCAGAGCCTAAGGTGTAAATTATCGATAGTCCATATCTCGGAAACTATAAGAGATAATTCAATTTGGCAACCGGCAATGTAATTAGCATGCCGAATATTACTTGGAATGTGAATTGGAACGAAATCGCCAATAGATAAGACCATTTTACAATTTGGGCCCAAGTTAGAAGCAGAGCCTAAGGTGTAAATTATTGATAGTCCATATCTCGGAAACTATAAGAGATAATGCAATTTGGCAACCGGCAATGTAATTAGCATGCCGAATATTACTTGGAATGTGAATTGGAACGAAATCGCCAATAGAGAAGACCATTTTACAATTTGGGCCCAAGTTAGAAGCAGAGCCTAAGGTGTAAAATATCGATAGTCCATATCTCGGAAACTATAAGAGATAATGCAATTTGGCAACCGGCAATGTAATTAGCATGCCGAATATTACTTGGAATGTGAATTGGAACGAAATCGCCAATAGATAAGACCATTTTACAATTTGGGCCCAAGTTAGAAGCAGAGCCTAAGGTGTAAATTATCGATAGTCCATATCTCGGAAACTATAAGAGATAATGCAATTTGGCAACCGGCAATGTAATTAGCATGCCGAATATTACTTGGAATGTGAATTGGATCGAAATCGCCAATAGATAAGACCATTTTACAATTTGGGCCCAAGTTAGAAGCAGAGCCTAAGGTGTAAATTACCGATAGTCCATATCTCGGAAACTATAAGAGATAATGCAATTTGGCAACCGGCAATGTAATTAGCATGCCGAATATTACTTGGAATGTGAATTGGAACGAAATCGCCAATAGATAAGACGATTTTACAATTTGGGCCCAAGTTAGAAGCAGAGCCTAAGGTGTAAATTATCGATAGTCCATATCTCGGAAACTATAAGAGATAATGCAATTTGGCAACCGGCAATGTAATTAGCATGCCGAATATTACTTGGAATGTGAATTGGAACGAAATCGCCAATAGATAAGACCATTTTACAATTTGGGCCCAAGTTAGAAGCAGAGCCTAAGGTGTAAATTATCGATAGTCCATATCTCGGAAACTATAAGAGATAATTCAATTTGGCAACCGGCAATGTAATTAGCATGCCGAATATTACTTGGAATGTGAATTGGAACGAAATCGCCAATAGATAAGGCCATTTTACAATTTGGGCCCAAGTTAGAAGCAGAGCCTAAGGTGTAAATTATCGATAGTCCATATCTCGGAAACTATAAGAGATAATGCAATTTGGCAACCGGCAATGTAATTAGCATGCCGAATATTACTTGGAATGTGAATTGGAACGAAATCACCAATAGATAAGACCATTTTACAATTTGGGCCCAAGTTAGAAGCAGAGCCTAAGGTGTAAATTATCGATAGTCCATATCTCGGAAACTATAAGAGATAATGCAATTTGGCAACCGGCAATGTAATTAGCATGCCGAATATTAATTGGAATGTGAATTGGAACGAAATCGCCAATAGATAAGACCATTTTACAATTTGGGCCCAAGTTAGAAGTAGAGCCTAAGGTGTAAATTATCGATAGTCCATATCTCGGAAACTACAAGAGATAATGCAATTTGGCAACCGGCAATGTAATTAGCATGCCGAATATTACTTGGAATGTGAATTGGAACGAAATCGCCAATAGGTAAGACCATTTTACAATTTGGGCCCAAGTTAGAAGCAGAGCCTAAGGTGTAAATTATCGATAGTCCATATCTCGGAAACTATAAGAGATAATGCAATTTGGCAAACGGCAATGTAATTAGCATGCCGAATATTACTTGGAATGTGAATTGGAACGAAATGGCCAATAGATAAGACCATTTTACAATTTGGGCATAAGTTAGAAGCAGAGCCTAAGGTGTAAATTATCGATAGTCCATATCTCGGAAACTATAAGAGGTAATGCAATTTGGCAACCGGCAATGTAATTAGCATGCCGAATATTACTTGGAATGTGAATTGGAACGAAATCGCCAATAGAGAAGACCATTATACAATTTGGGCCCAAGTTAGAAGCAGAGCCTAAGGTGTAAATTATCGATAGTCCATATCTCGGAAACTATAAGAGATAATGCAATTTGGCAACCGGCAATGTAATTAGCATGCCGAATATTACTTGGAATGTGAATTGGAACGAAATCGCCAATAGATAAGACCATTTTACAATTTGGGCCCAAGTTAGAAGCAGAGCCTAAGGTGTAAATTATCGATAGTCCATATCTCGGAAACTATAAGAGATAATGCAATTTGGCAACCGGCAATGTAATTAGCATGCCGAATATTACTTGGAATGTGAATTGGAACGAAATCGCCAATAGATAAGACCATTTTACAATTTGGGCCCAAGTTAGAAGCAGAGCCTAAGGTGTAAATTATCGATAATCCATATCTCGGAAACTATAAGAGATAATGCAATTTGGCAACCGGCAATGTAATTAGCATGCCGAATATTACTTGGAATGTGAATTGGAACGAAATCGCCAATAGATAAGACCATTTTACAATTTGGGCCCAAGTTAGAAGCAGAGCCTAAGGTGTAAATTATTGATAGTCCATATCTCGGAAACTATAAGAGATAATGCAATTTCGCAACCGGCAATGTAATTAGCATGCCGAATATTACTTGGAGTGTGAATTGGAACAAAATCGCCAATAGATAAGACCATTTTACAATTTGGGCCCAAGTTAGAAGCAGAGCCTAAGGTGTAAATTATCGATAGTCCATATCTCGGAAACTATAAGAGATAATGCAATTTGGCAACCGGCAATGTAATTAGCATGCCGAATATTACTTGGAATGTGAATTGGAACGAAATCGCCAATAGATAAGGCCATTTTACAATTTGGGCCCAAGTTAGAAGCAGAGCCTAAGGTGTAAATTATCGATACTCCATATCTCGGAAACTATAAGAGATAATGCAATTTGGCAACCGGCAATGTAATTAGCATGCCGAATATTACTTGGAATGTGAATTGGAACGAAATCGCCAATAGGTAAGACCATTTTACAATTTGGGCCCAAGTTAGAAGCAGAGCCTAAGGTGTAAATTATCGATAGTCCATATCTCGGAAACTATAAGAGATAATTCAATTTGGCAACCGGCAATGTAATTAGCATGCCGAATATTACTTGGAATGTGAATTGGAACGAAATCGCCAATAGATAAGACCATTTTACAATTTGGGCCCAAGTTAGAAGCAGAGCCTAAGGTGTAAATTATCGATAGTCCATATCTCGGAAACTATAAGAGATAATGCAATTTGGCAACTGGCAATGTAATTAGCATGCCGAATATTACTTGGAATGTGAATTGGAACGAAATCGCCAATAGATAAGACCATTTTACAATTTGGGCCCAAGTTAGAAGCAGAGCATAAGGTGTAAATTATCGATAGTCCATATCTCGGAAACTATAAGAGATAATGCAATTAGGCAACCGGCAATGTAATTAGCATGCCGAATATTACATGGAATGTGAATTGGAACGGAATCGCCAATAGATAAGACCATTTTACAATTTGGGCCCAAGTTAGAAGCAGAGCCTAAGGTGTAAATTATCGATAGTCCATATCTCGGAAACTATAAGAGATAATGCAATTTGGCAACCGGCAATGTAATTAGCATGCCGAATATTAATTGGAATGTGAATTGGAACGAAATCGCCTATAGATAAGACCATTTTACAATTTGGGCCCAAGTTAGAAGCAGAGCCTAAGGTGTAAATTATCGATAGTCCATATCTCGGAAACTATAAGAGATAATGCAATTTGGCAACCGGCAATGTAATTAGCATGCCGAATATTACTTGGAATGTGAATTGGAACGAAATCGCCAATAGGTAAGACCATTTTACAATTTGGGCCCAAGTTAGAAGCAGAGCCTAAGGTGTAAATTATCGAGAGTCCATATCTCGGAAACTATAAGAGATAATTCAATTTGGCAACCGGCAATGTAATTAGCATGCCGAATATTACTTGGAATGTGAATTGGAACGAAATCGCCAATAGATAAGACCATTTTACAATTTGGGCCCAAGTTAGAAGCAGAGCCTAAGGTGTAAATTATTGATAGTCCATATGTCGGAAACTGTAAGAGATAATGCAATTTGGCAACCGGCAATGTAATTAGCATGCCGAATATTACTTGGAATGTGAATTGGAACGAAATCGCCAATAGAAAAGACCATTTTACAATTTGGGCCCAAGTTAGAAGCAGAGCCTAAGGTGTAAATTATCGATAGTCCATATCTCGGAAACTATAAGAGATAATGCAATTTGGCAACCGGCAATGTAATTAGCATGCCGAATATTACTTGGAATATGAATTGGAACGAAATCGCCAATAGAGAAGACCATTTTACAATTTGGGCCCAAGTTAGAAGCAGAGCCTAAGGTGTAAATTATCGATAGTCCATATCTCGGAAACTATAAGAGATAATGCAATTTGGCAACCGGCAATGTAATTAGCATGCCGAATATTACTTGGAATGTGAATTGGAACGAAATCGCCAATAGATAAGACCATTTTACAACTTGGGCCCAAGTTAGAAGCAGAGCCTAAGGTGTAAATTATCGATAGTCCATATCTCGGAAACTATAAGAGATAATGCAATTTGGCAACCGGCAATGTAATTAGCATGCCGAATATCACTTGGAATGTGAATTGGAACGAAATCGCCAATAGATAAGACCATTTTACAATTTGGGCCCAAGTTAGAAGCAGAGCCTAAGGTGTAAATTATCGATAGTCCATACCTCGGAAACTATAAGAGATAATGCAATTTGGCAACCGGCAATGTAATTAGCATGCCGAGTATTACCTGGAATGTGAATTGGAACGAAATCGCCAATAGATAAGACCATTTTACAATTTGGGCCCAAGTTAGAAGCAGAGCCTAAGGTGTAAATTATCGATAGTCCATATCTCGGAAACTATAAGAGATAATGCAATTTGGCAACCGGCAATGTAATTAGCATGCCGAATATTACTTGGAATGTGAATTGGAACGAAATCGCCAATAGATAAGACCATTTTACAATTTGGGCCCAAGTTAGAAGCAGAGCCTAAGGTGTAAATTATTGATAGTCCATATCTCGGAAACTATAAGAGATAATGCAATTTCGCAATCGGCAATGTAATTAGCATGCCGAATATCACTTGGAATGTGAATTGGGACGAAATCGCCAATAGATAAGACCATTTTACAATTTGGGTCCAAGTTAGAAGCAGAGCCTAAGGTGAAAATTATCGATAGTCCATATCTCGGAAACTATAAGAGATAATGCAATTTGGCAACCGGCAATGTAATTAGCATGCCGAATATTACTTGGAATGTGAATTGGAACGAAATCGCCAATAGATAAGACCATTTTACAATTTGGGCCCAAGTTAGAAGCAGAGCCTAAGGTGTAAATTATCGAGAGTCCATATCTCGGAAACTATAAGAGATAATGCAATTTGGCAACCGGCAATGTAATTAGCATGCCGAATATTACTTGGAATGTGAATTGGAACGAAATCGCTAATAGATAAGACCATTTTACAATTTGGGCCCAAGTTAGAAGCAGAGCCTAAGGTGTAAATTATCGATAGTCCATATCTCGGAAACTATAAGAGATAATGCAATTTGGCAACCGGCAATGTAATTAGCATGCCGAATATTACTTGGAATGTGAATTGGAACGAAATCGCCAATAGATAAGACCATTTTACAATTTGGGCCCAAGTTAGAAGCAGAGCCTAAGGTGTAAATTATCGATAGTCCATATCTCGGAAACTATAAGAGATAATGCAATTTGGCAACCGGCAATGTAATTAGCATGCCGAATATTACTTGGAATGTGAATTGGAACGAAATCGCCAATAGATAAGACCATTTTACAATTTGGGCCCAAGTTAGAAGCAGAGCCTAAGGTGTAAATTATCGATAGTCCATATCTCGGAAACTATAAGAGATAATGCAATTTGGCAACCGGCAATGTAATTAGCATGCCGAATATTAATTGGAATGTGAATTGGAACGAAATCGCCAATAGATAAGACCATTTTACAATTTGGGCCCAAGTTAGAAGCAGAGCCTAAGGTGTAAATTATCGATAGTCCATATCTCGGAAACTATAAGAGATAATGCAATTTGGCAACCGGCAATGTAATTAGCATGCCGAATATTAATTGGAATGTGAATTGGAACGAAATCGCCAATAGATAAGACCATTTTACAATTTGGGCCCAAGTTAGAAGCAGAGCCTAAGGTGTAAATTATCGATAGTCCATATCTCGGAAACTATAAGAGATAATGCAATTTGGCAACCGGCAATGTAATTAGCATGCCGAATATTACTTGGAATGTGAATTGGAACGAAATCGCCAATAGGTAAGACCATTTTACAATTTGGGCCCAAGTTAAAAGCAGAGCCTATGGTGTAAATTATCGATAGTCCATATCTCGGAAACTATAAGAGATAATGCAATTTGGCAACCGGCAATGTAATTAGCATGCCCAATATTACTTGGAATGTGAATTGGAACGAAATCGCCAATAGATAAGACCATTTTACAATTTGGGCCCAAGTTAGAAGCAGAGCCTAAGGTGTAAATTATCGATTGTCCATATCTCGGAAACTATAAGAGATAATTCAATTTGGCAACCGGCAATGTAATTAGCATGCCGAATATTACTTGGAATGTGAATTGGAACGAAATCGCCAATAGATAAGACCATTTTACAATTTGGGCCCAAGTTAGAAGCAGAGCCTAAGGTGTAAATTATCGATAGTCCATATCTCGGAAACTATAAGAGATAATGCAATTTGGCAACCGGCAATGTAATTAGCATGCCGAATATTACTTGGAATGTGAATTGGAACGAAATGGCCAATAGATAAGACCATTTTACAATTTGGGCATAAGTTAGAAGCAGAGCCTAAGGTGTAAATTATCGATAGTCCATATCTCGGAAACTATAAGAGATAATGCAATTTGGCAACCGGCAATGTAATTAGCATGCCGAATATTACTTGGATTGTGAATTGGAACGAAATCGCCAATAGATAAGACCATTTTACAATTTGGGCCCAAGTTAGAAGGAGAGCCTAAGGTGTAAATTATCGATAGTCCATATCTCGGAAACTATAAGAGATAATGCAATTTGGCAACCGGCAATGTAATTAGCATGCCGAATTTTACTTGGAATGTGAATTGGAACGAAATCACCAATAGATAAGACCATTTTACAATTTGGGCCCAAGTTAGAAGCAGAGCCTAAGGTGTAAATTATCGATAATCCATATCTCGGAAACTATAAGAGATAATGCAATTTGGCAACCGGCAATGTAATTAGCATGCCGAATATTACTTGGAATGTGAATTGGAACGAAATCGCCAATAGATAAGACCATTTTACAATTTGGGCCCAAGTTAGAAGCAGAGCCTAAGGTGTAAATTATTGATAGTCCATATCTCGGAAACTATAAGAGATAATGCAATTTCGCAACCGGCAATGTAATTAGCATGCCGAATATTACTTGGAGTGTGAATTGGAACGAAATCGCCAATAGATAAGACCATTTTACAATTTGGGCCCAAGTTAGAAGCAGAGCCTAAGGTGTAAATTATCGATAGTCCATATCTCGGAAACTATAAGAGATAATGCAATTTGGCAACCGGCAATGTAATTAGCATGCCGAATATTACTTGGAATGTGAATTGGAACGAAATCGCCAATAGATAAGGCCATTTTACAATTTGGGCCCAAGTTAGAAGCAGAGCCTAAGGTGTAAATTATCGATACTCCATATCTCGGAAACTATAAGAGATAATGCAATTTGGCAACCGGCAATGTAATTAGCATGCCGAATATTACTTAGAATGTGAATTGGAACGAAATCGCCAATAGATAAGACCATTTTACAATTTGGGCCCAAGTTAGAAGCAGAGCTTAAGGTGTAAATTATCGATAGTCCATATCTCGGAAACTATAAGAGATAATGCAATTTGGCAACCGGTAATGTAATTAGCATGCCGAATATTACTTGGAATGTGAATTGGAACGAAATCGCCAATAGATAAGACCATTTTACAATTTGGGCCCAAGTTAGAAGCAGAGCCTAAGGTGTAAATTATCGATAGTCCATATCTCGGAAACTATAAGAGATAATGCAATTTGGCAACCGGCAATGTAATTAGCATGCCGAATATTACTTGGAATGTGAATTGGAACGAAATCGCCAATAGATAAGACCATTTTACAATTTGGGCCCAAGTTAGAAGCAGAGCCTAAGGTGTAAATTATCGATAGTCCATATCTCGGAAACTATAAGAGATAATGCAATTTGGCAACCGGCAATGTAATTAGCATGCCGAATATTACTTGGAATGTGAATTGGAACGAAATCGCCAATAGATAAGACCATTTTACAATTTGGGCCCAAGTTAGAAGCAGAGCCTAAGGTGTAAATTATCGATAGTCCATATCTCGGAAACTATAAGAGATAATGCAATTTGGCAACCGGCAATGTAATTAGCATGCCGAATATTACTTGGAATGTGAATTGGAACGAAATCGCCAATAGATAAGACCATTTTACAATTTGGGCCCAAGTTAGAAGCAGAGCCTAAGGTGTAAATTATCGATAGTCTATATCTCGGAAACTATAAGAGATAATGCAATTTGGCAACCGGCAATGTAATTAGCATGCCGAATATTACTTGGAATGTGAATTGGAACGAAATCGCCAATAGATAAGACCATTTTACAATTTGGGCCCAAGTTAGAAGCAGAGCCTAAGGTGTAAATTATCGATAGTCCATATCTCGGAAACTATAAGAGATAATGCAATTTGGCAACCGGCAATGTAATTAGCATGCCGAATATTACTTGGAATGTGAATTGGAACGAAATCGCCAATAGGTAAGACCATTTTACAATTTGGGCCCAAGTTAGAAGCAGAGCCTAAGGTGTAAATTATCGATAGTCCATATCTCGGAAACTATAAGAGATAATTCAATTTGGCAACCGGCAATGTAATTAGCATGCCGAATATTACTTGGAATGTGAATTGGAACGAAATCGCCAATAGATAAGACCATTTTACAATTTGGGCCCAAGTTAGAAGCAGAGCCTAAGGTGTAAATTATCGATAGTCCATATCTCGGAAACTATAAGAGATAATGCAATTTGGCAACTGGCAATGTAATTAGCATGCCGAATATTACTTGGAATGTGAATTGGAACGAAATCGCCAATAGATAAGACCATTTTACAATTTGGGCCCAAGTTAGAAGCAGAGCATAAGGTGTAAATTATCGATAGTCCATATCTCGGAAACTATAAGAGATAATGCAATTAGGCAACCGGCAATGTAATTAGCATGCCGAATATTACATGGAATGTGAATTGGAACGGAATCGCCAATAGATAAGACCATTTTACAATTTGGGCCCAAGTTAGAAGCAGAGCCTAAGGTGTAAATTATCGATAGTCCATATCTCGGAAACTATAAGAGATAATGCAATTTGGCAACCGGCAATGTAATTAGCATGCCGAATATTAATTGGAATGTGAATTGGAACGAAATCGCCAATAGATAAGACCATTTTACAATTTGGGCCCAAGTTAGAAGCAGAGCCTAAGGTGTAAATTATCGATAGTCCATATCTCGGAAACTATAAGAGATAATGCAATTTGGCAACCGGCAATGTAATTAGCATGCCGAATATTACTTGGAATGTGAATTGGAACGAAATCGCCAATAGGTAAGACCATTTTACAATTTGGGCCCAAGTTAGAAGCAGAGCCTAAGGTGTAAATTATCGAGAGTCCATATCTCGGAAACTATAAGAGATAATTCAATTTGGCAACCGGCAATGTAATTAGCATGCCGAATATTACTTGGAATGTGAATTGGAACGAAATCGCCAATAGATAAGACCATTTTACAATTTGGGCCCAAGTTAGAAGCAGAGCCTAAGGTGTAAATTATTGATAGTCCATATGTCGGAAACTATAAGAGATAATGCAATTTGGCAACCGGCAATGTAATTAGCATGCCAAATATTACTTGGAATGTGAATTGGAACGAAATCGCCAATAGATAAGACCATTTTACAACTTGGGCCCAAGTTAGAAGCAGAGCCTAAGGTGTAAATTATCGATAGTCCATATCTCGGAAACTATAAGAGATAATGCAATTTGGCAACCGGCAATGTAATTAGCATGCCGAATATCACTTGGAATGTGAATTGGGACGAAATCGCCAATAGATAAGACCATTTTACAATTTGGGCCCAAGTTAGAAGCAGAGCCTAAGGTGTAAATTATCGATAGTCCATATCTCGGAAACTATAAGAGATAATTCAATTTGGCAACCGGCAATGTAATTAGCATGCCGAATATTACTTGGAATGTGAATTGGAACGAAATCGCCAATAGATAAGACCATTTTACAATTTGGGCCCAAGTTAGAAGCAGAGCCTAAGGTGTAAATTATCGAGAGTCCATATCTCGGAAACTATAAGAGATAATTCAATTTGGCAACCGGCAATGTAATTAGCATGCCGAATATTACTTGGAATGTGAATTGGAACGAAATCGCCAATAGATAAGACCATTTTACAATTTGGGCCCAAGTTAGAAGCAGAGCCTAAGGTGTAAATTATTGATAGTCCATATGTCGGAAACTATAAGAGATAATGCAATTTGGCAACCGGCAATGTAATTAGCATGCCGAATATTACTTGGAATGTGAATTGGAACGAAATCGCCAATAGAAAAGACCATTTTACAATTTGGGCCCAAGTTAGAAGCAGAGCCTAAGGTGTAAATTATCGATAGTCCATATCTCGGAAACTATAAGAGATAATGCAATTTGGCAACCGGCAATGTAATTAGCATGCCGAATATTACTTGGAATATGAATTGGAACGAAATCGCCAATAGATAAGACCATTTTACAATTTGGGCCCAAGTTAGAAGCAGAGCCTAAGGTGTAAATTATCGATAGTCCATATCTCGGAAACTATAAGTGGTAATGCAATTTGGTAACCGGCAATGTAATTAGCATGCCGAATATTACTTGGAATGTGAATTGGAACGAAATCGCCAATAGAGAAGACCATTTTACAATTTGGGCCCAAGTTAGAAGCAGAGCCTAAGGTGTAAATTATCGATAGTCCATATCTCGGAAACTATAAGAGATAATGCAATTTGGCAACCGGCAATGTAATTAGCATGCCAAATATTACTTGGAATGTGAATTGGAACGAAATCGCCAATAGATAAGACCATTTTACAACTTGGGCCCAAGTTAGAAGCAGAGCCTAAGGTGTAAATTATCGATAGTCCATATCTCGGAAACTATAAGAGATAATGCAATTTGGCAACCGGCAATGTAATTAGCATGCCGAATATCACTTGGAATGTGAATTGGGACGAAATCGCCAATAGATAAGACCATTTTACAATTTGGGCCCAAGTTAGAAGCAGAGCCTAAGGTGTAAATTATCGATAGTCCATATCTCGGAAACTATAAGAGATAATTCAATTTGGCAACCGGCAATGTAATTAGCATGCCGAATATTACTTGGAATGTGAATTGGAACGAAATCGCCAATAGATAAGACCATTTTACAATTTGGGCCCAAGTTAGAAGCAGAGCCTAAGGTGTAAATTATCGATAGTCCATATCTCGGAAACTATAAGAGATAATGCAATTTGGCAACCGGCAATGTAATTAGCATGCCGAATATTACTTGGAATGTGAATTGGAACGAAATCGCCAATAGGTAAGACCATTTTACAATTTGGGCCCAAGTTAGAAGCAGAGCCTAAGGTGTAAATTATCGATAGTCCATATCTCGGAAACTCTAAGAGATAATGCAATTTGGCAACCGGCAATGTAATTAGCATGCCGAATATTACTTGGAGTGTGAATTGGAACGAAATCGCCAATAGATAAGACCATTTTACAATTTGGGCCCAAGTTAGAAGCAGAGCCTAAGGTGTAAATTATCGATAGTCCATATCTCGGAAACTATAAGAGATAATGCAATTTGGCAACCGGCAATGTAATTAGCATGCCGAATATTACTTGGAATGTGAATTGGAACGGAATCGCCAATAGATAAGACCATTTTACAATTTGGGCCCAAGTTAGAAGCAGAGCCTAAGGTGTAAATTATCGATAGTCCATATCTCGGAAACTATAAGAGATAATGCAATTTGGCAACCATCAATGTAATTAGCATGCCGAATATTAATTGGAATGTGAATTGGAACGAAATCGCCAATAGATAAGACCATTTTACAATTTGGGCCCAAGTTAGAAGCAGAGCCTAAGGTGTAAATTATCGATAGTCCATATCTCGGAAACTATAAGAGATAATGCAATTTGGCAACCGGCAATGTAATTAGCATGCCGAATATTACTTGGAATGTGAATTGGAACGAAATCGCCAATAGGTAAGACCATTTTACAATTTGGGCCCAAGTTAGAAGCAGAGCCTAAGGTGTAAATTATCGATAGTCCATATCTCGGAAACTATAAGAGATAATTCAATTTGGCAACCGGCAATGTAATTAGCATGCCGAATATTACTTGGAATGTGAATTGGAACGAAATCGCCAATAGATAAGACCATTTTACAATTTGGGCCCAAGTTAGAAGCAGAGCCTAAGGTGTAAATTATTGATAGTCAATATCTCGGAAACTATAAGAGATAATGCAATTTGGCAACCGGCAATGTAATTAGCATGCCGAATATTACTTGGAATGTGAATTGGAACGAAATCGCCAATAGAGAAGACCATTTTACAATTTGGGCCCAAGTTAGAAGCAGAGCCTAAGGTGTAAAATATCGATAGTCCATATCTCGGAAACTATAAGAGATAATGCAATTTGGCAACCGGCAATGTAATTAGCATGCCGAATATTACTTGGAATGTGAATTGGAACGAAATCGCCAATAGATAAGACCATTTTACAATTTTCGCCCAAGTTAGAAGCAGAGCCTAAGGTGTAAATTATCGATAGTCCATATCTCGGAAACTATAAGAGATAATGCAATTTGGCAACCGGCAATGTAATTAGCATGCCGAATATTACTTGGAATGTGAATTGGATCGAAATCGCCAATAGATAAGACCATTTTACAATTTGGGCCCAAGTTAGAAGCAGAGCCTAAGGTGTAAATTACCGATAGTCCATATCTCGGAAACTATAAGAGATAATGCAATTTGGCAACCGGCAATGTAATTAGCATGCCGAATATTACTTGGAATGTGAATTGGAACGAAATCGCCAATAGATAAGACGATTTTACAATTTGGGCCCAAGTTAGAAGCAGAGCCTAAGGTGTAAATTATCGATAGTCCATATCTCGGAAACTATAAGAGATAATGCAATTTGGCAACCGGCAATGTAATTAGCATGCCGAATATTACTTGGAATGTGAATTGGAACGAAATCGCCAATAGATAAGACCATTTTACAATTTGGGCCCAAGTTAGAAGCAGAGCCTAAGGTGTAAATTATCGATAGTCCATATCTCGGAAACTATAAGAGATAATTCAATTTGGCAACCGGCAATGTAATTAGCATGCCGAATATTACTTGGAATGTGAATTGGAACGAAATCGCCAATAGATAAGGCCATTTTACAATTTGGCCCAAGTTAGAAGCAGAGCCTAAGGTGTAAATTATCGATAGTCCATATCTCGGAAACTATAAGAGATAATGCAATTTGGCAACCGGCAATGTAATTAGCATGCCGAATATTACTTGGAATGTGAATTGGAACGAAATCACCAATAGATAAGACCATTTTACAATTTGGGCCCAAGTTAGAAGCAGAGCCTAAGGTGTAAATTATCGATAGTCCATATCTCGGAAACTATAAAAGATAATGCAATTTGGCAACCGGCAATGTAATTAGCATGCCGAATATTAATTGGAATGTGAATTGGAACGAAATCGCCAATAGATAAGACCATTTTACAATTTGGGCCCAAGTTAGAAGTAGAGCCTAAGGTGTAAATTATCGATAGTCCATATCTCGGAAACTACAAGAGATAATGCAATTTGGCAACCGGCAATGTAATTAGCATGCCGAATATTACTTGGAATGTGAATTGGAACGAAATCGCCAATAGGTAAGACCATTTTACAATTTGGGCCCAAGTTAGAAGCAGAGCCTAAGGTGTAAATTATCGATAGTCCATATCTCGGAAACTATAAGAGATAATGCAATTTGGCAACCGGCAATGTAATTAGCATGCCGAATATTACTTGGAATGTGAATTGGAACGAAATGGCCAATAGATAAGACCATTTTACAATTTGGGCATAAGTTAGAAGCAGAGCCTAAGGTGTAAATTATCGATAGTCCATATCTCGGAAACTATAAGAGGTAATGCAATTTGGCAACCGGCAATGTAATTAGCATGCCGAATATTACTTGGAATGTGAATTGGAACGAAATCGCCAATAGAGAAGACCATTATACAATTTGGGCCCAAGTTAGAAGCAGAGCCTAAGGTGTAAATTATCGATAGTCCATATCTCGGAAACTATAAGAGATAATGCAATTTGGCAACCGGCAATGTAATTAGCATGCCGAATATTACTTGGAATGTGAATTGGAACGAAATCGCCAATAGATAAGACCATTTTACAATTTGGGCCCAAGTTAGAAGCAGAGCCTAAGGTGTAAATTATCGATAGTCCATATCTCGGAAACTATAAGAGATAATGCAATTTGGCAACCGGCAATGTAATTAGCATGCCGAATATTACTTGGAATGTGAATTGGAACGAAATCGCCAATAGATAAGACCATTTTACAATTTGGGCCCAAGTTAGAAGCAGAGCCTAAGGTGTAAATTATCGATAATCCATATCTCGGAAACTATAAGAGATAATGCAATTTGGCAACCGGCAATGTAATTAGCATGCCGAATATTACTTGGAATGTGAATTGGAACGAAATCGCCAATAGATAAGACCATTTTACAATTTGGGCCCAAGTTAGAAGCAGAGCCTAAGGTGTAAATTATTGATAGTCCATATCTCGGAAACTATAAGAGATAATGCAATTTCGCAACCGGCAATGTAATTAGCATGCCGAATATTACTTGGAGTGTGAATTGGAACAAAATCGCCAATAGATAAGACCATTTTACAATTTGGGCCCAAGTTAGAAGCAGAGCCTAAGGTGTAAATTATCGATAGTCCATATCTCGGAAACTATAAGAGATAATGCAATTTGGCAACCGGCAATGTAATTAGCATGCCGAATATTACTTGGAATGTGAATTGGAACGAAATCGCCAATAGATAAGGCCATTTTACAATTTGGGCCCAAGTTAGAAGCAGAGCCTAAGGTGTAAATTATCGATACTCCATATCTCGGAAACTATAAGAGATAATGCAATTTGGCAACCGGCAATGTAATTAGCATGCCGAATATTACTTGGAATGTGAATTGGAACGAAATCGCCAATAGGTAAGACCATTTTACAATTTGGGCCCAAGTTAGAAGCAGAGCCTAAGGTGTAAATTATCGATAGTCCATATCTCGGAAACTATAAGAGATAATTCAATTTGGCAACCGGCAATGTAATTAGCATGCCGAATATTACTTGGAATGTGAATTGGAACGAAATCGCCAATAGATAAGACCATTTTACAATTTGGGCCCAAGTTAGAAGCAGAGCCTAAGGTGTAAATTATCGATAGTCCATATCTCGGAAACTATAAGAGATAATGCAATTTGGCAACTGGCAATGTAATTAGCATGCCGAATATTACTTGGAATGTGAATTGGAACGAAATCGCCAATAGATAAGACCATTTTACAATTTGGGCCCAAGTTAGAAGCAGAGCATAAGGTGTAAATTATCGATAGTCCATATCTCGGAAACTATAAGAGATAATGCAATTAGGCAACCGGCAATGTAATTAGCATGCCGAATATTACATGGAATGTGAATTGGAACGGAATCGCCAATAGATAAGACCATTTTACAATTTGGGCCCAAGTTAGAAGCAGAGCCTAAGGTGTAAATTATCGATAGTCCATATCTCGGAAACTATAAGAGATAATGCAATTTGGCAACCGGCAATGTAATTAGCATGCCGAATATTAATTGGAATGTGAATTGGAACGAAATCGCCAATAGATAAGACCATTTTACAATTTGGGCCCAAGTTAGAAGCAGAGCCTAAGGTGTAAATTATCGATAGTCCATATCTCGGAAACTATAAGAGATAATGCAATTTGGCAACCGGCAATGTAATTAGCATGCCGAATATTACTTGGAATGTGAATTGGAACGAAATCGCCAATAGGTAAGACCATTTTACAATTTGGGCCCAAGTTAGAAGCAGAGCCTAAGGTGTAAATTATCGAGAGTCCATATCTCGGAAACTATAAGAGATAATTCAATTTGGCAACCGGCAATGTAATTAGCATGCCGAATATTACTTGGAATGTGAATTGGAACGAAATCGCCAATAGATAAGACCATTTTACAATTTGGGCCCAAGTTAGAAGCAGAGCCTAAGGTGTAAATTATTGATAGTCCATATGTCGGAAACTGTAAGAGATAATGCAATTTGGCAACCGGCAATGTAATTAGCATGCCGAATATTACTTGGAATGTGAATTGGAACGAAATCGCCAATAGAAAAGACCATTTTACAATTTGGGCCCAAGTTAGAAGCAGAGCCTAAGGTGTAAATTATCGATAGTCCATATCTCGGAAACTATAAGAGATAATGCAATTTGGCAACCGGCAATGTAATTAGCATGCCGAATATTACTTGGAATATGAATTGGAACGAAATCGCCAATAGAGAAGACCATTTTACAATTTGGGCCCAAGTTAGAAGCAGAGCCTAAGGTGTAAATTATCGATAGTCCATATCTCGGAAACTATAAGAGATAATGCAATTTGGCAACCGGCAATGTAATTAGCATGCCGAATATTACTTGGAATGTGAATTGGAACGAAATCGCCAATAGATAAGACCATTTTACAACTTGGGCCCAAGTTAGAAGCAGAGCCTAAGGTGTAAATTATCGATAGTCCATATCTCGGAAACTATAAGAGATAATGCAATTTGGCAACCGGCAATGTAATTAGCATGCCGAATATCACTTGGAATGTGAATTGGGACGAAATCGCCAATAGATAAGACCATTTTACAATTTGGGCCCAAGTTAGAAGCAGAGCCTAAGGTGTAAATTATCGATAGTCCATATCTCGGAAACTATAAGAGATAATTCAATTTGGCAACCGGCAATGTAATTAGCATGCCGAATATTACTTGGAATGTGAATTGGAACGAAATCGCCAATAGATAAGACCATTTTACAATTTGGGCCCAAGTTAGAAGCAGAGCCTAAGGTGTAAATTATCGATAGTCCATATCTCGGAAACTATAAGAGATAATGCAATTTGGCAACCGGCAATGTAATTAGCATGCCGAATATTACTTGGAATGTGAATTGGAACGAAATCGCCAATAGGTAAGACCATTTTACAATTTGGGCCCAAGTTAGAAGCAGAGCCTAAGGTGTAAATTATCGATAGTCCATATCTCGGAAACTATAAGAGATAATGCAATTTGGCAACCGGCAATGTAATTAGCATGCCGAATATTACTTGGAGTGTGAATTGGAACGAAATCGCCAATAGATAAGACCATTTTACAATTTGGGCCCAAGTTAGAAGCAGAGCCTAAGGTGTAAATTATCGATAGTCCATATCTCGGAAACTATAAGAGATAATGCAATTTGGCAACCGGCAATGTAATTAGCATGCCGAATATTACTTGGAATGTGAATTGGAACGGAATCGCCAATAGATAAGACCATTTTACAATTTGGGCCCAAGTTAGAAGCAGAGCCTAAGGTGTAAATTATCGATAGTCCATATCTCGGAAACTATAAGAGATAATGCAATTTGGCAACCATCAATGTAATTAGCATGCCGAATATTAATTGGAATGTGAATTGGAACGAAATCGCCAATAGATAAGACCATTTTACAATTTGGGCCCAAGTTAGAAGCAGAGCCTAAGGTGTAAATTATCGATAGTCCATATCTCGGAAACTACAAGAGATAATGCAATTTGGCAACCGGCAATGTAATTAGCATGCCGAATATTACTTGGAATGTGAATTGGAACGAAATCGCCAATAGGTAAGACCATTTTACAATTTGGGCCCAAGTTAGAAGCAGAGCCTAAGGTGTAAATTATCGATAGTCCATATCTCGGAAACTATAAGAGATAATGCAATTTGGCAACCGGCAATGTAATTAGCATGCCGAATATTAATTGGAATGTGAATTGGAACGAAATCGCCAATAGATAAGACCATTTTACAATTTGGGCCCAAGTTAGAAGTAGAGCCTAAGGTGTAAATTATCGATAGTCCATATCTCGGAAACTACAAGAGATAATGCAATTTGGCAACCGGCAATGTAATTAGCATGCCGAATATTACTTGGAATGTGAATTGGAACGAAATCGCCAATAGGTAAGACCATTTTACAATTTGGGCCCAAGTTAGAAGCAGAGCCTAAGGTGTAAATTATCGATAGTCCATATCTCGGAAACTATAAGAGATAATGCAATTTGGCAACCGGCAATGTAATTAGCATGCCGAATATTACTTGGAATGTGAATTGGAACGAAATGGCCAATAGATAAGACCATTTTACAATTTGGGCATAAGTTAGAAGCAGAGCCTAAGGTGTAAATTATCGATAGTCCATATCTCGGAAACTATAAGAGGTAATGCAATTTGGCAACCGGCAATGTAATTAGCATGCCGAATATTACTTGGAATGTGAATTGGAACGAAATCGCCAATAGAGAAGACCATTATACAATTTGGGCCCAAGTTAGAAGCAGAGCCTAAGGTGTAAATTATCGATAGTCCATATCTCGGAAACTATAAGAGATAATGCAATTTGGCAACCGGCAATGTAATTAGCATGCCGAATATTACTTGGAATGTGAATTGGAACGAAATCGCCAATAGATAAGACCATTTTACAATTTGGGCCCAAGTTAGAAGCAGAGCCTAAGGTGTAAATTATCGATAGTCCATATCTCGGAAACTATAAGAGATAATGCAATTTGGCAACCGGCAATGTAATTAGCATGCCGAATATTACTTGGAATATGAATTGGAACGAAATCGCCAATAGAGAAGACCATTTTACAATTTGGGCCCAAGTTAGAAGCAGAGCCTAAGGTGTAAATTATCGATAGTCCATATCTCGGAAACTATAAGAGATAATGCAATTTGGCAACCGGCAATGTAATTAGCATGCCGAATATTACTTGGAATGTGAATTGGAACGAAATCGCCAATAGATAAGACCATTTTACAACTTGGGCCCAAGTTAGAAGCAGAGCCTAAGGTGTAAATTATCGATAGTCCATATCTCGGAAACTATAAGAGATAATGCAATTTGGCAACCGGCAATGTAATTAGCATGCCGAATATCACTTGGAATGTGAATTGGGACGAAATCGCCAATAGATAAGACCATTTTACAATTTGGGCCCAAGTTAGAAGCAGAGCCTAAGGTGTAAATTATCGATAGTCCATATCTCGGAAACTATAAGAGATAATTCAATTTGGCAACCGGCAATGTAATTAGCATGCCGAATATTACTTGGAATGTGAATTGGAACGAAATCGCCAATAGATAAGACCATTTTACAATTTGGGCCCAAGTTAGAAGCAGAGCCTAAGGTGTAAATTATCGATAGTCCATATCTCGGAAACTATAAGAGATAATGCAATTTGGCAACCGGCAATGTAATTAGCATGCCGAATATTACTTGGAATGTGAATTGGAACGAAATCGCCAATAGGTAAGACCATTTTACAATTTGGGCCCAAGTTAGAAGCAGAGCCTAAGGTGTAAATTATCGATAGTCCATATCTCGGAAACTATAAGAGATAATGCAATTTGGCAACCGGCAATGTAATTAGCATGCCGAATATTACTTGGAGTGTGAATTGGAACGAAATCGCCAATAGATAAGACCATTTTACAATTTGGGCCCAAGTTAGAAGCAGAGCCTAAGGTGTAAATTATCGATAGTCCATATCTCGGAAACTATAAGAGATAATGCAATTTGGCAACCGGCAATGTAATTAGCATGCCGAATATTACTTGGAATGTGAATTGGAACGGAATCGCCAATAGATAAGACCATTTTACAATTTGGGCCCAAGTTAGAAGCAGAGCCTAAGGTGTAAATTATCGATAGTCCATATCTCGGAAACTATAAGAGATAATGCAATTTGGCAACCATCAATGTAATTAGCATGCCGAATATTAATTGGAATGTGAATTGGAACGAAATCGCCAATAGATAAGACCATTTTACAATTTGGGCCCAAGTTAGAAGCAGAGCCTAAGGTGTAAATTATCGATAGTCCATATCTCGGAAACTATAAGAGATAATGCAATTTGGCAACCGGCAATGTAATTAGCATGCCGAATATTACTTGGAATGTGAATTGGAACGAAATCGCCAATAGGTAAGACCATTTTACAATTTGGGCCCAAGTTAGAAGCAGAGCCTAAGGTGTAAATTATCGATAGTCCATATCTCGGAAACTATAAGAGATAATTCAATTTGGCAACCGGCAATGTAATTAGCATGCCGAATATTACTTGGAATGTGAATTGGAACGAAATCGCCAATAGATAAGACCATTTTACAATTTGGGCCCAAGTTAGAAGCAGAGCCTAAGGTGTAAATTATTGATAGTCCATATCTCGGAAACTATAAGAGATAATGCAATTTGGCAACCGGCAATGTAATTAGCATGCCGAATATTACTTGGAATGTGAATTGGAACGAAATCGCCAATAGAGAAGACCATTTTACAATTTGGGCCCAAGTTAGAAGCAGAGCCTAAGGTGTAAAATATCGATAGTCCATATCTCGGAAACTATAAGAGATAATGCAATTTGGCAACCGGCAATGTAATTAGCATGCCGAATATTACTTGGAATGTGAATTGGAACGAAATCGCCAATAGATAAGACCATTTTACAATTTGGGCCCAAGTTAGAAGCAGAGCCTAAGGTGTAAATTATCGATAGTCCATATCTCGGAAACTATAAGAGATAATGCAATTTGGCAACCGGCAATGTAATTAGCATGCCGAATATTACTTGGAATGTGAATTGGATCGAAATCGCCAATAGATAAGACCATTTTACAATTTGGGCCCAAGTTAGAAGCAGAGCCTAAGGTGTAAATTACCGATAGTCCATATCTCGGAAACTATAAGAGATAATGCAATTTGGCAACCGGCAATGTAATTAGCATGCCGAATATTACTTGGAATGTGAATTGGAACGAAATCGCCAATAGATAAGACGATTTTACAATTTGGGCCCAAGTTAGAAGCAGAGCCTAAGGTGTAAATTATCGATAGTCCATATCTCGGAAACTATAAGAGATAATGCAATTTGGCAACCGGCAATGTAATTAGCATGCCGAATATTACTTGGAATGTGAATTGGAACGAAATCGCCAATAGATAAGACCATTTTACAATTTGGGCCCAAGTTAGAAGCAGAGCCTAAGGTGTAAATTATCGATAGTCCATATCTCGGAAACTATAAGAGATAATTCAATTTGGCAACCGGCAATGTAATTAGCATGCCGAATATTACTTGGAATGTGAATTGGAACGAAATCGCCAATAGATAAGGCCATTTTACAATTTGGGCCCAAGTTAGAAGCAGAGCCTAAGGTGTAAATTATCGATAGTCCATATCTCGGAAACTATAAGAGATAATGCAATTTGGCAACCGGCAATGTAATTAGCATGCCGAATATTACTTGGAATGTGAATTGGAACGAAATCACCAATAGATAAGACCATTTTACAATTTGGGCCCAAGTTAGAAGCAGAGCCTAAGGTGTAAATTATCGATAGTCCATATCTCGGAAACTATAAGAGATAATGCAATTTGGCAACCGGCAATGTAATTAGCATGCCGAATATTAATTGGAATGTGAATTGGAACGAAATCGCCAATAGATAAGACCATTTTACAATTTGGGCCCAAGTTAGAAGTAGAGCCTAAGGTGTAAATTATCGATAGTCCATATCTCGGAAACTACAAGAGATAATGCAATTTGGCAACCGGCAATGTAATTAGCATGCCGAATATTACTTGGAATGTGAATTGGAACGAAATCGCCAATAGGTAAGACCATTTTACAATTTGGGCCCAAGTTAGAAGCAGAGCCTAAGGTGTAAATTATCGATAGTCCATATCTCGGAAACTATAAGAGATAATGCAATTTGGCAACCGGCAATGTAATTAGCATGCCGAATATTACTTGGAATGTGAATTGGAACGAAATGGCCAATAGATAAGACCATTTTACAATTTGGGCATAAGTTAGAAGCAGAGCCTAAGGTGTAAATTATCGATAGTCCATATCTCGGAAACTATAAGAGGTAATGCAATTTGGCAACCGGCAATGTAATTAGCATGCCGAATATTACTTGGAATGTGAATTGGAACGAAATCGCCAATAGATAAGACCATTTTACAATTTGGGCCCAAGTTAGAAGTAGAGCCTAAGGTGTAAATTATCGATAGTCCATATCTCGGAAACTACAAGAGATAATGCAATTTGGCAACCGGCAATGTAATTAGCATGCCGAATATTACTTGGAATGTGAATTGGAACGAAATCGCCAATAGGTAAGACCATTTTACAATTTGGGCCCAAGTTAGAAGCAGAGCCTAAGGTGTAAATTATCGATAGTCCATATCTCGGAAACTATAAGAGATAATGCAATTTGGCAACCGGCAATGTAATTAGCATGCCGAATATTAATTGGAATGTGAATTGGAACGAAATCGCCAATAGATAAGACCATTTTACAATTTGGGCCCAAGTTAGAAGTAGAGCCTAAGGTGTAAATTATCGATAGTCCATATCTCGGAAACTACAAGAGATAATGCAATTTGGCAACCGGCAATGTAATTAGCATGCCGAATATTACTTGGAATGTGAATTGGAACGAAATCGCCAATAGGTAAGACCATTTTACAATTTGGGCCCAAGTTAGAAGCAGAGCCTAAGGTGTAAATTATCGATAGTCCATATCTCGGAAACTATAAGAGATAATGCAATTTGGCAACCGGCAATGTAATTAGCATGCCGAATATTACTTGGAATGTGAATTGGAACGAAATGGCCAATAGATAAGACCATTTTACAATTTGGGCATAAGTTAGAAGCAGAGCCTAAGGTGTAAATTATCGATAGTCCATATCTCGGAAACTATAAGAGGTAATGCAATTTGGCAACCGGCAATGTAATTAGCATGCCGAATATTACTTGGAATGTGAATTGGAACGAAATCGCCAATAGAGAAGACCATTATACAATTTGGGCCCAAGTTAGAAGCAGAGCCTAAGGTGTAAATTATCGATAGTCCATATCTCGGAAACTATAAGAGATAATGCAATTTGGCAACCGGCAATGTAATTAGCATGCCGAATATTACTTGGAATGTGAATTGGAACGAAATCGCCAATAGATAAGACCATTTTACAATTTGGGCCCAAGTTAGAAGCAGAGCCTAAGGTGTAAATTATCGATAGTCCATATCTCGGAAACTATAAGAGATAATGCAATTTGGCAACCGGCAATGTAATTAGCATGCCGAATATTACTTGGAATGTGAATTGGAACGAAATCGCCAATAGATAAGACCATTTTACAATTTGGGCCCAAGTTAGAAGCAGAGCCTAAGGTGTAAATTATCGATAATCCATATCTCGGAAACTATAAGAGATAATGCAATTTGGCAACCGGCAATGTAATTAGCATGCCGAATATTACTTGGAATGTGAATTGGAACGAAATCGCCAATAGATAAGACCATTTTACAATTTGGGCCCAAGTTAGAAGCAGAGCCTAAGGTGTAAATTATTGATAGTCCATATCTCTGAAACTATAAGAGATAATGCAATTTCGCAACCGGCAATGTAATTAGCATGCCGAATATTACTTGGAGTGTGAATTGGAACAAAATCGCCAATAGATAAGACCATTTTACAATTTGGGCCCAAGTTAGAAGCAGAGCCTAAGGTGTAAATTATCGATAGTCCATATCTCGGAAACTATAAGAGATAATGCAATTTGGCAACCGGCAATGTAATTAGCATGCCGAATATTACTTGGAATGTGAATTGGAACGAAATCGCCAATAGATAAGGCCATTTTACAATTTGGGCCCAAGTTAGAAGCAGAGCCTAAGGTGTAAATTATCGATACTCCATATCTCGGAAACTATAAGAGATAATGCAATTTGGCAACCGGCAATGTAATTAGCATGCCGAATATTACTTGGAATGTGAATTGGAACGAAATCGCCAATAGGTAAGACCATTTTACAATTTGGGCCCAAGTTAGAAGCAGAGCCTAAGGTGTAAATTATCGATAGTCCATATCTCGGAAACTATAAGAGATAATTCAATTTGGCAACCGGCAATGTAATTAGCATGCCGAATATTACTTGGAATGTGAATTGGAACGAAATCGCCAATAGATAAGACCATTTTACAATTTGGGCCCAAGTTAGAAGCAGAGCCTAAGGTGTAAATTATCGATAGTCCATATCTCGGAAACTATAAGAGATAATGCAATTTGGCAACTGGCAATGTAATTAGCATGCCGAATATTACTTGGAATGTGAATTGGAACGAAATCGCCAATAGATAAGACCATTTTACAATTTGGGCCCAAGTTAGAAGCAGAGCATAAGGTGTAAATTATCGATAGTCCATATCTCGGAAACTATAAGAGATAATGCAATTAGGCAACCGGCAATGTAATTAGCATGCCGAATATTACATGGAATGTGAATTGGAACGGAATCGCCAATAGATAAGACCATTTTACAATTTGGGCCCAAGTTAGAAGCAGAGCCTAAGGTGTAAATTATCGATAGTCCATATCTCGGAAACTATAAGAGATAATGCAATTTGGCAACCGGCAATGTAATTAGCATGCCGAATATTAATTGGAATGTGAATTGGAACGAAATCGCCAATAGATAAGACCATTTTACAATTTGGGCCCAAGTTAGAAGCAGAGCCTAAGGTGTAAATTATCGATAGTCCATATCTCGGAAACTATAAGAGATAATGCAATTTGGCAACCGGCAATGTAATTAGCATGCCGAATATTACTTGGAATGTGAATTGGAACGAAATCGCCAATAGGTAAGACCATTTTACAATTTGGGCCCAAGTTAGAAGCAGAGCCTAAGGTGTAAATTATCGAGAGTCCATATCTCGGAAACTATAAGAGATAATTCAATTTGGCAACCGGCAATGTAATTAGCATGCCGAATATTACTTGGAATGTGAATTGGAACGAAATCGCCAATAGATAAGACCATTTTACAATTTGGGCCCAAGTTAGAAGCAGAGCCTAAGGTGTAAATTATTGATAGTCCATATGTCGGAAACTGTAAGAGATAATGCAATTTGGCAACCGGCAATGTAATTAGCATGCCGAATATTACTTGGAATGTGAATTGGAACGAAATCGCCAATAGAAAAGACCATTTTACAATTTGGGCCCAAGTTAGAAGCAGAGCCTAAGGTGTAAATTATCGATAGTCCATATCTCGGAAACTATAAGAGATAATGCAATTTGGCAACCGGCAATGTAATTAGCATGCCGAATATTACTTGGAGTATGAATTGGAACGAAATCGCCAATAGAGAAGACCATTTTACAATTTGGGCCCAAGTTAGAAGCAGAGCCTAAGGTGTAAATTATCGATAGTCCATATCTCGGAAACTATAAGAGATAATGCAATTTGGCAACCGGCAATGTAATTAGCATGCCGAATATTACTTGGAATGTGAATTGGAACGAAATCGCCAATAGATAAGACCATTTTACAACTTGGGCCCAAGTTAGAAGCAGAGCCTAAGGTGTAAATTATCGATAGTCCATATCTCGGAAACTATAAGAGATAATGCAATTTGGCAACCGGCAATGTAATTAGCATGCCGAATATCACTTGGAATGTGAATTGGGACGAAATCGCCAATAGATAAGACCATTTTACAATTTGGGCCCAAGTTAGAAGCAGAGCCTAAGGTGTAAATTATCGATAGTCCATATCTCGGAAACTATAAGAGATAATTCAATTTGGCAACCGGCAATGTAATTAGCATGCCGAATATTACTTGGAATGTGAATTGGAACGAAATCGCCAATAGATAAGACCATTTTACAATTTGGGCCCAAGTTAGAAGCAGAGCCTAAGGTGTAAATTATCGATAGTCCATATCTCGGAAACTATAAGAGATAATGCAATTTGGCAACCGGCAATGTAATTAGCATGCCGAATATTACTTGGAATGTGAATTGGAACGAAATCGCCAATAGGTAAGACCATTTTACAATTTGGGCCCAAGTTAGGAGCAGAGCCTAAGGTGTAAATTATCGATAGTCCATATCTCGGAAACTATAAGAGATAATGCAATTTGGCAACCGGCAATGTAATTAGCATGCCGAATATTACTTGGAGTGTGAATTGGAACGAAATCGCCAATAGATAAGACCATTTTACAATTTGGGCCCAAGTTAGAAGCAGAGCCTAAGGTGTAAATTATCGATAGTCCATATCTCGGAAACTATAAGAGATAATGCAATTTGGCAACCGGCAATGTAATTAGCATGCCGAATATTACTTGGAATGTGAATTGGAACGGAATCGCCAATAGATAAGACCATTTTACAATTTGGGCCCAAGTTAGAAGCAGAGCCTAAGGTGTAAATTATCGATAGTCCATATCTCGGAAACTATAAGAGATAATGCAATTTGGCAAACATCAATGTAATTAGCATGCCGAATATTAATTGGAATGTGAATTGGAACGAAATCGCCAATAGATAAGACCATTTTACAATTTGGGCCCAAGTTAGAAGCAGAGCCTAAGGTGTAAATTATCGATAGTCCATATCTCGGAAACTATAAGAGATAATGCAATTTGGCAACCGGCAATGTAATTAGCATGCCGAATATTACTTGGAATGTGAATTGGAACGAAATCGCCAATAGGTAAGACCATTTTACAATTTGGGCCCAAGTTAGAAGCAGAGCCTAAGGTGTAAATTATCGATAGTCCATATCTCGGAAACTATAAGAGATAATTCAATTTGGCAACCGGCAATGTAATTAGCATGCCGAATATTACTTGGAATGTGAATTGGAACGAAATCGCCAATAGATAAGACCATTTTACAATTTGGGCCCAAGTTAGAAGCAGAGCCTAAGGTGTAAATTATTGATAGTCCATATCTCGGAAACTATAAGAGATAATGCAATTTGGCAACCGGCAATGTAATTAGCATGCCGAATATTACTTGGAATGTGAATTGGAACGAAATCGCCAATAGAGAAGACCATTTTACAATTTGGGCCCAAGTTAGAAGCAGAGCCTAAGGTGTAAAATATCGATAGTCCATATCTCGGAAACTATAAGAGATAATGCAATTTGGCAACCGGCAATGTAATTAGCATGCCGAATATTACTTGGAATGTGAATTGGAACGAAATCGCCAATAGATAAGACCATTTTACAATTTGGGCCCAAGTTAGAAGCAGAGCCTAAGGTGTAAATTATCGATAGTCCATATCTCGGAAACTATAAGAGATAATGCAATTTGGCAACCGGCAATGTAATTAGCATGCCGAATATTACTTGGAATGTGAATTGGATCGAAATCGCCAATAGATAAGACCATTTTACAATTTGGGCCCAAGTTAGAAGCAGAGCCTAAGGTGTAAATTACCGATAGTCCATATCTCGGAAACTATAAGAGATAATGCAATTTGGCAACCGGCAATGTAATTAGCATGCCGAATATTACTTGGAATGTGAATTGGAACGAAATCGCCAATAGATAAGACGATTTTACAATTTGGGCCCAAGTTAGAAGCAGAGCCTAAGGTGTAAATTATCGATAGTCCATATCTCGGAAACTATAAGAGATAATGCAATTTGGCAACCGGCAATGTAATTAGCATGCCGAATATTACTTGGAATGTGAATTGGAACGAAATCGCCAATAGATAAGACCATTTTACAATTTGGGCCCAAGTTAGAAGCAGAGCCTAAGGTGTAAATTATCGATAGTCCATATCTCGGAAACTATAAGAGATAATTCAATTTGGCAACCGGCAATGTAATTAGCATGCCGAATATTACTTGGAATGTGAATTGGAACGAAATCGCCAATAGATAAGGCCATTTTACAATTTGGGCCCAAGTTAGAAGCAGAGCCTAAGGTGTAAATTATCGATAGTCCATATCTCGGAAACTATAAGAGATAATGCAATTTGGCAACCGGCAATGTAATTAGCATGCCGAATATTACTTGGAATGTGAATTGGAACGAAATCACCAATAGATAAGACCATTTTACAATTTGGGCCCAAGTTAGAAGCAGAGCCTAAGGTGTAAATTATCGATAGTCCATATCTCGGAAACTATAAGAGATAATGCAATTTGGCAACCGGCAATGTAATTAGCATGCCGAATATTAATTGGAATGTGAATTGGAACGAAATCGCCAATAGATAAGACCATTTTACAATTTGGGCCCAAGTTAGAAGTAGAGCCTAAGGTGTAAATTATCGATAGTCCATATCTCGGAAACTACAAGAGATAATGCAATTTGGCAACCGGCAATGTAATTAGCATGCCGAATATTACTTGGAATGTGAATTGGAACGAAATCGCCAATAGGTAAGACCATTTTACAATTTGGGCCCAAGTTAGAAGCAGAGCCTAAGGTGTAAATTATCGATAGTCCATATCTCGGAAACTATAAGAGATAATGCAATTTGGCAACCGGCAATGTAATTAGCATGCCGAATATTACTTGGAATGTGAATTGGAACGAAATGGCCAATAGATAAGACCATTTTACAATTTGGGCATAAGTTAGAAGCAGAGCCTAAGGTGTAAATTATCGATAGTCCATATCTCGGAAACTATAAGAGGTAATGCAATTTGGCAACCGGCAATGTAATTAGCATGCCGAATATTACTTGGAATGTGAATTGGAACGAAATCGCCAATAGAGAAGACCATTATACAATTTGGGCCCAAGTTAGAAGCAGAGCCTAAGGTGTAAATTATCGATAGTCCATATCTCGGAAACTATAAGAGATAATGCAATTTGGCAACCGGCAATGTAATTAGCATGCCGAATATTACTTGGAATGTGAATTGGAACGAAATCGCCAATAGATAAGACCATTTTACAATTTGGGCCCAAGTTAGAAGCAGAGCCTAAGGTGTAAATTATCGATAGTCCATATCTCGGAAACTATAAGAGATAATGCAATTTGGCAACCGGCAATGTAATTAGCATGCCGAATATTACTTGGAATGTGAATTGGAACGAAATCGCCAATAGATAAGACCATTTTACAATTTGGGCCCAAGTTAGAAGCAGAGCCTAAGGTGTAAATTATCGATAATCCATATCTCGGAAACTATAAGAGATAATGCAATTTGGCAACCGGCAATGTAATTAGCATGCCGAATATTACTTGGAATGTGAATTGGAACGAAATCGCCAATAGATAAGGCCATTTTACAATTTGGGCCCAAGTTAGAAGCAGAGCCTAAGGTGTAAATTATCGATACTCCATATCTCGGAAACTATAAGAGATAATGCAATTTGGCAACCGGCAATGTAATTAGCATGCCGAATATTACTTGGAATGTGAATTGGAACGAAATCGCCAATAGATAAGACCATTTTACAATTTGGGCCCAAGTTAGAAGCAGAGCTTAAGGTGTAAATTATCGATAGTCCATATCTCGGAAACTATAAGAGATAATGCAATTTGGCAACCGGCAATGTAATTAGCATGCCGAATATTACTTGGAATGTGAATTGGAACGAAATCGCTAATAGATAAGACCATTTTACAATTTGGGCCCAAGTTAGAAGCAGAGCCTAAGGTGTAAATTATCGATAGTCCATATCTCGGAAACTATAAGAGATAATGCAATTTGGCAACCGGCAATGTAATTAGCATGCCGAATATTACTTGGAATGTGAATTGGAACGAAATCGCCAATAGATAAGACCATTTTACAATTTGGGCCCAAGTTAGAAGCAGAGCCTAAGGTGTAAATTATTGATAGTCCATATGTCGGAAACTATAAGAGATAATGCAATTTGGCAACCGGCAATGTAATTAGCATGCCGAATATTACTTGGAATGTGAATTGGAACGAAATCGCCAATAGATAAGACCATTTTACAATTTGGGCCCAAGTTAGAAGCAGAGCCTAAGGTGTAAATTATTGATAGTCCATATCTCGGAAACTATAAGAGATAATGCAATTTCGCAACCGGCAATGTAATTAGCATGCCGAATATTACTTGGAATGTGAATTGGAACGAAATCGCCAATAGATAAGACCATTTTACAATTTGGGCCCAAGTTAGAAGCAGAGCCTAAGGTGTAAATTATCGATAGTCCATATCTCGGAAACTATAAGAGATAATGCAATTTGGCAACCGGCAATGTAATTAGCATGCCGAATATTACTTGGAATGTGAATTGGAACGAAATCGCCAATAGATAAGGCCATTTTACAATTTGGGCCCAAGTTAGAAGCAGAGCCTAAGGTGTAAATTATCGATACTCCATATCTCGGAAACTATAAGAGATAATGCAATTTGGCAACCGGCAATGTAATTAGCATGCCGAATATTACTTGGAATGTGAATTGGAACGAAATCGCCAATAGATAAGACCATTTTACAATTTGGGCCCAAGTTAGAAGCAGAGCTTAAGGTGTAAATTATCGATAGTCCATATCTCGGAAACTATAAGAGATAATGCAATTTGGCAACCGGCAATGTAATTAGCATGCCGAATATTACTTGGAATGTGAATTGGAACGAAATCGCCAATAGATAGGACCATTTTACAATTTGGGCCCAAGTTAGAAGCAGAGCCTAAGGTGTAAATTATCGATAGTCCATATCTCGGAAACTATAAGAGATAATGCAATTTGGCAACCGGCAATGTAATTAGCATGCCGAATATTACTTGGAATATGAATTGGAACGAAATCGCCAATAGATAAGACCATTTTACAATTTGGGCCCAAGTTAGAAGCAGAGCCTAAGGTGTAAATTATCGATAGTCCATATCTCGGAAACTATAAGAGATAATGCAATTTGGCAACCGGCAATGTAATTAGCATGCCGAATATTACTTGGAATGTGAATTGGAACGAAATCGCCAATAGATAAGACCATTTTACAATTTGGGCCCAAGTTAGAAGCAGAGCCTAAGGTGTAAATTATCGATAGTCCATATCTCGGAAACTATAAGAGATAATGCAATTTGACAACCGGCAATGTAATTAGCATGCCGAATATTACTTGGAATGTGAATTGGAACGAAATCGCCAATAGATAAGACCATTTTACAATTTGGGCCCAAGTTAGAAGCAGAGCCTAAGGTGTAAATTATCGATAGTCCATATCTCGGAAACTATAAGAGATAATGCAATTTGGCAACCGGCAATGTAATTAGCATGCCGAATATTACTTGGAATGTGAATTGGAACGAAATCGCCAATAGATAAGACCATTTTACAATTTGGGCCCAAGTTAGAAGCAGAGCGTAAGGTGTAAATTATCGATAGTCCATATCTCGGAAACTATAAGAGATAATGCAATTTGGCAACCGGCAATGTAATTAGCATGCCGAATATTACTTGGAATGTGAATTGGAACGAAATCGCCAATAGGTAAGACCATTTTACAATTTGGGCCCAAGTTAGAAGCAGAGCCTAAGGTGTAAATTATCGATAGTCCATATCTCGGAAACTATAAGAGATAATTCAATTTGGCAACCGGCAATGTAATTAGCATGCCGAATATTACTTGGAATGTGAATTGGAACGAAATCGCCAATAGATAAGACCATTTTACAATTTGGGCCCAAGTTAGAAGCAGAGCCTAAGGTGTAAATTATCGATAGTCCATATCTCGGAAACTATAAGAGATAATGCAATTTGGCAACCGGCAATGTAATTAGCATGCCGAATATTACTTGGAATGTGAATTGGAACGAAATCGCCAATAGATAAGACCATTTTACAATTTGGGCCCAAGTTAGAAGCAGAGCCTAAGGTGTAAATTATCGATAGTCCATATCTCGGAAACTATAAGAGATAATGCAATTTGGCAACCGGCAATGTAATTAGCATGCCGAATATTACATGGAATGTGAATTGGAACGGAATCGCCAATAGATAAGACCATTTTACAATTTGGGCCCAAGTTAGAAGCAGAGCCTAAGGTGTAAATTATCGATAGTCCATATCTCGGAAACTATAAGAGATAATGCAATTTGGCAACCGGCAATGTAATTAGCATGCCGAATATTAATTGGAATGTGAATTGGAACGAAATCGCCAATAGAAAAGACCATTTTACAATTTGGGCCCAAGTTAGAAGCAGAGCCTAAGGTGTAAATTATCGATAGTCCATATCTCGGAAACTATAAGAGATAATGCAATTTGGCAACCGGCAATGTAATTAGCATGCCGAATATTACTTGGAATGTGAATTGGAACGAAATCGCCAATAGGTAAGACCATTTTACAATTTGGGCCCAAGTTAGAAGCAGAGCCTAAGGTGTAAATTATCGAGAGTCCATATCTCGGAAACTATAAGAGATAATTCAATTTGGCAACCGGCAATGTAATTAGCATGCCGAATATTACTTGGAATGTGAATTGGAACGAAATCGCCAATAGATAAGACCATTTTACAATTTGGGCCCAAGTTAGAAGCAGAGCCTAAGGTGTAAATTATTGATAGTCCATATGTCGGAAACGATAAGAGATAATGCAATTTGGCAACCGGCAATGTAATTAGCATGCCGAATATTACTTGGAATGTGAATTGGAACGAAATCGCCAATAGAGAAGACCATTTTACAATTTGGGCCCAAGTTAGAAGCAGAGCCTAAGGTGTAAATTATCGATAGTCCATATCTCGGAAACTATAAGAGATAATGCAATTTGGCAACCGGCAATGTAATTAGCATGCCGAATATTACTTGGAATATGAATTGGAACGAAATCGCCAATAGATAAGACCATTTTACAATTTGGGCCCAAGTTAAAAGCAGAGCCTAAGGTGTAAATTATCGATAGTCCATATCTCGGAAACTATAAGTGGTAATGCAATTTGGCAACCGGCAATGTAATTAGCATGCCGAATATTACTTGGAATGTGAATTGGAACGAAATCGCCAATAGAGAAGACCATTTTACAATTTGGGCCCAAGTTAGAAGCAGAGCCTAAGGTGTAAATTATCGATAGTCCATATCTCGGAAACTATAAGAGATAATGCAATTTGGCAACCGGCAATGTAATTAGCATGCCGAATATTACTTAGAATGTGAATTGGAACGAAATCGCCAATAGATAAGACCATTTTACAACTTGGGCCCAAGTTAGAAGCAGAGCCTAAGGTGTAAATTATCGATAGTCCATATCTCGGAAACTATAAGAGATAATGCAATTTGGCAACCGGCAATGTAATTAGCATGCCGAATATTACTTGGAATGTGAATTGGAACGAAATCGCTAATAGATAAGACCATTTTACATTTTGGGCCCAAGTTAGAAGCAGAGCCTAAGGTGTAAATTATTGATAGTCCATATCTCGGAAACTATAAGAGATATTGCAATTTCGCAACCGGCAGTGTAATTAGCATGCCGAATATTACTTGGAGTGTGAATTGGAACGAAATCGCCAATAGATAAGACCATTTTACAATTTGGGCCCAAGTTAGAAGCAGAGCCTAAGGTGTAAATTATCGATAGTCCATATCTCGGAAACTATAAGAGATAATGCAATTTGGCAACCGGCAATGTAATTAGCATGCCGAATATTACTTGGAATGTGAATTGGAACGAAATCGCCAATAGATAAGACCATTTTACAATTTGGGCCCAAGTTAGAAGCAGAGCCTAAGGTGTAAGTTATCGATAGTCCATATCTCGGAAACTATAAGAGATAATGCAATTTGGCAACCGGCAATTTAATTAGCATGCCGAATATTACTTGGAATGTGAATTGGAACGAAATCGCCAATAGATAAGACCATTTTACAATTTGGGCCCAAGTTAGAAGCAGAGCCTAAAGTGTAAATTATCGATAGTCCATATCTCGGAAACTATAAGAGATAATGCAATTTGGCAACCGGCAATGTAATTAGCATGCCGAATATTACTTGGAATGTGAATTGGAACGAAATCGCCAATAGATAAGACCATTTTACAATTTGGGCCCAAGTTAGAAGCAGAGCCTAAGGTGTAAATTATCGATAGTCCATATCTCGGAAACTATAAGAGATAATGCAATTTGGCAACCGGCAATGTAATTAGCATGCCGAATATTACTTGGAATGTGAATTGGAACGAAATCGCCAATAGATAAGACCATTTTACAATTTGGGCCCAAGTTAGAAGCAGAGCCTAAGATGTAAATTATCGATAGTCCATATCTCGGAAACTATAAGAGATAATGCAATTTGGCAACCGGCAATGTAATTAGCATGCCGAATATTACTTGGAATGTGAATTGGAACGAAATCGCCAATAGATAAGACCATTTTACAATTTGGGCCCAAGTTAGAAGCAGAGCCTAAGGTGTAAATTATCGATAGTCCATATCTCGGAAACTATAAGAGATAATGCAATTTGGCAACCGGCAATGTAATTAGCATGCCGAATATTACTTGGAATGTGAATTGGAACGAAATCGCCAATAGATAAGACGATTTTACAATTTGGGCCCAAGTTAGAAGCAGAGCCTAAGATGTAAATTATCGATAGTCCATATCTCGGAAACTATAAGAGATAATGCAATTTGGCAACCGGCAATGTAATTAGCATGCCGAATATTACTTGGAATGTGAATTGGAACGAAATCGCCAATAGATAAGACCATTTTACAATTTGGGCCCAAGTTAGAAGTAGAGCCTAAGGTGTAAATTATCGATAGTCCATATCTCGGAAACTATAAGAGATAATGCAATTTGGCAACCGGCAATGTAATTAGCATGCCGAATATTACTTGGAATGTGAATTGGAACGAAATCGCCAATAGATAAGACCATTTTACAATTTGGGGCCAAGTTAGAAGCAGAGCCTAAGGTGTAAATTATCGATAGTCCATATCTCGGAAACTATAAGAGTTAATGCAATTTGGCAACCGGCAATGTAATTAGCATGTCGAATATTACTTGGAATGTGAATTGGAACGAAATCGCCAATAGATAAGACCATTTTACAATTTGGGCCCAAGTTAGAAGTAGAGCCTAAGGTGTAAATAATCGATAGTCCATATCTCGGAAACTATAAGAGATAATGCAATTTGGCAACCGGCAATGTAATTAGCATGCCGAATATTACTTGGAATGTGAATTGGAACGAAATCGCCAATAGATAAGACCATTTTACAATTTGGGCCCAAGTTAGAAGCAGAGCCTAAGGTGTAAATTATCGATAGTCCATATCTCGGAAACTATAAGAGATAATGCAATTTGGCAACCGGCAATGTAATTAGCATGCCGAATATTACTTGGAATGTGAATTGGAACGAAATCGCCAATAGATAAGGCCATTTTACAATTTGGGCCCAAGTTAGAAGCAGAGCCTAAGGTGTAAATTATTGATAGTCCATATCTCGGAAACTATAAGAGATAATGCAATTTCGCAACCGGCAATGTAATTAGCATGCCGAATATTACTTGGAATGTGAATTGGAACGAAATCGCCAATAGATAAGACCATTTTACAATTTGGGCCCAAGTTAGAAGCAGAGCCTAAGGTGTAAATTATCGATAGTCCATATCTCGGAAACTATAAGAGATAATGCAATTTGGCAACCGGCAATGTAATTAGCATGCCGAATATTACTTGGAATGTGAATTGGAACGAAATCGCCAATAGGTAAGACCATTTTACAATTTGGGCCCAAGTTAGAAGCAGAGCCTAAGGTGTAAATTATCGATAGTCCATATCTCGGAAACTATAAGAGATAATTCAATTTGGCAACCGGCAATGTAATTAGCATGCCGAATATTACTTGGAATGTGAATTGGAACGAAATCGCCAATAGATAAGGCCATTTTACAATTTGGGCCCAAGTTAGAAGCAGAGCCTAAGGTGTAAATTATCGATAGTCCATATCTCGGAAACTATAAGAGATAATGCAATTTGGCAACCGGCAATGTAATTAGCATGCCGAATATTACTTGGAATGTGAATTGGAACGAAATCGCCAATAGATAAGACCATTTTACAATTTGGGCCCAAGTTAGAAGCAGAGCCTAAGGTGTAAATTATCGATAGTCCATATCTCGGAAACTATAAGAGATAATGCAATTTGGCAACCGGCAATGTAATTAGCATGCCGAATATTAATTGGAATGTGAATTGGAACGAAATCGCCAATAGATAAGACCATTTTACAATTTGGGCCCAAGTTAGAAGTAGAGCCTAAGGTGTAAATTATCGATAGTCCATATCTCGGAAACTATAAGAGATAATGCAATTTGGCAACCGGCAATGTAATTAGCATGCCGAATATTACTTGGAATGTGAATTGGAACGAAATCGCCAATAGGTAAGACCATTTTACAATTTGGGCCCAAGTTAGAAGCAGAGCCTAAGGTGTAAATTATCGATAGTCCATATCTCGGAAACTATAAGAGATAATGCAATTTGGCAACCGGCAATGTAATTAGCATGCCGAATATTACTTGGAATGTGAATTGGAACGAAATCGCCAATAGATAAGACCATTTTACAATTTGGGCCCAAGTTAGAAGCAGAGCCTAAGGTGTAAATTATCGATAATCCATATCTCGGAAACTATAAGAGATAATGCAATTTGGCAACCGGCAATGTAATTAGCATGCCGAATATTACTTGGAATGTGAATTGGAACGAAATCGCCAATAGATAAGACCATTTTACAATTTGGGCCCAAGTTAGAAGCAGAGCCTAAGGTGTAAATTATTGATAGTCCATATCTCGGAAACTATAAGAGATAATGCAATTTCGCAACCGGCAATGTAATTAGCATGCCGAATATTACTTGGAATGTGAATTGGAACGAAATCGCCAATAGATAAGGCCATTTTACAATTTGGGCCCAAGTTAGAAGCAGAGCCTAAGGTGTAAATTATCGATACTCCATATCTCGGAAACTATAAGAGATAATGCAATTTGGCAACCGGCAATGTAATTAGCATGCCGAATATTACTTGGAATGTGAATTGGAACGAAATCGCCAATAGATAAGACCATTTTACAATTTGGGCCCAAGTTAGAAGCAGAGCTTAAGGTGTAAATTATCGATAGTCCATATCTCGGAAACTATAAGAGATAATGCAATTTGGCAACCGGCAATGTAATTAGCATGCCGAATATTACTTGGAATGTGAATTGGAACGAAATCGCCAATAGATAAGACCATTTTACAATTTGGGCCCAAGTTAGAAGCAGAGCCTAAGGTGTAAATTATCGATAGTCCATATCTCGGAAACTATAAGAGATAATGCAATTTGGCAACCGGCAATGTAATTAGCATGCCGAATATTACTTGGAATGTGAATTGGAACGAAATCGCCAATAGATAAGACCATTTTACAATTTGGGCCCAAGTTAGAAGCAGAGCCTAAGGTGTAAATTATCGATAGTCCATATCTCGGAAACTATAAGAGATAATGCAATTTGGCAACCGGCAATGTAATTAGCATGCCGAATATTACTTGGAATGTGAATTGGAACGAAATCGCCAATAGATAAGACCATTTTACAATTTGGGCCCAAGTTAGAAGCAGAGCCTAAGGTGTAAATTATCGATAGTCCATATCTCGGAAACTATAAGAGATAATGCAATTTGGCAACCGGCAATGTAATTAGCATGCCGAATATTACTTGGAATGTGAATTGGAACGAAATCGCCAATAGATAAGACCATTTTACAATTTGGGCCCAAGTTAGAAGCAGAGCCTAAGGTGTAAATTATCGATAGTCCATATCTCGGAAACTATAAGAGATAATGCAATTTGGCAACCGGCAATGTAATTAGCATGCCGAATATTACTTGGAATGTGAATTGGAACGGAATCGCCAATAGATAAGACCATTTTACAATTTGGGCCCAAGTTAGAAGCAGAGCCTAAGGTGTAAATTATCGATAGTCCATATCTCGGAAACTATAAGAGATAATGCAATTTGGCAACCGGCAATGTAATTAGCATGCCGAATATTAATTGGAATGTGAATTGGAACGAAATCGCCAATAGATAAGACCAATTTACAATTTGGGCCCAAGTTAGAAGCAGAGCCTAAGGTGTAAATTATCGATAGTCCATATCTCGGAAACTATAAGAGATAATGCAATTTGGCAACCGGCAATGTAATTAGCATGCCGAATATTACTTGGAATGTGAATTGGAACGAAATCGCCAATAGGTAAGACCATTTTACAATTTGGGCCCAAGTTAGAAGCAGAGCCTAAGGTGTAAATTATCGATACTCCATATCTCGGAAACTATAAGAGATAATGCAATTTGGCAACCGGCAATGTAATTAGCATGCCGAATATTAATTGGAATGTGAATTGGAACGAAATCGCCAATAGATAAGGCCATTTTACAATTTGGGCCCAAGTTAGAAGCAGAGCCTAAGGTGTAAATTATCGATACTCCATATCTCGGAAACTATAAGAGATAATGCAATTTGGCAACCGGCAATGTAATTAGCATGCCGAATATTAATTGGAATGTGAATTGGAACGAAATCGCCAATAGATAAGGCCATTTTACAATTTGGGCCCAAGTTAGAAGCAGAGCCTAAGGTGTAAATTATCGATAGTCCATATCTCGGAAACTATAAGAGATAATGCAATTTGGCAACCGGCAATGTAATTAGCATGCCGAATATTACTTGGAATGTGAATTGGAACGAAATCGCCAATAGATAAGACCATTTTACAATTTGGGCCCAAGTTAGAAGCAGAGCTTAAGGTGTAAATTATCGATAGTCCATATCTCGGAAACTATAAGAGATAATGCAATTTGGCAACCGGCAATGTAATTAGCATGCCGAATATTACTTGGAATGTGAATTGGAACGAAATCGCTAATAGATAAGACCATTTTACAATTTGGGCCCAAGTTAGAAGCAGAGCCTAAGGTGTAAATTATCGATAGTCCATATCTCGGAAACTATAAGAGATAATGCAATTTGGCAACCGGCAATGTAATTAGCATGCCGAATATTACTTGGAATGTGAATTGGAACGAAATCGCCAATAGATAAGACCATTTTACAATTTGGGCCCAAGTTAGAAGCAGAGCCTAAGGTGTAAATTATTGATAGTCCATATGTCGGAAACTATAAGAGATAATGCAATTTGGCAACCGGCAATGTAATTAGCATGCCGAATATTACTTGGAATGTGAATTGGAACGAAATCGCCAATAGATAAGACCATTTTACAATTTGGGCCCAAGTTAGAAGCAGAGCCTAAGGTGTAAATTATTGATAGTCCATATCTCGGAAACTATAAGAGATAATGCAATTTCGCAACCGGCAATGTAATTAGCATGCCGAATATTACTTGGAATGTGAATTGGAACGAAATCGCCAATAGATAAGACCATTTTACAATTTGGGCCCAAGTTAGAAGCAGAGCCTAAGGTGTAAATTATCGATAGTCCATATCTCGGAAACTATAAGAGATAATGCAATTTGGCAACCGGCAATGTAATTAGCATGCCGAATATTACTTGGAATGTGAATTGGAACGAAATCGCCAATAGATAAGGCCATTTTACAATTTGGGCCCAAGTTAGAAGCAGAGCCTAAGGTGTAAATTATCGATACTCCATATCTCGGAAACTATAAGAGATAATGCAATTTGGCAACCGGCAATGTAATTAGCATGCCGAATATTACTTGGAATGTGAATTGGAACGAAATCGCCAATAGATAAGACCATTTTACAATTTGGGCCCAAGTTAGAAGCAGAGCTTAAGGTGTAAATTATCGATAGTCCATATCTCGGAAACTATAAGAGATAATGCAATTTGGCAACCGGCAATGTAATTAGCATGCCGAATATTACTTGGAATGTGAATTGGAACGAAATCGCCAATAGATAGGACCATTTTACAATTTGGGCCCAAGTTAGAAGCAGAGCCTAAGGTGTAAATTATCGATAGTCCATATCTCGGAAACTATAAGAGATAATGCAATTTGGCAACCGGCAATGTAATTAGCATGCCGAATATTACTTGGAATATGAATTGGAACGAAATCGCCAATAGATAAGACCATTTTACAATTTGGGCCCAAGTTAGAAGCAGAGCCTAAGGTGTAAATTATCGATAGTCCATATCTCGGAAACTATAAGAGATAATGCAATTTGGCAACCGGCAATGTAATTAGCATGCCGAATATTACTTGGAATGTGAATTGGAACGAAATCGCCAATAGATAAGACCATTTTACAATTTGGGCCCAAGTTAGAAGCAGAGCCTAAGGTGTAAATTATCGATAGTCCATATCTCGGAAACTATAAGAGATAATGCAATTTGACAACCGGCAATGTAATTAGCATGCCGAATATTACTTGGAATGTGAATTGGAACGAAATCGCCAATAGATAAGACCATTTTACAATTTGGGCCCAAGTTAGAAGCAGAGCCTAAGGTGTAAATTATCGATAGTCCATATCTCGGAAACTATAAGAGATAATGCAATTTGGCAACCGGCAATGTAATTAGCATGCCGAATATTACTTGGAATGTGAATTGGAACGAAATCGCCAATAGATAAGACCATTTTACAATTTGGGCCCAAGTTAGAAGCAGAGCGTAAGGTGTAAATTATCGATAGTCCATATCTCGGAAACTATAAGAGATAATGCAATTTGGCAACCGGCAATGTAATTAGCATGCCGAATATTACTTGGAATGTGAATTGGAACGAAATCGCCAATAGGTAAGACCATTTTACAATTTGGGCCCAAGTTAGAAGCAGAGCCTAAGGTGTAAATTATCGATAGTCCATATCTCGGAAACTATAAGAGATAATTCAATTTGGCAACCGGCAATGTAATTAGCATGCCGAATATTACTTGGAATGTGAATTGGAACGAAATCGCCAATAGATAAGACCATTTTACAATTTGGGCCCAAGTTAGAAGCAGAGCCTAAGGTGTAAATTATCGATAGTCCATATCTCGGAAACTATAAGAGATAATGCAATTTGGCAACCGGCAATGTAATTAGCATGCCGAATATTACTTGGAATGTGAATTGGAACGAAATCGCCAATAGATAAGACCATTTTACAATTTGGGCCCAAGTTAGAAGCAGAGCCTAAGGTGTAAATTATCGATAGTCCATATCTCGGAAACTATAAGAGATAATGCAATTTGGCAACCGGCAATGTAATTAGCATGCCGAATATTACATGGAATGTGAATTGGAACGGAATCGCCAATAGATAAGACCATTTTACAATTTGGGCCCAAGTTAGAAGCAGAGCCTAAGGTGTAAATTATCGATAGTCCATATCTCGGAAACTATAAGAGATAATGCAATTTGGCAACCGGCAATGTAATTAGCATGCCGAATATTAATTGGAATGTGAATTGGAACGAAATCGCCAATAGAAAAGACCATTTTACAATTTGGGCCCAAGTTAGAAGCAGAGCCTAAGGTGTAAATTATCGATAGTCCATATCTCGGAAACTATAAGAGATAATGCAATTTGGCAACCGGCAATGTAATTAGCATGCCGAATATTACTTGGAATGTGAATTGGAACGAAATCGCCAATAGGTAAGACCATTTTACAATTTGGGCCCAAGTTAGAAGCAGAGCCTAAGGTGTAAATTATCGAGAGTCCATATCTCGGAAACTATAAGAGATAATTCAATTTGGCAACCGGCAATGTAATTAGCATGCCGAATATTACTTGGAATGTGAATTGGAACGAAATCGCCAATAGATAAGACCATTTTACAATTTGGGCCCAAGTTAGAAGCAGAGCCTAAGGTGTAAATTATTGATAGTCCATATGTCGGAAACGATAAGAGATAATGCAATTTGGCAACCGGCAATGTAATTAGCATGCCGAATATTACTTGGAATGTGAATTGGAACGAAATCGCCAATAGAGAAGACCATTTTACAATTTGGGCCCAAGTTAGAAGCAGAGCCTAAGGTGTAAATTATCGATAGTCCATATCTCGGAAACTATAAGAGATAATGCAATTTGGCAACCGGCAATGTAATTAGCATGCCGAATATTACTTGGAATATGAATTGGAACGAAATCGCCAATAGATAAGACCATTTTACAATTTGGGCCCAAGTTAAAAGCAGAGCCTAAGGTGTAAATTATCGATAGTCCATATCTCGGAAACTATAAGTGGTAATGCAATTTGGCAACCGGCAATGTAATTAGCATGCCGAATATTACTTGGAATGTGAATTGGAACGAAATCGCCAATAGAGAAGACCATTTTACAATTTGGGCCCAAGTTAGAAGCAGAGCCTAAGGTGTAAATTATCGATAGTCCATATCTCGGAAACTATAAGAGATAATGCAATTTGGCAACCGGCAATGTAATTAGCATGCCGAATATTACTTAGAATGTGAATTGGAACGAAATCGCCAATAGATAAGACCATTTTACAACTTGGGCCCAAGTTAGAAGCAGAGCCTAAGGTGTAAATTATCGATAGTCCATATCTCGGAAACTATAAGAGATAATGCAATTTGGCAACCGGCAATGTAATTAGCATGCCGAATATTACTTGGAATGTGAATTGGAACGAAATCGCTAATAGATAAGACCATTTTACATTTTGGGCCCAAGTTAGAAGCAGAGCCTAAGGTGTAAATTATTGATAGTCCATATCTCGGAAACTATAAGAGATATTGCAATTTCGCAACCGGCAGTGTAATTAGCATGCCGAATATTACTTGGAGTGTGAATTGGAACGAAATCGCCAATAGATAAGACCATTTTACAATTTGGGCCCAAGTTAGAAGCAGAGCCTAAGGTGTAAATTATCGATAGTCCATATCTCGGAAACTATAAGAGATAATGCAATTTGGCAACCGGCAATGTAATTAGCATGCCGAATATTACTTGGAATGTGAATTGGAACGAAATCGCCAATAGATAAGACCATTTTACAATTTGGGCCCAAGTTAGAAGCAGAGCCTAAGGTGTAAGTTATCGATAGTCCATATCTCGGAAACTATAAGAGATAATGCAATTTGGCAACCGGCAATTTAATTAGCATGCCGAATATTACTTGGAATGTGAATTGGAACGAAATCGCCAATAGATAAGACCATTTTACAATTTGGGCCCAAGTTAGAAGCAGAGCCTAAAGTGTAAATTATCGATAGTCCATATCTCGGAAACTATAAGAGATAATGCAATTTGGCAACCGGCAATGTAATTAGCATGCCGAATATTACTTGGAATGTGAATTGGAACGAAATCGCCAATAGATAAGACCATTTTACAATTTGGGCCCAAGTTAGAAGCAGAGCCTAAGGTGTAAATTATCGATAGTCCATATCTCGGAAACTATAAGAGATAATGCAATTTGGCAACCGGCAATGTAATTAGCATGCCGAATATTACTTGGAATGTGAATTGGAACGAAATCGCCAATAGATAAGACCATTTTACAATTTGGGCCCAAGTTAGAAGCAGAGCCTAAGATGTAAATTATCGATAGTCCATATCTCGGAAACTATAAGAGATAATGCAATTTGGCAACCGGCAATGTAATTAGCATGCCGAATATTACTTGGAATGTGAATTGGAACGAAATCGCCAATAGATAAGACCATTTTACAATTTGGGCCCAAGTTAGAAGCAGAGCCTAAGGTGTAAATTATCGATAGTCCATATCTCGGAAACTATAAGAGATAATGCAATTTGGCAACCGGCAATGTAATTAGCATGCCGAATATTACTTGGAATGTGAATTGGAACGAAATCGCCAATAGATAAGACGATTTTACAATTTGGGCCCAAGTTAGAAGCAGAGCCTAAGATGTAAATTATCGATAGTCCATATCTCGGAAACTATAAGAGATAATGCAATTTGGCAACCGGCAATGTAATTAGCATGCCGAATATTACTTGGAATGTGAATTGGAACGAAATCGCCAATAGATAAGACCATTTTACAATTTGGGCCCAAGTTAGAAGTAGAGCCTAAGGTGTAAATTATCGATAGTCCATATCTCGGAAACTATAAGAGATAATGCAATTTGGCAACCGGCAATGTAATTAGCATGCCGAATATTACTTGGAATGTGAATTGGAACGAAATCGCCAATAGATAAGACCATTTTACAATTTGGGGCCAAGTTAGAAGCAGAGCCTAAGGTGTAAATTATCGATAGTCCATATCTCGGAAACTATAAGAGTTAATGCAATTTGGCAACCGGCAATGTAATTAGCATGTCGAATATTACTTGGAATGTGAATTGGAACGAAATCGCCAATAGATAAGACCATTTTACAATTTGGGCCCAAGTTAGAAGTAGAGCCTAAGGTGTAAATAATCGATAGTCCATATCTCGGAAACTATAAGAGATAATGCAATTTGGCAACCGGCAATGTAATTAGCATGCCGAATATTACTTGGAATGTGAATTGGAACGAAATCGCCAATAGATAAGACCATTTTACAATTTGGGCCCAAGTTAGAAGCAGAGCCTAAGGTGTAAATTATCGATAGTCCATATCTCGGAAACTATAAGAGATAATGCAATTTGGCAACCGGCAATGTAATTAGCATGCCGAATATTACTTGGAATGTGAATTGGAACGAAATCGCCAATAGATAAGGCCATTTTACAATTTGGGCCCAAGTTAGAAGCAGAGCCTAAGGTGTAAATTATTGATAGTCCATATCTCGGAAACTATAAGAGATAATGCAATTTCGCAACCGGCAATGTAATTAGCATGCCGAATATTACTTGGAATGTGAATTGGAACGAAATCGCCAATAGATAAGACCATTTTACAATTTGGGCCCAAGTTAGAAGCAGAGCCTAAGGTGTAAATTATCGATAGTCCATATCTCGGAAACTATAAGAGATAATGCAATTTGGCAACCGGCAATGTAATTAGCATGCCGAATATTACTTGGAATGTGAATTGGAACGAAATCGCCAATAGGTAAGACCATTTTACAATTTGGGCCCAAGTTAGAAGCAGAGCCTAAGGTGTAAATTATCGATAGTCCATATCTCGGAAACTATAAGAGATAATTCAATTTGGCAACCGGCAATGTAATTAGCATGCCGAATATTACTTGGAATGTGAATTGGAACGAAATCGCCAATAGATAAGGCCATTTTACAATTTGGGCCCAAGTTAGAAGCAGAGCCTAAGGTGTAAATTATCGATAGTCCATATCTCGGAAACTATAAGAGATAATGCAATTTGGCAACCGGCAATGTAATTAGCATGCCGAATATTACTTGGAATGTGAATTGGAACGAAATCGCCAATAGATAAGACCATTTTACAATTTGGGCCCAAGTTAGAAGCAGAGCCTAAGGTGTAAATTATCGATAGTCCATATCTCGGAAACTATAAGAGATAATGCAATTTGGCAACCGGCAATGTAATTAGCATGCCGAATATTAATTGGAATGTGAATTGGAACGAAATCGCCAATAGATAAGACCATTTTACAATTTGGGCCCAAGTTAGAAGTAGAGCCTAAGGTGTAAATTATCGATAGTCCATATCTCGGAAACTATAAGAGATAATGCAATTTGGCAACCGGCAATGTAATTAGCATGCCGAATATTACTTGGAATGTGAATTGGAACGAAATCGCCAATAGGTAAGACCATTTTACAATTTGGGCCCAAGTTAGAAGCAGAGCCTAAGGTGTAAATTATCGATAGTCCATATCTCGGAAACTATAAGAGATAATGCAATTTGGCAACCGGCAATGTAATTAGCATGCCGAATATTACTTGGAATGTGAATTGGAACGAAATCGCCAATAGATAAGACCATTTTACAATTTGGGCCCAAGTTAGAAGCAGAGCCTAAGGTGTAAATTATCGATAATCCATATCTCGGAAACTATAAGAGATAATGCAATTTGGCAACCGGCAATGTAATTAGCATGCCGAATATTACTTGGAATGTGAATTGGAACGAAATCGCCAATAGATAAGACCATTTTACAATTTGGGCCCAAGTTAGAAGCAGAGCCTAAGGTGTAAATTATTGATAGTCCATATCTCGGAAACTATAAGAGATAATGCAATTTCGCAACCGGCAATGTAATTAGCATGCCGAATATTACTTGGAATGTGAATTGGAACGAAATCGCCAATAGATAAGGCCATTTTACAATTTGGGCCCAAGTTAGAAGCAGAGCCTAAGGTGTAAATTATCGATACTCCATATCTCGGAAACTATAAGAGATAATGCAATTTGGCAACCGGCAATGTAATTAGCATGCCGAATATTACTTGGAATGTGAATTGGAACGAAATCGCCAATAGATAAGACCATTTTACAATTTGGGCCCAAGTTAGAAGCAGAGCTTAAGGTGTAAATTATCGATAGTCCATATCTCGGAAACTATAAGAGATAATGCAATTTGGCAACCGGCAATGTAATTAGCATGCCGAATATTACTTGGAATGTGAATTGGAACGAAATCGCCAATAGATAAGACCATTTTACAATTTGGGCCCAAGTTAGAAGCAGAGCCTAAGGTGTAAATTATCGATAGTCCATATCTCGGAAACTATAAGAGATAATGCAATTTGGCAACCGGCAATGTAATTAGCATGCCGAATATTACTTGGAATGTGAATTGGAACGAAATCGCCAATAGATAAGACCATTTTACAATTTGGGCCCAAGTTAGAAGCAGAGCCTAAGGTGTAAATTATCGATAGTCCATATCTCGGAAACTATAAGAGATAATGCAATTTGGCAACCGGCAATGTAATTAGCATGCCGAATATTACTTGGAATGTGAATTGGAACGAAATCGCCAATAGATAAGACCATTTTACAATTTGGGCCCAAGTTAGAAGCAGAGCCTAAGGTGTAAATTATCGATAGTCCATATCTCGGAAACTATAAGAGATAATGCAATTTGGCAACCGGCAATGTAATTAGCATGCCGAATATTACTTGGAATGTGAATTGGAACGAAATCGCCAATAGATAAGACCATTTTACAATTTGGGCCCAAGTTAGAAGCAGAGCCTAAGGTGTAAATTATCGATAGTCCATATCTCGGAAACTATAAGAGATAATGCAATTTGGCAACCGGCAATGTAATTAGCATGCCGAATATTACTTGGAATGTGAATTGGAACGGAATCGCCAATAGATAAGACCATTTTACAATTTGGGCCCAAGTTAGAAGCAGAGCCTAAGGTGTAAATTATCGATAGTCCATATCTCGGAAACTATAAGAGATAATGCAATTTGGCAACCGGCAATGTAATTAGCATGCCGAATATTAATTGGAATGTGAATTGGAACGAAATCGCCAATAGATAAGACCAATTTACAATTTGGGCCCAAGTTAGAAGCAGAGCCTAAGGTGTAAATTATCGATAGTCCATATCTCGGAAACTATAAGAGATAATGCAATTTGGCAACCGGCAATGTAATTAGCATGCCGAATATTACTTGGAATGTGAATTGGAACGAAATCGCCAATAGGTAAGACCATTTTACAATTTGGGCCCAAGTTAGAAGCAGAGCCTAAGGTGTAAATTATCGATAGTCCATATCTCGGAAACTATAAGTGGTAATGCAATTTGGCAACCGGCAATGTAATTAGCATGCCGAATATTACTTGGAATGTGAATTGGAACGAAATCGCCAATAGAGAAGACCATTTTACAATTTGGGCCCAAGTTAGAAGCAGAGCCTAAGGTGTAAATTATCGATAGTCCATATCTCGGAAACTATAAGAGATAATGCAATTTAGCAACCGGCAATGTAATTAGCATGCCGAATATTACTTGGAATGTGAATTGGAACGAAATCGCCAATAGATAAGGCCATTTTACAATTTGGGCCCAAGTTAGAAGCAGAGCCTAAGGTGTAAATTATCGATACTCCATATCTCGGAAACTATAAGAGATAATGCAATTTGGCAACCGGCAATGTAATTAGCATGCCGAATATTACTTGGAATGTGAATTGGAACGAAATCGCCAATAGATAAGACCATTTTACAATTTGGGCCCAAGTTAGAAGCAGAGCTTAAGGTGTAAATTATCGATAGTCCATATCTCGGAAACTATAAGAGATAATGCAATTTGGCAACCGGCAATGTAATTAGCATGCCGAATATTACTTGGAATGTGAATTGGAACGAAATCGCCAATAGATAAGACCATTTTACAATTTGGGCCCAAGTTAGAAGCAGAGCCTAAGGTGTAAATTATCGATAGTCCATATCTCGGAAACTATAAGAGATAATGCAATTTGGCAACCGGCAATGTAATTAGCATGCCGAATATTACTTGGAATGTGAATTGGAACGAAATCGCCAATAGATAAGACCATTTTACAATTTGGGCCCAAGTTAGAAGCAGAGCCTAAGGTGTAAATTATCGATAGTCCATATCTCGGAAACTATAAGTGATAATGCAATTTGGCAACCGGCAATGTAATTAGCATGCCGAATATTACTTGGAATGTGAATTGGAACGAAATCGCCAATAGATAAGACCATTTTACAATTTGGGCCCAAGTTAGAAGCAGAGCCTAAGGTGTAAATTATCGATAGTCCATATCTCGGAAACTATAAGAGATAATGCAATTTGGCAACCGGCAATGTAATTAGCATGCCGAATATTACTTGGAATGTGAATTGGAACGAAATCGCCAATAGATAAGACCATTTTACAATTTGGGCCCAAGTTAGAAGCAGAGCCTAAGGTGTAAATTATCGATAGTCCATATCTCGGAAACTATAAGAGATAATGCAATTTGGCAACCGGCAATGTAATTAGCATGCCGAATATTACTTGGACTGTGAATTGGAACGGAATCGCCAACAGATAAGACCATTTTACAATTTGGGCCCAAGTTAGAAGCAGAGCCTAAGGTGTAAATTATCGATAGTCCATATCTCGGAAACTATAAGAGATAATGCAATTTGGCAACCGGCAATGTAATTAGCATGCCGAATATTACTTGGACTGTGAATTGGAACGGAATCGCCAACAGATAAGACCATTTTACAATTTGGGCCCAAGTTAGAAGCAGAGCCTAAGGTGTAAATTATCGATAGTCCATATCTCGGAAACTATAAGAGATAATGCAATTTGGCAACCGGCAATGTAATTAGCATGCCGAATATTAATTGGAATGTGAATTGGAACGAAATCGCCAATAGATAAGACCATTTTACAATTTGGGCCCAAGTTAGAAGCAGAGCCTAAGGTGTAAATTATCGATAGTCCATATCTCGGAAACTATAAGAGATAATGCAATTTGGCAACCGGCAATGTAATTAGCATGCCGAATATTACTTGGAATGTGAATTGGAACGAAATCGCCAATAGGTAAGACCATTTTACAATTTGGGCCCAAGTTAGAAGCAGAGCCTAAGGTGTAAATTATCGAGAGTCCATATCTCGGAAACTATAAGAGATAATTCAATTTGGCAACCGGCAATGTAATTAGCATGCCGAATATTACTTGGAATGTGAATTGGAACGAAATCGCCAATAGAGAAGACCATTTTACAATTTGGGCCCAAGTTAAAAGCAGAGCCTAAGGTGTAAATTATTGATAGTCCATATGTCGGAAACTATAAGAGATAATGCAATTTGGCAACCGGCAATGTAATTAGCATGCCGAATATTACTTGGAATGTGAATTGGAACGAAATCGCCGATAGAGAAGACCATTTTACAATTTGGGCCCAAGTTAAAAGCAGAGCCTAAGGTGTAAATTATCGATAGTCCATATCTCGGAAACTATAAGAGATAATGCAATTTGGCAACCGGCAATGTAATTAGCATGCCGAATATTACTTGGAATATGAATTGGAACGAAATCGCCAATAGATAAGACCATTTTACAATTTGGGCCCAAGTTAGAAACAGAGCCTAAGGTGTAAATTATCGATAGTCCATATCTCGGAAACTATAAGTGGTAATGCAATTTGGCAACCGGCAATGTAATTAGCATGCCGAATATTACTTGGAATGTGAATTGGAACGAAATCGCCAATAGAGAAGACCATTTTACAATTTGGGCCCAAGTTAGAAGCAGAGCCTAAGGTGTAAATTATCGATAGTCCATATCTCGTAAACTATAAGAGATAATGCAATTTGGCAACCGGCAATGTAATTAGCATGCCGAATATTACTTGGAATGTGAATTGGAACGAAATCGCCAATAGATAAGACCATTTTACAACTTGGGCCCAAGTTAGAAGCAGAGCCTAAGGTGTAAATTATCGATAGTCCATATCTCGGAAACTATAAGAGATAATGCAATTTGGCAACCGCCAATGTAATTAGTATGCCGAATATTACTTGGAATGTGAATTGGAACGAAATCGCCAATAGATAAGACCATTTTACAATTTGGGCCCAAGTTAGAAGCAGAGCCTAAGGTGTAAATTATTGATAGTCCATATCTCGGAAACTATAAGAGATATTGCAATTTCGCAACCGGCAATGTAATTAGCATGCCGAATATTACTTGGAGTGTGAATTGGAACGAAATCGCCAATAGATAAGACCATTTTACAATTTGGGCCCAAGTTAGAAGCAGAGCCTAAGGTGTAAATTATCGATAGTCCATATCTCGGAAACTATAAGAGATAATGCAATTTGGCAACCGGCAATGTAATTAGCATGCCGAATATTACTTGGAATGTGAATTGGAACGAAATCGCCAATAGATAAGACCATTTTACAATTTGGACCCAAGTTAGAAGCAGAGCCTAAGGTGTAAGTTATCGATAGTCCATATCTCGGAAACTATAAGAGATAATGCAATTTGGCAACCGGCAATGTAATTAGCATGCCGAATATTACTTGGAATGTGAATTGGAACGAAATCGCCAATAGATAAGACCATTTTACAATTTGGGCCCAAGTTAGAAGCAGAGCCTAAAGTGTAAATTATCGATAGTCCATATCTCGGAAACTATAAGAGATAATGCAATTTGGCAACCGGCAATGTAATTAGCATGCCGAATATTACTTGGAATGTGAATTGGAACGATATCGCCAATAGATAAGACCATTTTACAATTTGGGCCCAAGTTAGAAGCAGAGCCTAAGGTGTAAATTATCGATAGTCCATATCTCGGAAACTATAAGAGATAATGCAATTTGGCAACCGGCAATGTAATTAGCATGCCGAATATTACTTGGAATGTGAATTGGAACGAAATCGCCAATAGATAAGACCATTTTACAATTTGGGCCCAAGTTAGAAGCAGAGCCTAAGGTGTAAATTATTGATAGTCCATATCTCGGAAACTATAAGAGATAATGCAATTTCGCAACCGGCAATGTAATTAGCATGCCGAATATCACTTGGAATGTGAATTGGGACGAAATCGCCAATAGATAAGACCATTTTACAATTTGGGCCCAAGTTAGAAGCAGAGCCTAAGGTGTAAATTATCGATAGTCCATATCTCGGAAACTATAAGAGATAATGCAATTTGGCAACCGGCAATGTAATTAGCATGCCGAATATTACTTGGAATGTGAATTGGAACGAAATCGCCAATAGATAAGACCATTTTACAATTTGGGCCCAAGTTAGAAGCAGAGCCTAAGATGTAAATTATCGATAGTCCATATCTCGGAAACTATAAGAGATAATGCAATTTGGCAACCGGCAATGTAATTAGCATGCCGAATATTACTTGGAATGTGAATTGGAACGAAATCGCCAATAGATAAGACCATTTTACAATTTGGGCCCAAGTTAGAAGCAGAGCCTAAGGTGTAAATTATCGATAGTCCATATCTCGGAAACTATAAGAGATAATTCAATTTGGCAACCGGCAATGTAATTAGCATGCCAGATATTACTTGGAATGTGAATTGGAACGAAATCGCCAATAGATAAGACCATTTTACAATTTGAGCCCAAGTTAGAAGCAGAGCCTAAGGTGTAAATTATCGATAGTCCATATCTCGGAAACTATAAGAGATAATGCAATTTGGCAACCGGCAATGTAATTAGCATGCCGAATATTACTTGGAATGTGAATTGGAACGAAATCGCCAATAGATAAGACGATTTTACAATTTGGGTCCAAGTTAGAAGCAGAGCCTAAGATGTAAATTATCGATAGTCCATATCTCGGAAACTATAAGAGATAATGCAATTTGGCAACCGGCAATGTAATTAGCATGCCGAATATTACTTGGAATGTGAATTGGAACGAAATCGCCAATAGATAAGGCCATTTTACAATTTGGGCCCAAGTTAGAAGTAGAGCCTAAGGTGTAAATTATCGATAGTCCATATCTCGGAAACTATAAAAGATAATGCAATTTGGCAACCGGCAATGTAATTAGCATGCCGAATATTACTTGGAATGCGAATTGGAACGAAATCGCCAATAGATAAGACCATTTTACAATTTGGGGCCAAGTTAGAAGCAGAGCCTAAGGTGTAAATTATCGATAGTCCATATCTCGGAAACTATAAGAGTTAATGCAATTTGGCAACCGGCAATGTAATTAGCATGTCGAATATTACTTGGAATGTGAATTGGAACGAAATCGCCAATAGATAAGACCATTTTACAATTTGGGCCCAAGTTAGAAGTAGAGCCTAAGGTGTAAATTATCGATAGTCCATATCTCGGAAACTATAAGAGATAATGCAATTTGGCAACCGGCAATGTAATTAGCATGCCGAATATTACTTGGAATGTGAATTGGAACGAAATCGCCAATAGATAAGACCATTTTACAATTTGGGCCCAAGTTAGAAGCAGAGCCTAAGGTGTAAATTATCGATAGTCCATATCTCGGAAACTATAAGAGATAATGCAATTTGGCAACCGGCAATGTAATTAGCATGCCGAATATTACTTGGAATGTGAATTGGAACGAAATCGCCAATAGATAAGGCCATTTTACAATTTGGGCCCAAGTTAGAAGCAGAGCCTAAGGTGTAAATTATTGATAGTCCATATCTCGGAAACTATAAGAGATAATGCAATTTCGCAACCGGCAATGTAATTAGCATGCCGAATATTACTTGGAATGTGAATTGGAACGAAATCGCCAATAGGTAAGACCATTTTACAATTTGGGCCCAAGTTAGAAGCAGAGCCTAAGGTGTAAATTATCGATAGTCCATATCTCGGAAACTATAAGAGATATTGCAATTTGGCAACCGGCAATGTAATTAGCATGCCGAATATTACTTGGAATGTGAATTGGAACGAAATCGCCAATAGGTAAGACCATTTTACAATTTGGGCCCAAGTTAGAAGCAGAGCCTAAGGTGTAAATTATCGATAGTCCATATCTCGGAAACTGTAAGAGATAATTCAATTTGGCAACCGGCAATGTAATTAGCATGCCGGATATTACTTGGAATGTGAATTGGAACGAAATCGCCAATAGATAAGACCATTTTACAATTTGGGCCCAAGTTAGAAGCAGAGCCTAAGGTGTAAATTATTGATAGTCCATATCTCGGAAACTATAAGAGATAATGCAATTTGGCAACCGGCAATGTAATTAGCATGCCGAATATTACTTGGAATGTGAATTGGAACGAAATCGCCAATAGATAAGACCATTTTACAATTTGGGCCCAAGTTAGAAGCAGAGCCTAAGGTGTAAATTATTGATAGTCCATATCTCGGAAATTATAAGAGATAATGCAATTTCGCAACCGGAAATGTAATTAGCATGCCGAATATTACTTGGAGTGTGAATTGGAACGAAATCGCCAATAGATAAGACCATTTTACAATTTGGGCCCAAGTTAGAAGCAGAGCCTAAGGTGTAAATTATCGATAGTCCATATCTCGGAAACTATAAGAGATAATGCAATTTGGCAACCGGCAATGTAATTAGCATGCCGAATATTACTTGGAATGTGAATTGGAACGAAATCGCCAATAGATAAGACCATTTTACAATTTGGGCCCAAGTTAGAAGCAGAGCCTAAGGTGTAAATTATCGATAGTCCATATCTCGGAAACTATAAGAGATAATTCAATTTGGCAACCGGCAATGTAATTAGCATGCCGGATATTACTTGGAATGTGAATTGGAACGAAATCGCCAATAGATAAGACCATTTTACAATTTGGGCCCAAGTTAGAAGCAGAGCCTAAGATGTAAATTATCGATAGTCCATATCACGGAAACTATAAGAGATAATGCAATTTGGCAACCGGCAATGTAATTAGCATGCCGAATATTACTTGGAATGTGAATTGGAACGAAATCGCCAATAGATAAGACGATTTTACAATTTGGGCCCAAGTTAGAAGCAGAGCCTAAGATGTAAATTATCGATAGTCCATATCTCGGAAACTATAAGAGATAATGCAATTTGGCAACCGGCAATGTAATTAGCATGCCGAATATTACTTGGAATGTGAATTGGAACGAAATCGCCAATAGATAAGACCATTTTACAATTTGGGCCCTAGTTAGAAGCAGAGCCTAAGGTGTAAATTATCGATAGTCCATATCTCGGAAACTATAAGAGATATTGCAATTTGGCAACCGGCAATGTAATTAGCATGCCGAATATTACTTGGAATGTGAATTGGAACGAAATCGCCAATAGGTAAGACCATTTTACAATTTGGGCCCAAGTTAGAAGCAGAGCCTAAGGTGTAAATTATCGATAGTCCATATCTCGGAAACTGTAAGAGATAATTCAATTTGGCAACCGGCAATGTAATTAGCATGCCGGATATTACTTGGAATGTGAATTGGAACGAAATCGCCAATAGATAAGACCATTTTACAATTTGGGCCCAAGTTAGAAGCAGAGCCTAAGGTGTAAATTACCGATAGTCCATATCTCGGAAACTATAAGAGATAATGCAATTTGGCAACCGGCAATGTAATTAGCATGCCGAATATTACTTGGAATGTGAATTGGAACGAAATCGCCAATAGATAAGACCATTTTACAATTTGGGCCCAAGTTAGAAGCAGAGCCTAAGGTGTAAATTATCGATAGTCCATATCTCGGAAACTATAAGAGATAATGCAATTTGGCAACCGGCAATGTAATTAGCATGCCGAATATTACTTGGATTGTGAATTGGAACGAAATCGCCAATAGATAAGACCATTTTACAATTTGGGCCCAAGTTAGAAGCAGAGCCTAAGGTGTAAATTATCGATAGTCCATATCTCGGAAACTATAAGAGATAATGCACTTTGGCAACCGGCAATGTAATTAGCATGCCGAATATTACTTGGAATGTGAATTGGAACGAAATCGCCAATAGATAAGACCATTTTACAATTTGGGCCCAAGTTAGAAGCAGAGCCTAAGGTGTAAATTATTGATAGTCCATATCTCGGAAACTATAAGAGATAATGCAATTTCGCAACCGGCAATGTAATTAGCATGCCGAATATCACTTGGAATGTGAATTGGGACGAAATCGCCAATAGATAAGACCATTTTACAATTTGGGCCCAAGTTAGAAGCGGAGCCTAAGGTGTGAATTATCGATAGTCCATATCTCGGAAACTATAAGAGATAATGCAATTTGGCAACCGGCAATGTAATTAGCATGCCGAATATTACTTGGAATGTGAATTGGAACGAAATCGCCAATAGATAAGACCATTTTACAATTTGGGCCCAAGTTAGAAGCAGAGCCTAAGATGTAAATTATCGATAGTCCATATCTCGGAAACTATAAGAGATAATGCAATTTGGCAACCGGCAATGTAATTAGCATGCCGAATATTACTTGGAATGTGAATTGGAACGAAATCGCTAATAGATAAGACCATTTTACAATTTGGGCCCAAGTTAGAAGCAGAGCCTAAGGTGTAAATTATCGATAGTCCATATCTCGGAAACTATAAGAGATAATTCAATTTGGCAACCGGCAATGTAATTAGCATGCCGGATATTACTTGGAATGTGAATTGGAACGAAATCGCCAATAGATAAGACCATTTTACAATTTGGGCCCAAGTTAGAAGCAGAGCCTAAGGTGTAAATTATCGATAGTCCATATATCGGAAACTATAAGAGATAATGCAATTTGGCAACCGGCAATGTAATTAGCATGCCGAATATTACTTGGAATGTGAATTGGAACGAAATCGCCAATAGATAAGACGATTTTACAATTTGGGCCCAAGTTAGAAGCAGAGCCTAAGATGTAAATTATCGATAGTCCATATCTCGGAAACTATAAGAGATAATGCAATTTGGCAACCGGCAATGTAATTAGCATGCCGAATATTACTTGGAATGTGAATTGGAACGAAATCGCCAATAGATAAGACCATTTTACAATTTGGGCACAAGTTAGAAGCAGAGCCTAAGGTGTAAATTATCGATAGTCCATATCTCGGAAACTATAAGAGATAATGCAATTTGGCAACCGGCAATGTAATTAGCATGCCGAATATTACTTGGAATGTGAATTGGAACGAAATCGCCAATAGGTAAGACCATTTTACAATTTGGGCCCAAGTTAGAAGCAGAGCCTAAGGTGTAAATTATCGATAGTCCATATCTCGGAAACTCTAAGAGATAATGCAATTTGGCAACCGGCAATGTAATTAGCATGCCGAATATTACTTGGAATGTGAATTGGAACGAAATCGCCAATAGATAAGACGATTTTATAATTTGGGCCCAAGTTAGAAGCAGAGCCTAAGGTGTAAATTATCGATAGTCCATATCTCGGAAACTATAAGAGATAATGCAATTTGGCAACCGGCAATGTAATTAGCATGCCGAATATTACTTGGAATGTGAATTGGAACGAAATAGCCAATAGATAAGACCATTTTACAATTTGGGCCCAAGTTAGGAGCAGAGCCTAAGGTGTAAATTATCGATAGTCCATATCTCGGAAACTATAAGAGATAATGCACTTTGGCAACCGGCAATGTAATTAGCATGCCGAATATTACTTGGAATGTGAATTGGAACGAAATCGCCAATAGATAAGACCATTTTACAATTTGGGCCCAAGTTAGAAGCAGAGCCTAAGGTGTAAATTATCGATAGTCCATATCTCGGAAACTATAAGAGATAATGCAATTTGGCAACCGGCAATGTAATTAGCATGCCGAATATTACTTGGATTGTGAATTGGAACGAAATCGCCAATAGATAAGACCATTTTACAATTTGGGCCCAAGTTAGAAGCAGAGCCTAAGATGTAAATTATCGATAGTCCATATCTCGGAAACTATAAGAGATAATGCAATTTGGCAACCGGCAATGTAATTAGCATGCCGAATATTACTTGGAATGTGAATTGGAACGAAATCGCCAATAGATAAGACCATTTTACAATTTGGGCCCAAGTTAGAAGCAGAGCCTAAGGTATAAATTATCGATAGTCCATATCTCGGAAACTATAAGAGATAATTCAATTTGGCAACCGGCAATGTAATTAGCATGCCGGATATTACTTGGAATGTGAATTGGAACGAAATCGCCAATAGATAAGACCATTTTACAATTTGGGCCCAAGTTAGAAGCAGAGCCTAAGGTGTAAATTATCGATAATCCATATCTCGGAAACTATAAGAGATAATGCAATTTGGCAACCGGCAATGTAATTAGCATGCCGAATATTACTTGGAATGTGAATTGGAACGAAATCGCCAATAGATAAGACCATTTCACAATTTGGGCCCAAGTTAGAAGCAGAGCCTAAGGTGTAAATTATTGATAGTCCATATCTCGGAAACTATAAGAGATAATGCAATTTCGCAACCGGCAATGTAATTAGCATGCCGAATATTACTTGGAATGTGAATTGGAACGAAATCGCCAATAGATAAGGCCATTTTACAATTTGGGCCCAAGTTAGAAGCAGAGCCTAAGGTGTAAATTATCGATACTCCATATCTCGGAAACTATAAGAGATAATGCAATTTGGCAACCGGCAATGTAATTAGCATGCCGAATATTACTTGGAATGTGAATTGGAACGAAATCGCCAATAGATAAGACCATTTTACAATTTGGGCCCAAGTTAGAAGCAGAGCTTAAGGTGTAAATTATCGATAGTCCATATCTCGGAAACTATAAGAGATAATGCAATTTGGCAACCGGCAATGTAATTAGCATGCCGAATATTACTTGGAATGTGAATTGGAACGAAATCGCCAATAGATAAGACCATTTTACAATTTGGGCCCAAGTTAGAAGCAGAGCCTAAGGTGTAAATTATCGATAGTCCATATCTCGGAAACTATAAGAGATAATGCAATTTGGCAACCGGCAATGTAATTAGCATGCCGAATATTACTTGGAATGTGAATTGGAACGAAATCGCCAATAGATAAGACCATTTTACAATTTGGGACCAAGTTAGAAGCAGAACCTAAGGTGTAAATTATCGATAGTCCATATCTCGGAAACTATAAGAGATAATGCAATTTGGCAACCGGCAATGTAATTAGCATGCCGAATATTACTTGGAATGTGAATTGGAACGAAATCGCCAATAGATAAGACCATTTTACAATTTGGGCCCAAGTTAGAAGCAGAGCCTAAGGTGTAAATTATCGATAGTCCATATCTCGGAAACTATAAGAGATAATGCAATTTGGCAACCGGCAATGTAATTAGCATGCCGAATATTACTTGGAATGTGAATTGGAACGAAATCGCCAATAGATAAGACCATTTTACAATTTGGGCCCAAGTTAGAAGCAGAGCCTAAGGTGTAAATTATCGATAGTCCATATCTCGGAAACTATAAGAGATAATGCAATTTGGCAACCGGCAATGTAATTAGCATGCCGAATATTACTTGGAATGTGAATTGGAACGGAATCGCCAATAGATAAGACCATTTTACAATTTGGGCCCAAGTTAGAAGCAGAGCCTAAGGTGTAAATTATCGATAGTCCATATCTCGGAAACTATAAGAGATAATGCAATTTGGCAACCGGCAATGTAATTAGCATGCCGAATATTAATTGGAATGTGAATTGGAACGAAATCGCCAATAGATAAGACCATTTTACAATTTGGGCCCAAGTTAGAAGCAGAGCCTAAGGTGTAAATTATCGATAGTCCATATCTCGGAAACTATAAGAGATAATGCAATTTGGCAACCGGCAATGTAATTAGCATGCCGAATATTACTTGGAATGTGAATTGGAACGAAATCGCCAATAGGTAAGACCATTTTACAATTTGGGCCCAAGTTAGAAGCAGAGCCTAAGGTGTAAATTATCGATAGTCCATATCTCGGAAACTATAAGTGGTAATGCAATTTGGCAACCGGCAATGTAATTAGCATGCCGAATATTACTTGGAATGTGAATTGGAACGAAATCGCCAATAGAGAAGACCATTTTACAATTTGGGCCCAAGTTAGAAGCAGAGCCTAAGGTGTAAATTATCGATAGTCCATATCTCGGAAACTATAAGAGATAATGCAATTTGGCAACCGGCAATGTAATTAGCATGCCGAATATTACTTGGAATGTGAATTGGAACGAAATCGCCAATAGATAAGGCCATTTTACAATTTGGGCCCAAGTTAGAAGCAGAGCCTAAGGTGTAAATTATCGATACTCCATATCTCGGAAACTATAAGAGATAATGCAATTTGGCAACCGGCAATGTAATTAGCATGCCGAATATTACTTGGAATGTGAATTGGAACGAAATCGCCAATAGATAAGACCATTTTACAATTTGGGCCCAAGTTAGAAGCAGAGCTTAAGGTGTAAATTATCGATAGTCCATATCTCGGAAACTATAAGAGATAATGCAATTTGGCAACCGGCAATGTAATTAGCATGCCGAATATTACTTGGAATGTGAATTGGAACGAAATCGCCAATAGATAAGACCATTTTACAATTTGGGCCCAAGTTAGAAGCAGAGCCTAAGGTGTAAATTATCGATAGTCCATATCTCGGAAACTATAAGAGATAATGCAATTTGGCAACCGGCAATGTAATTAGCATGCCGAATATTACTTGGAATGTGAATTGGAACGAAATCGCCAATAGATAAGACCATTTTACAATTTGGGCCCAAGTTAGAAGCAGAGCCTAAGGTGTAAATTATCGATAGTCCATATCTCGGAAACTATAAGTGATAATGCAATTTGGCAACTGGCAATGTAATTAGCATGCCGAATATTACTTGGAATGTGAATTGGAACGAAATCGCCAATAGATAAGACCATTTTACAATTTGGGCCCAAGTTAGAAGCAGAGCCTAAGGTGTAAATTATCGATAGTCCATATCTCGGAAACTATAAGAGATAATGCAATTTGGCAACCGGCAATGTAATTAGCATGCCGAATATTACTTGGAATGTGAATTGGAACGAAATCGCCAATAGATAAGACCATTTTACAATTTGGGCCCAAGTTAGAAGCAGAGCCTAAGGTGTAAATTATCGATAGTCCATATCTCGGAAACTATAAGAGATAATGCAATTTGGCAACCGGCAATGTAATTAGCATGCCGAATATTACTTGGACTGTGAATTGGAACGGAATCGCCAACAGATAAGACCATTTTACAATTTGGGCCCAAGTTAGAAGCAGAGCCTAAGGTGTAAATTATCGATAGTCCATATCTCGGAAACTATAAGAGATAATGCAATTTGGCAACCGGCAATGTAATTAGCATGCCGAATATTAATTGGAATGTGAATTGGAACGAAATCGCCAATAGATAAGACCATTTTACAATTTGGGCCCAAGTTAGAAGCAGAGCCTAAGGTGTAAATTATCGATAGTCCATATCTCGGAAACTATAAGAGATAATGCAATTTGGCAACCGGCAATGTAATTAGCATGCCGAATATTACTTGGAATGTGAATTGGAACGAAATCGCCAATAGGTAAGACCATTTTACAATTTGGGCCCAAGTTAGAAGCAGAGCCTAAGGTGTAAATTATCGAGAGTCCATATCTCGGAAACTATAAGAGATAATTCAATTTGGCAACCGGCAATGTAATTAGCATGCCGAATATTACTTGGAATGTGAATTGGAACGAAATCGCCAATAGAGAAGACCATTTTACAATTTGGGCCCAAGTTAAAAGCAGAGCCTAAGGTGTAAATTATTGATAGTCCATATGTCGGAAACTATAAGAGATAATGCAATTTGGCAACCGGCAATGTAATTAGCATGCCGAATATTACTTGGAATGTGAATTGGAACGAAATCGCCAATAGAGAAGACCATTTTACAATTTGGGCCCAAGTTAAAAGCAGAGCCTAAGGTATAAATTATCGATAGTCCATATCTCGGAAACTATAAGAGATAATGCAATTTGGCAACCGGCAATGTAATTAGCATGCCGAATATTACTTGGAATATGAATTGGAACGAAATCGCCAATAGATAAGACCATTTTACAATTTGGGCCCAAGTTAGAAACAGAGCCTAAGGTGTAAATTATCGATAGTCCATATCTCGGAAACTATAAGTGGTAATGCAATTTGGCAACCGGCAATGTAATTAGCATGCCGAATATTACTTGGAATGTGAATTGGAACGAAATCGCCAATAGAGAAGACCATTTTACAATTTGGGCCCAAGTTAGAAGCAGAGCCTAAGGTGTAAATTATCGATAGTCCATATCTCGGAAACTATAAGAGATAATGCAATTTGGCAACCGGCAATGTAATTAGCATGCCGAATATTACTTGGAATGTGAATTGGAACGAAATCGCCAATAGATAAGACCATTTTACAACTTGGGCCCAAGTTAGAAGCAGAGCCTAAGGTGTAAATTATCGATAGTCCATATCTCGGAAACTATAAGAGATAATGCAATTTGGCAACCGCCAATGTAATTAGCATGCCGAATATTACTTGGAATGTGAATTGGAACGAAATCGCCAATAGATAAGACCATTTTACAATTTGGGCCCAAGTTAGAAGCAGAGCCTAAGGTGTAAATTATTGATAGTCCATATCTCGGAAACTATAAGAGATATTGCAATTTCGCAACCGGCAATGTAATTAGCATGCCGAATATTACTTGGAGTGTGAATTGGAACGAAATCGCCAATAGATAAGACCATTTTACAATTTGGGCCCAAGTTAGAAGCAGAGCCTAAGGTGTAAATTATCGATAGTCCATATCTCGGAAACTATAAGAGATAATGCAATTTGGCAACCCGCAATGTAATTAGCATGCCGAATATTACTTGGAATGTGAATTGGAACGAAATCGCCAATAGATAAGACCATTTTACAATTTGGACCCAAGTTAGAAGCAGAGCCTAAGGTGTAAGTTATCGATAGTCCATATCTCGGAAACTATAAGAGATAATGCAATTTGGCAACCGGCAATGTAATTAGCATGCCGAATATTACTTGGAATGTGAATTGGAACGAAATCGCCAATAGATAAGACCATTTTACAATTTGGGCCCAAGTTAGAAGCAGAGCCTAAAGTGTAAATTATCGATAGTCCATATCTCGGAAACTATGAGAGATAATGCAATTTGGCAACCGGCAATGTAATTAGCATGCCGAATATTACTTGGAATGTGAATTGGAACGATATCGCCAATAGATAAGACCATTTTACAATTTGGGCCCAAGTTAGAAGCAGAGCCTAAGGTGTAAATTATCGATAGTCCATATCTCGGAAACTATAAGAGATAATGCAATTTGGCAACCGGCAATGTAATTAGCATGCCGAATATTACTTGGAATGTGAATTGGAACGAAATCGCCAATAGATAAGACCATTTTACAATTTGGGCCCAAGTTAGAAGCAGAGCCTAAGGTGTAAATTATTGATAGTCCATATCTCGGAAACTATAAGAGATAATGCAATTTCGCAACCGGCAATGTAATTAGCATGCCGAATATCACTTGGAATGTGAATTGGGACGAAATCGCCAATAGATAAGACCATTTTACAATTTGGGCCCAAGTTAGAAGCAGAGCCTAAGGTGTAAATTATCGATAGTCCATATCTCGGAAACTATAAGAGATAATGCAATTTGGCAACCGGCAATGTAATTAGCATGCCGAATATTACTTGGAATGTGAATTGGAACGAAATCGCCAATAGATAAGACCATTTTACAATTTGGGCCCAAGTTAGAAGCAGAGCCTAAGATGTAAATTATCGATAGTCCATATCTCGGAAACTATAAGAGATAATGCAATTTGGCAACCGGCAATGTAATTAGCATGCCGAATATTACTTGGAATGTGAATTGGAACGAAATCGCCAATAGATAAGACCATTTTACAATTTGGGCCCAAGTTAGAAGCAGAGCCTAAGGTGTAAATTATCGATAGTCCATATCTCGGAAACTATAAGAGATAATTCAATTTGGCAACCGGCAATGTAATTAGCATGCCGGATATTACTTGGAATGTGAATTGGAACGAAATCGCCAATAGATAAGACCATTTTACAATTTGGGCCCAAGTTAGAAGCAGAGCCTAAGGTGTAAATTATCGATAGTCCATATCTCGGAAACTATAAGAGATAATGCAATTTGGCAACCAGCAATGTAATTAGCATGCCGAATATTACTTGGAATGTGAATTGGAACGAAATCGCCAATAGATAAGACGATTTTACAATTTGGGCCCAAGTTAGAAGCAGAGCCTAAGATGTAAATTATCGATAGTCCATATCTCGGAAACTATAAGAGATAATGCAATTTGGCAACCGGCAATGTAATTAGCATGCCGAATATTACTTGGAATGTGAATTGGAACGAAATCGCCAATAGATAAGGCCATTTTACAATTTGGGCCCAAGTTAGAAGTAGAGCCTAAGGTGTAAATTATCGATAGTCCATATCTCGGAAACTATAAGAGATAATGCAATTTGGCAACCGGCAATGTAATTAGCATGCCGAATATTACTTGGAATGTGAATTGGAACGAAATCGCCAATAGATAAGACCATTTTACAATTTGGGGCCAAGTTAGAAGCAGAGCCTAAGGTGTAAATTATCGATAGTCCATATCTCGGAAACTATAAGAGTTAATGCAATTTGGCAACCGGCAATGTAATTAGCATGCCGAATATTACTTGGAATGTGAATTGGAACGAAATCGCCAATAGATAAGGCCATTTTACAATTTGGGCCCAAGTTAGAAGCAGAGCCTAAGGTGTAAATTATTGATAGTCCATATCTCGGAAACTATAAGAGATAATGCAATTTCGCAACCGGCAATGTAATTAGCATGCCGAATATTACTTGGAATGTGAATTGGAACGAAATCGCCAATAGGTAAGACCATTTTACAATTTGGGCCCAAGTTAGAAGCAGAGCCTAAGGTGTAAATTATCGATAGTCCATATCTCGGAAACTATAAGAGATAATGCAATTTGGCAACCGGCAATGTAATTAGCATGCCGAATATTACTTGGAATGTGAATTGGAACGAAATCGCCAATAGATAAGGCCATTTTACAATTTGGGCCCAAGTTAGAAGCAGAGCCTAAGGTGTAAATTATCGATAGTCCATATCTCGGAAACTATAAGAGATAATGCAATTTGGCAACCGGCAATGTAATTAGCATGCCGAATATTACTTGGAATGTGAATTGGAACGAAATCGCCAATAGATAAGGCCATTTTACAATTTGGGCCCAAGTTAGAAGCAGAGCCTAAGGTGTAAATTATTGATAGTCCATATCTCGGAAACTATAAGAGATAATGCAATTTGGCAACCGGCAATGTAATTAGCATGCCGAATATTACTTGGAATGTGAATTGGAACGAAATCGCCAATAGATAAGACCATTTTACAATTTGGGCCCAAGTTAGAAGCAGAGCCTAAGGTGTAAATTATTGATAGTCCATATCTCGGAAACTATAAGAGATAATGCAATTTCGCAACCGGAAATGTAATTAGCATGCCGAATATTACTTGGAGTGTGAATTGGAACGAAATCGCCAATAGATAAGACCATTTTACAATTTGGGCCCAAGTTAGAAGCAGAGCCTAAGGTGTAAATTATCGATAGTCCATATCTCGGAAACTATAAGAGATAATGCAATTTGGCAACCGGCAATGTAATTAGCATGCCGAATATTACTTGGAATGTGAATTGGAACGAAATCGCCAATAGATAAGACCATTTTACAATTTGGGCCCAAGTTAGAAGCAGAGCCTAAGGTGTAAATTATCGATAGTCCATATCTCGGAAACTATAAGAGATAATTCAATTTGGCAACCGGCAATGTAATTAGCATGCCGGATATTACTTGGAATGTGAATTGGAACGAAATCGCCAATAGATAAGACCATTTTACAATTTGGGCCCAAGTTAGAAGCAGAGCCTAAGATGTAAATTATCGATAGTCCATATCACGGAAACTATAAGAGATAATGCAATTTGGCAACCGGCAATGTAATTAGCATGCCGAATATTACTTGGAATGTGAATTGGAACGAAATCGCCAATAGATAAGACGATTTTACAATTTGGGCCCAAGTTAGAAGCAGAGCCTAAGATGTAAATTATCGATAGTCCATATCTCGGAAACTATAAGAGATAATGCAATTTGGCAACCGGCAATGTAATTAGCATGCCGAATATTACTTGGAATGTGAATTGGAACGAAATCGCCAATAGATAAGACCATTTTACAATTTGGGCCCTAGTTAGAAGCAGAGCCTAAGGTGTAAATTATCGATAGTCCATATCTCGGAAACTATAAGAGATATTGCAATTTGGCAACCGGCAATGTAATTAGCATGCCGAATATTACTTGGAATGTGAATTGGAACGAAATCGCCAATAGGTAAGACCATTTTACAATTTGGGCCCAAGTTAGAAGCAGAGCCTAAGGTGTAAATTATCGATAGTCCATATCTCGGAAACTGTAAGAGATAATTCAATTTGGCAACCGGCAATGTAATTAGCATGCCGGATATTACTTGGAATGTGAATTGGAACGAAATCGCCAATAGATAAGACCATTTTACAATTTGGGCCCAAGTTAGAAGCAGAGCCTAAGGTGTAAATTACCGATAGTCCATATCTCGGAAACTATAAGAGATAATGCAATTTGGCAACCGGCAATGTAATTAGCATGCCGAATATTACTTGGAATGTGAATTGGAACGAAATCGCCAATAGATAAGACCATTTTACAATTTGGGCCCAAGTTAGAAGCAGAGCCTAAGGTGTAAATTATCGATAGTCCATATCTCGGAAACTATAAGAGATAATGCAATTTGGCAACCGGCAATGTAATTAGCATGCCGAATATTACTTGGATTGTGAATTGGAACGAAATCGCCAATAGATAAGACCATTTTACAATTTGGGCCCAAGTTAGAAGCAGAGCCTAAGGTGTAAATTATCGATAGTCCATATCTCGGAAACTATAAGAGATAATGCACTTTGGCAACCGGCAATGTAATTAGCATGCCGAATATTACTTGGAATGTGAATTGGAACGAAATCGCCAATAGATAAGACCATTTTACAATTTGGGCCCAAGTTAGAAGCAGAGCCTAAGGTGTAAATTATTGATAGTCCATATCTCGGAAACTATAAGAGATAATGCAATTTCGCAACCGGCAATGTAATTAGCATGCCGAATATCACTTGGAATGTGAATTGGGACGAAATCGCCAATAGATAAGACCATTTTACAATTTGGGCCCAAGTTAGAAGCGGAGCCTAAGGTGTGAATTATCGATAGTCCATATCTCGGAAACTATAAGAGATAATGCAATTTGGCAACCGGCAATGTAATTAGCATGCCGAATATTACTTGGAATGTGAATTGGAACGAAATCGCCAATAGATAAGACCATTTTACAATTTGGGCCCAAGTTAGAAGCAGAGCCTAAGATGTAAATTATCGATAGTCCATATCTCGGAAACTATAAGAGATAATGCAATTTGGCAACCGGCAATGTAATTAGCATGCCGAATATTACTTGGAATGTGAATTGGAACGAAATCGCTAATAGATAAGACCATTTTACAATTTGGGCCCAAGTTAGAAGCAGAGCCTAAGGTGTAAATTATCGATAGTCCATATCTCGGAAACTATAAGAGATAATTCAATTTGGCAACCGGCAATGTAATTAGCATGCCGGATATTACTTGGAATGTGAATTGGAACGAAATCGCCAATAGATAAGACCATTTTACAATTTGGGCCCAAGTTAGAAGCAGAGCCTAAGGTGTAAATTATCGATAGTCCATATATCGGAAACTATAAGAGATAATGCAATTTGGCAACCGGCAATGTAATTAGCATGCCGAATATTACTTGGAATGTGAATTGGAACGAAATCGCCAATAGATAAGACGATTTTACAATTTGGGCCCAAGTTAGAAGCAGAGCCTAAGATGTAAATTATCGATAGTCCATATCTCGGAAACTATAAGAGATAATGCAATTTGGCAACCGGCAATGTAATTAGCATGCCGAATATTACTTGGAATGTGAATTGGAACGAAATCGCCAATAGATAAGACCATTTTACAATTTGGGCACAAGTTAGAAGCAGAGCCTAAGGTGTAAATTATCGATAGTCCATATCTCGGAAACTATAAGAGATAATGCAATTTGGCAACCGGCAATGTAATTAGCATGCCGAATATTACTTGGAATGTGAATTGGAACGAAATCGCCAATAGGTAAGACTATTTTACAATTTGGGCCCAAGTTAGAAGCAGAGCCTAAGGTGTAAATTATCGATAGTCCATATCTCGGAAACTCTAAGAGATAATGCAATTTGGCAACCGGCAATGTAATTAGCATGCCGAATATTACTTGGAATGTGAATTGGAACGAAATCGCCAATAGATAAGACGATTTTACAATTTGGGCCCAAGTTAGAAGCAGAGCCTAAGGTGTAAATTATCGATAGTCCATATCTCGGAAACTATAAGAGATAATGCAATTTGGCAACCGGCAATGTAATTAGCATGCCGAATATTACTTGGAATGTGAATTGGAACGAAATAGCCAATAGATAAGACCATTTTACAATTTGGGCCCAAGTTAGGAGCAGAGCCTAAGGTGTAAATTATCGATAGTCCATATCTCGGAAACTATAAGAGATAATGCACTTTGGCAACCGGCAATGTAATTAGCATGCCGAATATTACTTGGAATGTGAATTGGAACGAAATCGCCAATAGATAAGACCATTTTACAATTTGGGCCCAAGTTAGAAGCAGAGCCTAAGGTGTAAATTATCGATAGTCCATATCTCGGAAACTATAAGAGATAATGCAATTTGGCAACCGGCAATGTAATTAGCATGCCGAATATTACTTGGATTGTGAATTGGAACGAAATCGCCAATAGATAAGACCATTTTACAATTTGGGCCCAAGTTAGAAGCAGAGCCTAAGATGTAAATTATCGATAGTCCATATCTCGGAAACTATAAGAGATAATGCAATTTGGCAACCGGCAATGTAATTAGCATGCCGAATATTACTTGGAATGTGAATTGGAACGAAATCGCCAATAGATAAGACCATTTTACAATTTGGGCCCAAGTTAGAAGCAGAGCCTAAGGTGTAAATTATCGATAGTCCATATCTGGGAAACTATAAGAGATAATTCAATTTGGCAACCGGCAATGTAATTAGCATGCCGGATATTACTTGGAATGTGAATTGGAACGAAATCGCCAATAGATAAGACCATTTTACAATTTGGGCCCAAGTTAGAAGCAGAGCCTAAGGTGTAAATTATCGATAGTCCATATATCGGAAACTATAAGAGATAATGCAATTTGGCAACCGGCAATGTAATTAGCATGCCGAATATTACTTGGAATGTGAATTGGAACGAAATCGCCAATAGATAAGACGATTTTACAATTTGGGCCCAAGTTAGAAGCAGAGCCTAAGATGTAAATTATCGATAGTCCATATCTCGGAAACTATAAGAGATAATGCAATTTGGCAACCGGCAATGTAATTAGCATGCCGAATATTACTTGGAATGTGAATTGGAACGAAATCGCCAATAGATAAGACCATTTTACAATTTGGGCACAAGTTAGAAGCAGAGCCTAAGGTGTAAATTATCGATAGTCCATATCTCGGAAACTATAAGAGATAATGCAATTTGGCAACCTTCAATGTAATTAGCATGCCGAATATTACTTGGAATGTGAATTGGAACGAAATCGCCAATAGGTAAGACCATTTTACAATTTGGGCCCAAGTTAGAAGCAGAGCCTAAGGTGTAAATTATCGATAGTCCATATCTCGGAAACTATAAGAGATAATGCAATTTGGCAACCGGCAATGTAATTAGCATGCCGAATATTACTTGGAATGTGAATTGGAACGAAATCGCCAATAGATAAGACGATTTTACAATTTGGGCCCAACTTAGAAGCAGAGCCTAAGGTGTAAATTATCGATAGTCCATATCTCGGAAACTATAAGAGATAATGCAATTTGGCAACCGGCAATGTAATTAGCATGCCGAATATTACTTGGAATGTGAATTGGAACGAAATCGCCAATAGAGAAGACCATTTTACAATTTGGGCCCAAGTTAGAAGCAGAGCCTAAGGTGTAAATTATCGATAGTCCATATCTCGGAAACTATAAGAGATAATGCAATTTGGCAACCGGCAATGTAATTAGCATCCCGAATATTACTTGGAATGTGAATTGGAACGAAATCGCCAATAGATAAGACCATTTTACAATTTGGGCCCAAGTTAGAAGCAGAGCCTAAGGTGTAAATTATCGATAGTCCATATCTCGGAAACTATAAGAGATAATGCAATTTGGCAACCGGCAATGTAATTAGCATGCCGAATATTACTTGGAATGTGAATTGGAACGAAATCGCCAATAGATAAGACCATTTTACAATTTGGGCCCAAGTTAGAAGCAGAGCCTAAGGTGTAAATTATCGATAGTCCATATCTCGGAAACTATAAGACATAATGCAATTTGGCAACCGGCAATGTAATTAGCATGCCGAATATTGCTTGGAATGTGAATTGGAACGAAATCGCCAGTAGATAAGACCATTTTACAATTTGGGCCCAAGTTAGAAGCAGAGCCTAAGGTGTAAATTATCGATAGTCCATATCTCGGAAACTATAAGAGATAATGCAATTTGGCAACCGGCAATGTGATTAGCATGCCGAATATTACTTGGAATGTGAATTGGAACGAAATCGCCAATAGATAAGACCATTTTACAATTTGGGCCCAAGTTAGAAGCAGAGCCTAAGGTGTAAATTATTGATAGTCCATATCTCGGAAACTATAAGAGATAATGCAATTTCGCAACCGGCAATGTAATTAGCATGCCGAATATCACTTGGAATGTGAATTGGGACGAAATCGCCAATAGATAAGACCATTTTACAATTTGGGCCCAAGTTAGAAGCAGAGCCTAAGGTGTAAATTATCGATAGTCCATATCTCGGAAACTATAAGAGATAATGCAATTTGGCAACCGGCAATGTAATTAGCATGCCGAATATTACTTGGAATGTGAATTGGAACGAAATCGCCAATAGATAAGACCATTTTACAATTTGGGCCCAAGTTAGAAGCAGAGCCTAAGATGTAAATTATCTATAGTCCATATCTCGGAAACTATAAGAGATAATGCAATTTGGCAACCGGCAATGTAATTAGCATGCCGAATATTACTTGGAATGTGAATTGGAACGAAATCGCCAATAGATAAGACCATTTTACAATTTGGGCCCAAGTTAGAAGCAGAGCCTAAGGTGTAAATTATCGATAGTCCATATCTCGGAAACTATAAGAGATAATTCAATTTGGCAACCGGCAATGTAATTAGCATGCCGGATATTACTTGGAATGTGAATTGGAACGAAATCGCCAATAGAAAAGACCATTTTACAATTTGGGCCCAAGTTAGAAGCAGAGCCTAAGGTGTAAATTATCGATAGTCCATATCTCGGAAACTATAAGAGATAATGCAATTTGGCAACCGGCAATGTAATTAGCATGCCGAATATTACTTGGAATGTGAATTGGAACGAAATCGCCAATAGATAAGACCATTTTACAATTTGGGGCCAAGTTAGAAGCAGAGCCTAAGGTGTAAATTATCGATAGTCCATATCTCGGAAACTATAAGAGTTAATGCAATTTGGCAACCGGCAATGTAATTAGCATGTCGAATATTACTTGGAATGTGAATTGGAACGAAATCGCCAATAGATAAGACCATTTTACAATTTGGGCCCAAGTTAGAAGCAGAGCCTAAGGTGTAAATTATCGATAGTCCATATCTCGGAAACTATAAGAGATAATGCAATTTGGCAACCGGCAATGTAATTAGCATGCCGAATATTACTTGGAATGTGAATTGGAACGAAATCGCCAATAGATAAGACCATTTTACAATTTGGGCCCAAGTTAGAAGCAGAGCCTAAGGTGTAAATTATCGATAGTCCATATCTCGGAAACTATAAGAGATAATGCAATTTGGCAACCGGCAATGTAATTAGCATGCCGAATATTACTTGGAATGTGAATTGGAACGAAATCGCCAATAGATAAGACCATTTTACAATTTGGGCCCAAGTTAGAAGCAGAGCCTAAGGTGTAAATTATTGATAGTCCATATCTCGGAAACTATAAGAGATAAGGCAATTTCGCAACCGGCAATGTAATTAGCATGCCGAATATTACTTGGAGTGTGAATTGGAACGAAATCGCCAATAGGTAAGGCCATTTTACAATTTGGGCCCAAGTTAGAAGCAGTGCCTAAGGTGTAAATTATCGATAGTCCATATCTCGGAAACTATAAGAGATAATGCAATTCGGCAACCGGCAATGTAATTAGCATGCCGAATTTTACTTGGAATGTGAATTGGAACGAAATCGCCAATAGATAAGGCCATTTTACAATTTGGGCCCAAGTTAGAAGCAGAGCCTAAGGTGTAAATTATCGATAGTCCATATCTCGGAAACTATAAGAGATAATGCAATTTGGCAACCGGCAAAGTAATTAGCATGCCGAATATTACTTGGAATGTGAATTGGAACGAAATCGCCAATAGATAAGGCCATTTTACAATTTGGGCCCAAGTTAGAAGCAGAGCCTAAGGTGTAAATTATTGATAGTCCATATCTCGGAAACTATAAGAGATAATGCAATTTGGCAACCGGCAATGTAATTAGCATGCCGAATATTACTTGGAATGTGAATTGGAACGAAATCGCTAATAGATAAGACCATTTTACAATTTGGGCCCAAGTTAGAAGCAGAGCCTAAGGTGTAAATTATCGATAGTCCATATCTCGGAAACTATAAGAGATAATGCAATTTGGCAACCGGCAATGTAATTAGCATGCCGAATATTACTTGGAATGTGAATTGGAACGAAATCGCCAATAGATAAGGCCATTTTACAATTTGGGCCCAAGTTAGAAGCAGAGCCTAAGGTGTAAATTATTGATAGTCCATATCTCGGAAACTATAAGAGATAATGCAATTTCGCAACCGGCAATGTAATTAGCATGCCGAATATTACTTGGAGTGTGAATTGGAACGAAATCGCCAATAGATAAGACCATTTTACAATTTGGGCCCAAGTTAGAAGCAGAGCCTAAGGTGTAAATTATCGATAGTCCATATCTCGGAAACTATAAGAGATAATGCAATTTGGCAACCGGCAATGTAATTAGCATGCCGAATATTACTTGGAATGTGAATTGGAACGAAATCGCCAATAGATAAGACCATTTTACAATTTGGGCCCAAGTTAGAAGCAGAGCCTAAGGTGTAAATTATCGATAGTCCATATCTCGGAAACTATAAGAGATAATTCAATTTGGCAACCGGCAATGTAATTAGCATGCCGGATATTACTTGGAATGTGAATTGGAACGAAATCGCCAATAGATAAGACCATTTTACAATTTGGGCCCAAGTTAGAAGCAGAGCCTAAGGTGTAAATTATCGATAGTCCATATCTCGGAAACTATAAGAGATAATGCAAATTGGCAACCGGCAATGTAATTAGCATGCCGAATATTACTTGGAATGTGAATTGGAACGAAATCGCCAATAGATAAGACGATTTTACAATTTGGGCCCAAGTTAGAAGCAGAGCCTAAGATGTAAATTATCGATAGTCCATATCTCGGAAACTATAAGAGATAATGCAATTTGGCAACCGGCAATGTAATTAGCATGCCGAATATTACTTGGAATGTGAATGGGAACGAAATCGCCAATAGATAAGACCATTTTACAATTTGGGCCCAAGTTAGAAGCAGAGCCTAAGGTGTAAATTATCGATAGTCCATATCTCGGAAACTATAAAAGATAATGCAATTTGGCAACCGGCAATGTAATTAGCATGCCGAATATTACTTGGAATGTGAATTGGAACGAAATCGCCAATAGGTAAGACCATTTTACAATTTGGGCCCAAGTTAGAAGCAGAGCCTAAGGTGTAAATTATCGATAGCCCATATCTCGGAAACTATAAGAGATAATGCAATTTGGCAACCGGCAATGTAATTAGCATGCCGAATATTACTTGGAATGTGAATTGGAACGAAATCGCCAATAGATAAGACCATTTTACAATTTGGGCCCAAGTTAGGAGCAGAGCCTAAGGTGTAAATTATCGATAGTCCATATCTCGGAAACTATAAGAGATAATGCACTTTGGCAACCGGCAATGTAATTAGCATGCCGAATATTACTTGGAATGTGAATTGGAACGAAATCGCCAATAGATAAGACCATTTTACAATTTGGGCCCAAGTTAGAAGCAGAGCCTAAGGTGTAAATTATCGATAGTCCATATCTCGGAAACTATAAGAGATAATGCAATTTGGCAACCGGCAATGTAATTAGCATGCCGAATATTACTTGGAATGTGAATTGGAACGAAATCGCCAATAGATAAGACCATTTTACAATTTGGGCCCAAGTTAGAAGCAGAGCCTAAGGTGTAAATTATCGATAGTCCATATCTCGGAAACTATAAGAGATAATGCACTTTGGCAACCGGCAATGTAATTAGCATGCCGAATATTACTTGGAATGTGAATTGGAACGAAATCGCCAATAGATAAGACCATTTTACAATTTGGGCCCAAGTTAGAAGCAGAGCCTAAGGTGTAAATTATTGATAGTCCATATCTCGGAAACTATAAGAGATAATGCAATTTCGCAACCGGCAATGTAATTAGCATGCCGAATATCACTTGGAATGTGAATTGGGACGAAATCGCCAATAGATAAGACCATTTTACAATTTGGGCCCAAGTTAGAAGCAGAGCCTAAGGTGTAAATTATCGATAGTCCATATCTCGGAAACTATAAGAGATAATGCAATTTGGCAACCGGCAATGTAATTAGCATGCCGAATATTACTTGGAATGTGAATTGGAACGAAATCGCCAATAGATAAGACCATTTTACAATTTGGTCCCAAGTTAGAAGCAGAGCCTAAGATGTAAATTATCGATAGTCCATATCTCGGAAACTATAAGAGATAATGCAATTTGGCAACCGGCAATGTAATTAGCATGCCGAATATTACTTGGAATGTGAATTGGAACGAAATCGCCAATAGATAAGACCATTTTACAATTTGGGCCCAAGTTAGAAGCAGAGCCTAAGGTGTAAATTATCGATAGTCCATATATCGGAAACTATAAGAGATAATGCAATTTGGCAACCGGCAATGTAATTAGCATGCCGAATATTACTTGGAATGTGAATTGGAACGAAATCGCCAATAGATAAGACGATTTTACAATTTGGGCCCAAGTTAGAAGCAGAGCCTAAGATGTAAATTATCGATAGTCCATATCTCGGAAACTATAAGAGATAATGCAATTTGGCAACCGGCAATGTAATTAGCATGCCGAATATTACTTGGAATGTGAATTGGAACGAAATCGCCAATAGATAAGACCATTTTACAATTTGGGCCCAAGTTAGATGCAGAGCCTAAGGTGTAAATTATCGATAGTCCATATCTCGGAAACTATAAGAGATAATGCACTTTGGCAACCGGCAATGTAATTAGCATGCCGAATATTACTTGGATTGTGAATTGGAACGAAATCGCCAATAGATAAGACCATTTTACAATTTGGGCCCAAGTTAGAAGCAGAGCCTAAGGTGTAAATTATTGATAGTCCATATCTCGGAAACTATAAGAGATAATGCAATTTGGCAACCGGCAATGTAATTAGCATGCCGAATATTACTTGGAATGTGAATTGGAACGAAATCGCCAATAGGTAAGACCATTTTACAATTTGGGCCCAAGTTAGAAGCAGAGCCTAAGGTGTAAATTATCGATAGTCCATATTTCGGAAACTATAAGAGATAATGCAATTTGGCAACCGGCAATGTAATTAGCATGCCGATTATTACTTGGAATGTGAATTGGAACGAAATCGCCAATAGATAAGACGATTTTACAATTTGGGCCCAAGTTAGAAGCAGAGCCTAAGGTGTAAATTATCGATAGTCCATATCTCGGAAACTATAAGAGATAATGCAATTTGGCAACCGGCAATGTAATTAGCATGCCGAATATTACTTGGAATGTGAATTGGAACGAAATCGCCAATAGAGAAGACCATTTTACAATTTGGGCCCAAGTTAGAAGCAGAGCCTAAGGTGTAAATTATCGATAGTCCATATCTCGGAAACTATAAGAGATAATGCAATTTGGCAACCGGCAATGTAATTAGCATGCCGAATATTACTTGGAATGTGAATTGGAACGAAATCGCCAATAGATAAGACGATTTTACAATTTGGGCCCAAGTTAGAAGCAGAGCCTAAGATGTAAATTATCGATAGTCCATATCTCGGAAACTATAAGAGATAATGCAATTTGGCAACCGGCAATGTAATTAGCATGCCGAATATTACTTGGAATGTGAATTGGAACGAAATCGCCAATAGATAAGACCATTTTACAATTTGGGCCCGAGTTAGAAGCAGAGCCTAAGGTGTAAATTATCGATAGTCCATATCTCGGAAACTATAAGAGATAATGCAATTTGGCAACCGGCAATGTAATTAGCATGCCGAATATTACTTGGAATGTGAATTGGAACGAAATCGCCAATAGATAAGACCATTTTACAATTTGGGCCCAAGTTAGAAGCAGAGCCTAAGGTGTAAATTATCGATAGTCCATATCTGGGAAACTATAAGAGATAATTCAATTTGGCAACCGGCAATGTAATTAGCATGCCGGATATTACTTGGAATGTGAATTGGAACGAAATCGCCAATAGATAAGACCATTTTACAATTTGGGCCCAAGTTAGAAGCAGAGCCTAAGGTGTAAATTATCGATAGTCCATATATCGGAAACTATAAGAGATAATGCAATTTGGCAACCGGCAATGTAATTAGCATGCCGAATATTACTTGGAATGTGAATTGGAACGAAATCGCCAATAGATAAGACGATTTTACAATTTGGGCCCAAGTTAGAAGCAGAGCCTAAGATGTAAATTATCGATAGTCCATATCTCGGAAACTATAAGAGATAATGCAATTTGGCAACCGGCAATGTAATTAGCATGCCGAATATTACTTGGAATGTGAATTGGAACGAAATCGCCAATAGATAAGACCATTTTACAATTTGGGCACAAGTTAGAAGCAGAGCCTAAGGTGTAAATTATCGATAGTCCATATCTCGGAAACTATAAGAGATAATGCAATTTGGCAACCTTCAATGTAATTAGCATGCCGAATATTACTTGGAATGTGAATTGGAACGAAATCGCCAATAGGTAAGACCATTTTACAATTTGGGCCCAAGTTAGAAGCAGAGCCTAAGGTGTAAATTATCGATAGTCCATATCTCGGAAACTATAAGAGATAATGCAATTTGGCAACCGGCAATGTAATTAGCATGCCGAATATTACTTGGAATGTGAATTGGAACGAAATCGCCAATAGATAAGACGATTTTACAATTTGGGCCCAACTTAGAAGCAGAGCCTAAGGTGTAAATTATCGATAGTCCATATCTCGGAAACTATAAGAGATAATGCAATTTGGCAACCGGCAATGTAATTAGCATGCCGAATATTACTTGGAATGTGAATTGGAACGAAATCGCCAATAGAGAAGACCATTTTACAATTTGGGCCCAAGTTAGAAGCAGAGCCTAAGGTGTAAATTATCGATAGTCCATATCTCGGAAACTATAAGAGATAATGCAATTTGGCAACCGGCAATGTAATTAGCATCCCGAATATTACTTGGAATGTGAATTGGAACGAAATCGCCAATAGATAAGACCATTTTACAATTTGGGCCCAAGTTAGAAGCAGAGCCTAAGGTGTAAATTATCGATAGTCCATATCTCGGAAACTATAAGAGATAATGCAATTTGGCAACCGGCAATGTAATTAGCATGCCGAATATTACTTGGAATGTGAATTGGAACGAAATCGCCAATAGATAAGACCATTTTACAATTTGGGCCCAAGTTAGAAGCAGAGCCTAAGGTGTAAATTATCGATAGTCCATATCTCGGAAACTATAAGACATAATGCAATTTGGCAACCGGCAATGTAATTAGCATGCCGAATATTGCTTGGAATGTGAATTGGAACGAAATCGCCAGTAGATAAGACCATTTTACAATTTGGGCCCAAGTTAGAAGCAGAGCCTAAGGTGTAAATTATCGATAGTCCATATCTCGGAAACTATAAGAGATAATGCAATTTGGCAACCGGCAATGTGATTAGCATGCCGAATATTACTTGGAATGTGAATTGGAACGAAATCGCCAATAGATAAGACCATTTTACAATTTGGGCCCAAGTTAGAAGCAGAGCCTAAGGTGTAAATTATTGATAGTCCATATCTCGGAAACTATAAGAGATAATGCAATTTCGCAACCGGCAATGTAATTAGCATGCCGAATATCACTTGGAATGTGAATTGGGACGAAATCGCCAATAGATAAGACCATTTTACAATTTGGGCCCAAGTTAGAAGCAGAGCCTAAGGTGTAAATTATCGATAGTCCATATCTCGGAAACTATAAGAGATAATGCAATTTGGCAACCGGCAATGTAATTAGCATGCCGAATATTACTTGGAATGTGAATTGGAACGAAATCGCCAATAGATAAGACCATTTTACAATTTGGGCCCAAGTTAGAAGCAGAGCCTAAGATGTAAATTATCTATAGTCCATATCTCGGAAACTATAAGAGATAATGCAATTTGGCAACCGGCAATGTAATTAGCATGCCGAATATTACTTGGAATGTGAATTGGAACGAAATCGCCAATAGATAAGACCATTTTACAATTTGGGCCCAAGTTAGAAGCAGAGCCTAAGGTGTAAATTATCGATAGTCCATATCTCGGAAACTATAAGAGATAATTCAATTTGGCAACCGGCAATGTAATTAGCATGCCGGATATTACTTGGAATGTGAATTGGAACGAAATCGCCAATAGAAAAGACCATTTTACAATTTGGGCCCAAGTTAGAAGCAGAGCCTAAGGTGTAAATTATCGATAGTCCATATCTCGGAAACTATAAGAGATAATGCAATTTGGCAACCGGCAATGTAATTAGCATGCCGAATATTACTTGGAATGTGAATTGGAACGAAATCGCCAATAGATAAGACCATTTTACAATTTGGGGCCAAGTTAGAAGCAGAGCCTAAGGTGTAAATTATCGATAGTCCATATCTCGGAAACTATAAGAGTTAATGCAATTTGGCAACCGGCAATGTAATTAGCATGTCGAATATTACTTGGAATGTGAATTGGAACGAAATCGCCAATAGATAAGACCATTTTACAATTTGGGCCCAAGTTAGAAGCAGAGCCTAAGGTGTAAATTATCGATAGTCCATATCTCGGAAACTATAAGAGATAATGCAATTTGGCAACCGGCAATGTAATTAGCATGCCGAATATTACTTGGAATGTGAATTGGAACGAAATCGCCAATAGATAAGACCATTTTACAATTTGGGCCCAAGTTAGAAGCAGAGCCTAAGGTGTAAATTATCGATAGTCCATATCTCGGAAACTATAAGAGATAATGCAATTTGGCAACCGGCAATGTAATTAGCATGCCGAATATTACTTGGAATGTGAATTGGAACGAAATCGCCAATAGATAAGACCATTTTACAATTTGGGCCCAAGTTAGAAGCAGAGCCTAAGGTGTAAATTATTGATAGTCCATATCTCGGAAACTATAAGAGATAAGGCAATTTCGCAACCGGCAATGTAATTAGCATGCCGAATATTACTTGGAGTGTGAATTGGAACGAAATCGCCAATAGGTAAGGCCATTTTACAATTTGGGCCCAAGTTAGAAGCAGTGCCTAAGGTGTAAATTATCGATAGTCCATATCTCGGAAACTATAAGAGATAATGCAATTCGGCAACCGGCAATGTAATTAGCATGCCGAATTTTACTTGGAATGTGAATTGGAACGAAATCGCCAATAGATAAGGCCATTTTACAATTTGGGCCCAAGTTAGAAGCAGAGCCTAAGGTGTAAATTATCGATAGTCCATATCTCGGAAACTATAAGAGATAATGCAATTTGGCAACCGGCAAAGTAATTAGCATGCCGAATATTACTTGGAATGTGAATTGGAACGAAATCGCCAATAGATAAGGCCATTTTACAATTTGGGCCCAAGTTAGAAGCAGAGCCTAAGGTGTAAATTATTGATAGTCCATATCTCGGAAACTATAAGAGATAATGCAATTTGGCAACCGGCAATGTAATTAGCATGCCGAATATTACTTGGAATGTGAATTGGAACGAAATCGCCAATAGATAAGACCATTTTACAATTTGGGCCCAAGTTAGAAGCAGAGCCTAAGGTGTAAATTATCGATAGTCCATATCTCGGAAACTATAAGAGATAATGCAATTTGGCAACCGGCAATGTAATTAGCATGCCGAATATTACTTGGAATGTGAATTGGAACGAAATCGCCAATAGATAAGGCCATTTTACAATTTGGGCCCAAGTTAGAAGCAGAGCCTAAGGTGTAAATTATTGATAGTCCATATCTCGGAAACTATAAGAGATAATGCAATTTCGCAACCGGCAATGTAATTAGCATGCCGAATATTACTTGGAGTGTGAATTGGAACGAAATCGCCAATAGATAAGACCATTTTACAATTTGGGCCCAAGTTAGAAGCAGAGCCTAAGGTGTAAATTATCGATAGTCCATATCTCGGAAACTATAAGAGATAATGCAATTTGGCAACCGGCAATGTAATTAGCATGCCGAATATTACTTGGAATGTGAATTGGAACGAAATCGCCAATAGATAAGACCATTTTACAATTTGGGCCCAAGTTAGAAGCAGAGCCTAAGGTGTAAATTATCGATAGTCCATATCTCGGAAACTATAAGAGATAATTCAATTTGGCAACCGGCAATGTAATTAGCATGCCGGATATTACTTGGAATGTGAATTGGAACGAAATCGCCAATAGATAAGACCATTTTACAATTTGGGCCCAAGTTAGAAGCAGAGCCTAAGGTGTAAATTATCGATAGTCCATATCTCGGAAACTATAAGAGATAATGCAAATTGGCAACCGGCAATGTAATTAGCATGCCGAATATTACTTGGAATGTGAATTGGAACGAAATCGCCAATAGATAAGACGATTTTACAATTTGGGCCCAAGTTAGAAGCAGAGCCTAAGATGTAAATTATCGATAGTCCATATCTCGGAAACTATAAGAGATAATGCAATTTGGCAACCGGCAATGTAATTAGCATGCCGAATATTACTTGGAATGTGAATGGGAACGAAATCGCCAATAGATAAGACCATTTTACAATTTGGGCCCAAGTTAGAAGCAGAGCCTAAGGTGTAAATTATCGATAGTCCATATCTCGGAAACTATAAAAGATAATGCAATTTGGCAACCGGCAATGTAATTAGCATGCCGAATATTACTTGGAATGTGAATTGGAACGAAATCGCCAATAGGTAAGACCATTTTACAATTTGGGCCCAAGTTAGAAGCAGAGCCTAAGGTGTAAATTATCGATAGCCCATATCTCGGAAACTATAAGAGATAATGCAATTTGGCAACCGGCAATGTAATTAGCATGCCGAATATTACTTGGAATGTGAATTGGAACGAAATCGCCAATAGATAAGACCATTTTACAATTTGGGCCCAAGTTAGGAGCAGAGCCTAAGGTGTAAATTATCGATAGTCCATATCTCGGAAACTATAAGAGATAATGCACTTTGGCAACCGGCAATGTAATTAGCATGCCGAATATTACTTGGAATGTGAATTGGAACGAAATCGCCAATAGATAAGACCATTTTACAATTTGGGCCCAAGTTAGAAGCAGAGCCTAAGGTGTAAATTATCGATAGTCCATATCTCGGAAACTATAAGAGATAATGCAATTTGGCAACCGGCAATGTAATTAGCATGCCGAATATTACTTGGAATGTGAATTGGAACGAAATCGCCAATAGATAAGACCATTTTACAATTTGGGCCCAAGTTAGAAGCAGAGCCTAAGGTGTAAATTATCGATAGTCCATATCTCGGAAACTATAAGAGATAATGCACTTTGGCAACCGGCAATGTAATTAGCATGCCGAATATTACTTGGAATGTGAATTGGAACGAAATCGCCAATAGATAAGACCATTTTACAATTTGGGCCCAAGTTAGAAGCAGAGCCTAAGGTGTAAATTATTGATAGTCCATATCTCGGAAACTATAAGAGATAATGCAATTTCGCAACCGGCAATGTAATTAGCATGCCGAATATCACTTGGAATGTGAATTGGGACGAAATCGCCAATAGATAAGACCATTTTACAATTTGGGCCCAAGTTAGAAGCAGAGCCTAAGGTGTAAATTATCGATAGTCCATATCTCGGAAACTATAAGAGATAATGCAATTTGGCAACCGGCAATGTAATTAGCATGCCGAATATTACTTGGAATGTGAATTGGAACGAAATCGCCAATAGATAAGACCATTTTACAATTTGGTCCCAAGTTAGAAGCAGAGCCTAAGATGTAAATTATCGATAGTCCATATCTCGGAAACTATAAGAGATAATGCAATTTGGCAACCGGCAATGTAATTAGCATGCCGAATATTACTTGGAATGTGAATTGGAACGAAATCGCCAATAGATAAGACCATTTTACAATTTGGGCCCAAGTTAGAAGCAGAGCCTAAGGTGTAAATTATCGATAGTCCATATATCGGAAACTATAAGAGATAATGCAATTTGGCAACCGGCAATGTAATTAGCATGCCGAATATTACTTGGAATGTGAATTGGAACGAAATCGCCAATAGATAAGACGATTTTACAATTTGGGCCCAAGTTAGAAGCAGAGCCTAAGATGTAAATTATCGATAGTCCATATCTCGGAAACTATAAGAGATAATGCAATTTGGCAACCGGCAATGTAATTAGCATGCCGAATATTACTTGGAATGTGAATTGGAACGAAATCGCCAATAGATAAGACCATTTTACAATTTGGGCCCAAGTTAGATGCAGAGCCTAAGGTGTAAATTATCGATAGTCCATATCTCGGAAACTATAAGAGATAATGCACTTTGGCAACCGGCAATGTAATTAGCATGCCGAATATTACTTGGATTGTGAATTGGAACGAAATCGCCAATAGATAAGACCATTTTACAATTTGGGCCCAAGTTAGAAGCAGAGCCTAAGGTGTAAATTATTGATAGTCCATATCTCGGAAACTATAAGAGATAATGCAATTTGGCAACCGGCAATGTAATTAGCATGCCGAATATTACTTGGAATGTGAATTGGAACGAAATCGCCAATAGGTAAGACCATTTTACAATTTGGGCCCAAGTTAGAAGCAGAGCCTAAGGTGTAAATTATCGATAGTCCATATTTCGGAAACTATAAGAGATAATGCAATTTGGCAACCGGCAATGTAATTAGCATGCCGATTATTACTTGGAATGTGAATTGGAACGAAATCGCCAATAGATAAGACGATTTTACAATTTGGGCCCAAGTTAGAAGCAGAGCCTAAGGTGTAAATTATCGATAGTCCATATCTCGGAAACTATAAGAGATAATGCAATTTGGCAACCGGCAATGTAATTAGCATGCCGAATATTACTTGGAATGTGAATTGGAACGAAATCGCCAATAGAGAAGACCATTTTACAATTTGGGCCCAAGTTAGAAGCAGAGCCTAAGGTGTAAATTATCGATAGTCCATATCTCGGAAACTATAAGAGATAATGCAATTTGGCAACCGGCAATGTAATTAGCATGCCGAATATTACTTGGAATGTGAATTGGAACGAAATCGCCAATAGATAAGACGATTTTACAATTTGGGCCCAAGTTAGAAGCAGAGCCTAAGATGTAAATTATCGATAGTCCATATCTCGGAAACTATAAGAGATAATGCAATTTGGCAACCGGCAATGTAATTAGCATGCCGAATATTACTTGGAATGTGAATTGGAACGAAATCGCCAATAGATAAGACCATTTTACAATTTGGGCCCGAGTTAGAAGCAGAGCCTAAGGTGTAAATTATCGATAGTCCATATCTCGGAAACTATAAGAGATAATGCAATTTGGCAACCGGCAATGTAATTAGCATGCCGAATATTACTTGGAATGTGAATTGGAACGAAATCGCCAATAGATAAGACCATTTTACAATTTGGGCCCAAGTTAGAAGCAGAGCCTAAGGTGTAAATTATCGATAGCCCATATCTCGGAAACTATAAGAGATAATGCAATTTGGCAACCGGCAATGTAATTAGCATGCCGAATATTACTTGGAATGTGAATTGGAACGAAATCGCCAATAGATAAGACCATTTTACAATTTGGGCCCAAGTTAGGAGCAGAGCCTAAGGTGTAAATTATCGATAGTCCATATCTCGGAAACTATAAGAGATAATGCACTTTGGCAACCGGCAATGTAATTAGCATGCCGAATATTACTTGGAATGTGAATTGGAACGAAATCGCCAATAGATAAGACCATTTTACAATTTGGGCCCAAGTTAGAAGCAGAGCCTAAGGTGTAAATTATCGATAGTCCATATCTCGGAAACTATAAGAGATAATGCAATTTGGCAACCGGCAATGTAATTAGCATGCCGAATATTACTTGGAATGTGAATTGGAACGAAATCGCCAATAGATAAGACCATTTTACAATTTGGGCCCAAGTTAGAAGCAGAGCCTAAGGTGTAAATTATCGATAGTCCATATCTCGGAAACTATAAGAGATAATGCACTTTGGCAACCGGCAATGTAATTAGCATGCCGAATATTACTTGGAATGTGAATTGGAACGAAATCGCCAATAGATAAGACCATTTTACAATTTGGGCCCAAGTTAGAAGCAGAGCCTAAGATGTAAATTATCGATAGTCCATATCTCGGAAACTATAAGAGATAATGCAATTTGGCAACCGGCAATGTAATTAGCATGCCGAATATTACTTGGAATGTGAATTGGAACGAAATCGCCAATAGATAAGACCATTTTACAATTTGGGCCCAAGTTAGAAGCAGAGCCTAAGGTGTAAATTATCGATAGTCCATATCTCGGAAACTATAAGAGATAATGCACTTTGGCAACCGGCAATGTAATTAGCATGCCGAATATTACTTGGAATGTGAATTGGAACGAAATCGCCAATAGATAAGACCATTTTACAATTTGGGCCCAAGTTAGAAGCAGAGCCTAAGGTGTAAATTATTGATAGTCCATATCTCGGAAACTATAAGAGATAATGCAATTTCGCAACCGGCAATGTAATTAGCATGCCGAATATCACTTGGAATGTGAATTGGGACGAAATCGCCAATAGATAAGACCATTTTACAATTTGGGCCCAAGTTAGAAGCAGAGCCTAAGGTGTAAATTATCGATAGTCCATATCTCGGAAACTATAAGAGATAATGCAATTTGGCAACCGGCAATGTAATTAGCATGCCGAATATTACTTGGAATGTGAATTGGAACGAAATCGCCAATAGATAAGACCATTTTACAATTTGGGCCCAAGTTAGAAGCAGAGCCTAAGATGTAAATTATCGATAGTCCATATCTCGGAAACTATAAGAGATAATGCAATTTGGCAACCGGCAATGTAATTAGCATGCCGAATATTACTTGGAATGTGAATTGGAACGAAATCGCCAATAGATAAGACCATTTTACAATTTGGGCCCAAGTTAGAAGCAGAGCCTAAGGTGTAAATTATTGATAGTCCATATCTCGGAAACTATAAGAGATAATGCAATTTCGCAACCGGCAATGTAATTAGCATGCCGAATGTCACTTGGAATGTGAATTGGGACGAAATCGCCAATAGATAAGACCATTTTACAATTTGGGCCCAAGTTAGAAGCAGAGCCTAAGGTGTGAATTATCGATAGTCCATATCTCGGAAACTATAAGAGATAATGCAATTTGGCAACCGGCAATGTAATTAGCATGCCGAATATTACTTGGAATGTGAATTGGAACGAAATCGCCAATAGATAAGACCATTTTACAATTTGGGCCCAAGTTAGAAGCAGAGCCTAAGATGTAAATTATCGATAGTCCATATCTCGGAAACTATAAGAGATAATGCAATTTGGCAACCGGCAATGTAATTATCATGCCGAATATTACTTGGAATGTGAATTGGAACGAAATCACCAATAGATAAGACCATTTTACAATTTGAGCCCAAGTTAGAAGCAGAGCCTAAGGTGTAAATTATCGATAGTCCATATCTCGGAAACTATAAGAGATAATTCAATTTGGCAACCGGCAATGTAATTAGCATGCCGGATATTACTTGGAATGTGAATTGGAACGAAATCGCCAATAGATAAGACCATTTTACAATTTGGGCCCAAGTTAGAAGCAGAGCCTAAGGTGTAAATTATCGATAGTCCATATATCGGAAACTATAAGAGATAATGCAATTTGGCAACCGGCAATGTAATTAGCATGCCGAATATTACTTGGAATGTGAATTGGAACGAAATCGCCAATAGATAAGACGATTTTACAATTTGGGCCCAAGTTAGAAGCAGAGCCTAAGATGTAAATTATCGATAGTCCATATCTCGGAAACTATAAGAGATAATGCAATTTGGCAACCGGCAATGTAATTAGCATGCCGAATATTACTTGGAATGTGAATTGGAACGAAATCGCCAATAGATAAGACCATTTTACAATTTGGGCACAAGTTAGAAGCAGAGCCTAAGGTGTAAATTATCGATAGTCCATATCTCGGAAACTATAAGAGATAATGCAATTTGGCAACCGGCAATGTAATTAGCATGCCGAATATTACTTGGAATGTGAATTGGAACGAAATCGCCAATAGGTAAGACCATTTTACAATTTGGGCCCAAGTTAGAAGCAGAGCCTAAGGTGTAAATTATTGATAGTCCATATCTCGGAAACTATAAGAGATAATGCAATTTGGCAACCGGCAATGTAATTAGCATGCCGATTATTACTTGGAATGTGAATTGGAACGAAATCGCCAATAGATAAGACGATTTTACAATTTGGGCCCAAGTTAGAAGCAGAGCCTAAGGTGTAAATTATCGATAGTCCATATCTCGGAAACTATAAGAGACAATGCAATTTGGCAACCGGCAATGTAATTAGCATGCCGAATATTACTTGGAATGTGAATTGGAACGAAATCGCCAATAGAGAAGACCATTTTACAATTTGGGCCCAAGTTAGAAGCAGAGCCTAAGGTGTAAATTATCGATAGTCCATATCTCGGAAACTATAAGAGATAATGCAATTTGGCAACCGGCAATGTAATTAGCATGCCGAATATTACTTGGAATGTGAATTGGAACGAAATCGCCAATAGATAAGACGATTTTACAATTTGGGCCCAAGTTAGAAGCAGAGCCTAAGATGTAAATTATCGATAGTCCATATCTCGGAAACTATAAGAGATAATGCAATTTGGCAACCGGCAATGTAATTAGCATGCCGAATATTACTTGGAATGTGAATTGGAACGAAATCGCCAATAGATAAGACCATTTTACAATTTGGGCCCAAGTTAGAAGCAGAGCCTAAGGTGTAAATTATCGATAGTCCATATCTCGGAAACTATAAGAGATAATGCAATTTGGCAACCGGCAATGTAATTAGCATGCCGAATATTACTTGGAATGTGAATTGGAACGAAATCGCCAATAGGTAAGACCATTTTACAATTTGGGCCCAAGTTAGAAGCAGAGCCTAAGGTGTAAATTATCGATAGTCCATATCTCGGAAACTATAAGAGATAATTCAATTTGGCAACCGGCAATGTAATTAGCATGCCGGGTATTACTTGGAATGTGAATTGGAACGAAATCGCCAATAGATAAGACCATTTTACAATTTGGGCCCAAGTTAGAAGCAGAGCCTAAGGTGTAAATTACCGATAGTCCATATCTCGGAAACTATAAGAGATAATGCAATTTGGCAACCGGCAATGTAATTAGCATGCCGAATATTACTTGGAATGTGAATTGGAACGAAATCGCCAATAGATAAGACCATTTTACAATTTGGGCCCAAGTTAGAAGCAGAGCCTAAGGTGTAAATTATCGATAGCCCATATCTCGGAAACTATAAGAGATAATGCAATTTGGCAACCGGCAATGTAATTAGCATGCCGAATATTACTTGGAATGTGAATTGGAACGAAATCGCCAATAGATAAGACCATTTTACAATTTGGGCCCAAGTTAGGAGCAGAGCCTAAGGTGTAAATTATCGATAGTCCATATCTCGGAAACTATAAGAGATAATGCACTTTGGCAACCGGCAATGTAATTAGCATGCCGAATATTACTTGGAATGTGAATTGGAACGAAATCGCCAATAGATAAGACCATTTTACAATTTGGGCCCAAGTTAGAAGCAGAGCCTAAGGTGTAAATTATCGATAGTCCATATCTCGGAAACTATAAGAGATAATGCAATTTGGCAACCGGCAATGTAATTAGCATGCCGAATATTACTTGGAATGTGAATTGGAACGAAATCGCCAATAGATAAGACCATTTTACAATTTGGGCCCAAGTTAGAAGCAGAGCCTAAGGTGTAAATTATCGATAGTCCATATCTCGGAAACTATAAGAGATAATGCACTTTGGCAACCGGCAATGTAATTAGCATGCCGAATATTACTTGGAATGTGAATTGGAACGAAATCGCCAATAGATAAGACCATTTTACAATTTGGGCCCAAGTTAGAAGCAGAGCCTAAGGTGTAAATTATTGATAGTCCATATCTCGGAAACTATAAGAGATAATGCAATTTCGCAACCGGCAATGTAATTAGCATGCCGAATATTACTTGGAATGTGAATTGGAACGAAATCGCCAATAGATAAGAAGATTTTACAATTTGGGCCCAAGTTAGAAGCAGAGCCTAAGATGTAAATTATCGATAGTCCATATCTCGGAAACTATAAGAGATAATGCAATTTGGCAACCGGCAATGTAATTAGCATGCCGAATATTACTTGGAATGTGAATTGGAACGAAATCGCCAATAGATAAGACCATTTTACAATTTGGGCCCAAGTTAGAAGCAGAGCCTAAGGTGTAAATTATCGATAGTCCATATCTCGGAAACTATAAGAGATAATGCACTTTGGCAACCGGCAATGTAATTAGCATGCCGAATATTACTTGGAATGTGAATTGTAACGAAATCGCCAATAGATAAGACCATTTTACAATTTGGGCCCAAGTTAGAAGCAGAGCCTAAGGTGTAAATTATTGATAGTCCATATCTGGGAAACTATAAGAGATAATGCAGTTTCGCAACCGGCAATGTAATTAGCATGCCGAATATCACTTGGAATGTGAATTGGGACGAAATCGCCAATAGATAAGACCATTTTACAATTTGGGCCCAAGTTAGAAGCAGAGCCTAAGGTGTAAATTATCGATAGTCCATATCTCGGAAACTATAAGAGATAATGCAATTTGGCAACCGGCAATGTAATTAGCATGCCGAATATTACTTGGAATGTGAATTGGAACGAAATCGCCAATAGATAAGACCATTTTACAATTTGGGCCCAAGTTAGAAGCAGAGCCTAAGATGTAAATTATCGATAGTCCATATCTCGGAAACTATAAGAGATAATGCAATTTGGCAACCGGCAATGTAATTAGCATGCCGAATATTACTTGGAATGTGAATTGGAACGAAATCGCCAATAGATAAGACCATTTTACAATTTGGGCCCAAGTTAGAAGCAGAGCCTAAGGTGTAAATTATTGATAGTCCATATCTCGGAAACTATAAGAGATAATGCAATTTCGCAACCGGCAATGTAATTAGCATGCCGAATATCACTTGGAATGTGAATTGGGACGAAATCGCCAATAGATAAGACCATTTTACAATTTGGGCCCAAGTTAGAAGCAGAGCCTAAGGTGTGAATTATCGATAGTCCATATCTCGGAAACTATAAGAGATAATGCAATTTGGCAACCGGCAATGTAATTAGCATGCCGAATATTCCTTGGAATGTGAATTGGAACGAAATCGCCAATAGATAAGACCATTTTACAATTTGGGCCCAAGTTAGAAGCAGAGCCTAAGATGTAAATTATCGATAGTCCATATCTCGGAAACTATAAGAGATAATGCAATTTGGCAACCGGCAATGTAATTAGCATGCCGAATATTACTTGGAATGTGAATTGGAACGAAATCGCCAATAGATAAGACCATTTTACAATTTGGGCCCAAGTTAGAAGCAGAGCCTAAGGTGTAAATTATCGATAGTCCATATCTCGGAAACTATAAGAGATAATTCAATTTGGCAACCGGCAATGTAATTAGCATGCCGGATATTACTTGGAATGTGAATTGGAACGAAGTCGCCAATAGATAAGACCATTTTACAATTTGGGCCCAAGTTAGAAGCAGAGCCTAAGGTGTAAATTATCGATAGTCCATATATCGGAAACTATAAGAGATAATGCAATTTGGCAACCGGCAATGTAATTAGCATGCCGAATATTACTTGGAATGTGAATTGGAACGAAATCGCCAATAGATAAGACGATTTTACAATTTGGGCCCAAGTTAGAAGCAGAGCCTAAGATGTAAATTATCGATAGTCCATATCTCGGAAACTATAAGAGATAATGCAATTTGGCAACCGGCAATGTAATTAGCATGCCGAATATTACTTGGAATGTGAATTGGAACGAAATCGCCAATAGATAAGACCATTTTACAATTTGGGCACAAGTTAGAAGCAGAGCCTAAGGTGTAAATTATCGATAGTCCATATGTCGGAAACTATAAGAGATAATGCAATTTGGCAACCGGCAATGTAATTAGCATGCCGAATATTACTTGGAATGTGAATTGGAACGAAATCGCCAATAGGTAAGACCATTTTACAATTTGGGCCCAAGTTAGAAGCAGAGCCTAAGGTGTAAATTATCGATAGTCCATATCTCGGAAACTATAAGAGATAATGCAATTTGGCAACCGGCAATGTAATTAGCATGCCGATTATTACTTGGAATGTGAATTGGAACGAAATCGCCAATAGATAAGACGATTTTACAATTTGGGCCCAAGTTAGAAGCAGAGCCTAAGGTGTAAATTATCGATAGTCCATATTTCGGAAACTATAAGAGATAATGCAATTTGGCAACCGGCAATGTAATTAGCATGCCGAATATTACTTGGAATGTGAATTGGAACGAAATCGCCAATAGAGAAGACCATTTTACAATTTGGGCCCAAGTTAGAAGCAGAGCCTAAGGTGTAAATTATCGATAGTCCATATCTCGGAAACTATAAGAGATAATGCAATTTGGCAACCGGCAATGTAATTAGCATGCCGAATATTACTTGGAATGTGAATTGGAACGAAATCGCCAATAGATAAGACCATTTTACAATTTGGGCCCAAGTTAGAAGCAGAGCTTAAGGTGTAAATTACCGATAGTCCATATCTCGGAAACTATAAGAGATAATGCAATTTGGCAACCGGCAATCTAATTAGCATGCCGAATATTACTTGGAATGTGAATTGGAACGAAATCGCCAATAGGTAAGACCATTTTACAATTTGGGCCCAAGTTAGAAGCAGAGCCTAAGGTGTAAATTATCGATAGTCCATATCTCGGAAACTATAAGAGATAATTCAATTTGGCAACCGGCAATGTAATTAGCATGCCGAATATTACTTGGAATGTGAATTGGAACGAAATCGCCAATAGATAAGACCATTTTACAATTTGGGCCCAAGTTAGAAGCAGAGCCTAAGGTGTAAATTATCGATAGTCCATATCTCGGAAACTATAAGAGATAATGCAATTTGGCAACCGGCAATGTAATTAGCATGCCGAATATTAATTGGAATGTGAATTGGAACGAAATCGCCAATAGATAAGACCATTTTACAATTTGGGCCCAAGTTAGAAGCAGAGCCTAAGGTGTAAATTATCGATAGTCCATATCTCGGAAACTATAAGAGATAATGCAATTTGGCAACCGGCAATGTAATTAGCATGCCGAATATTACTTGGAATGTGAATTGGAACGAAATCGCCAATAGGTAAGACCATTTTACAATTTGGGCCCAAGTTAGAAGCAGAGCCTAAGGTGTAAATTATCGAGAGTCCATATCTCGGAAACTATAAGAGATAATTCAATTTGGCAACCGGCAATGTAATTAGCATGCCGAATATTACTTGGAATGTGAATTGGAACGAAATCGCCAATAGATAAGACCATTTTACAATTTGGGCCCAAGTTAGAAGCAGAGCCTAAGGTGTAAATTATTGATAGTCCATATGTCGGAAACTATAAGAGATAATGCAATTTGGCAACCGGCAATGTAATTAGCATGCCGAATATTACTTGGAATGTGAATTGGAACGAAATCGCCAATAGAGAAGACCATTTTACAATTTGGGCCCAAGTTAGAAGCAGAGCCTAAGGTGTAAATTATCGATAGTCCATATCTCGGAAACTATAAGAGATAATGCAATTTGGCAACCGGCAATGTAATTAGCATGCCGAATATTACTTGGAATATGAATTGGAACGAAATCGCCAATAGATAAGACCATTTTACAATTTGGGCCCAAGTTAGAAGCAGAGCCTAAGGTGTAAATTATCGATAGTCCATATCTCGGAAACTATAAGTGGTAATGCAATTTGGCAACCGGCAATGTAATTAGCATGCCGAATATTACTTGGAATGTGAATTGGAACGAAATCGCCAATAGAGAAGACCATTTTACAATTTGGGCCCAAGTTAGAAGCAGAGCCTAAGGTGTAAATTATTGATAGTCCATATCTCGGAAACTATAAGAGATAATGCAATTTCGCAACCGGCAATGTAATTAGCATGCCGAATATTACTTGGAGTGTGAATTGGAACGAAATCGCCAATAGATAAGACCATTTTACAATTTGGGCCCAAGTTAGAAGCAGAGCCTAAGGTGTAAATTATCGATAGTCCATATCTCGGAAACTATAAGAGATAATGCAATTTGGCAACCGGCAATGTAATTAGCATGCCGAATATTACTTGGAATGTGAATTGGAACGAAATCGCCAATAGATAAGACCATTTTACAATTTGGGCCCAAGTTAGAAGCAGAGCCTAAGGTGTAAATTATCGATAGTCCATATCTCGGAAACTATAAGAGATAATGCAATTTGGCAACCGGCAATGTAATTAGCATGCCGAATATTACTTGGAATGTGAATTGGAACGAAATCGCCAATAGATAAGGCCATTTTACAATTTGGGCCCAAGTTAGAAGCAGAGCCTAAAGTGTAAATTATCGATAGTCCATATCTCGGAAACTATAAGAGATAATGCAATTTGGCAACCGGCAATGTAATTAGCATGCCGAATATTACTTGGAATGTTAATTGGAACGAAATCGCCAATAGATAAGACCATTTTACAATTTGGGCCCAAGTTAGAAGCAGAGCCTAAGGTGTAAATTATCGATAGTCCATATCTCGGAAACTATAAGAGATAATGCAATTTGGAAACCGGCAATGTAATTAGCATGCCGAATATTACTTGGAATGTGAATTGGAACGAAATCGCCAATAGATAAGACCATTTTACAATTTGGGCCCAAGTTAGAAGCAGAGCCTAAGGTGTAAATTATTGATAGTCCATATCTCGGAAACTATAAGAGATAATGCAATTTCGCAACCGGCAATGTAATTAGCATGCCGAATATCACTTGGAATGTGAATTGGGACGAAATCGCCAATAGATAAGACCATTTTACAATTTGGGCCCAAGTTAGAAGCAGAGCCTAAGGTGTAAATTATCGATAGTCCATATCTCGGAAACTATAAGAGATAATGCAATTTGGCAACCGGCAATGTAATTAGCATGCCGAATATTACTTGGAATGTGAATTGGAACGAAATCGCCAATAGATAAGACCATTTTACAATTTGGGCCCAAGTTAGAAGCAGAGCCTAAGATGTAAATTATCGATAGTCCATATCTCGGAAACTATAAGAGATAATGCAATTTGGCAACCGGCAATGTAATTAGCATGCCGAATATTACTTGGAATGTGAATTGGAACGAAATCGCCAATAGATAAGACGATTTTACAATTTGGGCCCAAGTTAGAAGCAGAGCCTAAGATGTAAATTATCGATAGTCCATATCTCGGAAACTATAAGAGATAATGCAATTTGGCAACCGGCAATGTAATTAGCATGCCGAATATTACTTGGAATGTGAATTGGAACGAAATCGCCAATAGATAAGACCATTTTACAATTTGGGCCCAAGTTAGAAGTAGAGCCTAAGGTGTAAATTATCGATAGTCCATATCTCGGAAACTATAAGAGATAATGCAATTTGGCAACCGGCAATGTAATTAGCATGCCGAATATTACTTGGAATGTGAATTGGAACGAAATCGCCAATAGATAAGACCATTTTACAATTTGGGGCCAAGTTAGAAGCAGAGCCTAAGGTGTAAATTATCGATAGTCCATATCTCGGAAACTATAAGAGTTAATGCAATTTGGCAAACGGCAATGTAATTAGCATGTCGAATATTACTTGGAATGTGAATTGGAACGAAATCGCCAATAGATAAGACCATTTTACAATTTGGGCCCAAGTTAGAAGTAGAGCCTAAGGTGTAAATTATCGATAGTCCATATCTCGGAAACTATAAGAGATAATGCAATTTGGCAACCGGCAATGTAATTAGCATGCCGAATATTACTTGGAATGTGAATTGGAACGAAATCGCCAATAGATAAGACCATTTTACAATTTGGGCCCAAGTTAGAAGCAGAGCCTAAGGTGTAAATTATCGATAGTCCATATCTCGGAAACTATAAGAGATAATGCAATTTGGCAACCGGCAATGTAATTAGCATGCCGAATATTACTTGGAATGTGAATTGGAACGAAATCGCCAATAGATAAGGCCATTTTACAATTTGGGCCCAAGTTAGAAGCAGAGCCTAAGGTGTAAATTATTGATAGTCCATATCTCGGAAACTATAAGAGATAATGCAATTTCGCAACCGGCAATGTAATTAGCATGCCGAATATTACTTGGAGTGTGAATTGGAACGAAATCGCCAATAGGTAAGACCATTTTACAATTTGGGCCCAAGTTAGAAGCAGAGCCTAAGGTGTAAATTATCGATAGTCCATATCTCGGAAACTATAAGAGATAATGCAATTTGGCAACCGGCAATGTAATTAGCATGCCGAATATTACTTGGAATGTGAATTGGAACGAAATCGCCAATAGATAAGGCCATTTTACAATTTGGGCCCAAGTTAGAAGCAGAGCCTAAGGTGTAAATTATCGATAGTCCATATCTCGGAAACTATAAGAGATAATGCAATTTGGCAACCGGCAATGTAATTAGCATGCCGAATATTACTTGGAATGTGAATTGGAACGAAATCGCCAATAGATAAGACCATTTTACAATTTGGGCCCAAGTTAGAAGCAGAGCCTAAGGTGTAAATTATCGATAGTCCATATCTCGGAAACTATAAGAGATAATGCAATTTGGCAACCGGCAATGTAATTAGCATGCCGAATATTACTTGGAATGTGAATTGGAACGGAATCGCCAATAGATAAGACCATTTTACAATTTGGGCCCAAGTTAGAAGCAGAGCCTAAGGTGTAAATTATCGATAGTCCATATCTCGGAAACTATAAGAGATAATGCAATTTGGCAACCGGCAATGTAATTAGCATGCCGAATATTAATTGGAATGTGAATTGGAACGAAATCGCCAATAGATAAGACCATTTTACAATTTGGGCCCAAGTTAGAAGCAGAGCCTAAGGTGTAAATTATCGATAGTCCATATCTCGGAAACTATAAGCGATAATGCAATTTGGCAACCGGCAATGTAATTAGCATGCCGAATATTACTTGGAATGTGAATTGGAACGAAATCGCCAATAGATAAGACCATTTTACAATTTGGGCCCAAGTTAGAAGCAGAGCCTAAGGTGTAAATTATTGATAGTCCATATGTCGGAAACTATAAGAGATAATGCAATTTGGCAACCGGCAATGTAATTAGCATGCCGAATATTACTTGGAATGTGAATTGGAACGAAATCGCCAATAGAGAAGACCATTTTACAATTTGGGCCCAAGTTAGAAGCAGAGCCTAAGGTGTAAATTATCGATAGTCCATATCTCGGAAACTATAAGAGATAATGCAATTTGGCAACCGGCAATGTAATTAGCATGCCGAATATTACTTGGAATATGAATTGGAACGAAATCGCCAATAGATAAGACCATTTTACAATTTGGGCCCAAGTTAGAAGCAGAGCCTAAGGTGTAAATTATCGATAGTCCATATCTCGGAAACTATAAGTGGTAATGCAATTTGGCAACCGGCAATGTAATTAGCATGCCGAATATTACTTGGAATGTGAATTGGAACGAAATCGCCAATAGAGAAGACCATTTTACAATTTGGGCCCAAGTTAGAAGCAGAGCCTAAGGTGTAAATTATCGATAGTCCATATCTCGGAAACTATAAGAGATAATGCAATTTGGCAACCGGCAATGTAATTAGCATGCCGAATATTACTTGGAATGTGAATTGGAACGAAATCGCCAATAGATAAGACCATTTTACAACTTGGGCCCAAGTTAGAAGCAGAGCCTAAGGTGTAAATTATCGATAGTCCATATCTCGGAAACTATAAGAGATAATGCAATTTGGCAACCGGCAATGTAATTAGCATGCCGAATATTACTTGGAATGTGAATTGGAACGAAATCGCCAATAGATAAGACCATTTTACAATTTGGGCCCAAGTTAGAAGCAGAGCCTAAGGTGTAAATTATTGATAGTCCATATCTCGGAAACTATAAGAGATAATGCAATTTCGCAACCGGCAATGTAATTAGCATGCCGAATATTACTTGGAGTGTGAATTGGAACGAAATCGCCAATAGATAAGACCATTTTACAATTTGGGCCCAAGTTAGAAGCAGAGCCTAAGGTGTAAATTATCGATAGTCCATATCTCGGAAACTATAAGAGATAATGCAATTTGGCAACCGGCAATGTAATTAGCATGCCGAATATTACTTGGAATGTGAATTGGAACGAAATCGCCAATAGATAAGACCATTTTACAATTTGGGCCCAAGTTAGAAGCAGAGCCTAAAGTGTAAATTATCGATAGTCCATATCTCGGAAACTATAAGAGATAATGCAATTTGGCAACCGGCAATGTAATTAGCATGCCGAATATTACTTGGAATGTGAATTGGAACGAAATCGCCAATAGATAAGACCATTTTACAATTTGGGCCCAAGTTAGAAGCAGAGCCTAAGGTGTAAATTATCGATAGTCCATATCTCGGAAACTATAAGAGATAATGCAATTTGGCAACCGGCAATGTAATTAGCATGCCGAATATTACTTGGAATGTGAATTGGAACGAAATCGCCAATAGATAAGACCATTTTACAATTTGGGCCCAAGTTAGAAGCAGAGCCTAAGGTGTAAATTATTGATAGTCCATATCTCGGAAACTATAAGAGATAATGCAATTTCGCAACCGGCAATGTAATTAGCATGCCGAATATCACTTGGAATGTGAATTGGGACGAAATCGCCAATAGATAAGACCATTTTACAATTTGGGCCCAAGTTAGAAGCAGAGCCTAAGGTGTAAATTATCGATAGTCCATATCTCGGAAACTATAAGAGATAATGCAATTTGGCAACCGGCAATGTAATTAGCATGCCGAATATTACTTGGAATGTGAATTGGAACGAAATCGCCAATAGATAAGACCATTTTACAATTTGGGCCCAAGTTAGAAGCAGAGCCTAAGATGTAAATTATCGATAGTCCATATCTCGGAAACTATAAGAGATAATGCAATTTGGCAACCGGCAATGTAATTAGCATGCCGAATATTACTTGGAATGTGAATTGGAACGAAATCGCCAATAGATAAGACCATTTTACAATTTGGGCCCAAGTTAGAAGCAGAGCCTAAGGTGTAAATTATCGATAGTCCATATCTCGGAAACTATAAGAGATAATTCAATTTGGCAACCGGCAATGTAATTAGCATGCCGGATATTACTTGGAATGTGAATTGGAACGAAATCGCCAATAGATAAGACCATTTTACAATTTGGGCTCAAGTTAGAAGCAGAGCCTAAGGTGTAAATTATCGATAGTCCATATCTCGGAAACTATAAGAGATAATGCAATTTGGCAACCGGCAATGTAATTAGCATGCCGAATATTACTTGGAATGTGAATTGGAACGAAATCGCCAATAGATAAGACGATTTTACAATTTGGGCCCAAGTTAGAAGCAGAGCCTAAGATGTAAATTAACGATAGTCCATATCTCGGAAACTATAAGAGATAATGCAATTTGGCAACCGGCAATGTAATTAGCATGCCGAATATTACTTGGAATGTGAATTGGAACGAAATCGCCAATAGATAAGATCATTTTACAATTTGGGCCCAAGTTAGAAGTAGAGCCTAAGGTGTAAATTATCGATAGTCCATATCTCGGAAACTATAAGAGATAATGCAATTTGGCAACCGGCAATGTAATTAGCATGCCGAATATTACTTGGAATGTGAATTGGAACGAAATCGCCAATAGATAAGGCCATTTTACAATTTGGGCCCAAGTTAGAAGCAGAGCCTAAGGTGTAAATTATTGATAGTCCATATCTCGGAAACTATAAGAGATAATGCAATTTGGCAACCGGCAATGTAATTAGCATGCCGAATATTACTTGGAATGTGAATTGGAACGAAATCGCCAATAGATAAGACCATTTTACAATTTGGGCCCAAGTTAGAAGCAGAGCCTAAGGTGTAAATTATTGATAGTCCATATCTCGGAAACTATAAGAGATAATGCAATTTCGCAACCGGAAATGTAATTAGCATGCCGAATATTACTTGGAGTGTGAATTGGAACGAAATCGCCAATAGATAAGACCATTTTACAATTTGGGCCCAAGTTAGAAGCAGAGCCTAAGGTGTAAATTATCGATAGTCCATATCTCGGAAACTATAAGAGATAATGCAATTTGGCAACCGGTAATGTAATTAGCATGCCGAATATTACTTGGAATGTGAATTGGAACGAAATCGCCAATAGATAAGACCATTTTACAATTTGGGCCCAAGTTAGAAGCAGAGCCTAAGGTGTAAATTATCGATAGTCCATATCTCGGAAACTATAAGAGATAATTCAATTTGGCAACCGGCAATGTAATTAGCATGCCGGATATTACTTGGAATGTGAATTGGAACGAAATCGCCAATAGATAAGACCATTTTACAATTTGGGCCCAAGTTAGAAGCAGAGCCTAAGGTGTAAATAATCGATAGTCCATATCTCGGAAGCTATAAGAGATAATGCAATTTGGCAACCGGCAATGTAATTAGCATGCCGAATATTACTTGGAATGTGAATTGGAACGAAATCGCCAATAGATAAGACGATTTTACAATTTGGGCCCAAGTTAGAAGCAGAGCCTAAGATGTAAATTATCGATAGTCCATATCTCGGAAACTATAAGAGATAATGCAATTTGGCAACCGGCAATGTAATTAGCATGCCGAATATTACTTGGAATGTGAATTGGAACGAAATCGCCAATAGATAAGACCATTTTACAATTTGGGCAATAGTTAGAAGCAGAGCCTAAGGTGTAAATTATCGATAGTCCATATCTCGGAAACTATAAGAGATATTGCAATTTGGCAACCGGCAATGTAATTAGCATGCCGAATATTACTTGGAATGTGAATTGGAACGAAATCGCCAATAGGTAAGACCATTTTACAATTTGGGCCCAAGTTAGAAGCAGAGCCTAAGGTGTAAATTATCGATAGTCCATATCTCGGAAACTGTAAGAGATAATTCAATTTGGCAACCGGCAATGTAATTAGCATGCCGGATATTACTTGGAATGTGAATTGGAACGAAATCGCCAATAGATAAGACCATTTTACAATTTGGGTCCAAGTTAGAAGCAGAGCCTAAGGTGTAAATTACCGATAGTCCATATCTCGGAAACTATAAGAGATAATGCAATTTGTCAACCGGCAATGTAATTAGCATGCCGAATATTACTTGGAATGTGAATTGGAACGAAATCGCCAATAGATAAGACCATTTTACAATTTGGGCCCAAGTTAGAAGCAGAGCCTAAGGTGTAAATTATCGATAGTCCATATCTCGGAAACTATAAGAGATAATGCAATTTGGCAACCGGCAATGTAATTAGCATGCCGAATATTACTTGGAATGTGAATTGGAACGAAATCGCCAATAGATAAGACCATTTTACAATTTGGGCCCAAGTTAGGAGCAGAGCCTAAGGTGTAAATTATCGATAGTCCATATCTCGGAAACTATAAGAGATAATGCACTTTGGCAACCGGCAATGTAATTAGCATGCCGAATATTACTTGGAATGTGAATTGGAACGAAATCGCCAATAGATAAGACCATTTTACAATTTGGGCCCAAGTTAGAAGCAGAGCCTAAGGTGTAAATTATCGATAGTCCATATCTCGGAAACTATAAGAGATAATGCAATTTGGCAACCGGCAATGTAATTAGCATGCCGAATATTACTTGGATTGTGAATTGGAACGAAATCGCCAATAGATAAGACCATTTTACAATTTGGGCCCAAGTTAGAAGCAGAGCCTAAGGTGTAAATTATCGATAGTCCATATCTCGGAAACTATAAGAGATAATGCACTTTGGCAACCGGCAATGTAATTAGCATGCCGAATATTACTTGGAATTTGAATTGGAACGAAATCGCCAATAGATAAGACCATTTTACAATTTGGGCCCAAGTTAGAAGCAGAGCCTAAGGTGTAAATTATTGATAGTCCATATCTCGGAAACTATAAGAGATAATGCAATTTCGCAACCGGCAATGTAATTAGCATGCCGAATATCACTTGGAATGTGAATTGGGACGAAATCGCCAATAGATAAGACCATTTTACAATTTGGGCCCAAGTTAGAAGCAGAGCCTAAGGTGTGAATTATCGATAGTCCATATCTCGGAAACTATAAGAGATAATGCAATTTGGCAACCGGCAATGTAATTAGCATGCCGAATATTACTTGGAATGTGAATTGGAACGAAATCGCCAATAGATAAGACCATTTTACAATTTGGGCCCAAGTTAGAAGCAGAGCCTAAGATGTAAATTATCGATAGTCCATATCTCGGAAACTATAAGAGATAATGCAATTTGGCAACCGGCAATGTAATTAGCATGCCGAATATTACTTGGAATGTGAATTGGAACGAAATCGCCAATAGATAAGACCATTTTACAATTTGGGCCCAAGTTAGAAGCAGAGCCTAAGGTGTAAATTATCGATAGTCCATATCTCGGAAACTATAAGAGATAATTCAATTTGGCAACCGGCAATGTAATTAGCATGCCGGATATTACTTGGAATGTGAATTGGAACGAAATCGCCAATAGATAAGACCATTTTACAATTTGGGGCCAAGTTAGAAGCAGAGCCTAAGGTGTAAATTATCGATAGTCCATATCTCGGAAACTATAAGAGTTAATGCAATTTGGCAACCGGCAATGTAATTAGCATGTCGAATATTACTTGGAATGTGAATTGGAACGAAATCGCCAATAGATAAGACCATTTTACAATTTGGGCCCAAGTTAGAAGCAGAGCCTAAGGTGTAAATTATCGATAGTCCATATCTCGGAAACTATAAGAGATAATGCAATTTGGCAACCGGCAATGTAATTAGCATGCCGAATATTACTTGGAATGTGAATTGGAACGAAATCGCCAATAGATAAGACCATTTTACAATTTGGGCCCAAGTTAGATCCAGAGCCTAAGGTGTAAATTATCGATAGTCCATATCTCGGAAACTATAAGAGATAATGCAATTTGGCAACCGGCAATGTAATTAGCATGCCGAATATTACTTGGAATGTGAATTGGAACGAAATCGCCAATAGATAAGACCATTTTACAATTTGGGCCCAAGTTAGAAGCAGAGCCTAAGGTGTAAATTATTGATAGTCCATATCTCGGAAACTATAAGAGATAATGCAATTTCGCAACCGGCAATGTAATTAGCATGCCGAATATTACTTGGAGTGTGAATTGGAACGAAATCGCCAATAGGTAAGGCCATTTTACAATTTGGGCCCAAGTTAGAAGCAGAGCCTAAGGTGTAAATTATCGATAGTCCATATCTCGGAAACTATAAGAGATAATGCAATTTGGCAACCGGCAATGTAATTAGCATGCCGAATATTACTTGGAATGTGAATTGGAACGAAATCGCCAATAGATAAGGCCATTTTACAATTTGGGCCCAAGTTAGAAGCAGAGCCTAAGGTGTAAATTATCGATAGTCCATATCTCGGAAACTATAAGAGTTAATGCAATTTGGCAACCGGCAATGTAATTAGCATGCCGAATATTACTTGGAATGTGAATTGGAACGAAATCGCCAATAGATAAGGCCATTTTACAATTTGGGCCCAAGTTAGAAGCAGAGCCTAAGGTGTAAATTATTGATAGTCCATATCTCGGAAACTATAAGAGATAATGCAATTTGGCAACCGGCAATGTAATTAGCATGCCGAATATTACTTGGAATGTGAATTGGAACGAAATCGCCAATAGATAAGACCATTTTACAATTTGGGCCCAAGTTAGAAGCAGAGCCTAAGGTGTAAATTATTGATAGTCCATATCTCGGAAACTATAAGAGATAATGCAATTTCGCAACCGGCAATGTAATTAGCATGCCGAATATTACTTGGAGTGTGAATTGGAACGAAATCGCCAATAGATAAGACCATTTTACAATTTGGGCCCAAGTTAGAAGCAGAGCCTAAGGTGTAAATTATCGATAGTCCATATCTCGGAAACTATAAGAGATAATGCAATTTGGCAACCGGCAATGTAATTAGCATGCCGAATATTACTTGGAATGTGAATTGGAACGAAATCGCCAATAGATAAGACCATTTTTCAATTTGGGCCCAAGTTAGAAGCAGAGCCTAAGGTGTAAATTATCGATAGTCCATATCTCGGAAACTATAAGAGATAATGCAATTTGGCAACCGGCAATGTAATTAGCATGCCGAATATTACTTGGAATGTGAATTGGAACGAAATCGCCAATAGATAAGACGATTTTACAATTTGGGCCCAAGTTAGAAGCAGAGCCTAAGATGTAAATTATCGATAGTCCATATCTCGGAAACTATAAGAGATAATGCAATTTGGCAACCGGCAATGTAATTAGCATGCCGAATATTACTTGGAATGTGAATTGGAACGAAATCGCCAATAGGTAAGACCATTTTACAATTTGGGCCCAAGTTAGAAGCAGAGCCTAAGGTGTAAATTATCGATAGTCCATATCTCGGAAACTATAAGAGATAATTCAATTTGGCAACCGGCAATGTAATTAGCATGCCGGATATTACTTGGAATGTGAATTGGAACGAAATCGCCAATAGATAAGACCATTTTACAATTTGGGCCCAAGTTAGAAGCAGAGCCTAAGGTGTAAATTACCGATAGTCCATATCTCGGAAACTATAAGAGATAATGCAATTTGGCAACCGGCAATGTAATTAGCATGCCGAATATTACTTGGAATGTGAATTGGAACGAAATCGCCAATAGATAAGACCATTTTACAATTTGGGCCCAAGTTAGAAGCAGAGCCTAAGGTGTAAATTATCGATAGCCCATATCTCGGAAACTATAAGAGATAATGCAATTTGGCAACCGGCAATGTAATTAGCATGCCGAATATTACTTGGAATGTGAATTGGAACGAAGTCGCCAATAGATAAGACCATTTTACAATTTGGGCCCAAGTTAGGAGCAGAGCCTAAGGTGTAAATTATCGATAGTCCATATCTCGGAAACTATAAGAGATAATGCACTTTGGCAACCGGCAATGTAATTAGCATGCCGAATATTACTTGGAATGTGAATTGGAACGAAATCGCCAATAGATAAGACCATTTTACAATTTGGGCCCAAGTTAGAAGCAGAGCCTAAGGTGTAAATTATCGATAGTCCATATCTCGGAAACTATAAGAGATAATGCAATTTGGGAACCGGCAATGTAATTAGCATGCCGAATATTACTTGGAATGTGAATTGGAACGAAATCGCCAATAGATAAGACCATTTTACAATTTGGGCCCAAGTTAGAAGCAGAGCCTAAGGTGTAAATTATCGATAGTCCATATCTCGGAAACTATAAGAGATAATGCACTTTGGCAACCGGCAATGTAATTAGCATGCCGAATATTACTTGGAATGTGAATTGGAACGAAATCGCCAATAGATAAGACCATTTTACAATTTGGGCCCAAGTTAGAAGCAGAGCCTAAGGTGTAAATTATCGATAGTCCATATCTCGGAAACTATAAGAGATAATGCAATTTGGCAACCGGCAATGTAATTAGCATGCCGAATATTACTTGGAATGTGAATTGGAACGAAATCGCCAATAGATAAGACCATTTTACAATTTGGGCCCAAGTTAGAAGCAGAGCCTAAGGTGTAAATTATCGATAGTCCATATCTCGGAAACTATAAGAGATAATGCACTTTGGCAACCGGCAATGTAATTAGCATGCCGAATATTACTTGGAATGTGAATTGGAACGAAATCGCCAATAGATAAGACCATTTTACAATTTGGGCCCAAGTTAGAAGCAGAGCCTAAGGTGTAAATTATTGATAGTCCATATCTCGGAAACTATAAGAGATAATGCAATTTCGCAACCGGCAATGTAATTAGCATGCCGAATATCACTTGGAATGTGAATTGGGACGAAATCGCCAATAGATAAGACCATTTTACAATTTGGGCCCAAGTTAGAAGCAGAGCCTAAGGTGTAAATTATCGATAGTCCATATCTCGGAAACTATAAGACATAATGCAATTTGGCAACCGGCAATGTAATTAGCATGCCGAATATTGCTTGGAATGTGAATTGGAACGAAATCGCCAGTAGATAAGACCATTTTACAATTTGGGCCCAAGTTAGAAGCAGAGCCTAAGTTGTAAATTATCGATAGTCCATATCTCGGAAACTATAAGAGATAATGCAATTTGGCAACCGGCAATGTAATTAGCATGCCGAATATTACTTGGAATGTGAATTGGAACGAAATCGCCAATAGATAAGACCATTTTACAATTTGGGCCCAAGTTAGAAGCAGAGCCTAAGGTGTAAATTATTGATAGTCCATATCTCGGAAACTATAAGAAATAATGCAATTTCGCAACCGGCAATGTAATTAGCATGCCGAATATCACTTGGAATGTGAATTGGGACGAAATCGCCAATAGATAAGACCATTTTACAATTTGGGCCCAAGTTAGAAGCAGAGCCTAAGATGTAAATTATCGATAGTCCATATCTCGGAAACTATAAGAGATAATGCAATTTGGCAACCGGCAATGTAATTAGCATGCCGAATATTACTTGGAATGTGAATTGGAACGAAATCGCCAATAGATAAGACCATTTTACAATTTGGGCCCAAGTTAGAAGCAGAGCCTAAGGTGTAAATTATCGATAGTCCATATCTCGGAAACTATAAGAGATAATTCAATTTGGCAACCGGCAATGTAATTAGCATGCCGGATATTACTTGGAATGTGAATTGGAACGAAATCGCCAATAGATAAGACCATTTTACAATTTGGGCCCAAGTTAGAAGCAGAGCCTAAGGTGTAAATTATCGATAGTCCATATCTCGGAAACTATAAGAGATAATGCAATTTGGCAACCGGCAATGTAATTAGCATGCCGAATATTACTTGGAATGTGAATTGGAACGAAATCGCCAATAGATAAGACGATTTTACAATTTGGGCCCAAGTTAGAAGCAGAGCCTAAGATGTAAATAATCGATAGTCCATATCTCGAAAACTATAAGAGATAATGCAATTTGGCAACAGGCAATGTAATTAGCATGCCGAATATTACTTGGAATGTGAATTGGAACGAAATCGCCAATAGATAAGACCATTTTACAATTTGGGCCCAAGTTAGAAGTAGAGCCTAAGGTGTAAATTATCGATAGTCCATATCTCGGAAACTATAAGAGATAATGCAATTTGGCAACCGGCAATGTAATTAGCATGCCGAATATTACTTGGAATGTGAATTGGAACGAAATCGCCAATAGATAAGACCATTTTACAATTTGGGGCCAAGTTAGAAGCAGAGCCTAAGGTGTAAATTATCGATAGTCCATATCTCGGAAACTATAAGAGTTAATGCAATTTGGCAACCGGCAATATAATTAGCATGTCGAATATTACTTGGAATGTGAATTGGAACGAAATCGCCAATAGATAAGACCATTTTACAATTTGGGCCCAAGTTAGAAGCAGAGCCTAAGGTGTAAATTATCGATAGTCCATATCTCGGAAACTATAAGAGATAATGCAATTTGGCAACCGGCAATGTAATTAGCATGCCGAATATTACTTGGAATGTGAATTGGAACGAAATCGCCAATAGATAAGACCATTTTACAATTTGGGCCCAAGTTAGAAGCAGAGCCTAAGGTGTAAATTATCGATAGTCCATATCTCGGAAACTATAAGAGATAATGCAATTTGGCAACCGGCAATGTAATTAGCATGCCGAATATTACTTGGAATGTGAATTGAAACGAAATCGCCAATAGATAAGACCATTTTACAATTTGGGCCCAAGTTAGAAGCAGAGCCTAAGGTGTAAATTATTGATAGTCCATATCTCGGAAACTATAAGAGATAATGCAATTTCGCAACCGGCAATGTAATTAGCATGCCGAATATTACTTGGAGTGTGAATTGGAACGAAATCGACAATAGGTAAGGCCATTTTACAATTTGGGCCCAAGTTAGAAGCAGAGCCTAAGGTGTAAATTATCGATAGTCCATATCTCGGAAACTATAAGAGATAATGCAATTTGGCAACCGGCAATGTAATTAGCATGCCGAATATTACTTGGAATGTGAATTGGAACGAAATCGCCAATAGATAAGGCCATTTTACAATTTGGGCCCAAGTTAGAAGCAGAGCCTAAGGTGTAAATTATCGATAGTCCATATCTCGGAAACTATAAGAGATAATGCAATTTGGCAACCGGCAATGTAATTAGCATGCCGAATATTACTTGAAATGTGAATTGGAACGAAATCGCCAATAGATAAGGCCATTTTACAATTTGGGCCCAAGTTAGAAGCAGAGCCTAAGGTGTAAATTATTGATAGTCCATATCTCGGAAACTATAAGAGATAATGCAATTTGGCAACCGGCAATGTAATTAGCATGCCGAATATTACTTGGAATGTGAATTGGAACGAAATCGCCAATAGATAAGACCATTTTACAATTTGGGCCCAAGTTAGAAGCAGAGCCTAAGGTGTAAATTATTGATAGTCCATATCTCGGAAACTATAAGAGATAATGCAATTTCGCAACCGGCAATGTAATTAGCATGCCGAATATTACTTGGAGTGTGAATTGGAACGAAATCGCCAATAGATAAGACCATTTTACAATTTGGGCCCAAGTTAGAAGCAGAGCCTAAGGTGTAAATTATCGATAGTCCATATCTCGGAAACTATAAGAGATAATGCAATTTGGCAACCGGCAATGTAATTAGCATGCCGAATATTACTTGGAATGTGAATTGGAACGAAATCGCCATTAGATAAGACCATTTTTCAATTTGGGCCCAAGTTAGAAGCAGAGCCTAAGGTGTAAATTATCGATAGTCCATATCTCGGAAACTATAAGAGATAATTCAATTTGGCAACCGGCAATGTAATTAGCATGCCGGATATTACTTGGAATGTGAATTGGAACGAAATCGCCAATAGATAAGACCATTTTACAATTTGGGCCCAAGTTAGAAGCAGAGCCTAAGGTGTAAATTATCGATAGTCCATATCTCGGAAACTATAAGAGATAATGCAATTTGGCAACCGGCAATGTAATTAGCATGCCGAATATTACTTGGAATGTGAATTGGAACGAAATCGCCAATAGATAAGACGATTTTACAATTTGGGCCCAAGTTAGAAGCAGAGCCTAAGATGTAAATTATCGATAGTCCATATCTCGGAAACTATAAGAGATAATGCAATTTGGCAACCGGCAATGTAATTAGCATGCCGAATATTACTTGGAATGTGAATTGGAACGAAATCGCCAATAGATAAGACGATTTTACAATTTGGGCCCAAGTTAGAAGCAGAGCCTAAGATGTAAATAATCGATAGTCCATATCTCGGAAACTATAAGAGATAATGCAATTTGGCAACCGGCAATGTAATTAGCATGCCGAATATTACTTGGAATGTGAATTGGAACGAAATCGCCAATAGATAAGACCATTTTACAATTTGGGCCCAAGTTAGAAGTAGAGCCTAAGGTGTAAATTATCGATAGTCCATATCTCGGAAACTATAAGAGATAATGCAATTTGGCAACCGGCAATGTAATTAGCATGCCGAATATTACTTGGAATGTGAATTGGAACGAAATCGCCAATAGATAAGACCATTTTACAATTTGGGGCCAAGTTAGAAGCAGAGCCTAAGGTGTAAATTATCGATAGTTCATATCTCGGAAACTATAAGAGTTAATGCAATTTGGCAACCGGCAATGTAATTAGCATGTCGAATATTACTTGGAATGTGAATTGGAACGAAATCGCCAATAGATAAGACCATTTTACAATTTGGGCCCAAGTTAGAAGCAGAGCCTAAGGTGTAAATTATCGATAGTCCATATCTCGGAAACTATAAGAGATAATGCAATTTGGCAACCGGCAATGTAATTAGCATGCCGAATATTACTTGGAATGTGAATTGGAACGAAATCGCCAATAGATAAGACCATTTTACAATTTGGGCCCAAGTTAGAAGCAGAGCCTAAGGTGTAAATTATCGATAGTCCATATCTCGGAAACTATAAGAGATAATGCAATTTGGCAACCGGCAATGTAATTAGCATGCCGAATATTACTTGGAATGTGAATTGGAACGAAATCGCCAATAGATAAGACCATTTTACAATTTGGGCCCAAGTTAGAAGCAGAGCCTAAGGTGTAAATTATTGATAGTCCATATCTCGGAAACTATAAGAGATAATGCAATTTCGCAACCGGCAATGTAATTAGCATGCCGAATATTACTTGGAGTGTGAATTGGAACGAAATCGCCAATAGGTAAGGCCATTTTACAATTTGGGCCCAAGTTAGAAGCAGAGCCTAAGGTGTAAATTATCGATAGTCCATATCTCGGAAACTATAAGAGATAATGCAATTTGGCAACCGGCAATGTAATTAGCATGCCGAATATTACTTGGAATGTGAATTGGAACGAAATCGCCAATAGATAAGGCCATTTTACAATTTGGGCCCAAGTTAGAAGCAGAGCCTAAGGTGTAAATTATCGATAGTCCATATCTCGGAAACTATAAGAGATAATGCAATTTGGCAACCGGCAATGTAATTAGCATGCCGAATATTACTTGGAATGTGAATTGGAACGAAATCGCCAATAGATAAGGCCATTTTACAATTTGGGCCCAAGTTAGAAGCAGAGCCTAAGGTGTAAATTATTGATAGTCCATATCTCGGAAACTATAAGAGATAATGCAATTTGCCAACCGGCAATGTAATTAGCATGCCGAATATTACTTGGAATGTGAATTGGAACGAAATCGCCAATAGATAAGACCATTTTACAATTTGGGCCCAAGTTAGAAGCAGAGCCTAAGATGTAAATAATCGATAGTCCATATCTCGGAAACTATAAGAGATAATGCAATTTGGCAACCGGCAATGTAATTAGCATGCCGAATATTACTTGGAATGTGAATTGGAACGAAATCGCCAATAGATAAGACCATTTTACAATTTGGGCCCAAGTTAGAAGTAGAGCCTAAGGTGTAAATTATCGATAGTCCATATCTCGGAAACTATAAGAGATAATGCAATTTGGCAACCGGCAATGTAATTAGCATGCCGAATATTACTTGGAATGTGAATTGGAACGAAATCGCCAATAGATAAGACCATTTTACAATTTGGGGCCAAGTTAGAAGCAGAGCCTAAGGTGTAAATTATCGATAGTCCATATCTCGGAAACTAAAAGAGTTAATGCAATATGGCAACCGGCAATGTAATTAGCATGTCGAATATTACTTGGAATGTGAATTGGAACGAAATCGCCAATAGATAAGACCATTTTACAATTTGGGCCCAAGTTAGAAGCAGAGCCTAAGGTGTAAATTATCGATAGTCCATATCTCGGAAACTATAAGAGATAATGCAATTTGGCAACCGGCAATGTAATTAGCATGCCGAATATTACTTGGAATGTGAATTGGAACGAAATCGCCAATAGATAAGACCATTTTACAATTTGGGCCCAAGTTAGAAGCAGAGCCTAAGGTGTAAATTATCGATAGTCCATATCTCGGAAACTATAAGAGATAATGCAATTTGGCAACCGGCAATGTAATTAGCATGCCGAATATTACTTGGAATGTGAATTGGAACGAAATCGCCAATAGATAAGACCATTTTACAATTTGGGCCCAAGTTAGAAGCAGAGCCTAAGGTGTAAATTATTGATAGTCCATATCTCGGAAACTATAAGAGATAATGCAATTTCGCAACCGGCAATGTAATTAGCATGCCGAATATTACTTGGAGTGTGAATTGGAACGAAATCGCCAATAGGTAAGGCCATTTTACAATTTGGGCCCAAGTTAGAAGCAGAGCCTAAGGTGTAAATTATCGATAGTCCATATCTCGGAAACTATAAGAGATAATGCAATTTGGCAACCGGCAATGTAATTAGCATGCCGAATATTACTTGGAATGTGAATTGGAACGAAATCGCCAATAGATAAGGCCATTTTACAATTTGGGCCCAAGTTAGAAGCAGAGCCTAAGGTGTAAATTATCGATAGTCCATATCTCGGAAACTATAAGAGATAATGCAATTTGGCAACCGGCAATGTAATTAGCATGCCGAATATTACTTGGAATGTGAATTGGAACGAAATCGCCAATAGATAAGGCCATTTTACAATTTGGGCCCAAGTTAGAAGCAGAGCCTAAGGTGTAAATTATTGATAGTCCATATCTCGGAAACTATAAGAGATAATGCAATTTGGCAACCGGCAATGTAATTAGCATGCCGAATATTACTTGGAATGTGAATTGGAACGAAATCGCCAATAGATAAGACCATTTTACAATTTGGGCCCAAGTTAGAAGCAGAGCCTAAGGTGTAAATTATTGATAGTCCATATCTCGGAAACTATAAGAGATAATGCAATTTCGCAACCGGCAATGTAATTAGCATGCCGAATATTACTTGGAGTGTGAATTGGAACGAAATCGCCAATAGATAAGACCATTTTACAATTTGGGCCCAAGTTAGAAGCAGAGCCTAAGGTGTAAATTATCGATAGTCCATATCTCGGAAACTATAAGAGATAATGCAATTTGGCAACCGGCAATGTAATTAGCATGCCGAATATTACTTGGAATGTGAATTGGAACGAAATCGCCATTAGATAAGACCATTTTTCAATTTGGGCCCAAGTTAGAAGCAGAGCCTAAGGTGTAAATTATCGATAGTCCATATCTCGGAAACTATAAGAGATAATTCAATTTGGCAACCTGCAATGTAATTAGCATGCCGGATATTACTTGGAATGTGAATTGGAACGAAATCGCCAATAGATAAGACCATTTTACAATTTGGGCCCAAGTTAGAAGCAGAGCCTAAGGTGTAAATTATCGATAGTCCATATCTCGGAAACTATAAGAGATAATGCAATTTGGCAACCGGCAATGTAATTAGCATGCCGAATATTACTTGGAATGTGAATTGGAACGAAATCGCCAATAGATAAGACGATTTTACAATTTGGGCCCAAGTTAGAAGCAGAGCCTAAGATGTAAATTATCGATAGTCCATATCTCGGAAACTATAAGAGATAATGCAATTTGGCAACCGGCAATGTAATTAGCATGCCGAATATTACTTGGAATGTGAATTGGAACGAAATCGCCAATAGATAAGACCATTTTACAATTTGGGCCCAAGTTAGAAGCAGAGCCTAAGGTGTAAATTATCGATAGTCCATATCTCGGAAACTATAAGAGATAATGCAATTTGGCAACCGGCAATGTAATTAGCATGCCGAATATTACTTGGAATGTGAATTGGAACGAAATCGCCAATAGGTAAGACCATTTTACAATTTGGGCCCAAGTTAGAAGCAGAGCCTAAGGTGTAAATTATCGATAGTCCATATCTCGGAAACTATAAGAGATAATTCAATTTGGCAACCGGCAATGTAATTAGCATGCCGGATATTACTTGGAATGTGAATTGGAACGAAATCGCCAATAGATAAGACCATTTTACAATTTGGGCCCAAGTTAGAAGCAGAGCCTAAGGTGTAAATTACCGATAGTCCATATCTCGGAAACTATAAGAGATAATGCAATTTGGCAACCGGCAATGTAATTAGCATGCCGAATATTACTTGGAATGTGAATTGGAACGAAATCGCCAATAGATAAGACCATTTTACAATTTGGGCCCAAGTTAGAAGCAGAGCCTAAGGTGTAAATTATCGATAGCCCATATCTCGGAAACTATAAGAGATAATGCAATTTGGCAACCGGCAATGTAATTAGCATGCCGAATATTACTTGGAATGTGAATTGGAACGAAATCGCCAATAGATAAGACCATTTTACAATTTGGGCCCAAGTTAGGAGCAGAGCCTAAGGTGTAAATTATCGATAGTCCATATCTCGGAAACTATAAGAGATAATGCACTTTGGCAACCGGCAATGTAATTAGCATGCCGAATATTACTTGGAATGTGAATTGGAACGAAATCGCCAATAGATAAGACCATTTTACAATTTGGGCCCAAGTTAGAAGCAGAGCCTAAGGTGTAAATTATCGATAGTCCATATCTCGGAAACTATAAGAGATAATGCAATTTGGCAACCGGCAATGTAAATAGCATGCCGAATATTACTTGGAATGTGAATTGGAACGAAATCGCCAATAGATAAGACCATTTTACAATTTGGGCCCAAGTTAGAAGCAGAGCCTAAGGTGTAAATTATCGATAGTCCATATCTCGGAAACTATAAGAGATAATGCACTTTGGCAACCGGCAATGTAATTAGCATGCCGAATATTACTTGGAATGTGAATTGGAACGAAATCGCCAATAGATAAGACCATTTTACAATTTGGGCCCAAGTTAGAAGCAGAGCCTAAGGTGTAAATTATTGATAGTCCATATCTCGGAAACTATAAGAGATAATGCAATTTGGCAACCGGCAATGTAATTAGCATGCCGAATATTACTTGGAATGTGAATTGGAACGAAATCGCCAATAGATAAGACCATTTTACAATTTGGGCCCAAGTTAGAAGCAGAGCCTAAGGTGTAAATTATTGATAGTCCATATCTCGGAAACTATAAGAGATAATGCAATTTCGCAACCGGCAATGTAATTAGCATGCCGAATATTACTTGGAGTGTGAATTGGAACGAAATCGCCAATAGATAAGACCATTTTACAAATTGGGCCCAAGTTAGAAGCAGAGCCTAAGGTGTAAATTATCGATAGTCCATATCTCGGAAACTATAAGAGATAATGCAATTTGGCAACCGGCAATGTAATTAGCATGCCGAATATTACTTGGAATGTGAATTGGAACGAAATCGCCAATAGATAAGACCATTTTTCAATTTGGGCCCAAGTTAGAAGCAGAGCCTAAGGTGTAAATTGTCGATAGTCCATATCTCGGAAACTATAAGAGATAATTCAATTTGGCAACCGGCAATGTAATTAGCATGCCGGATATTACTTGGAATGTGAATTGGAACGAAATCGCCAATAGATAAGACCATTTTACAATTTGGGCCCAAGTTAGAAGCAGAGCCTAAGGTGTAAATTATCGATAGTCCATATCTCGGAAACTATAAGAGATAATGCAATTTGGCAACCGGCAATGTAATTAGCATGCCGAATATTACTTGGAATGTGAATTGGAACGAAATCGCCAATAGATAAGACCATTTTACAATTTGGGCCCAAGTTAGAAGCAGAGCCTAACGTGTAAATTATCGATAGTCCATATCTCGGAAACTATAAGAGATAATGCAATTTGGCAACCGGCAATGTAATTAGCATGCCGAATATTACTTGGAATGTGAATTGGAACGAAATCGCCAATAGGTAAGACCATTTTACAATTTGGGCCCAAGTTAGAAGCAGAGCCTAAGGTGTAAATTATCGATAGTCCATATCTCGGAAACTATAAGAGATAATGCAATTTGGCAACCGGCAATGTAATTAGCATGCCGAATATTACTTGGAATGTGAATTGGAACGAAATCGCCAATAGATAAGACCATTTTACAATTTGGGCCCAAGTTAGAAGCAGAGCCTAAGGTGTAAATTATCGATAGTCCATATCTCGGAAACTATAAGAGATAATGCAATTTGGCAACCGGCAATGTAATTAGCATGCCGAATATTACTTGGAATGTGAATTGGAACGAAATCGCCAATAGATAAGACCATTTTACAATTTGGGCCCAAGTTAGAAGCAGAGCCTAACGTGTAAATTATCGATAGTCCATATCTCGGAAACTATAAGAGATAATGCAATTTGGCAACCGGCAATGTAATTAGCATGCCGAATATTACTTGGAATGTGAATTGGAACGAAATCGCCAATAGGTAAGACCATTTTACAATTTGGGCCCAAGTTAGAAGCAGAGCCTAAGGTGTAAATTATCGATAGTCCATATCTCGGAAACTATAAGAGATAATTCAATTTGGCAACCGGCAATGTAATTAGCATGCCGGATATTACTTGGAATGTGAATTGGAACGAAATCGCCAATAGATAAGACCATTTTACAATTTGGGCCCAAGTTAGAAGCAGAGCCTAAGGTGTAAATTACCGATAGTCCATATCTCGGAAACTATAAGAGATAATGCAATTTGGCAACCGGCAATGTAATTAGCATGCCGAATATTACTTGGAATGTGAATTGGAACGAAATCGCCAATAGATAAGACCATTTTACAATTTGGGCCCAAGTTAGAAGCAGAGCCTAAGGTGTAAATTATCGATAGCCCATATCTCGGAAACTATAAGAGATAATGCAATTTGGCAACCGGCAATGTAATTAGCATGCCGAATATTACTTGGAATGTGAATTGGAACGAAATCGCCAATAGATAAGACCATTTTACAATTTGGGCCCAAGTTAGGAGCAGAGCCTAAGGTGTAAATTATCGATAGTCCATATCTCGGAAACTATAAGAGATAATGCACTTTGGCAACCGGCAATGTAATTAGCATGCCGAATATTACTTGGAATGTGAATTGGAACGAAATCGCCAATAGATAAGACCATTTTACAATTTGGGCCCAAGTTAGAAGCAGAGCCTAAGGTGTAAATTATCGATAGTCCATATCTCGGAAACTATAAGAGATAATGCAATTTGGCAACCGGCAATGTAATTAGCATGCCGAATATTACTTGGAATGTGAATTGGAACGAAATCGCCAATAGATAAGACCATTTTACAATTTGGGCCCAAGTTAGAAGCAGAGCCTAAGGTGTAAATTATCGATAGTCCATATCTCGGAAACTATAAGAGATAATGCTCTTTGGCAACCGGCAATGTAATTAGCATGCCGAATATTACTTGGAATGTGAATTGGAACGAAATCGCCAATAGATAAGACCATTTTACAATTTGGGCCCAAGTTAGAAGCAGAGCCTAAGGTGTAAATTATTGATAGTCCATATCTCGGAAACTATAAGAGATAATGCAATTTCGCAACCGGCAATGTAATTAGCATGCCGAATATCACTTGGAATGTGAATTGGGACGAAATCGCCAATAGATAAGACCATTTTACAATTTGGGCCCAAGTTAGAAGCAGAGCCTAAGGTGTAAATTATCGATAGTCCATATCTCGGAAACTATAAGAGATAATGCAATTTGGCAACCGGCAATGTAATTAGCATGCCGAATATTACTTGGAATGTGAATTGGAACGAAATCGCCAATAGATAAGACCATTTTACAATTTGGGCCCAAGTTAGAAGCAGAGCCTAAGATGTAAATTATCGATAGTCCATATCTCGGAAACTATAAGAGATAATGCAATTTGGCAACCGGCAATGTAATTAGCATGCCGAATATTACTTGGAATGTGAATTGGAACGAAATCGCCAATAGATAAGACCATTTTACAATTTGGGCCCAAGTTAGAAGCAGAGCCTAAGGTGTAAATTATTGATAGTCCATATCTCGGAAACTATAAGAGATAATGCAATTTCGCAACCGGCAATGTAATTAGCATGCCGAATATCACTTGGAATGTGAATTGGGACGAAATCGCCAATAGATAAGACCATTTTACAATTTGGGCCCAAGTTAGAAGCAGAGCCTAAGGTGTGAATTATCGATAGTCCATATCTCGGAAACTATAAGAGATAATGCAATTTGGCAACCGGCAATGTAATTAGCATGCCGAATATTACTTGGAATGTGAATTGGAACGAAATCGCCAATAGATAAGACCATTTTACAATTTGGGCCCAAGTTAGAAGCAGAGCCTAAGATGTAAATTATCGATAGTCCATATCTCGGAAACTATAAGAGATAATGCAATTTGGCAACCGGCAATGTAATTAGCATGCCGAATATTACTTGGAATGTGAATTGGAACGAAATCGCCAATAGATAAGACCATTTTACAATTTGGGCCCAAGTTAGAAGCAGAGCCTAAGGTGTAAATTATCGATAGTCCATATCTCGGAAACTATAAGAGATAATTCAATTTGGCAACCGGCAATGTAATTAGCATGCCGGATATTACTTGGAATGTGAATTGGAACGAAATCGCCAATAGATAAGACCATTTTACAATTTGGGCCCAAGTTAGAAGCAGAGCCTAAGGTGTAAATTATCGATAGTCCATATATCGGAAACTATAAGAGATAATGCAATTTGGCAACCGGCAATGTAATTAGCATGCCGAATATTACTTGGAATGTGAATTGGAACGAAATCGCCAATAGATAAGACCATTTTACAATTTGGGCCCAAGTTAGAAGCAGAGCCTAAGGTGTAAATTATCGATAGTCCATATCTCGGAAACTATAAGAGATAATGCACTTTGGCAACCGGCAATGTAATTAGCATGCCGAATATTACTTGGAATGTGAATTGGAACGAAATCGCCAATAGATAAGACCATTTTACAATTTGGGCCCAAGTTAGGAGCAGAGCCTAAGGTGTAAATTATTGATAGTCCATATCTCGGAAACTATAAGAGATAATGCAATTTCGCAACCGGCAATGTAATTAGCATGCCGAATATCACTTGGAATGTGAATTGGGACGAAATCGCCAATAGATAAGACCATTTTACAATTTGGGCCCAAGTTAGAAGCAGAGCCTAAGGTGTGAATTATCGATAGTCCATATCTCGGAAACTATAAGAGATAATGCAATTTGGCAACCGGCAATGTAATTAGCATGCCGAATATTACTTGGAATGTGAATTGGAACGAAATCGCCAATAGATAAGACCATTTTACAATTTGGGCCCAAGTTAGAAGCAGAGCCTAAGATGTAAATTATCGATAGTCCATATCTCGGAAACTATAAGAGATAATGCAATTTGGCAACCGGCAATGTAATTAGCATGCCGAATATTACTTGGAATGTGAATTGGAACGAAATCGCCAATAGATAAGACCATTTTACAATTTGGGCCCAAGTTAGAAGCAGAGCCTAAGGTGTAAATTATCGATAGTCCATATCTCGGAAACTATAAGAGATAATTCAATTTGGCAACCGGCAATGTAATTAGCATGCCGGATATTACTTGGAATGTGAATTGGAACGAAATCGCCAATAGATAAGACCATTTTACAATTTGGGCCCAAGTTAGAAGCAGAGCCTAAGGTGTAAATTATCGATAGTCCATATATCGGAAACTATAAGAGATAATGCAATTTGGCAACCGGCAATGTAATTAGCATGCCGAATATTACTTGGAATGTGAATTGGAACGAAATCGCCAATAGATAAGACGATTTTACAATTTGGGCCCAAGTTAGAAGCAGAGCCTAAGATGTAAATTATCGATAGTCCATATCTCGGAAACTATAAGAGATAATGCACTTTGGCAACCGGCAATGTAATTAGCATGCCGAATATTACTTGGAATGTGAATTGGAACGAAATCGCCAATAGATAAGACCATTTTACAATTTGGGCCCAAGTTAGAAGCAGAGCCTAAGGTGTAAATTATCGATAGTCCATATCTCGGAAACTATAAGAGATAATGCACTTTGGCAACCGGCAATGTAATTAGCATGCCGAATATTACTTGGAATGTGAATTGGAACGAAATCGCCAATAGATAAGACCATTTTACAATTTGGGCCCAAGTTAGAAGCAGAGCCTAAGGTGTAAATTATTGATAGTCCATATCTCGGAAACTATAAGAGATAATGCAATTTCGCAACCGGCAATGTAATTAGCATGCCGAATATCACTTGGAATGTGAATTGGGACGAAATCGCCAATAGATAAGACCATTTTACAATTTGGGCCCAAGTTAGAAGCAGAGCCTAAGATGTAAATTATCGATAGTCCATATCTCGGAAACTATAAGAGATAATGCAATTTGGCAACCGGCAATGTAATTAGCATGCCGAATATTACTTGGAATGTGAATTGGAACGAAATCGCCAATAGATAAGACCATTTTACAATTTGGGCCCAAGTTAGAAGCAGAGATTAAGATGTAAATTATCGATAGTCCATATCTCGGAAACTATAAGAGATAATGCAATTTGGCAACCGGCAATGTAATTAGCATGCCGAATATTACTTGGAATGTGAATTGGAACGAAATCGCCAATAGGTAAGACCATTTTACAATTTGGGCCCAAGTTAGAAGCAGAGCCTAAGGTGTAAATTATCGATAGTCCATATCTCGGAAACTGTAAGAAATAATTCAATTTGGCAACCGGCAATGTAATTAGCATGCCGAATATTACTTGGAATGTGAATTGGAACGAAATCGCCAATAGATAAGACCATTTTACAATTTGGGCCCAAGTTAGAAGCAGAGCCTAAGGTGTAAATTATCGATAGTCCATATCTCGGAAACTATAAGAGATAATGCACTTTGGCAACCGGCAATGTAATTAGCATGCCGAATATTACTTGGAATGTGAATTGGAACGAAATCGCCAATAGATAAGACCATTTTACAATTTGGGCCCAAGTTAGAAGCAGAGCCTAAGGTGTAAATTATTGATAGTCCATATCTCGGAAACTATAAGAGATAATGCAATTTCGCAACCGGCAATGTAATTAGCATGCCGAATATCACTTGGAATGTGAATTGGGACGAAATCGCCAATAGATAAGACCATTTTACAATTTGGGCCCAAGTTAGAAGCAGAGCCTAAGGTGTAAATTATCGATAGTCCATATCTCGGAAACTATAAGAGATAATGCAATTTGGCAACCGGCAATGTAATTAGCATGCCGAATATTACTTGGAATGTGAATTGGAACGAAATCGCCAATAGATAAGACCATTTTACAATTTGGGCCCAAGTTAGAAGCAGAGCCTAAGATGTAAATTATCGATAGTCCATATCTCGGAAACTATAAGAGATAATGCAATTTGGCAACCGGCAATGTAATTAGCATGCCGAATATTACTTGGAATGTGAATTGGAACGAAATCGCCAATAGATAAGACCATTTTACAATTTGGGCCCAAGTTAGAAGCAGAGCCTAAGGTGTAAATTATTGATAGTCCATATCTCGGAAACTATAAGAGATAATGCAATTTCGCAACCGGCAATGTAATTAGCATGCCGAATATCACTTGGAATGTGAATTGGGACGAAATCGCCAATAGATAAGACCATTTTACAATTTGGGCCCAAGTTAGAAGCAGAGCCTAAGGTGTGAATTATCGATAGTCCATATCTCGGAAACTATAAGAGATAATGCAATTTGGCAACCGGCAATGTAATTAGCATGCCGAATATTACTTGGAATGTGAATTGGAACGAAATCGCCAATAGATAAGACCATTTTACAATTTGGGCCCAAGTTAGAAGCAGAGCCTAAGGTGTAAATTATTGATAGTCCATATCTCGGAAACTATAAGAGATAATGCAATTTCGCAACCGGCAATGTAATTAGCATGCCGAATATCACTTGGAATGTGAATTGGGACGAAATCGCCAATAGATAAGACCATTTTACAATTTGGGCCCAAGTTAGAAGCAGAGCCTAAGGTGTGAATTATCGATAGTCCATATCTCGGAAACTATAAGAGATAATGCAATTTGGCAACCGGCAATGTAATTAGCATGCCGAATATTACTTGGAATGTGAATTGGAACGAAATCGCCAATAGATAAGACCATTTTACAATTTGGGCCCAAGTTAGAAGCAGAGCCTAAGATGTAAATTATCGATAGTCCATATCTCGGAAACTATAAGAGATAATGCAATTTGGCAACCGGCAATGTAATTAGCATGCCGAATATTACTTGGAATGTGAATTGGAACGAAATCGCCAATAGATAAGACCATTTTACAATTTGGGCCCAAGTTAGAAGCAGAGCCTAAGGTGTAAATTATCGATAGTCCATATCTCGGAAACTATAAGAGATAATTCAATTTGGCAACCGGCAATGTAATTAGCATGCCGGATATTACTTGGAATGTGAATTGGAACGAAATCGCCAATAGATAAGACCATTTTACAATTTGGGCCCAAGTTAGAAGCAGAGCCTAAGGTGTAAATTATCGATAGTCCATATATCGGAAACTATAAGAGATAATGCAATTTGGCAACCGGCAATGTAATTAGCATGCCGAATATTACTTGGAATGTGAATTGGAACGAAATCGCCAATAGATAAGACCATTTTACAATTTGGGCCCAAGTTAGAAGCAGAGCCTAAGGTGTAAATTATCGATAGTCCATATCTCGGAAACTATAAGAGATAATGCACTTTGGCAACCGGCAATGTAATTAGCATGCCGAATATTACTTGGAATGTGAATTGGAACGAAATCGCCAATAGATAAGACCATTTTACAATTTGGGCCCAAGTTAGGAGCAGAGCCTAAGGTGTAAATTATTGATAGTCCATATCTCGGAAACTATAAGAGATAATGCAATTTCGCAACCGGCAATGTAATTAGCATGCCGAATATCACTTGGAATGTGAATTGGGACGAAATCGCCAATAGATAAGACCATTTTACAATTTGGGCCCAAGTTAGAAGCAGAGCCTAAGGTGTGAATTATCGATAGTCCATATCTCGGAAACTATAAGAGATAATGCAATTTGGCAACCGGCAATGTAATTAGCATGCCGAATATTACTTGGAATGTGAATTGGAACGAAATCGCCAATAGATAAGACCATTTTACAATTTGGGCCCAAGTTAGAAGCAGAGCCTAAGATGTAAATTATCGATAGTCCATATCTCGGAAACTATAAGAGATAATGCAATTTGGCAACCGGCAATGTAATTAGCATGCCGAATATTACTTGGAATGTGAATTGGAACGAAATCGCCAATAGATAAGACCATTTTACAATTTGGGCCCAAGTTAGAAGCAGAGCCTAAGGTGTAAATTATCGATAGTCCATATCTCGGAAACTATAAGAGATAATTCAATTTGGCAACCGGCAATGTAATTAGCATGCCGGATATTACTTGGAATGTGAATTGGAACGAAATCGCCAATAGATAAGACCATTTTACAATTTGGGCCCAAGTTAGAAGCAGAGCCTAAGGTGTAAATTATCGATAGTCCATATATCGGAAACTATAAGAGATAATGCAATTTGGCAACCGGCAATGTAATTAGCATGCCGAATATTACTTGGAATGTGAATTGGAACGAAATCGCCAATAGATAAGACCATTTTACAATTTGGGCCCAAGTTAGAAGCAGAGCCTAAGGTGTAAATTATCGATAGTCCATATCTCGGAAACTATAAGAGATAATGCACTTTGGCAACCGGCAATGTAATTAGCATGCCGAATATTACTTGGAATGTGAATTGGAACGAAATCGCCAATAGATAAGACCATTTTACAATTTGGGCCCAAGTTAGAAGCAGAGCCTAAGGTGTAAATTATTGATAGTCCATATCTCGGAAACTATAAGAGATAATGCAATTTCGCAACCGGCAATGTAATTAGCATGCCGAATATCACTTGGAATGTGAATTGGGACGAAATCGCCAATAGATAAGACCATTTTACAATTTGGGCCCAAGTTAGAAGCAGAGCCTAAGATGTAAATTATCGATAGTCCATATCTCGGAAACTATAAGAGATAATGCAATTTGGCAACCGGCAATGTAATTAGCATGCCGAATATTACTTGGAATGTGAATTGGAACGAAATCGCCAATAGATAAGACCATTTTACAATTTGGGCCCAAGTTAGAAGCAGAGATTAAGATGTAAATTATCGATAGTCCATATCTCGGAAACTATAAGAGATAATGCAATTTGGCAACCGGCAATGTAATTAGCATGCCGAATATTACTTGGAATGTGAATTGGAACGAAATCGCCAATAGGTAAGACCATTTTACAATTTGGGCCCAAGTTAGAAGCAGAGCCTAAGGTGTAAATTATCGATAGTCCATATCTCGGAAACTGTAAGAAATAATTCAATTTGGCAACCGGCAATGTAATTAGCATGCCGAATATTACTTGGAATGTGAATTGGAACGAAATCGCCAATAGATAAGACCATTTTACAATTTGGGCCCAAGTTAGAAGCAGAGCCTAAGGTGTAAATTATCGATAGTCCATATCTCGGAAACTATAAGAGATAATGCACTTTGGCAACCGGCAATGTAATTAGCATGCCGAATATTACTTGGAATGTGAATTGGAACGAAATCGCCAATAGATAAGACCATTTTACAATTTGGGCCCAAGTTAGAAGCAGAGCCTAAGGTGTAAATTATTGATAGTCCATATCTCGGAAACTATAAGAGATAATGCAATTTCGCAACCGGCAATGTAATTAGCATGCCGAATATCACTTGGAATGTGAATTGGGACGAAATCGCCAATAGATAAGACCATTTTACAATTTGGGCCCAAGTTAGAAGCAGAGCCTAAGGTGTAAATTATCGATAGTCCATATCTCGGAAACTATAAGAGATAATGCAATTTGGCAACCGGCAATGTAATTAGCATGCCGAATATTACTTGGAATGTGAATTGGAACGAAATCGCCAATAGATAAGACCATTTTACAATTTGGGCCCAAGTTAGAAGCAGAGCCTAAGATGTAAATTATCGATAGTCCATATCTCGGAAACTATAAGAGATAATGCAATTTGGCAACCGGCAATGTAATTAGCATGCCGAATATTACTTGGAATGTGAATTGGAACGAAATCGCCAATAGATAAGACCATTTTACAATTTGGGCCCAAGTTAGAAGCAGAGCCTAAGGTGTAAATTATTGATAGTCCATATCTCGGAAACTATAAGAGATAATGCAATTTCGCAACCGGCAATGTAATTAGCATGCCGAATATCACTTGGAATGTGAATTGGGACGAAATCGCCAATAGATAAGACCATTTTACAATTTGGGCCCAAGTTAGAAGCAGAGCCTAAGGTGTGAATTATCGATAGTCCATATCTCGGAAACTATAAGAGATAATGCAATTTGGCAACCGGCAATGTAATTAGCATGCCGAATATTACTTGGAATGTGAATTGGAACGAAATCGCCAATAGATAAGACCATTTTACAATTTGGGCCCAAGTTAGAAGCAGAGCCTAAGATGTAAATTATCGATAGTCCATATCTCGGAAACTATAAGAGATAATGCAATTTGGCAACCGGCAATGTAATTAGCATGCCGAATATTACTTGGAATGTGAATTGGAACGAAATCGCCAATAGATAAGACCATTTTACAATTTGGGCCCAAGTTAGAAGCAGAGCCTAAGGTGTAAATTATCGATAGTCCATATCTCGGAAACTATAAGAGATAATTCAATTTGGCAACCGGCAATGTAATTAGCATGCCGGATATTACTTGGAATGTGAATTGGAACGAAATCGCCAATAGATAAGACCATTTTACAATTTGGGCCCAAGTTAGAAGCAGAGCCTAAGGTGTAAATTATCGATAGTCCATATATCGGAAACTATAAGAGATAATGCAATTTGGCAACCGGCAATGTAATTAGCATGCCGAATATTACTTGGAATGTGAATTGGAACGAAATCGCCAATAGATAAGACCATTTTACAATTTGGGCCCAAGTTAGAAGCAGAGCCTAAGGTGTAAATTATCGATAGTCCATATCTCGGAAACTATAAGAGATAATGCACTTTGGCAACCGGCAATGTAATTAGCATGCCGAATATTACTTGGAATGTGAATTGGAACGAAATCGCCAATAGATAAGACCATTTTACAATTTGGGCCCAAGTTAGGAGCAGAGCCTAAGGTGTAAATTATCGATAGTCCATATCTCGGAAACTATAAGAGATAATGCACTTTGGCAACCGGCAATGTAATTAGCATGCCGAATATTACTTGGAATGTGAATTGGAACGAAATCGCCAATAGATAAGACCATTTTACAATTTGGGCCCAAGTTAGAAGCAGAGCCTAAGGTGTAAATTATCGATAGTCCATATCTCGGAAACTATAAGAGATAATGCAATTTGGCAACCGGCAATGTAATTAGCATGCCGAATATTACTTGGAATGTGAATTGGAACGAAATCGCCAATAGATAAGACCATTTTACAATTTGGGCCCAAGTTAGAAGCAGAGCCTAAGGTGTAAATTATCGATAGTCCATATCTCGGAAACTATAAGAGATAATGCACTTTGGCAACCGGCAATGTAATTAGCATGCCGAATATTACTTGGAATGTGAATTGGAACGAAATCGCCAATAGATAAGACCATTTTACAATTTGGGCCCAAGTTAGAAGCAGAGCCTAAGGTGTAAATTATCGATAGTCCATATCTCGGAAACTGTAAGAAATAATTCAATTTGGCAACCGGCAATGTAATTAGCATGCCGAATATTACTTGGAATGTGAATTGGAACGAAATCGCCAATAGATAAGACCATTTTACAATTTGGGCCCAAGTTAGAAGCAGAGCCTAAGGTGTAAATTATCGATAGTCCATATCTCGGAAACTATAAGAGATAATGCACTTTGGCAACCGGCAATGTAATTAGCATGCCGAATATTACTTGGAATGTGAATTGGAACGAAATCGCCAATAGATAAGACCATTTTACAATTTGGGCCCAAGTTAGAAGCAGAGCCTAAGGTGTAAATTATTGATAGTCCATATCTCGGAAACTATAAGAGATAATGCAATTTCGCAACCGGCAATGTAATTAGCATGCCGAATATCACTTGGAATGTGAATTGGGACGAAATCGCCAATAGATAAGACCATTTTACAATTTGGGCCCAAGTTAGAAGCAGAGCCTAAGGTGTAAATTATCGATAGTCCATATCTCGGAAACTATAAGAGATAATGCAATTTGGCAACCGGCAATGTAATTAGCATGCCGAATATTACTTGGAATGTGAATTGGAACGAAATCGCCAATAGATAAGACCATTTTACAATTTGGGCCCAAGTTAGAAGCAGAGCCTAAGATGTAAATTATCGATAGTCCATATCTCGGAAACTATAAGAGATAATGCAATTTGGCAACCGGCAATGTAATTAGCATGCCGAATATTACTTGGAATGTGAATTGGAACGAAATCGCCAATAGATAAGACCATTTTACAATTTGGGCCCAAGTTAGAAGCAGAGCCTAAGGTGTAAATTATTGATAGTCCATATCTCGGAAACTATAAGAGATAATGCAATTTCGCAACCGGCAATGTAATTAGCATGCCGAATATCACTTGGAATGTGAATTGGGACGAAATCGCCAATAGATAAGACCATTTTACAATTTGGGCCCAAGTTAGAAGCAGAGCCTAAGGTGTGAATTATCGATAGTCCATATCTCGGAAACTATAAGAGATAATGCAATTTGGCAACCGGCAATGTAATTAGCATGCCGAATATTACTTGGAATGTGAATTGGAACGAAATCGCCAATAGATAAGACCATTTTACAATTTGGGCCCAAGTTAGAAGCAGAGCCTAAGGTGTAAATTATTGATAGTCCATATCTCGGAAACTATAAGAGATAATGCAATTTCGCAACCGGCAATGTAATTAGCATGCCGAATATCACTTGGAATGTGAATTGGGACGAAATCGCCAATAGATAAGACCATTTTACAATTTGGGCCCAAGTTAGAAGCAGAGCCTAAGGTGTGAATTATCGATAGTCCATATCTCGGAAACTATAAGAGATAATGCAATTTGGCAACCGGCAATGTAATTAGCATGCCGAATATTACTTGGAATGTGAATTGGAACGAAATCGCCAATAGATAAGACCATTTTACAATTTGGGCCCAAGTTAGAAGCAGAGCCTAAGATGTAAATTATCGATAGTCCATATCTCGGAAACTATAAGAGATAATGCAATTTGGCAACCGGCAATGTAATTAGCATGCCGAATATTACTTGGAATGTGAATTGGAACGAAATCGCCAATAGATAAGACCATTTTACAATTTGGGCCCAAGTTAGAAGCAGAGCCTAAGGTGTAAATTATCGATAGTCCATATCTCGGAAACTATAAGAGATAATTCAATTTGGCAACCGGCAATGTAATTAGCATGCCGGATATTACTTGGAATGTGAATTGGAACGAAATCGCCAATAGATAAGACCATTTTACAATTTGGGCCCAAGTTAGAAGCAGAGCCTAAGGTGTAAATTATCGATAGTCCATATATCGGAAACTATAAGAGATAATGCAATTTGGCAACCGGCAATGTAATTAGCATGCCGAATATTACTTGGAATGTGAATTGGAACGAAATCGCCAATAGATAAGACCATTTTACAATTTGGGCCCAAGTTAGAAGCAGAGCCTAAGGTGTAAATTATCGATAGTCCATATCTCGGAAACTATAAGAGATAATGCACTTTGGCAACCGGCAATGTAATTAGCATGCCGAATATTACTTGGAATGTGAATTGGAACGAAATCGCCAATAGATAAGACCATTTTACAATTTGGGCCCAAGTTAGGAGCAGAGCCTAAGGTGTAAATTATTGATAGTCCATATCTCGGAAACTATAAGAGATAATGCAATTTCGCAACCGGCAATGTAATTAGCATGCCGAATATCACTTGGAATGTGAATTGGGACGAAATCGCTAATAGATAAGACCATTTTACAATTTGGGCCCAAGTTAGAAGCAGAGCCTAAGGTGTGAATTATCGATAGTCCATATCTCGGAAACTATAAGAGATAATGCAATTTGGCAACCGGCAATGTAATTAGCATGCCGAATATTACTTGGAATGTGAATTGGAACGAAATCGCCAATAGATAAGACCATTTTACAATTTGGGCCCAAGTTAGAAGCAGAGCCTAAGATGTAAATTATCGATAGTCCATATCTCGGAAACTATAAGAGATAATGCAATTTGGCAACCGGCAATGTAATTAGCATGCCGAATATTACTTGGAATGTGAATTGGAACGAAATCGCCAATAGATAAGACCATTTTACAATTTGGGCCCAAGTTAGAAGCAGAGCCTAAGGTGTAAATTATCGATAGTCCATATCTCGGAAACTATAAGAGATAATTCAATTTGGCAACCGGCAATGTAATTAGCATGCCGGATATTACTTGGAATGTGAATTGGAACGAAATCGCCAATAGATAAGACCATTTTACAATTTGGGCCCAAGTTAGAAGCAGAGCCTAAGGTGTAAATTATCGATAGTCCATATATCGGAAACTATAAGAGATAATGCAATTTGGCAACCGGCAATGTAATTAGCATGCCGAATATTACTTGGAATGTGAATTGGAACGAAATCGCCAATAGATAAGACCATTTTACAATTTGGGCCCAAGTTAGAAGCAGAGCCTAAGGTGTAAATTATCGATAGTCCATATCTCGGAAACTATAAGAGATAATGCACTTTGGCAACCGGCAATGTAATTAGCATGCCGAATATTACTTGGAATGTGAATTGGAACGAAATCGCCAATAGATAAGACCATTTTACAATTTGGGCCCAAGTTAGAAGCAGAGCCTAAGGTGTAAATTATTGATAGTCCATATCTCGGAAACTATAAGAGATAATGCAATTTCGCAACCGGCAATGTAATTAGCATGCCGAATATCACTTGGAATGTGAATTGGGACGAAATCGCCAATAGATAAGACCATTTTACAATTTGGGCCCAAGTTAGAAGCAGAGCCTAAGATGTAAATTATCGATAGTCCATATCTCGGAAACTATAAGAGATAATGCAATTTGGCAACCGGCAATGTAATTAGCATGCCGAATATTACTTGGAATGTGAATTGGAACGAAATCGCCAATAGATAAGACCATTTTACAATTTGGGCCCAAGTTAGAAGCAGAGATTAAGATGTAAATTATCGATAGTCCATATCTCGGAAACTATAAGAGATAATGCAATTTGGCAACCGGCAATGTAATTAGCATGCCGAATATTACTTGGAATGTGAATTGGAACGAAATCGCCAATAGGTAAGACCATTTTACAATTTGGGCCCAAGTTAGAAGCAGAGCCTAAGGTGTAAATTATCGATAGTCCATATCTCGGAAACTGTAAGAAATAATTCAATTTGGCAACCGGCAATGTAATTAGCATGCCGAATATTACTTGGAATGTGAATTGGAACGAAATCGCCAATAGATAAGACCATTTTACAATTTGGGCCCAAGTTAGAAGCAGAGCCTAAGGTGTAAATTATCGATAGTCCATATCTCGGAAACTATAAGAGATAATGCACTTTGGCAACCGGCAATGTAATTAGCATGCCGAATATTACTTGGAATGTGAATTGGAACGAAATCGCCAATAGATAAGACCATTTTACAATTTGGGCCCAAGTTAGAAGCAGAGCCTAAGGTGTAAATTATTGATAGTCCATATCTCGGAAACTATAAGAGATAATGCAATTTCGCAACCGGCAATGTAATTAGCATGCCGAATATCACTTGGAATGTGAATTGGGACGAAATCGCCAATAGATAAGACCATTTTACAATTTGGGCCCAAGTTAGAAGCAGAGCCTAAGGTGTAAATTATCGATAGTCCATATCTCGGAAACTATAAGAGATAATGCAATTTGGCAACCGGCAATGTAATTAGCATGCCGAATATTACTTGGAATGTGAATTGGAACGAAATCGCCAATAGATAAGACCATTTTACAATTTGGGCCCAAGTTAGAAGCAGAGCCTAAGATGTAAATTATCGATAGTCCATATCTCGGAAACTATAAGAGATAATGCAATTTGGCAACCGGCAATGTAATTAGCATGCCGAATATTACTTGGAATGTGAATTGGAACGAAATCGCCAATAGATAAGACCATTTTACAATTTGGGCCCAAGTTAGAAGCAGAGCCTAAGGTGTAAATTATTGATAGTCCATATCTCGGAAACTATAAGAGATAATGCAATTTCGCAACCGGCAATGTAATTAGCATGCCGAATATCACTTGGAATGTGAATTGGGACGAAATCGCCAATAGATAAGACCATTTTACAATTTGGGCCCAAGTTAGAAGCAGAGCCTAAGGTGTGAATTATCGATAGTCCATATCTCGGAAACTATAAGAGATAATGCAATTTGGCAACCGGCAATGTAATTAGCATGCCGAATATTACTTGGAATGTGAATTGGAACGAAATCGCCAATAGATAAGACCATTTTACAATTTGGGCCCAAGTTAGAAGCAGAGCCTAAGATGTAAATTATCGATAGTCCATATCTCGGAAACTATAAGAGATAATGCAATTTGGCAACCGGCAATGTAATTAGCATGCCGAATATTACTTGGAATGTGAATTGGAACGAAATCGCCAATAGATAAGACCATTTTACAATTTGGGCCCAAGTTAGAAGCAGAGCCTAAGGTGTAAATTATCGATAGTCCATATCTCGGAAACTATAAGAGATAATTCAATTTGGCAACCGGCAATGTAATTAGCATGCCGGATATTACTTGGAATGTGAATTGGAACGAAATCGCCAATAGATAAGACCATTTTACAATTTGGGCCCAAGTTAGAAGCAGAGCCTAAGGTGTAAATTATCGATAGTCCATATATCGGAAACTATAAGAGATAATGCAATTTGGCAACCGGCAATGTAATTAGCATGCCGAATATTACTTGGAATGTGAATTGGAACGAAATCGCCAATAGATAAGACCATTTTACAATTTGGGCCCAAGTTAGAAGCAGAGCCTAAGGTGTAAATTATCGATAGTCCATATCTCGGAAACTATAAGAGATAATGCACTTTGGCAACCGGCAATGTAATTAGCATGCCGAATATTACTTGGAATGTGAATTGGAACGAAATCGCCAATAGATAAGACCATTTTACAATTTGGGCCCAAGTTAGGAGCAGAGCCTAAGGTGTAAATTATCGATAGTCCATATCTCGGAAACTATAAGAGATAATGCACTTTGGCAACCGGCAATGTAATTAGCATGCCGAATATTACTTGGAATGTGAATTGGAACGAAATCGCCAATAGATAAGACCATTTTACAATTTGGGCCCAAGTTAGAAGCAGAGCCTAAGGTGTAAATTATCGATAGTCCATATCTCGGAAACTATAAGAGATAATGCAATTTGGCAACCGGCAATGTAATTAGCATGCCGAATATTACTTGGAATGTGAATTGGAACGAAATCGCCAATAGATAAGACCATTTTACAATTTGGGCCCAAGTTAGAAGCAGAGCCTAAGGTGTAAATTATCGATAGTCCATATCTCGGAAACTATAAGAGATAATGCACTTTGGCAACCGGCAATGTAATTAGCATGCCGAATATTACTTGGAATGTGAATTGGAACGAAATCGCCAATAGATAAGACCATTTTACAATTTGGGCCCAAGTTAGAAGCAGAGCCTAAGGTGTAAATTATTGATAGTCCATATCTCGGAAACTATAAGAGATAATGCAATTTCGCAACCGGCAATGTAATTAGCATGCCGAATATCACTTGGAATGTGAATTGGGACGAAATCGCCAATAGATAAGACCATTTTACAATTTGGGCCCAAGTTAGAAGCAGAGCCTAAGGTGTGAATTATCGATAGTCCATATCTCGGAAACTATAAGAGATAATGCAATTTGGCAACCGGCAATGTAATTAGCATGCCGAATATTACTTGGAATGTGAATTGGAACGAAATCGCCAATAGATAAGACCATTTTACAATTTGGGCCCAAGTTAGAAGCAGAGCCTAAGATGTAAATTATCGATAGTCCATATCTCGGAAACTATAAGAGATAATGCAATTTGGCAACCGGCAATGTAATTAGCATGCCGAATATTACTTGGAATGTGAATTGGAACGAAATCGCCAATAGATAAGACCATTTTACAATTTGGGCCCAAGTTAGAAGCAGAGCCTAAGGTGTAAATTATCGATAGTCCATATCTCGGAAACTATAAGAGATAATTCAATTTGGCAACCGGCAATGTAATTAGCATGCCGGATATTACTTGGAATGTGAATTGGAACGAAATCGCCAATAGATAAGACCATTTTACAATTTGGGCCCAAGTTAGAAGCAGAGCCTAAGGTGTAAATTATCGATAGTCCATATATCGGAAACTATAAGAGATAATGCAATTTGGCAACCGGCAATGTAATTAGCATGCCGAATATTACTTGGAATGTGAATTGGAACGAAATCGCCAATAGATAAGACGATTTTACAATTTGGGCCCAAGTTAGAAGCAGAGCCTAAGATGTAAATTATCGATAGTCCATATCTCGGAAACTATAAGAGATAATGCACTTTGGCAACCGGCAATGTAATTAGCATGCCGAATATTACTTGGAATGTGAATTGGAACGAAATCGCCAATAGATAAGACCATTTTACAATTTGGGCCCAAGTTAGAAGCAGAGCCTAAGGTGTAAATTATCGATAGTCCATATCTCGGAAACTATAAGAGATAATGCAATTTGGCAACCGGCAATGTAATTAGCATGCCGAATATTACTTGGAATGTGAATTGGAACGAAATCGCCAATAGATAAGACGATTTTACAATTTGGGCCCAAGTTAGAAGCAGAGCCTAAGATGTAAATTATCGATAGTCCATATCTCGGAAACTATAAGAGATAATGCACTTTGGCAACCGGCAATGTAATTAGCATGCCGAATATTACTTGGAATGTGAATTGGAACGAAATCGCCAATAGATAAGACCATTTTACAATTTGGGCCCAAGTTAGAAGCAGAGCCTAAGGTGTAAATTATCGATAGTCCATATCTCGGAAACTATAAGAGATAATGCACTTTGGCAACCGGCAATGTAATTAGCATGCCGAATATTACTTGGAATGTGAATTGGAACGAAATCGCCAATAGATAAGACCATTTTACAATTTGGGCCCAAGTTAGAAGCAGAGCCTAAGGTGTAAATTATTGATAGTCCATATCTCGGAAACTATAAGAGATAATGCAATTTCGCAACCGGCAATGTAATTAGCATGCCGAATATCACTTGGAATGTGAATTGGGACGAAATCGCCAATAGATAAGACCATTTTACAATTTGGGCCCAAGTTAGAAGCAGAGCCTAAGATGTAAATTATCGATAGTCCATATCTCGGAAACTATAAGAGATAATGCAATTTGGCAACCGGCAATGTAATTAGCATGCCGAATATTACTTGGAATGTGAATTGGAACGAAATCGCCAATAGATAAGACCATTTTACAATTTGGGCCCAAGTTAGAAGCAGAGCCTAAGATGTAAATTATCGATAGTCCATATCTCGGAAACTATAAGAGATAATGCAATTTGGCAACCGGCAATGTAATTAGCATGCCGAATATTACTTGGAATGTGAATTGGAACGAAATCGCCAATAGGTAAGACCATTTTACAATTTGGGCCCAAGTTAGAAGCAGAGCCTAAGGTGTAAATTATCGATAGTCCATATCTCGGAAACTGTAAGAAATAATTCAATTTGGCAACCGGCAATGTAATTAGCATGCCGAATATTACTTGGAATGTGAATTGGAACGAAATCGCCAATAGATAAGACCATTTTACAATTTGGGCCCAAGTTAGAAGCAGAGCCTAAGATGTAAATTATCGATAGTCCATATCTCGGAAACTATAAGAGATAATGCAATTTGGCAACCGGCAATGTAATTAGCATGCCGGATATTACTTGGAATGTGAATTGGAACGAAATCGCCAATAGATAAGACCATTTTACAATTTGGGCCCAAGTTAGAAGCAGAGCCTAAGGTGTAAATTACCGATAGTCCATATCTCGGAAACTATAAGAGATAATGCAATTTGGCAACCGGCAATGTAATTAGCATGCCGAATATTACTTGGAATGTGAATTGGAACGAAATCGCCAATAGATAAGACCATTTTACAATTTGGGCCCATGTTAGAAGCAGAGCCTAAGGTGTAAATTATCGATAGTCCATATCTCGGAAACTATAAGAGATAATGCAATTTGGCAACCGGCAATGTAATTAGCATGCCGAATATTACTTGGAATGTGAATTGGAACGAAATCGCCAATAGATAAGACCATTTTACAATTTGGGCCCAAGTTAGGAGCAGAGCCTAAGGTGTAAATTATCGATAGTTCATATCTCGGAAACTATAAGAGATAATGCACTTTGGCAACCGGCAATGTAATTAGCATGCCGAATATTACTTGGAATGTGAATTGGAACGAAATCGCCAATAGATAAGACCATTTTACAATTTGGGCCCAAGTTAGAAGCAGAGCCTAAGGTGTAAATTATCGATAGTCCATATCTCGGAAACTATAAGAGATAATGCAATTTGGCAACCGGCAATGTAATTAGCATGCCGAATATTACTTGGATTGTGAATTGGAACGAAATCGCCAATAGATAAGACCATTTTACAATTTGGGCCCAAGTTAGAAGCAGAGCCTAAGGTGTAAATTATCGATAGTCCATATCTCGGAAACTATAAGAGATAATGCACTTTGGCAACCGGCAATGTAATTAGCATGCCGAATATTACTTGGAATGTGAATTGGAACGAAATCGCCAATAGATAAGACCATTTTACAATTTGGGCCCAAGTTAGAAGCAGAGCCTAAGGTGTAAATTATTGATAGTCCATATCTCGGAAACTATAAGAGATAATGCAATTTCGCAACTGGCAATGTAATTAGCATGCCGAATATCACTTGGAATGTGAATTGGGACGAAATCGCCAATAGATAAGACCATTTTACAATTTGGGCCCAAGTTAGAAGCAGAGCCTAAGGTGTGAATTATCGATAGTCCATATCTCGGAAACTATAAGAGATAATGCAATTTGGCAACCGGCAATGTAATTAGCATGCCGAATATTACTTGGAATGTGAATTGGAACGAAATCGCCAATAGATAAGACCATTTTACAATTTGGGCCCAAGTTAGAAGCAGAGCCTAAGATGTAAATTATCGATAGTCCATATCTCGGAAACTATAAGAGATAATGCAATTTGGCAACCGGCAATGTAATTAGCATGCCGAATATTACTTGGAATGTGAATTGGAACGAAATCGCCAATAGATAAGACCATTTTACAATTTGGGCCCAAGTTAGAAGCAGAGCCTAAGGTGTAAATTATCGATAGTACATATCTCGGAAACTATAAGAGATAATTCAATTTGGCAACCGGCAATGTAATTAGCATGCCGGATATTACTTGGAATGTGAATTGGAACGAAATCGCCAATAGATAAGACCATTTTACAATTTGGGCCCAAGTTAGAAGCAGAGCCTAAGGTGTAAATTATCGATAGTCCATATATCGGAAACTATAAGAGATAATGCAATTTGGCAACCGGCAATGTAATTAGCATGCCGAATATTACTTGGAATGTGAATTGGAACGAAATCGCCAATAGATAAGACGATTTTACAATTTGGGCCCAAGTTAGAAGCAGAGCCTAAGATGTAAATTATCGATAGTCCATATCTCGGAAACTATAAGAGATAATGCAATTTGGCAACCGGCAATGTAATTAGCATGCCGAATATTACTTGGAATGTGAATTGGAACGAAATCGCCAATAGATAAGACCATTTTACAATTTGGGCACAAGTTAGAAGCAGAGCCTAAGGTGTAAATTATCGATAGTCCATATCTCGGAAACTATAAGAGATAATGCAATTTGGCAACCGGCAATGTAATTAGCATGCCGAATATTACTTGGAATGTGAATTGGAACGAAATCGCCAATAGGTAAGACCATTTTACAATTTGGGCCCAAGTTAGAAGCAGAGCCTAAGGTGTAAATTATCGATAGTCCATATCTCGGAAACTATAAGAGATAATGCAATTTGGCAACCGGCAATGTAACTAGCATGCCGAATATTATTTGGAATGTGAATTGGAACGAAATCGCCAATAGATAAGACGATTTTACAATTTGGGCCCAAGTTAGAAGCAGAGCCTAAGGTGTAAATTATCGATAGTCCATATCTCGGAAACTATAAGAGGTAATGCAATTTGGCAACCGGCAATGTAATTAGCATGCCGAATATTACTTGGAATGTGAATTGGAACGAAATCGCCAATAGAGAAGACCATTTTACAATTTGGGCCCAAGTTAGAAGCAGAGCCTAAGGTGTAAATTATCGATAGTCCATATCTCGGAAACTATAAGAGATAATGCAATTTGGCAACCGGCAATGTAATTAGCATGCCGAATATTACTTGGAATGTGAATTGGAACGAAATCGCCAATAGATAAGACCATTTTACAATTTGGGCCCAAGTTAGAAGCAGAGCCTAAGGTGTAAATTATCGATAGTCCATATCTCGGAAACTATAAGAGATAATGCAATTTGGCAACCGGCAATGTAATTAGCATGCCGAATATTACTTGGAATGTGAATTGGAACGAAATCGCCAATAGATAAGACCATTTTACAATTTGGGCCCAAGTTAGAAGCAGAGCCTAAGGTGTAAATTATCGATAGTCCATATCTCGGAAACTATAAGACATAATGCAATTTGGCAACCGGCAATGTAATTAGCATGCCGAATATTGCTTGGAATGTGAATTGGAACGAAATCGCCAGTAGATAAGACCATTTTACAATTTGGGCCCAAGTTAGAAGCAGAGCCTAAGGTGTAAATTTTCGATAGTCCATATCTCGGAAACTATAAGAGATAATGCAATTTGGCAACCGGCAATGTAATTAGCATGCCGAATATTACTTGGAATGTGAATTGGAACGAAATCGCCAATAGATAAGACCATTTTACAATTTGGGCCCAAGTTAGAAGCAGAGCCTAAGGTGTAAATTATTGATAGTCCATATCTCGGAAACTATAAGAGATAATGCAATTTCGCAACCGGCAATGTAATTAGCATGCCGAATATCACTTGGAATGTGAATTGGGACGAAATCGCCAATAGATAAGACCATTTTACAATTTGGGCCCAAGTTAGAAGCAGAGCCTAAGGTGTAAATTATCGATAGTCCATATCTCGGAAACTATAAGAGATAATGCAATTTGGCAACCGGCAATGTAATTAGCATGCCGAATATTACTTGGAATGTGAACTGGAACGAAATCGCCAATAGATAAGACCATTTTACAATTTGGGCCCAAGTTAGAAGCAGAGCCTAAGATGTAAATTATCGATAGTCCATATCTCGGAAACTATAAGAGATAATGCAATTTGGCAACCGGCAATGTAATTAGCATGCCGAATATTACTTGGAATGTGAATTGGAACGAAATCGCCAATAGATAAGACCATTTTACAATTTGGGCCCAAGTTAGAAGCGGAGCCTAAGGTGTAAATTATCGATAGTCCATATCTCGGAAACTATAAGAGATAATTCAATTTGGCAACCGGCAATGTAATTAGCATGCCGGATATTACTTGGAATGTGAATTGGAACGAAATCGCCAATAGATAAGACCATTTTACAATTTGGGCCCAAGTTAGAAGCAGAGCCTAAGGTGTAAATTATCGATAGTCCATATCTCGGAAACTATAAGAGATAATGCAATTTGGCAACCGGCAATGTAATTAGCATGCCGAATATTACTTGGAATGTGAATTGGAACGAAATCGCCAATAGATAAGACGATTTTACAATTTGGGCCCAAGTTAGAAGCAGAGCCTAAGATGTAAATAATCGATAGTCCATATCTCGGAAACTATAAGAGATAATGCAATTTGGCAACCGGCAATGTACTTAGCATGCCGAATATTACTTGGAATGTGAATTGGAACGAAATCGCCAATAGATAAGACCATTTTACAATTTGGGCCCAAGTTAGAAGTAGAGCCTAAGGTGTAAATTATCGATAGTCCATATCTCGGAAACTATAAGAGATAATGCAATTTGGCAACCGGCAATGTAATTAGCATGCCGAATATTACTTGGAATGTGAATTGGAACGAAATCGCCAATAGATAAGACCATTTTACAATTTGGGGCCAAGTTAGAAGCAGAGCCTAAGGTGTAAATTATCGATAGTCCATATCTCGGAAACTATAAGAGTTAATGCAATTTGGCAACCGGCAATGTAATTAGCATGTCGAATATTACTTGGAATGTGAATTGGAACGAAATCGCCAATAGATAAGACCATTTTACAATTTGGGCCCAAGTTAGAAGCAGAGCCTAAGGTGTAAATTATCGATAGTCCATATCTCGGAAACTATAAGAGATAATGCAATTTGGCAACCGGCAATGTAATTAGCATGTCGAATATTACTTGGAATGTGAATTGGAACGAAATCGCCAATAGATAAGACCATTTTACAATTTGGGCCCAAGTTAGAAGCAGAGCCTAAGGTGTAAATTATCGATAGTCCATATCTCGGAAACTATAAGAGATAATGCAATTTGGCAACCGGCAATGTAATTAGCATGCCGAATATTACTTGGAATGTGAATTGGAACGAAATCGCCAATAGATAAGACCATTTTACAATTTGGGCCCAAGTTAGAAGCAGAGCCTAAGGTGTAAATTATTGATAGTCCATATCTCGGAAACTATAAGAGATAATGCAATTTCGCAACCGGCAATGTAATTAGCATGCCGAATATTACTTGGACTGTGAATTGGAACGAAATCGCCAATAGGTAAGGCCATTTTACAATTTGGGCCCAAGTTAGAAGCAGAGCCTAAGGTGTAAATTATCGATAGTCCATATCTCGGAAACTATAAGAGATAATGCAATTTGGCAACCGGCAATGTAATTAGCATGCCGAATATTACTTGGAATGTGAATTGGAACGAAATCGCCAATAGATAAGGCCATTTTACAATTTGGGCCCAAGTTAGAAGCAGAGCCTAAGGTGTAAATTATCGATAGTCCATATCTCGGAAACTATAAGAGATAATTCAATTTGGCAACCGGCAATGTAATTAGCATGCCGGATATTACTTGGAATGTGAATTGGAACGAAATCGCCAATAGATAAGACCATTTTACAATTTGGGCCCAAGTTAGAAGCAGAGCCTAAGGTGTAAATTATCGATAGTCCATATCTCGGAAACTATAAGAGATAATGCAATTTGGCAACCGGCAATGTAATTAGCATGCCGAATATTACTTGGAATGTGAATTGGAACGAAATCGCCAATAGATAAGACGATTTTACAATTTGGGCCCAAGTTAGAAGCAGAGCCTAAGATGTAAATTATCGATAGTCCATATCTCGGAAACTATAAGAGATAATGCAATTTGGCAACCGGCAATGTAATTAGCATGCCGAATATTACTGGGAATGTGAATTGGAACGAAATCGCCAATAGATAAGACCATTTTACAATTTGGGCCCAAGTTAGAAGCAGAGCCTAAGGTGTAAATTATCGATAGTCCATATCTCGGAAACTATAAGAGATAATGCGATTTGGCAACCGGCAATGTAATTAGCATGCCGAATATTACTTGGAATGTGAATTGGAACGAAATCGCCAATAGGTAAGACCATTTTACAATTTGGGCCCAAGTTAGAAGCAGAGCCTAAGGTGTAAATTATCGATAGTCCATATCTCGGAAACTATAAGAGATAATTCAATTTGGCAACCGGCAATGTAATTAGCATGCCGGATATTACTTGGAATGTGAATTGGAACGAAATCGCCAATAGATAAGACCATTTTACAATTTGGGCCCAAGTTAGAAGCAGAGCCTAAGGTGTAAATTACCGATGGTCCATATCTCGGAAACTATAAGAGATAATGCAATTTGGCAACCGGCAATGTAATTAGCATGCCGAATATTACTTGGAATGTGAATTGGAACGAAATCGCCAATAGATAAGACCATTTTACAATTTGGGCCCAAGTTAGAAGCAGAGCCTAAGGTGTAAATTATCGATAGCCCATATCTCGGAAACTATAAGAGATAATGCAATTTGGCAACCGGCAATGTAATTAGCATGCCGAATATTACTTGGAATGTGAATTGGAACGAAATCGCCAATAGATAAGACCATTTTACAATTTGGGCCCAAGTTAGGAGCAGAGCCTAAGGTGTAAATTATCGATAGTCCATATCTCGGAAACTATAAGAGATAATGCACTTTGGCAACCGGCAATGTAATTAGCATGCCGAATATTACTTGGAATGTGAATTGGAACGAAATCGCCAATAGATAAGACCATTTTACAATTTGGGCCCAAGTTAGAAGCAGAGCCTAAGGTGTAAATTATCGATAGTCCATATCTCGGAAACTATAAGAGATAATGCAATTTGGCAACCGGCAATGTAATTAGCATGCCGAATATTACTTGGAATGTGAATTGGAACGAAATCGCCAATAGATAAGACCATTTTACAATTTGGGCCCAAGTTAGAAGCAGAGCCTAAGGTGTAAATTATCGATAGTCCATATCTCGGAAACTATAAGAGATAATGCACTTTGGCAACCGGCAATGTAATTAGCATGCCGAATATTACTTGGAATGTGAATTGGAACGAAATCGCCAATAGATAAGACCATTTTACAATTTGGGCCCAAGTTAGAAGCAGAGCCTAAGGTGTAAATTATTGATAGTCCATATCTCGGAAACTATAAGAGATAATGCAATTTCGCAACCGGCAATGTAATTAGCATGCCGAATATCACTTGGAATGTGAATTGGGACGAAATCGCCAATAGATAAGACCATTTTACAATTTGGGCCCAAGTTAGAAGCAGAGCCTAAGGTGTAAATTATCGATAGTCCATATCTCGGAAACTATAAGAGATAATGCAATTTGGCAACCGGCAATGTAATTAGCATGCCGAATATTACTTGGAATGTGAATTGGAACGAAATCGCCAATAGATAAGACCATTTTACAATTTGGGCCCAAGTTAGAAGCAGAGCCTAAGATGTAAATTATCGATAGTCCATATCTCGGAAACTATAAGAGATAATGCAATTTGGCAACCGGCAATGTAATTAGCATGCCGAATATTACTTGGAATGTGAATTGGAACGAAATCGCCAATAGATAAGACCATTTTACAATTTGGGCCCAAGTTAGAAGCAGAGCCTAAGGTGTAAATTATTGATAGTCCATATCTCGGAAACTATAAGAGATAATGCAATTTCGCAACCGGCAATGTAATTAGCATGCCGAATATCACTTGGAATGTGAATTGGGACGAAATCGCCAATAGATAAGACCATTTTACAATTTGGGCCCAAGTTAGAAGCAGAGCCTAAGGTGTGAATTATCGATAGTCCATATCTCGGAAACTATAAGAGATAATGCAATTTGGCAACCGACAATGTAATTAGCATGCCGAATATTACTTGGAATGTGAATTGGAACGAAATCGCCAATAGATAAGACCATTTTACAATTTGGGCCCAAGTTAGAAGCAGAGCCTAAGATGTAAATTATCGATAGTCCATATCTCGGAAACTATAAGAGATAATGCAATTTGGCAACCGGCAATGTAATTACCATGCCGAATATTACTTGGAATGTGAATTGGAACGAAATCGCCAATAGATAAGACCATTTTACAATTTGGGCCCAAGTTAGAAGCAGAGCCTAAGGTGTAAATTATCGATAGTCCATATCTCGGAAACTATAAGAGATAATGCAATTTGGCAACCGGCAATGTAATTAGCATGCCGAATATTACTTGGAATGTGAATTGGAACGAAATCGCCAATAGATAAGACCATTTTACAATTTGGGCCCAAGTTAGAAGCAGAGCCTAAGGTGTAAATTATCGATAGTCCATATCTCGGAAACTATAAGACATAATGCAATTTGGCAACCGGCAATGTAATTAGCATGCCGAATATTGCTTGGAATGTGAATTGGAACGAAATCGCCAGTAGATAAGACCATTTTACAATTTGGGCCCAAGTTAGAAGCAGAGCCTAAGGTGTAAATTATCGATAGTCCATATCTCGGAAACTATAAGAGATAATGCAATTTGGCAACCGACAATGTAATTAGCATGCCGAATATTACTTGGAATGTGAATTGGAACGAAATCGCCAATAGATAAGACGATTTTACAATTTGGGCCCAAGTTAGAAGCAGAGCCTAAGATGTAAATAATCGATAGTCCATATCTCGGAAACTATAAGAGATAATGCAATTTGGCAACCGGCAATGTACTTAGCATGCCGAATATTACTTGGAATGTGAATTGGAACGAAATCGCCAATAGATAAGACCATTTTACAATTTGGGCCCAAGTTAGAAGCAGAGCCTAAGGTGTAAATAATTGATAGTCCATATCTCGGAAACTATAAGAGATAATGCAATTTCGCAACCGGCAATGTAATTAGCATGCCGAATATCACTTGGAATGTGAATTGGGACGAAATCGCCAATAGATAAGACCATTTTACAATTTGGGCCCAAGTTAGAAGTAGAGCCTAAGGTGTAAATTATCGATAGTCCATATCTCGGAAACTATAAGAGATAATGCAATTTGGCAACCGGCAATGTAATTAGCATGCCGAATATTACTTGGAATGTGAATTGGAACGAAATCGCCAATAGATAAGACCATTTTACAATTTGGGGCCAAGTTAGAAGCAGAGCCTAAGGTGTAAATTATCGATAGTCCATATCTCGGAAACTATAAGAGTTAATGCAATTTGGCAACCGGCAATGTAATTAGCATGTCGAATATTACTTGGAATGTGAATTGGAACGAAATCGCCAATAGATAAGACCATTTTACAATTTGGGCCCAAGTTAGAAGCAGAGCCTAAGGTGTAAATTATCGATAGTCCATATCTCGGAAACTATAAGAGATAATGCAATTTGGCAACCGGCAATGTAATTAGCATGTCGAATATTACTTGGAATGTGAATTGGAACGAAATCGCCAATAGATAAGACCATTTTACAATTTGGGCCCAAGTTAGAAGCAGAGCCTAAGGTGTAAATTATCGATAGTCCATATCTCGGAAACTATAAGAGATAATGCAATTTGGCAACCGGCAATGTAATTAGCATGCCGAATATTACTTGGAATCTGAATTGGAACGAAATCGCCAATAGATAAGACCATTTTACAATTTGGGCCCAAGTTAGAAGCAGAGCCTAAGGTGTAAATTATTGATAGTCCATATCTCGGAAACTATAAGAGATAATGCAATTTCGCAACCGGCAATGTAATTAGCATGCCGAATATTACTTGGACTGTGAATTGGAACGAAATCGCCAATAGGTAAGGCCATTTTACAATTTGGGCCCAAGTTAGAAGCAGAGCCTAAGGTGTAAATTATCGATAGTCCATATCTCGGAAACTATAAGAGATAATGCAATTTGGCAACCGGCAATGTAATTAGCATGCCGAATATTACTTGGAATGTGAATTGGAACGAAATCGCCAATAGATAAGGCCATTTTACAATTTGGGCCCAAGTTAGAAGCAGAGCCTAAGGTGTAAATTATCGATAGTCCATATCTCGGAAACTATAAGAGATAATTCAATTTGGCAACCGGCAATGTAATTAGCATGCCGGATATTACTTGGAATGTGAATTGGAACGAAATCGCCAATAGATAAGACCATTTTACAATTTGGGCCCAAGTTAGAAGCAGAGCCTAAGGTGTAAATTATCGATAGTCCATATCTCGGAAACTATAAGAGATAATGCAATTTGGCAACCGGCAATGTAATTAGCATGCCGAATATTACTTGGAATGTGAATTGGAACGAAATCGCCAATAGATAAGACGATTTTACAATTTGGGCCCAAGTTAGAAGCAGAGCCTAAGATGTAAATTATCGATAGTCCATATCTCGGAAACTATAAGAGATAATGCAATTTGGCAACCGGCAATGTAATTAGCATGCCGAATATTACTTGGAATGTGAATTGGAACGAAATCGCCAATAGATAAGACCATTTTACAATTTGGGCCCAAGTTAGAAGCAGAGCCTAAGGTGTAAATTATCGATAGTCCATATCTCGGAAACTATAAGAGATAATGCGATTTGGCAACCGGCAATGTAATTAGCATGCCGAATATTACTTGGAATGTGAATTGGAACGAAATCGCCAATAGGTAAGACCATTTTACAATTTGGGCCCAAGTTAGAAGCAGAGCCTAAGGTGTAAATTATCGATAGTCCATATCTCGGAAACTATAAGAGATAATTCAATTTGGCAACCGGCAATGTAATTAGCATGCCGGATATTACTTGGAATGTGAATTGGAACGAAATCGCCAATAGATAAGACCATTTTACAATTTGGGCCCAAGTTAGAAGCAGAGCCTAAGATGTAAATAATCGATAGTCCATATCTCGGAAACTATAAGAGATAATGCAATTTGGCAACCGGCAATGTAATTAGCATGCCGAATATTACTTGGAATGTGAATTGGAACGAAATCGCCAATAGATAAGACCATTTTACAATTTGGGCCCAAGTTAGAGGCAGAGCCTAAGGTGTAAATTATTGATAGTCCATATCTCGGAAACTATAAGAGATAATGCAATTTCGCAACCGGCAATGTAATTAGCATGCCGAATATCACTTGGAATGTGAATTGGGACGAAATCGCCAATAGATAAGACCATTTTACAATTTGGGCCCAAGTTAGAAGCAGAGCCTAAGGTGTGAATTATCGATAGTCCATATCTCGGGAACTATAAGAGATAATGCAATTTGGCAACCGGCAATGTAATTAGCATGCCGAATATTACTTGGAATGTGAATTGGAACGAAATCGCCAATAGATAAGACCATTTTACAATTTGGGCCCAAGTTAGAAGCAGAGCCTAAGGTGTAAATTATCGATAGTCCATATCTCGGAAACTATAAGAGATAATTCAATTTGGCAACCGGCAATGTAATTAGCATGCCGGATATTACTTGGAATGTGAATTGGAACGAAATCGCCAATAGATAAGACCATTTTACAATTTGGGCCCAAGTTAGAAGCAGAGCCTAAGGTGTAAATTATCGATAGTCCATATATCGGAAACTATAAGAGATAATGCAATTTGGCAACCGGCAATGTAATTAGCATGCCGAATATTACTTGGAATGTGAATTGGAACGAAATCGCCAATAGATAAGACGATTTTACAATTTGGGCCCAAGTTAGAAGCAGAGCCTAAGATGTAAATTATCGATAGTCCATATCTCGGAAACTATAAGAGATAATGCAATTTGGCAACCGGCAATGTAATTAGCATGCCGAATATTACTTGGAATGTGAATTGGAACGAAATCGCCAATAGATAAGACCATTTTACAATTTGGGCACAAGTTAGAAGCAGAGCCTAAGGTGTAAATTATCGATAGTCCATATCTCGGAAACTATAAGAGATAATGCAATTTGGCAACCGGCAATGTAATTAGCATGCCGAATATTACTTGGAATGTGAATTGGAACGAAATCGCCAATAGGTAAGACCATTTTACAATTTGGGCCCAAGTTAGAAGCAGAGCCTAAGGTGTAAATTATCGATAGTCCATATCTCGGAAACTATAAGAGATAATGCAATTTGGCAACCGGCAATGTAATTAGCATGCCGATTATTACTTGGAATGTGAATTGGAACGAAATCGCCAATAGATAAGACGATTTTACAATTTGGGCCCAAGTTAGAAGCAGAGCCTAAGGTGTAAATTATCGATAGTCCATATCTCGGAAACTATAAGAGATAATGCAATTTGGCAACCGGCAATGTAATTAGCATGCCGAATATTACTTGGAATGTGAATTGGAACGAAATCGCCAATAGAGATGACCATTTTACAATTTGGGCCCAAGTTAGAAGCAGAGCCTAAGGTGTAAATTATCGATAGTCCATATCTCGGAAACTATAAGAGATAATGCAATTTGGCAACCGGCAATGTAATTAGCATGCCGAATATTACTTGGAATGTGAATTGGAATGAAATCGCCAATAGATAAGACCATTTTACAATTTGGGCCCAAGTTAGAAGCAGAGCCTAAGGTGTAAATTACCGATAGTCCATATCTCGGAAACTATAAGAGATAATGCAATTTGGCAACCGGCAATGTAATTAGCATGCCGAATATTACTTGGAATGTGAATTGGAACGAAATCGCCAATAGATAAGACCATTTTACAATTTGGGCCCAAGTTAGAAGCAGAGCCTAAGGTGTAAATTATCGATAGTCCATATCTCGGAAACTATAAGAGATAATGCAATTTGGCAACCGGCAATGTAATTAGCATGCCGAATATTACTTGGAATGTGAATTGGAACGAAATCGCCAATAGATAAGACCATTTTACAATTTGGGCCCAAGTTAGGAGCAGAGCCTAAGGTGTAAATTATCGATGGTCCATATCTCGGAAACTATAAGAGATAATGCACTTTGGCAACCGGCAATGTAATTAGCATGCCGAATATTACTTGGAATGTGAATTGGAACGAAATCGCCAATAGATAAGACCATTTTACAATTTGGGCCCAAGTTAGAAGCAGAGCCTAAGGTGTAAATTATCGATAGTCCATATCTCGGAAACTATAAGAGATAATGCAATTTGGCAACCGGCAATGTAATTAGCATGCCGAATATTACTTGTAATGTGAATTGGAACGAAATCGCCAATAGATAAGACCATTTTACAATTTAGGCCCAAGTTAGAAGCAGAGCCTAAGGTGTAAATTATCGATAGTCCATATCTCGGAAACTATAAGAGATAATGCACTTTGGCAACCGGCAATGTAATTAGCATGCCGAATATTACTTGGAATGTGAATTGGAACGAAATCGCCAATAGATAAGACCATTTTACAATTTGGGCCCAAGTTAGAAGCAGAGCCTAAGGTGTAAATTATTGATAGTCCATATCTCGGAAACTATAAGAGATAATGCAATTTCGCAACCGGCAATGTAATTAGCATGCCGAATATCACTTGAAATGTGAATTGGGACGAAATCGCCAATAGATAAGACCATTTTACAATTTGGGCCCAAGTTAGAAGCAGAGCCTAAGGTGTGAATTATCGATAGTCCATATCTCGGAAACTATAAGAGATAATGCAATTTGGCAACCGGAAATGTAATTAGCATGCCGAATATTACTTGGAATGTGAATTGGAACGAAATCGCCAATAGATAAGACCATTTTACAATTTGGGCCCAAGTTAGAAGCAGAGCCTAAGATGTAAATTATCGATAGTCCATATCTCGGAAACTATAAGAGATAATGCAATTTGGCAACCGGCAATGTAATTAGCATGCCGAATATTACTTGGAATGTGAATTGGAACGAAATCGCCAATAGATAAGACCATTTTACAATTTGGGCCCAAGTTAGAAGCAAAGCCTAAGGTGTAAATTATCGATAGTCCATATCTCGGAAACTATAAGAGATAATTCAATTTGGCAACCGGCAATGTAATTAGCATGCCGGATATTACTTGGAATGTGAATTGGAACGAAATCGCCAATAGATAAGACCATTTTACAATTTGGGCCCAAGTTAGAAGCAGAGCCTAAGGTGTAAATTATCGATAGTCCATATATCGTAAACTATAAGAGATAATGCAATTTGGCAACCGGCAATGTAATTAGCATGCCGAATATTACTTGGAATGTGAATTGGAACGAAATCACCAATAGATAAGACGATTTTACAATTTGGGCCCAAGTTAGAAGCAGAGCCTAAGATGTAAATTATCGATAGTCCATATCTCGGAAACTATAAGAGATAATGCAATTTGGCAACCGGCAATGTAATTAGCATGCCGAATATTACTTGGAATGTGAATTGGAACGAAATCGCCAATAGATAAGACCATTTTACAATTTGGGCACAAGTTAGAAGCAGAGCCTAAGGTGTAAATTATCGATAGTCCATATCTCGGAAACTATAAGAGATAATGCAATTTGGCAACCGGCAATGTAATTAGCATGCCGAATATTACTTGGAATGTGAATTGGAACGAAATCGCCAATAGGTAAGACCATTTTACAATTTGGGCCCAAGTTAGAAGCAGAGCCTAAGGTGTAAATTATCGATAGTCCATATCTCGGAAACTATAAGAGATAATGCAATTTGGCAACCGGCAATGTAATTAGCATGCCGAATATTACTTGGAATGTGAATTGGAACGAAATCGCCAATAGATAAGACGATTTTACAATTTGGGCCCAAGTTAGAAGCAGAGCCTAAGGTGTAAATTATCGATAGTCCATATCTCGGAAACTATAAGAGATAATGCAATTTGGCAACCGGCAATGTAATTAGCATGCCGAATATTACTTGGAATGTGAATTGGAACGAAATCGCCAATAGAGAAGACCATTTTACAATTTGGGCCCAAGTTAGAAGCAGAGCCTAAGGTGTAAATTATCGATAGTCCATATCTCGGAAACTATAAGAGATAATGCAATTTGGCAACCGGCAATGTAATTAGCATGCCGAATATTACTTGGAATGTGAATTGGAACGAAATCGCCAATAGATAAGACCATTTTACAATTTGGGCCCAAGTTAGAAGCAGAGCCTAAGGTGTAAATTATTGATAGTCCATATCTCGGAAACTATAAGAGATAATGAAATTTCGCAACCGGCAATGTAATTAGCATGCCGAATATCACTTGGAATGTGAATTGGGACGAAATCGCCAATAGATAAGACCATTTTACAATTTGGGCCCAAGTTAGAAGCAGAGCCTAAGGTGTAAATTATCGATAGTCCATATCTCGGAAACTATAAGAGATAATGCAATTTGGCAACCGGCAATGTAATTAGCATGCCGACTATTACTTGGAATGTGAATTGGAACGAAATCGCCAATAGATAAGACCATTTTACAATTTGGGCCCAAGTTAGAAGCAGAGCCTAAGATGTAAATTATCGATAGTCCATATCTCGGAAACTATAAGAGATAATGCAATTTGGCAACCGGCAATGTAATTAGCATGCCGAATATTACTTGGAATGTGAATTGGAACGAAATCGCCAATAGATAAGACCATTTTACAATTTGGGCCCAAGTTAGAAGCAGAGCCTAAGGTGTAAATTATCGATAGTCCATATCTCGGAAACTATAAGAGATAATTCAATTTGGCAACCGGCAATGTAATTAGCATGCCGGATATTACTTGGAATGTGAATTGGAACGAAATCGCCAATAGATAAGACCATTTTACAATTTGGGCCCAAGTTAGAAGCAGAGCCTAAGGTGTAAATTATCGATAGTCCATATCTCGGAAACTATAAGAGATAATGCAATTTGGCAACCGGCAATGTAATTAGCATGCCGAATATTACTTGGAATGTGAATTGGAACGAAATCGCCAATAGATAAGACCATTTTACAATTTGGGCCCAAGTTAGAAGCAGAGCCTAAGGTGTAAATTATGGATAGTCCATATCTCGGAAACTATAAGAGATAATGCAATTTCGCAACCGGCAATGTAATTAGCATGCCGAATATCACTTGGAATGTGAATTGGGACGAAATCGCCAATAGATAAGACCATTTTACAATTTGGGCCCAAGTTAGAAGCAGAGCCTAAGGTGTGAATTATCGATAGTCCATATCTCGGAAACTATAAGAGATAATGCAATTTGGCAACCGACAATGTAATTAGCATGCCGAATATTACTTGGAATGTGAATTGGAACGAAATCGCCAATAGATAAGACCATTTTACAATTTGGGCCCAAGTTAGAAGCAGAGCCTAAGATGTAAATTATCGATAGTCCATATCTCGGAAACTATAAGAGATAATGCAATTTGGCAACCGGCAATGTAATTAGCATGCCGAATATTACTTGGAATGTGAATTGGAACGAAATCGCCAATAGATAAGACCATTTTACAATTTGGGCCCAAGTTAGAAGCAGAGCCTAAGGTGTAAATTATCGATAGTCCATATCTCGGAAACTATAAGAGATAATGCAATTTGGCAACCGGCAATGTAATTAGCATGCCGAATATTACTTGGAATGTGAATTGGAACGAAATCGCCAATAGATAAGACCATTTTACAATTTGGGCCCAAGTTAGAAGCAGAGCCTAAGGTGTAAATTATCGATAGTCCATATCTCGGAAACTATAAGACATAATGCAATTTGGCAACCGGCAATGTAATTAGCATGCCGAATATTGCTCGGAATGTGAATTGGAACGAAATCGCCAGTAGATAAGACCATTTTACAATTTGGGCCCAAGTTAGAAGCAGAGCCTAAGGTGTAAATTATCGATAGTCCATATCTCGGAAACTATAAGAGATAATGCAATTTGGCAACCGACAATGTAATTAGCATGCCGAATATTACTTGGAATGTGAATTGGAACGAAATCGCCAATAGATAAGACGATTTTACAATTTGGGCCCAAGTTAGAAGCAGAGCCTAAGATGTAAATAATCGATAGTCCATATCTCGGAAACTATAAGAGATAATGCAATTTGGCAACCGGCAATGTACTTAGCATGCCGAATATTACTTGGAATGTGAATTGGAACGAAATCGCCAATAGATAAGACCATTTTACAATTTGGGCCCAAGTTAGAAGTAGAGCCTAAGGTGTAAATTATCGATAGTCCATATCTCGGAAACTATAAGAGATAATGCAATTTGGCAACCGGCAATGTAATTAGCATGCCGAATATTACTTGGAATGTGAATTGGAACGAAATCGCCAATAGATAAGACCATTTTACAATTTGGGGCCAAGTTAGAAGCAGAGCCTAAGGTGTAAATTATCGATAGTCCATATCTCGGAAACTATAAGAGTTAATGCAATTTGGCAACCGGCAATGTAATTAGCATGTCGAATATTACTTGGAATGTGAATTGGAACGAAATCGCCAATAGATAAGACCATTTTACAATTTGGGCCCAAGTTAGAAGCAGAGCCTAAGGTGTAAATTATCGATAGTCCATATCTCGGAAACTATAAGAGATAATGCAATTTGGCAACCGGCAATGTAATTAGCATGTCGAATATTACTTGGAATGTGAATTGGAACGAAATCGCCAATAGATAAGACCATTTTACAATTTGGGCCCAAGTTAGAAGCAGAGCCTAAGGTGTAAATTATCGATAGTCCATATCTCGGAAACTATAAGAGATAATGCAATTTGGCAACCGGCAATGTAATTAGCATGCCGAATATTACTTGGAATGTGAATTGGAACGAAATCGCCAATAGATAAGGCCATTTTACAATTTGGGCCCAAGTTAGAAGCAGAGCCTAAGGTGTAAATTATCGATAGTCCATATCTCGGAAACTATAAGAGATAATTCAATTTGGCAACCGGCAATGTAATTAGCATGCCGGATATTACTTGGAATGTGAATTGGAACGAAATCGCCAATAGATAAGACCATTTTACAATTTGGGCCCAAGTTAGAAGCAGAGCCTAAGGTGTAAATTATCGATAGTCCATATCTCGGAAACTATAAGAGATAATGCAATTTGGCAACCGGCAATGTAATTAGCATGCCGAATATTACTTGGAATGTGAATTGGAACGAAATCGCCAATAGATAAGACGATTTTACAATTTGGGCCCAAGTTAGAAGCAGAGCCTAAGATGTAAATTATCGATAGTCCATATCTCGGAAACTATAAGAGATAATGCAATTTGGCAACCGGCAATGTAATTAGCATGCCGAATATTACTTGGAATGTGAATTGGAACGAAATCGCCAATAGATAAGACCATTTTACAATTTGGGCCCAAGTTAGAAGCAGAGCCTAAGGTGTAAATTATCGATAGTCCATATCTCGGAAACTATAAGAGATAATGCGATTTGGCAACCGGCAATGTAATTAGCATGCCGAATATTACTTGGAATGTGAATTGGAACGAAATCGCCAATAGGTAAGACCATTTTACAATTTGGGCCCAAGTTAGAAGCAGAGCCTAAGGTGTAAATTATCGATAGTCCATATCTCGGAAACTATAAGAGATAATTCAATTTGGCAACCGGCAATGTAATTAGCATGCCGGATATTACTTGGAATGTGAATTGGAACGAAATCGCCAATAGATAAGACCATTTTACAATTTGGGCCCAAGTTAGAAGCAGAGCCTAAGGTGTAAATTACCGATAGTCCATATCTCGGAAACTATAAGAGATAATGCAATTTGGCAACCGGCAATGTAATTAGCATGCCGAATATTACTTGGAATGTGAATTGGAACGAAATCGCCAATAGATAAGACCATTTTACAATTTGGGCCCAAGTTAGAAGCAGAGCCTAAGGTGTAAATTATCGATAGCCCATATCTCGGAAACTATAAGAGATAATGCAATTTGGCAACCGGCAATGTAATTAGCATGCCGAATATTACTTGGAATGTGAACTGGAACGAAATCGCCAATAGATAAGACCATTTTACAATTTGGGCCCAAGTTAGGAGCAGAGCCTAAGGTGTAAATTATCGATAGTCCATATCTCGGAAACTATAAGAGATAATGCACTTTGGCAACCGGCAATGTAATTAGCATGCCGAATATTACTTGGAATGTGAATTGGAACGAAATCGCCAATAGATAAGACCATTTTACAATTTGGGCCCAAGTTAGAAGCAGAGCCTAAGGTGTAAATTATCGATAGTCCATATCTCGGAAACTATAAGAGATAATGCAATTTGGCAACCGGCAATGTAATTAGCATGCCGAATATTACTTGGAATGTGAATTGGAACGAAATCGCCAATAGATAAGACCATTTTACAATTTGGGCCCAAGTTAGAAGCAGAGCCTAAGGTGTAAATTATCGATAGTCCATATCTCGGAAACTATAAGAGATAATGCACTTTGGCAACCGGCAATGTAATTAGCATGCCGAATATTACTTGGAATGTGAATTGGAACGAAATCGCCAATAGATAAGACCATTTTACAATTTGGGCCCAAGTTAGAAGCAGAGCCTAAGGTGTAAATAATTGATAGTCCATATCTCGGAAACTATAAGAGATAATGCAATTTCGCAACCGGCAATGTAATTAGCATGCCGAATATCACTTGGAATGTGAATTGGGACGAAATCGCCAATAGATAAGACCATTTTACAATTTGGGCCCAAGTTAGAAGCAGAGCCTAAGGTGTAAATTATCGATAGTCCATATCTCGGAAACTATAAGAGATAATGCAATTTGGCAACCGGCAATGTAATTAGCATGCCGAATATTACTTGGAATGTGAATTGGAACGAAATCGCCAATAGATAAGACCATTTTACAATTTGGGCCCAAGTTAGAAGCAGAGCCTAAGATGTAAATTATCGATAGTCCATATCTCGGAAACTATAAGAGATAATGCAATTTGGCAACCGGCAATGTAATTAGCATGCCGAATATTACTTGGAATGTGAATTGGAACGAAATCGCCAATAGATAAGACCATTTTACAATTTGGGCCCAAGTTAGAAGCAGAGCCTAAGGTGTAAATTATTGATAGTCCATATCTCGGAAACTATAAGAGATAATGCAATTTCGCAACCGGCAATGTAATTAGCATGCCGAATATCACTTGGAATGTGAATTGGGACGAAATCGCCAATAGATAAGACCATTTTACAATTTGGGCCCAAGTTAGAAGCAGAGCCTAAGGTGTGAATTATCGATAGTCCATATCTCGGAAACTATAAGAGATAATGCAATTTGGCAACCGACAATGTAATTAGCATGCCGAATATTACTTGGAATGTGAATTGGAACGAAATCGCCAATAGATAAGACCATTTTACAATTTGGGCCCAAGTTAGAAGCAGAGCCTAAGGTGTAAATTTTCGATAGTCCATATCTCGGAAACTATAAGAGATAATTCAATTTGGCAACCGGCAATGTAATTAGCATGCCGGATATTACTTGGAATGTGAATTGGAACGAAATCGCCAATAGATAAGACCATTTTACAATTTGGGCCCAAGTTAGAAGCAGAGCCTAAGGTGTAAATTATCGATAGTCCATATATCGGAAACTATAAGAGATAATGCAATTTGGCAACCGGCAATGTAATTAGCATGCCGAATATTACTTGGAATGTGAATTGGAACGAAATCGCCAATAGATAAGACGATTTTACAATTTGGGCCCAAGTTAGAAGCAGGGCCTAAGATGTAAATTATCGATAGTCCATATCTCGGAAACTATAAGAGATAATGCACTTTGGCAACCGGCAATGTAATTAGCATGCCGAATATTACTTGGAATGTGAATTGGAACGAAATCGCCAATAGATAAGACCATTTTACAATTTGGGCCCAAGTTAGAAGCAGAGCCTAAGGTGTAAATTATCGATAGTCCATATCTCGGAAACTATAAGAGATAATGCACTTTGGCAACCGGCAATGTAATTAGCATGCCGAATATTACTTGGAATGTGAATTGGAACGAAATCGCCAATAGATAAGACCATTTTACAATTTGGGCCCAAGTTAGAAGCAGAGCCTAAGGTGTAAATTATTGATAGTCCATATCTCGGAAACTATAAGAGATAATGCAATTTCGCAACCGGCAATGTAATTAGCATGCCGAATATCACTTGGAATGTGAATTGGGACGAAATCGCCAATAGATAAGACCATTTTACAATTTGGGCCCAAGTTAGAAGCAGAGCCTAAGGTGTAAATTATCGATAGTCCATATCTCGGAAACTATAAGAGATAATGCAATTTGGCAACCGGCAATGTAATTAGCATGCCGAATATTACTTGGAATGTGAATTGGAACGAAATCGCCAATAGATAAGACCATTTTACAATTTGGGCCCAAGTTAGAAGCAGAGCCTAAGATGTAAATAATCGATAGTCCATATCTCGGAAACTATAAGAGATAATGCAATTTGGCAACCGGCAATGTAATTAGCATGCCGAATATTACTTGGAATGTGAATTGGAACGAAATCGCCAATAGATAAGACCATTTTACAATTTGGGCCCAAGTTAGAGGCAGAGCCTAAGGTGTAAATTATTGATAGTCCATATCTCGGAAACTATAAGAGATAATGCAATTTCGCAACCGGCAATGTAATTAGCATGCCGAATATCACTTGGAATGTGAATTGGGACGAAATCGCCAATAGATAAGACCATTTTACAATTTGGGCCCAAGTTAGAAGCAGAGCCTAAGGTGTGAATTATCGATAGTCCATATCTCGGGAACTATAAGAGATAATTCAATTTGGCAACCGGCAATGTAATTAGCATGCCGGATATTACTTGGAATGTGAATTGGAACGAAATCGCCAATAGATAAGACCATTTTACAATTTGGGCCCAAGTTAGAAGCAGAGCCTAAGGTGTAAATTATCGATAGTCCATATATCGGAAACTATAAGAGATAATGCAATTTGGCAACCGGCAATGTAATTAGCATGCCGAATATTACTTGGAATGTGAATTGGAACGAAATCGCCAATAGATAAGACCATTTTACAATTTGGGCCCAAGTTAGAAGCAGAGCCTAAGGTGTGAATTATCGATAGTCCATATCTCGGGAACTATAAGAGATAATGCAATTTGGCAACCGGCAATGTAATTAGCATGCCGAATATTACTTGGAATGTGAATTGGAACGAAATCGCCAATAGATAAGACCATTTTACAATTTGGGCCCAAGTTAGAAGCAGAGCCTAAGGTGTAAATTATCGATAGTCCATATCTCGGAAACTATAAGAGATAATTCAATTTGGCAACCGGCAATGTAATTAGCATGCCGGATATTACTTGGAATGTGAATTGGAACGAAATCGCCAATAGATAAGACCATTTTACAATTTGGGCCCAAGTTAGAAGCAGAGCCTAAGATGTAAATTATCGATAGTCCATATCTCGGAAACTATAAGAGATAATGCAATTTGGCAACCGGCAATGTAATTAGCATGCCGAATATTACTTGGAATGTGAATTGGAACGAAATCGCCAATAGATAAGACCATTTTACAATTTGGGCCCAAGTTAGAAGCAGAGCCTAAGGTGTGAATTATCGATAGTCCATATCTCGGGAACTATAAGAGATAATGCAATTTGGCAACCGGCAATGTAATTAGCATGCCGAATATTACTTGGAATGTGAATTGGAACGAAATCGCCAATAGATAAGACCATTTTACAATTTGGGCCCAAGTTAGAAGCAGAGCCTAAGATGTAAATTATCGATAGTCCATATCTCGGAAACTATAAGAGATAATGCAATTTGGCAACCGGCAATGTAATTAGCATGCCGAATATTACTTGGAATGTGAATTGGAACGAAATCGCCAATAGATAAGACGATTTTACAATTTGGGCCCAAGTTAGAAGCAGGGCCTAAGATGTAAATTATCGATAGTCCATATCTCGGAAACTATAAGAGATAATGCACTTTGGCAACCGGCAATGTAATTAGCATGCCGAATATTACTTGGAATGTGAATTGGAACGAAATCGCCAATAGATAAGACCATTTTACAATTTGGGCCCAAGTTAGAAGCAGAGCCTAAGGTGTAAATTATCGATAGTCCATATCTCGGAAACTATAAGAGATAATGCACTTTGGCAACCGGCAATGTAATTAGCATGCCGAATATTACTTGGAATGTGAATTGGAACGAAATCGCCAATAGATAAGACCATTTTACAATTTGGGCCCAAGTTAGAAGCAGAGCCTAAGGTGTAAATTATTGATAGTCCATATCTCGGAAACTATAAGAGATAATGCAATTTCGCAACCGGCAATGTAATTAGCATGCCGAATATCACTTGGAATGTGAATTGGGACGAAATCGCCAATAGATAAGACCATTTTACAATTTGGGCCCAAGTTAGAAGCAGAGCCTAAGGTGTAAATTATCGATAGTCCATATCTCGGAAACTATAAGAGATAATGCAATTTGGCAACCGGCAATGTAATTAGCATGCCGAATATTACTTGGAATGTGAATTGGAACGAAATCGCCAATAGATAAGACCATTTTACAATTTGGGCCCAAGTTAGAAGCAGAGCCTAAGATGTAAATAATCGATAGTCCATATCTCGGAAACTATAAGAGATAATGCAATTTGGCAACCGGCAATGTAATTAGCATGCCGAATATTACTTGGAATGTGAATTGGAACGAAATCGCCAATAGATAAGACCATTTTACAATTTGGGCCCAAGTTAGAGGCAGAGCCTAAGGTGTAAATTATTGATAGTCCATATCTCGGAAACTATAAGAGATAATGCAATTTCGCAACCGGCAATGTAATTAGCATGCCGAATATCACTTGGAATGTGAATTGGGACGAAATCGCCAATAGATAAGACCATTTTACAATTTGGGCCCAAGTTAGAAGCAGAGCCTAAGGTGTGAATTATCGATAGTCCATATCTCGGGAACTATAAGAGATAATTCAATTTGGCAACCGGCAATGTAATTAGCATGCCGGATATTACTTGGAATGTGAATTGGAACGAAATCGCCAATAGATAAGACCATTTTACAATTTGGGCCCAAGTTAGAAGCAGAGCCTAAGGTGTAAATTATCGATAGTCCATATATCGGAAACTATAAGAGATAATGCAATTTGGCAACCGGCAATGTAATTAGCATGCCGAATATTACTTGGAATGTGAATTGGAACGAAATCGCCAATAGATAAGACCATTTTACAATTTGGGCCCAAGTTAGAAGCAGAGCCTAAGGTGTGAATTATCGATAGTCCATATCTCGGGAACTATAAGAGATAATGCAATTTGGCAACCGGCAATGTAATTAGCATGCCGAATATTACTTGGAATGTGAATTGGAACGAAATCGCCAATAGATAAGACCATTTTACAATTTGGGCCCAAGTTAGAAGCAGAGCCTAAGGTGTAAATTATCGATAGTCCATATCTCGGAAACTATAAGAGATAATTCAATTTGGCAACCGGCAATGTAATTAGCATGCCGGATATTACTTGGAATGTGAATTGGAACGAAATCGCCAATAGATAAGACCATTTTACAATTTGGGCCCAAGTTAGAAGCAGAGCCTAAGATGTAAATTATCGATAGTCCATATCTCGGAAACTATAAGAGATAATGCAATTTGGCAACCGGCAATGTAATTAGCATGCCGAATATTACTTGGAATGTGAATTGGAACGAAATCGCCAATAGATAAGACCATTTTACAATTTGGGCCCAAGTTAGAAGCAGAGCCTAAGGTGTGAATTATCGATAGTCCATATCTCGGGAACTATAAGAGATAATGCAATTTGGCAACCGGCAATGTAATTAGCATGCCGAATATTACTTGGAATGTGAATTGGAACGAAATCGCCAATAGATAAGACCATTTTACAATTTGGGCCCAAGTTAGAAGCAGAGCCTAAGATGTAAATTATCGATAGTCCATATCTCGGAAACTATAAGAGATAATGCAATTTGGCAACCGGCAATGTAATTAGCATGCCGAATATTACTTGGAATGTGAATTGGAACGAAATCGCCAATAGATAAGACCATTTTACAATTTGGGCCCAAGTTAGAAGCAGAGCCTAAGGTGTAAATTATCGATAGTCCATATCTCGGAAACTATAAGAGATAATTCAATTTGGCAACCGGCAATGTAATTAGCATGCCGGATATTACTTGGAATGTGAATTGGAACGAAATCGCCAATAGATAAGACCATTTTACAATTTGGGCCCAAGTTAGAAGCAGAGCCTAAGGTGTAAATTATCGATAGTCCATATATCGGAAACTATAAGAGATAATGCAATTTGGCAACCGGCAATGTAATTAGCATGCCGAATATTACTTGGAATGTGAATTGGAACGAAATCGCCAATAGATAAGACGATTTTACAATTTGGGCCCAAGTTAGAAGCAGAGCCTAAGATGTAAATTATCGATAGTCCATATCTCGGAAACTATAAGAGATAATGCAATTTGGCAACCGGCAATGTAATTAGCATGCCGATTATTACTTGGAATGTGAATTGGAACGAAATCGCCAATAGATAAGACGATTTTACAATTTGGGCCCAAGTTAGAAGCAGAGCCTAAGGTGTAAATTATCGATAGTCCATATCTCGGAAACTATAAGAGATAATGCACTTTGGCAACCGGCAATGTAATTAGCATGCCGAATATTACTTGGAATGTGAATTGGAACGAAATCGCCAATAGATAAGACCATTTTACAATTTGGGCCCAAGTTAGAAGCAGAGCCTAAGGTGTAAATTATTGATAGTCCATATCTCGGAAACTATAAGAGATAATGCAATTTCGCAACCGGCAATGTAATTAGCATGCCGAATATCACTTGGAATGTGAATTGGGACGAAATCGCCAATAGATAAGGCCATTTTACAATTTGGGCCCAAGTTAGAAGCAGAGCCTAAGGTGTAAATTATCGATAGTCCATATCTCGGAAACTATAAGAGATAATGCAATTTGGCAACCGGCAATGTAATTAGCATGCCGAATATTACTTGGAATGTGAATTGGAACGAAATCGCCAATAGATAAGACCATTTTACAATTTGGGCCCAAGTTAGAAGCAGAGCCTAAGATGTAAATAATCGATAGTCCATATCTCGGAAACTATAAGAGATAATGCAATTTGGCAACCGGCAATGTAATTAGCATGCCGAATATTACTTGGAATGTGAATTGGAACGAAATCGCCAATAGATAAGACCATTTTACAATTTGGGCCCAAGTTAGAGGCAGAGCCTAAGGTGTAAATTATTGATAGTCCATATCTCGGAAACTATAAGAGATAATGCAATTTCGCAACCGGCAATGTAATTAGCATGCCGAATATCACTTGGAATGTGAATTGGGACGAAATCGCCAATAGATAAGACCATTTTACAATTTGGGCCCAAGTTAGAAGCAGAGCCTAAGGTGTGAATTATCGATAGTCCATATCTCGGGAACTATAAGAGATAATGCAATTTGGCAACCGGCAATGTAATTAGCATGCCGAATATTACTTGGAATGTGAATTGGAACGAAATCGCCAATAGATAAGACCATTTTACAATTTGGGCCCAAGTTAGAAGCAGAGCCTAAGATGTAAATTATCGATAGTCCATATCTCGGAAACTATAAGAGATAATGCAATTTGGCAACCGGCAATGTAATTAGCATGTCGAATATTACTTGGAATGTGAATTGGAACGAAATCGCCAATAGATAAGACCATTTTACAATTTGGGCCCAAGTTAGAAGCAGAGCCTAAGGTGTAAATTATCGATAGTCCATATCTCGGAAACTATAAGAGATAATTCAATTTGGCAACCGGCAATGTAATTAGCATGCCGGATATTACTTGGAATGTGAATTGGAACGAAATCGCCAATAGATAAGACCATTTTACAATTTGGGCCCAAGTTAGAAGCAGAGCCTAAGGTGTAAATTATCGATAGTCCATATATCGGAAACTATAAGAGATAATGCAATTTGGCAACCGGCAATGTAATTAGCATGCCGAATATTACTTGGAATGTGAATTGGAACGAAATCGCCAATAGATAAGACGATTTTACAATTTGGGCCCAAGTTAGAAGCAGAGCCTAAGATGTAAATTATCGATAGTCCATATCTCGGAAACTATAAGAGATAATGCAATTTGGCAACCGGCAATGTAATTAGCATGCCGAATATTACTTGGAATGTGAATTGGAACGAAATCGCCAATAGATAAGACCATTTTACAATTTGGGCACAAGTTAGAAGCAGAGCCTAAGGTGTAAATTATCGATAGTCCATATCTCGGAAACTATAAGAGATAATGCAATTTGGCAACCGGCAATGTAATTAGCATGCCGAATATTACTTGGAATGTGAATTGGAACGAAATCGCCAATAGGTAAGACCATTTTACAATTTGGGCCCAAGTTAGAAGCAGAGCCTAAGGTGTAAATTATCGATAGTCCATATCTCGGAAACTATAAGAGATAATGCAATTTGGCAACCGGCAATGTAATTAGCATGCCGATTATTACTTGGAATGTGAATTGGAACGAAATCGCCAATAGATAAGACGATTTTACAATTTGGGCCCAAGTTAGAAGCAGAGCCTAAGGTGTAAATTATCGATAGTCCATATCTCGGAAACTATAAGAGATAATGCAATTTGGCAACCGGCAATGTAATTAGCATGCCGAATATTACTTGGAATGTGAATTGGAACGAAATCGCCAATAGAGAAGACCATTTTACAATTTGGGCCCAAGTTAGAAGCAGAGCCTAAGGTGTAAATTATCGATAGTCCATATCTCGGAAACTATAAGAGATAATGCAATTTGGCAACCGGCAATGTAATTAGCATGCCGAATATTACTTGGAATGTGAATTGGAATGAAATCGCCAATAGATAAGACCATTTTACAATTTGGGCCCAAGTTAGAAGCAGAGCCTAAGGTGTAAATTACCGATAGTCCATATCTCGGAAACTATAAGAGATAATGCAATTTGGCAACCGGCAATGTAATTAGCATGCCGAATATTACTTGGAATGTGAATTGGAACGAAATCGCCAATAGATAAGACCATTTTACAATTTGGGCCCAAGTTAGAAGCAGAGCCTAAGGTGTAAATTATCGATAGTCCATATCTCGGAAACTATAAGAGATAATGCAATTTGGCAACCGGCAATGTAATTAGCATGCCGAATATTACTTGGAATGTGAATTGGAACGAAATCGCCAATAGATAAGACCATTTTACAATTTGGGCCCAAGTTAGGAGCAGAGCCTAAGGTGTAAATTATCGATGGTCCATATCTCGGAAACTATAAGAGATAATGCACTTTGGCAACCGGCAATGTAATTAGCATGCCGAATATTACTTGGAATGTGAATTGGAACGAAATCGCCAATAGATAAGACCATTTTACAATTTGGGCCCAAGTTAGAAGCAGAGCCTAAGGTGTAAATTATCGATAGTCCATATCTCGGAAACTATAAGAGATAATGCAATTTGGCAACCGGCAATGTAATTAGCATGCCGAATATTACTTGTAATGTGAATTGGAACGAAATCGCCAATAGATAAGACCATTTTACAATTTGGGCCCAAGTTAGAAGCAGAGCCTAAGGTGTAAATTATCGATAGTCCATATCTCGGAAACTATAAGAGATAATGCACTTTGGCAACCGGCAATGTAATTAGCATGCCGAATATTACTTGGAATGTGAATTGGAACGAAATCGCCAATAGATAAGACCATTTTACAATTTGGGCCCAAGTTAGAAGCAGAGCCTAAGGTGTAAATTATTGATAGTCCATATCTCGGAAACTATAAGAGATAATGCAATTTCGCAACCGGCAATGTAATTAGCATGCCGAATATCACTTGAAATGTGAATTGGGACGAAATCGCCAATAGATAAGACCATTTTACAATTTGGGCCCAAGTTAGAAGCAGAGCCTAAGGTGTGAATTATCGATAGTCCATATCTCGGAAACTATAAGAGATAATGCAATTTGGCAACCGGAAATGTAATTAGCATGCCGAATATTACTTGGAATGTGAATTGGAACGAAATCGCCAATAGATAAGACCATTTTACAATTTGGGCCCAAGTTAGAAGCAGAGCCTAAGATGTAAATTATCGATAGTCCATATCTCGGAAACTATAAGAGATAATGCAATTTGGCAACCGGCAATGTAATTAGCATGCCGAATATTACTTGGAATGTGAATTGGAACGAAATCGCCAATAGATAAGACCATTTTACAACTTGGGCCCAAGTTAGAAGCAGAGCCTAAGGTGTAAATTATCGATAGTCCATATCTCGGAAACTATAAGAGATAATTCAATTTGGCAACCGGCAATGTAATTAGCATGCCGGATATTACTTGGAATGTGAATTGGAACGAAATCGCCAATAGATAAGACTATTTTACAATTTGGGCCCAAGTTAGAAGCAGAGCCTAAGGTGTAAATTATCGATAGTCCATATATCGTAAACTATAAGAGATAATGCAATTTGGCAACCGGCAATGTAATTAGCATGCCTAATATTACTTGGAATGTGAATTGGAACGAAATCACCAATAAATAAGACGATTTTACAATTTGGGCCCAAGTTAGAAGCAGAGCCTAAGATGTAAATTATCGATAGTCCATATCTCGGAAACTATAAGAGATAATGCAATTTGGCAACCGGCAATGTAATTAGCATGCCGAATATTACTTGGAATGTGAATTGGAACGAAATCGCCAATAGATAAGACCATTTTACAATTTGGGCACAAGTTAGAAGCAGAGCCTAAGGTGTAAATTATCGATAGTCCATATCTCGGAAACTATAAGAGATAATGCAATTTGGCAACCGGCAATGTAATTAGCATGCCGAATATTACTTGGAATGTGAATTGGAACGAAATCGCCAATAGGTAAGACCATTTTACAATTTGGGCCCAAGTTAGAAGCAGAGCCTAAGGTGTAAATTATCGATAGTCCATATCTCGGAAACTATAAGAGATAATGCAATTTGGCAACCGGCAATGTAATTAGCATGCCGAATATTACTTGGAATGTGAATTGGAACGAAATCGCCAATAGATAAGACGATTTTACAATTTGGGCCCAAGTTAGAAGCAGAGCCTAAGGTGTAAATTATCGATAGTCCATATCTCGGAAACTATAAGAGATAATGCAATTTGGCAACCGGCAATGTAATTAGCATGCCGAATATTACTTGGAATGTGAATTGGAACGAAATCGCCAATAGAGAAGACCATTTTACAATTTGGGCCCAAGTTAGAAGCAGAGCCTAAGGTGTAAATTATCGATAGTCCATATCTCGGAAACTATAAGAGATAATGCAATTTGGCAACCGGCAATGTAATTAGCATGCCGAATATTACTTGGAATGTGAATTGGAACGAAATCGCCAATAGATAAGACCATTTTACAATTTGGGCCCAAGTTAGAAGCAGAGCCTAAGGTGTAAATTATCGATAGTCCATATCTCGGAAACTATAAGAGATAATGCAATTTGGCAACCGGCAATGTAATTAGCATGCCGAATATTACTTGGAATGTGAATTGGAACGAAATCGCCAATAGATAAGACCATTTTACAATTTGGGCCCAAGTTAGAAGCAGAGCCTAAGGTGTAAATTATCGATAGTCCATATCTCGGAAACTATAAGAGATAATGCAATTTGGTAACCGGCAATGTAATTAGCATGCCGAATATTGCTTGGAATGTGAATTGGAACGAAATCGCCAATAGATAAGACCATTTTACAATTTGGGCCCAAGTTAGAAGCAGAGCCTAAGGTGTAAATTATCGATAGTCCATATCTCGGAAACTATAAGAGATAATGCAATTTGGCAACCGGCAATGTAATTAGCATGCCGAATATTACTTGGAATGTGAATTGGAACGAAATCGCCAATAGATAAGACCATTTTACAATTTGGGCCCAAGTTAGAAGCAGAGCCTAAGGTGTAAATTATTGATAGTCCATATCTCGGAAACTATAAGAGATAATGAAATTTCGCAACCGGCAATGTAATTAGCATGCCGAATATCACTTGGAATGTGAATTGGGACGAAATCGCCAATAGATAAGACCATTTTACAATTTGGGCCCAAGTTAGAAGCAGAGCCTAAGGTGTAAATTATCGATAGTCCATATCTCGGAAACTATAAGAGATAATGCAATTTGGCAACCGGCAATGTAATTAGCATGCCGACTATTACTTGGAATGTGAATTGGAACGAAATCGCCAATAGATAAGACCATTTTACAATTTGGGCCCAAGTTAGAAGCAGAGCCTAAGATGTAAATTATCGATAGTCCATATCTCGGAAACTATAAGAGATAATGCAATTTGGCAACCGGCAATGTAATTAGCATGCCGAATATTACTTGGAATGTGAATTGGAACGAAATCGCCAATAGATAAGACCATTTTACAATTTGGGCCCAAGTTAGAAGCAGAGCCTAAGGTGTAAATTATCGATAGTCCATATCTCGGAAACTATAAGAGATAATTCAATTTGGCAACCGGCAATGTAATTAGCATGCCGGATATTACTTGGAATGTGAATTGGAACGAAATCGCCAATAGATAAGACCATTTTACAATTTGGGCCCAAGTTAGAAGCAGAGCCTAAGGTGTAAATTATCGATAGTCCATATCTCGGAAACTATAAGAGATAATGCAATTTGGCAACCGGCAATGTAATTAGCATGCCGAGTATTACTTGGAATGTGAATTGGAACGAAATCGCCAATAGATAAGACGATTTTACAATTTGGGCCCAAGTTAGAAGCAGAGCCTAAGATGTAAATTATCGATAGTCCATATCTCGGAAACTATAAGAGATAATGCAATTTGGCAACCGGCAATGTAATTAGCATGCCGAATATTACTTGGAATGTGAATTGGAACGAAATCGCCAATAGATAAGACCATTTTACAATTTGGGCCCAAGTTAGAAGTAGAGCCTAAGGTGTAAATTATCGATAGTCCATATCTCGGAAATTTTAAGAGATAATGCAATTTGGCAACCGGCAATGTAATTAGCATGCCGAATATTACTTGGAATGTGAATTGGAACGAAATCGCCAATAGATAAGACCATTTTACACTTTGGGGCCAAGTTAGAAGCAGAGCCTAAGGTGTAAATTATCGATAGTCCATATCTCGGAAACTATAAGAGTTAATGCAATTTGGCAACCGGCAATGTAATTAGCATGTCGAATATTACTTGGAATGTGAATTGGAACGAAATCGCCAATAGATAAGACCATTTTACAATTTGGGCCCAAGTTAGAAGCAGAGCCTAAGGTGTAAATTATCGATAGTCCATATCTCGGAAACTATAAGAGATAATGCAATTTGGCAACCGGCAATGTAATTAGCATGCCGAATATTACTTGGAATGTGAATTGGAACGAAATCGCCAATAGATAAGACCATTTTACAATTTGGGCCCAAGTTAGAAGCAGAGCCTAAGGTGTAAATTATCGATAGTCCATATCTCGGAAACTATAAGAGATAATGCAATTTGGCAACCGGCAATGTAATTAGCATGCCGAATATTACTTGGAATGTGAATTGGAACGAAATCGCCAATAGATAAGACCATTTTACAATTTGGGCCCAAGTTAGAAACAGAGCCTAAGGTGTAAATTATTGATAGTCCATATCTCGGAAACTATAAGAGATAATGCAATTTCGCAACCGGCAATGTAATTAGCATGCCGAATATTACTTGGAGTGTGAATTGGAACGAAATCGCCAATAGATAAGGCCATTTTACAATTTGGGCCCAAGTTAGAAGCAGAGCCTAAGGTGTAAATTATCGATAGTCCATATCTCGGAAACTATAAGAGATAATGCAATTTGGCAACCGGCAATGTAATTAGCATGCCGAATATTACTTGGAATGTGAATTGGAACGAAATCGCCAATAGATAAGACCATTTTACAATTTGGGCCCAAGTTAGAAGCAGAGCCTAAGGTGTAAATTATGGATAGTCCATATCTCGGAAACTATAAGAGATAATGCAATTTGGCAACCGGCAATGTAATTAGCATGCCGAATATTACTTGGAATGTGAATTGGAACGAAATCGCCAATAGATAAGACCATTTTACAATTTGGGCCCAAGTTAGAAGCAGAGCCTAAGGTGTAAATTATGGATAGTCCATATCTCGGAAACTATAAGAGATAATGCAATTTGGCAACCGGCAATGTAATTAGCATGCCGAATATTACTTGGAATGTGAATTGGAACGAAATCGCCAATAGATAAGACCATTTTACAATTTGGGCCCAAGTTAGAAGCAGAGCCTAAGGTGTAAATTATCGATAGTCCATATCTCGGAAACTATAAGAGATAATTCAATTCGGCAACCGGCAATGTAATTAGCATGCCGGATATTACTTGGAATGTGAATTGGAACGAAATCGCCAATAGATAAGACCATTTTACAATTTGGGCCCAAGTTAGAAGCAGAGCCTAAGGTGTAAATTATCGATAGTCCATATCTCGGAAACTATAAGAGATAATGCAATTTGGCAACCGGCAATGTAATTAGCATGCCGAATATTACTTGGAATGTGAATTGGAACGAAATCGCCAATAGATAAGACGATTTTACAATTTGGGCTCAAGTTAGAAGCAGAGCCTAAGATGTAAATTATCGATAGTCCATATCTCGGAAACTATAAGAGATAATGCAATTTGGCAACCGGCAATGTAATTAGCATGCCGAATATTACTTGGAATGTGAATTGGAACGAAATCGCCAATAGATAAGACCATTTTACAATTTGGGCCCAAGTTAGAAGTAGAGCCTAAGGTGTAAATTATCGATAGTCCATATCTCGGAAACTATAAGAGATAATGCAATTTGGCAACCGGCAATGTAATTAGCATGCCGAATATTACTTGGAATGTGAATTGGAACGAAATCGCCAATAGATAAGACCATTTTACAATTTGGGGCCAAGTTAGAAGCAGAGCCTAAGGTGTAAATTATCGATAGTCCATATCTCGGAAACTATAAGAGTTAATGCAATTTGGCAACCGGCAATGTAATTAGCATGTCGAATATTACTTGGAATGTGAATTGGAACGAAATCGCCAATAGATAAGACCATTTTACAATTTGGGCCCAAGTTAGAAGCAGAGCCTAAGGTGTAAATTATCGATAGTCCATATCTCGGAAACTATAAGAGATAGTGCAATTTGGCAACCGGCAATGTAATTAGCATGCCGAATATTACTTGGAATGTGAATTGGAACGAAATCGCCAATAGATAAGACCATTTTACAATTTGGGCCCAAGTTAGAAGCAGAGCCTAAGGTGTAAATTATCGATAGTCCATATCTCGGAAACTATAAGAGATAATGCAATTTGGCAACCGGCAATGTAATTAGCATGCCGAATATTACTTGGAATGTGAATTGGAACGAAATCGCCAATAGATAAGACCATTTTACAATTTGGGCCCAAGTTAGAAGCAGAGCCTAAGGTGTAAATTATCGATAGTCCATATCTCGGAAACTATAAGAGATAATGCAATTTCGCAACCGGCAATGTAATTAGCATGCCGAATATTACTTGGAGTGTGAATTGGAACGAAATCGCCCATAGGTAAGGCCATTTTACAATTTGGGCCCAAGTTAGAAGCGGAGCCTAAGGTGTAAATTATCGATAGTCCATATCTCGGAAACTATAAGAGATAATGCAATTTGGCAACCGGCAATGTAATTAGCATGCCGAATATTACTTGGAATGTGAATTGGAACGAAATCGCCAATAGATAAGACCATTTTACAATTTGGGCCCAAGTTAGAAGCAGAGCCTAAGGTGTAAATTATCGATAGTCCATATCTCGGAAACTATAAGAGATAATGCAATTTGGCAACCGGCAATGTAATTAGCATGCCGAATATTACTTGGAATGTGAATTGGAACGAAATCGCCAATAGATAAGACCATTTTACAATTTGGGCCCAAGTTAGAAGCAGAGCCTAAGGTGTAAATTATCGATAGTCCATATCTCGGAAACTATAAGAGATAATTCAATTTGGCAACCGGCAATGTAATTAGCATGCCGGATATTACTTGGAATGTGAATTGGAACGAAATCGCCAATAGATAAGACCATTTTACAATTTGGGCCCAAGTTAGAAGCAGAGCCTAAGGTGTAAATTATCGATAGTCCATATCTCGGAAACTATAAGAGATAATGCAATTTGGCAACCGGCAATGTAATTAGCATGCCGAATATTACTTGGAATGTGAATTGGAACGAAATCGCCAATAGATAAGACCATTTTACAATTTGGGCCCAAGTTAGAAGCAGAGCCTAAGGTGTAAATTATTGATAGTCCATATCTCGGAAACTATAAGAGATAATGAAATTTCGCAACCGGCAATGTAATTAGCATGCCGAATATCACTTGGAATGTGAATTGGGACGAAATCGCCAATAGATAAGACCATTTTACAATTTGGGCCCAAGTTAGAAGCAGAGCCTAAGGTGTAAATTATCGATAGTCCATATCTCGGAAACTATAAGAGATAATGCAATTTGGCAACCCGCAATGTAATTAGCATGCCGAATATTACTTGGAATGTGAATTGGAACGAAATCGCCAATAGATAAGACCATTTTACAATTTGGGCTCAAGTTAGAAACAGTGCCTAAGGTGTAAATTATCGATAGTCCATATCTCGGAAACTATAAGAGATAATGCAATTTGGCAACCGGCAATGTAATTAGCATGCCGAATATTACTTGGAATGTGAATTGGAACGAAATCGCCAATAGAGAAGACCATTTTACAATTTGGGCCCAAGTTAGAAGCAGAGCCTAAGGTGTAAATTATCGATAGTCCATATCTCGGAAACTATAAGAGATAATGCAATTTGGCAACCGGCAATGTAATTAGCATGCCGAATATTACTTGGAATGTGAATTGGAACGAAATCGCCAATAGAGAAGGCCATTTTACAATTTGGGCCCAAGTTAGAAGCAGAGCCTAAGGTGTAAATTATCGATAGTCCATATCTCGGAAACTATAAGAGATAATGCAATTTGGCAACCGGCAATGTAATTAGCATGCCGAATATTACTTGGAATGTGAATTGGAACGAAATCGCCAATAGATAAGACCATTTTACAATTTGGGCCCAAGTTAGAAGCAGAGCCTAAGGTGTAAATTATCGATAGTCCATATCTCGGAAACTATAAGAGATAATGCAATTTGGCAACCGGCAATGTAATTAGCATGCCGAATATTACTTGGAATGTGAATTGGAACGAAATCGCCAATAGATAAGACCATTTTACAATTTGGGCCCAAGTTAGAAGCAAAGCCTAAGGTGTAAATTATCGATAGTCCATATCTCGGAAACTATAAGAGATAATGCAATTTGGCAACCGGCAATGTAATTAGCATGCCGAATATTACTTGGAATGTGAATTGGAACGAAATCGCCAATAGAGAAGACCATTTTACAATTTGGGCCCAAGTTAGAAGCAGAGCCTAAGGTGTAAATTATCGATAGTCCATATCTCGGAAACTATAAGAGATAATGCAATTTGGCAACCGGCAATGTAATTAGCATGCCGAATATTACTTGGAATGTGAATTGGAACGAAAACGCCAATAGATAAGACCATTTTACAATTTGGGCCCAAGTTAGAAGCAGAGGCTAAGGTGTAAATTATCGATAGTCCATATCTCGGAAACTATAAGAGATAATGCAATTTGGCAACCGGAAATGTAATTAGCATGCCGAATATTACTTGGATTGTGAATTGGAACGAAATCGCCAATAGATAAGACCATTTTACAATTTGGGCCCAAGTTAGAAGCAGAGCCTAAGGTGTAAATTATCGATAGTCCATATCTCGGAAACTATAAGAGATAATGCAATTTGGCAACCGGCAATGTAATTAGCATGCCGAATATTACTTGGAATGTGAATTGGAACGAAATCGCCAATAGATAAGACCATTTTACAATTTGGGCCCAAGTTAGAAGCAGAGCCTAAGGTGTAAATTATCGATAGTCCATATCTCGGAAACTATAAGAGATAATGCAATTTCGCAACCGGCAATGTAATTAGCATGCCGAATATTACTTGGAGTGTGAATTGGAACGAAATCGCCAATAGATAAGACCATTTTACAATTTGGGCCCAAGTTAGAAGCAGAGCCTAAGGTGTAAATTATTGATAGTCCATATCTCGGAAACTATAAGAGATAATGCAATTTCGCAACCGGCAATGTAATTAGCATGCCGAATATTACTTGGAGTGTGAATTGGAACGAAATCGCCAATAGATAAGACCATTTTGCAATTTGGGCCCAAGTTAGAAGCAGAGCCTAAGGTGTAAATTATCGATAGTCCATATCTCGGAAACTATAAGAGATAATGCAATTTGGCAACCGGCAATGTAATTAGCATGCCGAGTATTACTTGGAATGTGAATTGGAACGAAATCGCCAATAGATAAGACCATTTTACAATTTGGGCCCAAGTTAGAAGCAGAGCCTAAGGTGTAAATTATCGATAGTCCATATCTCGGAAACTATAAGAGATAATGCAATTTGGCAACCGGCAATGTAATTAGCATGCCGAATATTACTTGGAATGTGAATTGGAACGAAATCGCCAATAGATAAGACCATTTTACAATTTGGGCCCAAGTTAGAAGCAGAGCCTAAGGTGTAAATTATTGATAGTCCATATCTCGGAAACTATAAGAGATAATGCAATTTCGCAATCGGCAATGTAATTAGCATGCCGAATATTACTTGGAATGTGAATTGGAACGAAATCGCCAATAGATAAGACCATTTTACAATTTGGGCCCAAGTTAGAAGCAGAGCCTAAGGTGTAAATTATCGATAGTCCATATCTCGGAAACTATAAGAGATAATGCAATTTGGCAACCGGCAATGTAATTAGCATGCCGAATATTACTTGGAATGTGAATTGGAACGAAATCGCCAATAGATAAGACCATTTTACAATTTGGGCCCAAGTTATAAGCAGAGCTTATGGTGTAAATTATCGATAGTCCATATCTCGGAAACTATAAGAGATAATGCAATTTGGCAACCGGCAATGTAATTAGCATGCCGAATATTACTTGGAATGTGAATTGGAACGAAATCGCCAATAGATAAGACCATTTTACAATTTGGGCCCAAGTTAGAAGCAGAGCCTAAGGTGTAAATTATCGATAGTCCATATCTCGGAAACTATAAGAGTTAATGCAATTTGGCAACCGGCAATGTAATTAGCATGCCGAATATTACTTGGAATGTGAATTGGAACGAAATCGCCAATAGATAAGACCATTTTACAATTTGGGCCCAAGTTAGAAGTAGAGCCTAAGGTGTAAATTATCGATAGTCCATATCTCGGAAACTATAAGAGATAATGCAATTTGGCAACCGGCAATGTAATTAGCATGCCGAATATTACTTGGATTGTGAATTGGAACGAAATCGCCAATAGATAAGACCATTTTACAATTTGGGCCCAAGTTAGAAGCAGAGCCTAAGGTGTAAATTATTGATAGTCCATATCTCGGAAACTATAAGAGATAATGCAATTTCGCAACCGGAAATGTAATTAGCATGCCGAATATTACTTGGAGTGTGAATTGGAACGAAATCGCCAATAGATAAGACCATTTTACAATTTGGGCCCAAGTTAGAAACAGAGCCTAAGGTGTAAATTATCGATAGTCCATATCTCGGAAACTATAAGAGATAATGCAATTTGGCAACCCGCAATGTAATTAGCATGCCGAATATTACTTGGAATGTGAATTGGAACGAAATCGCCAATAGATAAGACCATTTTACAATTTGGGCTCAAGTTAGAAACAGAGCCTAAGGTGTAAATTATCGATAGTCCATATCTCGGAAACTATAAGAGATAATGCAATTTGGCAACCGGCAATGTAATTAGCATGCCGAATATTACTTGGAATGTGAATTGGAACGAAATCGTCAATAGATAAGACCATTTTACAATTTGGGCCCAAGTTAGAAGCAGAGCCTAAGGTGTAAATTATCGATAGTCCATATCTCGGAAACTATAAGAGATAATGCAATTTGGCAACCGGCAATGTAATTAGCATGCCGAATATTACTTGGAATGTGAATTGGAACGAAATCGCCAATAGATAAGACCATTTTACAATTTGGGCCCAAGTTAGAAGCAGAGCCTAAGGTGTAAATTATCGATAGTCCATATCTCGGAAACTATAAGAGATAATGCAATTCGGCAGCCGGCAATGTAATTAGCATGCCGAATATTACTTGGAATGTGAATTGGAACGAAATCACCAATAGATAAGACCATTTTACAATTTGGGCAATAGTTAGAAGCAGAGCCTAAGGTGTAAATTATTGATAGTCCATATCTCGGAAACTATAAGAGATAATGCAATTTCGCAACCGGCAATGTAATTAGCATGCCGAATATCACTTGGAATGTTAATTGGGACGAAATCGCCAATAGATAAGACCATTTTACAATTTGGGCCCAAGTTAGAAGCAGAGCCTAAGGTGTAAATTATCGATAGTCCATATCTCGGAAACTATAAGAGATAATGCAATTTGGCAACCGGAAATGTAATTAGCATGCCGAATATTACTTGGAATGTGAATTGGAACGAAATCGCCAATAGATAAGACCATTTTACAATTTGGGTCCAAGTTAGAAGCAGAGTCTAAGGTGTAAATTATCGATAGTCCATATCTCGGAAACTATAAGAGATAATGCAATTTGGCAACCGGCAATGTAATTAGCATGCCGAATATTACTTGGAATGTGAATTGGAACGAAATCGCCAATAGAGAAGACCATTTTACAATTTGGGCCCAAGTTAGAAGCAGAGCCTAAGGTGTAAATTATCGATAGTCCATATCTCGGAAACTATAAGAGATAATGCAATTTGGCAACCGGCAATGTAATTAGCATGCCGAATATTACTTGGAATGTGAATTGGAACGAAATCGCCAATAGAGAAGGCCATTTTACAATTTGGGCCCAAGTTAGAAGCAGAGCCTAAGGTGTAAATTATCGATAGTCCATATCTCGGAAACTATAAGAGATAATGCAATTTGGCAACCGGCAATGTAATTAGCATGCCGAATATTACTTGGAATGTGAATTGGAACGAAATCGCCAATAGATAAGACCATTTTACAATTTGGGCCCAAGTTAGAAGCAGAGCCTAAGGTGTAAATTATCGATAGTCCATATCTCGGAAACTATAAGAGATAATGCAATTTGGCAACCGGCAATGTAATTAGCATGCCGAATATTACTTGGAATGTGAATTGGAACGAAATCGCCAATAGATAAGACCATTTTACAATTTGGGCCCAAGTTAGAAGCAGAGCCTAAGGTGTAAATTATCGATAGTCCATATCTCGGAAACTATAAGAGATAATGCAATTTGGCAACCGGCAATGTAATTAGCATGCCGAATATTACTTGGAATGTGAATTGGAACGAAATCGCCAATAGAGAAGACCATTTTACAATTTGGGCCCAAGTTAGAAGCAGAGCCTAAGGTGTAAATTATCGATAGTCCATATCTCGGAAACTATAAGAGATAATGCAATTTGGCAACCGGCAATGTAATTAGCATGCCGAATATTACTTGGAATGTGAATTGGAACGAAAACGCCAATAGATAAGACCATTTTACAATTTGGGCCCAAGTTAGAAGCAGAGGCTAAGGTGTAAATTATCGATAGTCCATATCTCGGAAACTATAAGAGATAATGCAATTTGGCAACCGGCAATGTAATTAGCATGCCGAATATTACTTGGAATGTGAATTGGAACGAAAACGCCAATAGATAAGACCATTTTACAATTTGGGCCCAAGTTAGAAGCAGAGCCTAAGGTGTAAATTATCGATAGTCCATATCTCGGAAACTATAAGAGTTAATGCAATTTGGCAACCGGCAATGTAATTAGCATGCCGAATATTACTTGGAATGTGAATTGGAACGAAATCGCCAATAGATAAGACCATTTTACAATTTGGGCCCAAGTTAGAAGTAGAGCCTAAATTGTAAATTATCGATAGTCCATATCTCGGAAACTATAAGAGATAATGCAATTTGGCAACCGGCAATGTAATTAGCATGCCGAATATTACTTGGATTGTGAATTGGAACGAAATCGCCAATAGATAAGACCATTTTACAATTTGGGCCCAAGTTAGAAGCAGAGCCTAAGGTGTAAATTATTGATAGTCCATATCTCGGAAACTATAAGAGATAATGCAATTTCGCAACCGGAAATGTAATTAGCATGCCGAATATTACTTGGAGTGTGAATTGGAACGAAATCGCCAATAGATAAGACCATTTTACAATTTGGGCCCAAGTTAGAAGCAGAGCCTAAGGTGTAAATTATCGATAGTCCATATCTCGGAAACTATAAGAGATAATGCAATTTGGCAACCCGCAATGTAATTAGCATGCCGAATATTACTTGGAATGTGAATTGGAACGAAATCGCCAATAGATAAGACCATTTTACAATTTGGGCTCAAGTTAGAAACAGAGCCTAAGGTGTAAATTATCGATAGTCCATATCTCGGAAACTATAAGAGATAATGCAATTTGGCAACCGGCAATGTAATTAGCATGCCGAATATTACTTGGAATGTGAATTGGAACGAAATCGTCAATAGATAAGACCATTTTACAATTTGGGCCCAAGTTAGAAGCAGAGCCTAAGGTGTAAATTATCGATAGTCCATATCTCGGAAACTATAAGAGATAATGCAATTTGGCAACCGGCAATGTAATTAGCATGCCGAATATTACTTGGAATGTGAATTGGAACGAAATCGCCAATAGATAAGACCATTTTACAATTTGGGCCCAAGTTAGAAGCAGAGCCTAAGGTGTAAATTATCGATAGTCCATATCTCGGAAACTATAAGAGATAATGCAATTCGGCAGCCGGCAATGTAATTAGCATGCCGAATATTACTTGGAATGTGAATTGGAACGAAATCACCAATAGATAAGACCATTTTACAATTTGGGCAATAGTTAGAAGCAGAGCCTAAGGTGTAAATTATTGATAGTCCATATCTCGGAAACTATAAGAGATAATGCAATTTCGCAACCGGCAATGTAATTAGCATGCCGAATATCACTTGGAATGTTAATTGGGACGAAATCGCCAATAGATAAGACCATTTTACAATTTGGGCCCAAGTTAGAAGCAGAGCCTAAGGTGTAAATTATCGATAGTCCATATCTCGGAAACTATAAGAGATAATGCAATTTGGCAACCGGAAATGTAATTAGCATGCCGAATATTACTTGGAATGTGAATTGGAACGAAATCGCCAATAGATAAGACCATTTTACAATATGGGTCCAAGTTAGAAGCAGAGTCTAAGGTGTAAATTATCGATAGTCCATATCTCGGAAACTATAAGAGATAATGCAATTTGGCAACCGGCAATGTAATTAGCATGCCGAATATTACTTGGAATGTGAATTGGAACGAAATCGCCAATAGGTAAGACCATTTTACAATTTGGGTCCAAGTTAGAAGCAGAGTCTAAGGTGTAAATTATCGATAGTCCATATCTCGGAAACTATAAGAGATAATGCAATTTGGCAACCGGCAATGTAATTAGCATGCCGAATATTACTTGGATTGTGAATTGGAACGAAATCGCCAATAGATAAGACCATTTTACAATTTGGGCCCAAGTTAGAAGCAGAGCCTAAGGTGTAAATTATTGATAGTCCATATCTCGGAAACTATAAGAGATAATGCAATTTCGCAACCGGAAATGTAATTAGCATGCCGAATATTACTTGGAGTGTGAATTGGAACGAAATCGCCAATAGATAAGACAATTTTACAATTTGGGCCCAAGTTAGAAGCAGAGCCTAAGGTGTAAATTATCGATAGTCCATATCTCGGAAACTATAAGAGATAATGCAATTTGGCAACCCGCAATGTAATTAGCATGCCGAATATTACTTGGAATGTGAATTGGAACGAAATCGCCAATAGATAAGACCATTTTACAATTTGGGCTCAAGTTAGAAACAGAGCCTAAGGTGTAAATTATCGATAGTCCATATCTCGGAAACTATAAGAGATAATGCAATTTGGCAACCGGCAATGTAATTAGCATGCCGAATATTACTTGGAATGTGAATTGGAACGAAATCGCCAATAGGTAAGACCATTTTACAATTTGGGCAATAGTTAGAAGCAGAGCCTAAGGTGTAAATTATTGATAGTCCATATCTCGGAAACTATAAGAGATAATGCAATTTCGCAACCGGCAATGTAATTAGCATGCCGAATATCACTTGGAATGTTAATTGGGACGAAATCGCCAATAGATAAGACCATTTTACAATTTGGGCCCAAGTTAGAAGCAGAGCCTAAGGTGTAAATAATCGATAGTCCATATCTCGGAAACTATAAGAGATAATGCAATTTGGCAACCGGCAATGTAATTAGCATGCCGAATATTACTTGGAATGTGAATTGGAACGAAATCGCCAATAGGTAAGACCATTTTACAATTTGGGCCCAAGTTAGAAGCAGAGCCTAAGGTGTAAATTATCGATAGTCCATATCTCGGAAACTATAAGAGATAATGCAATTTGGCAACCGGCAATGTAATTAGCATGCCGAATATTACTTGGAATGTGAATTGGAACGAAATCGTCAATAGATAAGACCATTTTACAATTTGGGCCCAAGTTAGAAGCAGAGCCTAAGGTGTAAATTATCGATAGTCCATATCTCGGAAACTATAAGAGATAATGCAATTTGGCAACCGGCAATGTAATTAGCATGCCGAATATTAATTGGAATGTGAATTGGAACGAAATCGCCAATAGGTAAGACCATTTTACAATTTGGGCCCAAGTTAGAAGCAGAGCCTAAGGTGTAAATTATCGATAGTCCATATCTCGGAAACTATAAGAGATAATTCAATTTGGCAACCGGCAATGTAATTAGCATGCCGGATATTACTTGGAATGTGAATTGGAACGAAATCGCCAATAGATAAGACCATTTTACAATTTGGGCCCAAGTTAGAAGCAGAGCCTAAGGTGTAAATTATCGATAGTCCATATCTCGGAAACTATAAGAGATAATGCAATTTGGCAACCGGCAATGTAATTAGCATGCCGAATATTAATTGGAATGTGAATTGGAACGAAATCGCCAATAGGTAAGACCATTTTACAATTTGGGCCCAAGTTAGAAGCAGAGCCTAAGGTGTAAATTATCGATAGTCCATATCTCGGAAACTATAAGAGATAATGCAATTTGGCAACCGGCAATGTAATTAGCATGCCGAATATTATTTGGAATGTGAATTGGAACGAAATCGCCAATAGATAAGACGATTTTACAATTTGGGCCCAAATTAGAAGCAGAGCCTAAGATGTAAATTATCGATAGTCCATATCTCGGAAACTATAAGAGATAATGCAATTTGGCAACCGGCAATGTAATTAGCATGCCGAATATTACTTGGAATGTGAATTGGAACGAAATCGCCAATAGATAAGACCATTTTACAATTTGGGCCCAAGTTAGAAGCAGAGCCTAAGGTGTAAATTATCGATAGTCCATATCTCGGAAACTATAAGAGATAATGCAATTTGGCAACCGGCAATGAAATTAGCATGCCGAATATTACTTGGAATGTGAATTGGAACGAATTCGCCAATAGGTAAGACCATTTTACAATTTGGGCCCAAGTTAGAAGCAGAGCCTAAGGTGTAAATTATCGATAGTCCATATCTCGGAAACTATAAGAGATAATTCAATTTGGCAACCGGCAATGTAATTAGCATGCCGGATATTACTTGGAATGTGAATTGGAACGAAATCGCCAATAGATAAGACCATTTTACAATTTGGGCCCAAGTTAGAAGCAGAGCCTAAGGTGTAAATTACCGATAGTCCATATCTCGGAAACTATAAGAGATAATGCAATTTGGCAACCGGCAATGTAATTATCATGCCGAATATTACTTGGAATGTGAATTGGAACGAAATCGCCAATAGATAAGACCATTTTACAATTTGGGCCCAAGTTAGAAGCAGAGCCTAAGGTGTAAATTATCGATAGTCCATATCTCGGAAACTATAAGAGATAATGCAATTTGGCAACCGGCAATGTAATTAGCATGCCGAATATTACTTGGAATGTGAATTGGAACGAAATCGCCAATAGATAAGACCATTTTACAATTTGGGCCCAAGTTAGAAGCAGAGCCTAAGGTGTAAATTATCGATAGTCCATATCTCGGAAACTATAAGAGATAATGCAATTTGGCAACCGGCAATGTAATTAGCATGCCGAATATTACTTGGAATGTGAATTGGAACGAAATCGCCAATAGATAAGACCATTTTACAATTTGGGCCCAAGTTAGAAGTAGAGCCTAAGGTGTAAATTATCGATAGTCCATATCTCGGAAACTATAAGAGATAATGCAATTCGGCAGCCGGCAATGTAATTAGCATGCCGAATATTACTTGGAATGTGAATTGGAACGAAATCGCCAATAGATAAGACCATTTTACAATTTGGGCAATAGTTAGAAGCAGAGCCTAAGGTGTAAATTATTGATAGTCCATATCTCGGAAACTATAAGAGATAATGCAATTTCGCAACCGGCAATGTAATTAGCATGCCGAATATCACTTGGAATGTTAATTGGGACGAAATCGCCAATAGATAAGACCATTTTAGAATTTGGGCCCAAGTTAGAAGCAGAGCCTAAGGTGTAAATTATCGATAGTCCATATCTCGGAAACTATAAGAGATAATGCAATTTGGCAACCGGCAATGTAATTAGCATGCCGAATATTACTTGGAATGTGAATTGGAACGAAATCGCCAATAGATAAGACCATTTTACAATTTGGGTCCAAGTTAGAAGCAGAGCCTAAGGTGTAAATTATCGATAGTCCATATCTCGGAAACTATAAGAGATAATGCAATTTGGCAACCGGCAATGTAATTAGCATGCCGAATATTACTTGGAATGTGAATTGGAACGAAATCGCCAATAGGTAAGACCATTTTACAATTTGGGCCCAAGTTAGAAGCAGAGCCTAAGGTGTAAATTATCGATAGTCCATATCTCGGAAACTATAAGAGATAATGCAATTTGGCAACCGGCAATGTAATTAGCATGCCGAATATTAATTGGAATGTGAATTGGAACGAAATCGCCAATAGGTAAGACCATTTTACAATTTGGGCCCAAGTTAGAAGCAGAGCCTAAGGTGTAAATTATCGATAGTCCATATCTCGGAAACTATAAGAGATAATTCAATTTGGCAACCGGCAATGTAATTAGCATGCCGGATATTACTTGGAATGTGAATTGGAACGAAATCGCCAATAGATAAGACCATTTTACAATTTGGGCCCAAGTTAGAAGCAGAGCCTAAGGTGTAAATTATCGATAGTCCATATCTCGGAAACTATAAGAGATAATGCAATTTGGCAACCGGCAATGTAATTAGCATGCCGAATATTAATTGGAATGTGAATTGGAACGAAATCGCCAATAGGTAAGACCATTTTACAATTTGGGCCCAAGTTAGAAGCAGAGCCAAAGGTGTAAATTATCGATAGTCCATATCTCGGAAACTATAAGAGATAATGCAATTTGGCAACCGGCAATGTAATTAGCATGCCGAATATTATTTGGAATGTGAATTGGAACGAAATCGCCAATAGATAAGACGATTTTACAATTTGGGCCCAAATTAGAAGCAGAGCCTAAGATGTAAATTATCGATAGTCCATATCTCGGAAACTATAAGAGATAATGCAATTTGGCAACCGGCAATGTAATTAGCATGCCGAATATTACTTGGAATGTGAATTGGAACGAAATCGCCAATAGATAAGACCATTTTACAATTTGGGCCCAAGTTAGAAGCAGAGCCTAAGGTGTAAATTATCGATAGTCCATATCTCGGAAACTATAAGAGATAATGCAATTTGGCAACCGCCAATGTAATTAGCATGCCGAATATTACTTGGAATGTGAATTGGAACGAAATCGCCAATAGATAAGACCATTTTACAATTTGGGCCCAAGTTAGAAGCAGAGCCTAAGGTGTAAATTATCGATAGTCCATATCTCGGAAACTATAAGAGATAATGCAATTTGGCAACCGGCAATGTAATTAGCATGCCGAATATTACTTGGAATGTTAATTGGGACGAAATCGCCAATAGATAAGACCATTTTACAATTTGGGCCCAAGTTAGAAGCAGAGCCTAAGGTGTAAATAATCGATAGTCCATATCTCGGAAACTATAAGAGATAATGCAATTTGGCAACCGGCAATGTAATTAGCATGCCGAATATTACTTGGAATGTGAATTGGAACGAAATCGCCAATAGGTAAGACCATTTTACAATTTGGGCCCAAGTTAGAAGCAGAGCCTAAGGTGTAAATTATCGATAGTCCATATCTCGGAAACTATAAGAGATAATGCAATTTGGCAACCGGCAATGTAATTAGCATGCCGAATATTACTTGGAATGTGAATTGGAACGAAATCGTCAATAGATAAGACCATTTTACAATTTGGGCCCAAGTTAGAAGCAGAGCCTAAGGTGTAAATTATCGATAGTCCATATCTCGGAAACTATAAGAGATAATGCAATTTGGCAACCGGCAATGTAATTAGCATGCCGAATATTAATTGGAATGTGAATTGGAACGAAATCGCCAATAGGTAAGACCATTTTACAATTTGGGCCCAAGTTAGAAGCAGAGCCTAAGGTGTAAATTATCGATAGTCCATATCTCGGAAACTATAAGAGATAATTCAATTTGGCAACCGGCAATGTAATTAGCATGCCGGATATTACTTGGAATGTGAATTGGAACGAAATCGCCAATAGATAAGACCATTTTACAATTTGGGCCCAAGTTAGAAGCAGAGCCTAAGGTGTAAATTATCGATAGTCCATATCTCGGAAACTATAAGAGATAATGCAATTTGGCAACCGGCAATGTAATTAGCATGCCGAATATTAATTGGAATGTGAATTGGAACGAAATCGCCAATAGGTAAGACCATTTTACAATTTGGGCCCAAGTTAGAAGCAGAGCCTAAGGTGTAAATTATCGATAGTCCATATCTCGGAAACTATAAGAGATAATGCAATTTGGCAACCGGCAATGTAATTAGCATGCCGAATATTATTTGGAATGTGAATTGGAACGAAATCGCCAATAGATAAGACGATTTTACAATTTGGGCCCAAATTAGAAGCAGAGCCTAAGATGTAAATTATCGATAGTCCATATCTCGGAAACTATAAGAGATAATGCAATTTGGCAACCGGCAATGTAATTAGCATGCCGAATATTACTTGGAATGTGAATTGGAACGAAATCGCCAATAGATAAGACCATTTTACAATTTGGGCCCAAGTTAGAAGCAGAGCCTAAGGTGTAAATTATCGATAGTCCATATCTCGGAAACTATAAGAGATAATGCAATTTGGCAACCGGCAATGAAATTAGCATGCCGAATATTACTTGGAATGTGAATTGGAACGAATTCGCCAATAGGTAAGACCATTTTACAATTTGGGCCCAAGTTAGAAGCAGAGCCTAAGGTGTAAATTATCGATAGTCCATATCTCGGAAACTATAAGAGATAATTCAATTTGGCAACCGGCAATGTAATTAGCATGCCGGATATTACTTGGAATGTGAATTGGAACGAAATCGCCAATAGATAAGACCATTTTACAATTTGGGCCCAAGTTAGAAGCAGAGCCTAAGGTGTAAATTACCGATAGTCCATATCTCGGAAACTATAAGAGATAATGCAATTTGGCAACCGGCAATGTAATTATCATGCCGAATATTACTTGGAATGTGAATTGGAACGAAATCGCCAATAGATAAGACCATTTTACAATTTGGGCCCAAGTTAGAAGCAGAGCCTAAGGTGTAAATTATCGATAGTCCATATCTCGGAAACTATAAGAGATAATGCAATTTGGCAACCGGCAATGTAATTAGCATGCCGAATATTACTTGGAATGTGAATTGGAACGAAATCGCCAATAGATAAGACCATTTTACAATTTGGGCCCAAGTTAGAAGCAGAGCCTAAGGTGTAAATTATCGATAGTCCATATCTCGGAAACTATAAGAGATAATGCAATTTGGCAACCGGCAATGTAATTAGCATGCCGAATATTACTTGGAATGTGAATTGGAACGAAATCGCCAATAGGTAAGACCATTTTACAATTTGGGCCCAAGTTAGAAGCAGAGCCTAAGGTGTAAATTATCGATAGTCCATATCTCGGAAACTATAAGAGATAATGCAATTTGGCAACCGGCAATGTAATTAGCATGCCGAATATTATTTGGAATGTGAATTGGAACGAAATCGCCAATAGATAAGACGATTTTACAATTTGGGCCCAAATTAGAAGCAGAGCCTAAGATGTAAATTATCGATAGTCCATATCTCGGAAACTATAAGAGATAATGCAATTTGGCAACCGGCAATGTAATTAGCATGCCGAATATTACTTGGAATGTGAATTGGAACGAAATCGCCAATAGATAAGACCATTTTACAATTTGGGCCCAAGTTAGAAGCAGAGCCTAAGGTGTAAATTATCGATAGTCCATATCTCGGAAACTATAAGAGATAATGCAATTTGGCAACCGGCAATGAAATTAGCATGCCGAATATTACTTGGAATGTGAATTGGAACGAATTCGCCAATAGGTAAGACCATTTTACAATTTGGGCCCAAGTTAGAAGCAGAGCCTAAGGTGTAAATTATCGATAGTCCATATCTCGGAAACTATAAGAGATAATTCAATTTGGCAACCGGCAATGTAATTAGCATGCCGGATATTACTTGGAATGTGAATTGGAACGAAATCGCCAATAGATAAGACCATTTTACAATTTGGGCCCAAGTTAGAAGCAGAGCCTAAGGTGTAAATTACCGATAGTCCATATCTCGGAAACTATAAGAGATAATGCAATTTGGCAACCGGCAATGTAATTATCATGCCGAATATTACTTGGAATGTGAATTGGAACGAAATCGCCAATAGATAAGACGATTTTACAATTTGGGCCCAAATTAGAAGCAGAGCCTAAGATGTAAATTATCGATAGTCCATATCTCGGAAACTATAAGAGATAATGCAATTTGGCAACCGGCAATGTAATTAGCATGCCGAATATTACTTGGAATGTGAATTGGAACGAAATCGCCAATAGATAAGACCATTTTACAATTTGGGCCCAAGTTAGAAGCAGAGCCTAAGGTGTAAATTATCGATAGTCCATATCTCGGAAACTATAAGAGATAATGCAATTTGGCAACCGGCAATGAAATTAGCATGCCGAATATTACTTGGAATGTGAATTGGAACGAATTCGCCAATAGGTAAGACCATTTTACAATTTGGGCCCAAGTTAGAAGCAGAGCCTAAGGTGTAAATTATCGATAGTCCATATCTCGGAAACTATAAGAGATAATTCAATTTGGCAACCGGCAATGTAATTAGCATGCCGGATATTACTTGGAATGTGAATTGGAACGAAATCGCCAATAGATAAGACCATTTTACAATTTGGGCCCAAGTTAGAAGCAGAGCCTAAGGTGTAAATTACCGATAGTCCATATCTCGGAAACTATAAGAGATAATGCAATTTGGCAACCGGCAATGTAATTATCATGCCGAATATTACTTGGAATGTGAATTGGAACGAAATCGCCAATAGATAAGACCATTTTACAATTTGGGCCCAAGTTAGAAGCAGAGCCTAAGGTGTAAATTATCGATAGTCCATATCTCGGAAACTATAAGAGATAATGCAATTTGGCAACCGGCAATGTAATTAGCATGCCGAATATTACTTGGAATGTGAATTGGAACGAAATCGCCAATAGATAAGACCATTTTACAATTTGGGCCCAAGTTAGAAGCAGAGCCTAAGGTGTAAATTATCGATAGTCCATATCTCGGAAACTATAAGAGATAATGCAATTTGGCAACCGGCAATGTAATTAGCATGCCGAATATTACTTGGAATGTGAATTGGAACGAAATCGCCAATAGATAAGACCATTTTACAATTTGGGCCCAAGTTAGAAGTAGAGCCTAAGGTGTAAATTATCGATAGTCCATATCTCGGAAACTATAAGAGATAATGCAATTCGGCAGCCGGCAATGTAATTAGCATGCCGAATATTACTTGGAATGTGAATTGGAACGAAATCGCCAATAGATAAGACCATTTTACAATTTGGGCAATAGTTAGAAGCAGAGCCTAAGGTGTAAATTATTGATAGTCCATATCTCGGAAACTATAAGAGATAATGCAATTTCGCAACCGGCAATGTAATTAGCATGCCGAATATCACTTGGAATGTTAATTGGGACGAAATCGCCAATAGATAAGACCATTTTAGAATTTGGGCCCAAGTTAGAAGCAGAGCCTAAGGTGTAAATTATCGATAGTCCATATCTCGGAAACTATAAGAGATAATGCAATTTGGCAACCGGCAATGTAATTAGCATGCCGAATATTACTTGGAATGTGAATTGGAACGAAATCGCCAATAGATAAGACCATTTTACAATTTGGGTCCAAGTTAGAAGCAGAGCCTAAGGTGTAAATTATCGATAGTCCATATCTCGGAAACTATAAGAGATAATGCAATTTGGCAACCGGCAATGTAATTAGCATGCCGAATATTACTTGGAATGTGAATTGGAACGAAATCGCCAATAGGTAAGACCATTTTACAATTTGGGCCCAAGTTAGAAGCAGAGCCTAAGGTGTAAATTATCGATAGTCCATATCTCGGAAACTATAAGAGATAATGCAATTTGGCAACCGGCAATGTAATTAGCATGCCGAATATTAATTGGAATGTGAATTGGAACGAAATCGCCAATAGGTAAGACCATTTTACAATTTGGGCCCAAGTTAGAAGCAGAGCCTAAGGTGTAAATTATCGATAGTCCATATCTCGGAAACTATAAGAGATAATTCAATTTGGCAACCGGCAATGTAATTAGCATGCCGGATATTACTTGGAATGTGAATTGGAACGAAATCGCCAATAGATAAGACCATTTTACAATTTGGGCCCAAGTTAGAAGCAGAGCCTAAGGTGTAAATTATCGATAGTCCATATCTCGGAAACTATAAGAGATAATGCAATTTGGCAACCGGCAATGTAATTAGCATGCCGAATATTAATTGGAATGTGAATTGGAACGAAATCGCCAATAGGTAAGACCATTTTACAATTTGGGCCCAAGTTAGAAGCAGAGCCAAAGGTGTAAATTATCGATAGTCCATATCTCGGAAACTATAAGAGATAATGCAATTTGGCAACCGGCAATGTAATTAGCATGCCGAATATTACTTGGAATGTGAATTGGAACGAAATCGCCAATAGATAAGACCATTTTACAATTTGGGTCCAAGTTAGAAGCAGAGCCTAAGGTGTAAATTATCGATAGTCCATATCTCGGAAACTATAAGAGATAATGCAATTTGGCAACCGGCAATGTAATTAGCATGCCGAATATTACTTGGAATGTGAATTGGAACGAAATCGCCAATAGGTAAGACCATTTTACAATTTGGGCCCAAGTTAGAAGCAGAGCCTAAGGTGTAAATTATCGATAGTCCATATCTCGGAAACTATAAGAGATAATGCAATTTGGCAACTGGCAATGTAATTAGCATGCCGAATATTAATTGGAATGTGAATTGGAACGAAATCGCCAATAGGTAAGACCATTTTACAATTTGGGCCCAAGTTAGAAGCAGAGCCTAAGGTGTAAATTATCGATAGTCCATATCTCGGAAACTATAAGAGATAATTCAATTTGGCAACCGGCAATGTAATTAGCATGCCGGATATTACTTGGAATGTGAATTGGAACGAAATCGCCAATAGATAAGACCATTTTACAATTTGGGCCCAAGTTAGAAGCAGAGCCTAAGGTGTAAATTATCGATAGTCCATATCTCGGAAACTATAAGAGATAATGCAATTTGGCAACCGGCAATGTAATTAGCATGCCGAATATTAATTGGAATGTGAATTGGAACGAAATCGCCAATAGGTAAGACCATTTTACAATTTGGGCCCAAGTTAGAAGCAGAGCCAAAGGTGTAAATTATCGATAGTCCATATCTCGGAAACTATAAGAGATAATGCAATTTGGCAACCGGCAATGTAATTAGCATGCCGAATATTATTTGGAATGTGAATTGGAACGAAATCGCCAATAGATAAGACGATTTTACAATTTGGGCCCAAATTAGAAGCAGAGCCTAAGATGTAAATTATCGATAGTCCATATCTCGGAAACTATAAGAGATAATGCAATTTGGCAACCGGCAATGTAATTAGCATGCCGAATATTACTTGGAATGTGAATTGGAACGAAATCGCCAATAGATAAGACCATTTTACAATTTGGGCCCAAGTTAGAAGCAGAGCCTAAGGTGTAAATTATCGATAGTCCATATCTCGGAAACTATAAGAGATAATGCAATTTGGCAACCGCCAATGTAATTAGCATGCCGAATATTACTTGGAATGTGAATTGGAACGAAATCGCCAATAGATAAGACCATTTTACAATTTGGGCCCAAGTTAGAAGCAGAGCCTAAGGTGTAAATTATCGATAGTCCATATCTCGGAAACTATAAGAGATAATGCAATTTGGCAACCGGCAATGTAATTAGCATGCCGAATATTACTTGGAATGTGAATTGGAACGAAATCGCCAATAGATAAGACCATTTTACAATTTGGGCCCAAGTTAGAAGTAGAGCCTAAGGTGTAAATTATCGATAGTCCATATCTCGGAAACTATAAGAGATAATGCAATTCGGCAGCCGGCAATGTAATTAGCATGCCGAATATTACTTGGAATGTGAATTGGAACGAAATCGCCAATAGATAAGACCATTTTACAATTTGGGCAATAGTTAGAAGCAGAGCCTAAGGTGTAAATTATTGATAGTCCATATCTCGGAAACTATAAGAGATAATGCAATTTCGCAACCGGCAATGTAATTAGCATGCCGAATATCACTTGGAATGTTAATTGGGACGAAATCGCCAATAGATAAGACCATTTTACAATTTGGGCCCAAGTTAGAAGCAGAGCCTAAGGTGTAAATTATCGATAGTCCATATCTCGGAAACTATAAGAGATAATGCAATTTGGCAACCGGCAATGAAATTAGCATGCCGAATATTACTTGGAATGTGAATTGGAACGAATTCGCCAATAGGTAAGACCATTTTACAATTTGGGCCCAAGTTAGAAGCAGAGCCTAAGGTGTAAATTATCGATAGTCCATATCTCGGAAACTATAAGAGATAATTCAATTTGGCAACCGGCAATGTAATTAGCATGCCGGATATTACTTGGAATGTGAATTGGAACGAAATCGCCAATAGATAAGACCATTTTACAATTTGGGCCCAAGTTAGAAGCAGAGCCTAAGGTGTAAATTACCGATAGTCCATATCTCGGAAACTATAAGAGATAATGCAATTTGGCAACCGGCAATGTAATTATCATGCCGAATATTACTTGGAATGTGAATTGGAACGAAATCGCCAATAGATAAGACCATTTTAAAATTTGGGCCCAAGTTAGAAGCAGAGCCTAAGGTGTAAATTATCGATAGTCCATATCTCGGAAACTATAAGAGATAATGCAATTTGGCAACCGGCAATGTAATTAGCATGCCGAATATTACTTGGAATGTGAATTGGAACGAAATCGCCAATAGATAAGACCATTTTACAATTTGGGCCCAAGTTAGAAGCAGAGCCTAAGGTGTAAATTATCGATAGTCCATATCTCGGAAACTATAAGAGATAATGCAATTTGGCAACCGGCAATGTAATTAGCATGCCGAATATTACTTGGAATGAGAATTGGAACGAAATCGCCAATAGATAAGACCATTTTACAATTTGGGCCCAAGTTAGAAGTAGAGCCTAAGGTGTAAATTATCGATAGTCCATATCTCGGAAACTATAAGAGATAATGCAATTCGGCAGCCGGCAATGTAATTAGCATGCCGAATATTACTTGGAATGTGAATTGGAACGAAATCGCCAATAGATAAGACCATTTTACAATTTGGGCAATAGTTAGAAGCAGAGCCTAAGGTGTAAATTATTGATAGTCCATATCTCGGAAACTATAAGAGATAATGCAATTTCGCAACCGGCAATGTAATTAGCATGCCGAATATCACTTGGAATGTTAATTGGGACGAAATCGCCAATAGATAAGACCATTTTACAATTTGGGCCCAAGTTAGAAGCAGAGCCTAAGGTGTAAATTATCGATAGTCCATATCTCGGAAACTATAAGAGATAATGCAATTTGGCAACCGGCAATGTAATTAGCATGCCGAATATTACTTGGAATGTGAATTGGAACGAAATCGCCAATAGATAAGACCATTTTACAATTTGGGTCCAAGTTAGAAGCAGAGCCTAAGGTGTAAATTATCGATAGTCCATATCTCGGAAACTATAAGAGATAATGCAATTTGGCAACCGGCAATGTAATTAGCATGCCGAATATTACTTGGAATGTGAATTGGAACGAAATCGCCAATAGGTAAGACCATTTTACAATTTGGGCCCAAGTTAGAAGCAGAGCCTAAGGTGTAAATTATCGATAGTCCATATCTCGGAAACTATAAGAGATAATGCAATTTGGCAACCGGCAATGTAATTAGCATGCCGAATATTAATTGGAATGTGAATTGGAACGAAATCGCCAATAGGTAAGACCATTTTACAATTTGGGCCCAAGTTAGAAGTAGAGCCTAAGGTGTAAATTATCGATAGTCCATATCTCGGAAACTATAAGAGATAATGCAATTCGGCAGCCGGCAATGTAATTAGCATGCCGAATATTACTTGGAATGTGAATTGGAACGAAATCGCCAATAGATAAGACCATTTTACAATTTGGGCAATAGTTAGAAGCAGAGCCTAAGGTGTAAATTATTGATAGTCCATATCTCGGAAACTATAAGAGATAATGCAATTTCGCAACCGGCAATGTAATTAGCATGCCGAATATCACTTGGAATGTTAATTGGGACGAAATCGCCAATAGATAAGACCATTTTAGAATTTGGGCCCAAGTTAGAAGCAGAGCCTAAGGTGTAAATTATCGATAGTCCATATCTCGGAAACTATAAGAGATAATGCAATTTGGCAACCGGCAATGTAATTAGCATGCCGAATATTACTTGGAATGTGAATTGGAACGAAATCGCCAATAGATAAGACCATTTTACAATTTGGGTCCAAGTTAGAAGCAGAGCCTAAGGTGTAAATTATCGATAGTCCATATCTCGGAAACTATAAGAGATAATGCAATTTGGCAACCGGCAATGTAATTAGCATGCCGAATATTACTTGGAATGTGAATTGGAACGAAATCGCCAATAGGTAAGACCATTTTACAATTTGGGCCCAAGTTAGAAGCAGAGCCTAAGGTGTAAATTATCGATAGTCCATATCTCGGAAACTATAAGAGATAATGCAATTTGGCAACCGGCAATGTAATTAGCATGCCGAATATTACTTGGAATGTGAATTGGAACGAAATCGCCAATAGGTAAGACCATTTTACAATTTGGGCCCAAGTTAGAAGCAGAGCCTAAGGTGTAAATTATCGATAGTCCATATCTCGGAAACTATAAGAGATAATTCAATTTGGCAAACGGCAATGTAATTAGCATGCCGGATATTACTTGGAATGTGAATTGGAACGAAATCGCCAATAGATAAGACCATTTTACAATTTGGGCCCAAGTTAGAAGCAGAGCCTAAGGTGTAAATTATCGATAGTCCATATCTCGGAAACTATAAGAGATAATGCAATTTGGCAACCGGCAATGTAATTAGCATGCCGAATATTAATTGGAATGTGAATTGGAACGAAATCGCCAATAGGTAAGACCATTTTACAATTTGGGCCCAAGTTAGAAGCAGAGCCAAAGGTGTAAATTATCGATAGTCCATATCTCGGAAACTATAAGAGATAATGCAATTTGGCAACCGGCAATGTAATTAGCATGCCGAATATTATTTGGAATGTGAATTGGAACGAAATCGCCAATAGATAAGACGATTTTACAATTTGGGCCCAAATTAGAAGCAGAGCCTAAGATGTAAATTATCGATAGTCCATATCTCGGAAACTATAAGAGATAATGCAATTTGGCAACCGGCAATGTAATTAGCATGCCGAATATTACTTGGAATGTGAATTGGAACGAAATCGCCAATAGATAAGACCATTTTACAATTTGGGCCCAAGTTAGAAGCAGAGCCTAAGGTGTAAATTATCGATAGTCCATATCTCGGAAACTATAAGAGATAATGCAATTTGGCAACCGCCAATGTAATTAGCATGCCGAATATTACTTGGAATGTGAATTGGAACGAAATCGCCAATAGATAAGACCATTTTACAATTTGGGCCCAAGTTAGAAGCAGAGCCTAAGGTGTAAATTATCGATAGTCCATATCTCGGAAACTATAAGAGATAATGCAATTTGGCAACCGGCAATGTAATTAGCATGCCGAATATTACTTGGAATGTGAATTGGAACGAAATCGCCAATAGATAAGACCATTTTACAATTTGGGCCCAAGTTAGAAGTAGAGCCTAAGGTGTAAATTATCGATAGTCCATATCTCGGAAACTATAAGAGATAATGCAATTCGGCAGCCGGCAATGTAATTAGCATGCCGAATATTACTTGGAATGTGAATTGGAACGAAATCGCCAATAGATAAGACCATTTTACAATTTGGGCAATAGTTAGAAGCAGAGCCTAAGGTGTAAATTATTGATAGTCCATATCTCGGAAACTATAAGAGATAATGCAATTTCGCAACCGGCAATGTAATTAGCATGCCGAATATCACTTGGAATGTTAATTGGGACGAAATCGCCAATAGATAAGACCATTTTACAATTTGGGCCCAAGTTAGAAGCAGAGCCTAAGGTGTAAATTATCGATAGTCCATATCTCGGAAACTATAAGAGATAATGCAATTTGGCAACCGGCAATGAAATTAGCATGCCGAATATTACTTGGAATGTGAATTGGAACGAATTCGCCAATAGGTAAGACCATTTTACAATTTGGGCCCAAGTTAGAAGCAGAGCCTAAGGTGTAAATTATCGATAGTCCATATCTCGGAAACTATAAGAGATAATTCAATTTGGCAACCGGCAATGTAATTAGCATGCCGGATATTACTTGGAATGTGAATTGGAACGAAATCGCCAATAGATAAGACCATTTTACAATTTGGGCCCAAGTTAGAAGCAGAGCCTAAGGTGTAAATTACCGATAGTCCATATCTCGGAAACTATAAGAGATAATGCAATTTGGCAACCGGCAATGTAATTATCATGCCGAATATTACTTGGAATGTGAATTGGAACGAAATCGCCAATAGATAAGACCATTTTAAAATTTGGGCCCAAGTTAGAAGCAGAGCCTAAGGTGTAAATTATCGATAGTCCATATCTCGGAAACTATAAGAGATAATGCAATTTGGCAACCGGCAATGTAATTAGCATGCCGAATATTACTTGGAATGTGAATTGGAACGAAATCGCCAATAGATAAGACCATTTTACAATTTGGGCCCAAGTTAGAAGCAGAGCCTAAGGTGTAAATTATCGATAGTCCATATCTCGGAAACTATAAGAGATAATGCAATTTGGCAACCGGCAATGTAATTAGCATGCCGAATATTACTTGGAATGAGAATTGGAACGAAATCGCCAATAGATAAGACCATTTTACAATTTGGGCCCAAGTTAGAAGTAGAGCCTAAGGTGTAAATTATCGATAGTCCATATCTCGGAAACTATAAGAGATAATGCAATTCGGCAGCCGGCAATGTAATTAGCATGCCGAATATTACTTGGAATGTGAATTGGAACGAAATCGCCAATAGATAAGACCATTTTACAATTTGGGCAATAGTTAGAAGCAGAGCCTAAGGTGTAAATTATTGATAGTCCATATCTCGGAAACTATAAGAGATAATGCAATTTCGCAACCGGCAATGTAATTAGCATGCCGAATATCACTTGGAATGTTAATTGGGACGAAATCGCCAATAGATAAGACCATTTTACAATTTGGGCCCAAGTTAGAAGCAGAGCCTAAGGTGTAAATTATCGATAGTCCATATCTCGGAAACTATAAGAGATAATGCAATTTGGCAACCGGCAATGTAATTAGCATGCCGAATATTACTTGGAATGTGAATTGGAACGAAATCGCCAATAGATAAGACCATTTTACAATTTGGGTCCAAGTTAGAAGCAGAGCCTAAGGTGTAAATTATCGATAGTCCATATCTCGGAAACTATAAGAGATAATGCAATTTGGCAACCGGCAATGTAATTAGCATGCCGAATATTACTTGGAATGTGAATTGGAACGAAATCGCCAATAGGTAAGACCATTTTACAATTTGGGCCCAAGTTAGAAGCAGAGCCTAAGGTGTAAATAATCGATAGTCCATATCTCGGAAACTATAAGAGATAATGCAATTTGGCAACCGGCAATGTAATTAGCATGCCGAATATTAATTGGAATGTGAATTGGAACGAAATCGCCAATAGGTAAGACCATTTTACAATTTGGGCCCAAGTTAGAAGCAGAGCCTAAGGTGTAAATTATCGATAGTCCATATCTCGGAAACTATAAGAGATAATTCAATTTGGCAACCGGCAATGTAATTAGCATGCCGGATATTACTTGGAATGTGAATTGGAACGAAATCGCCAATAGATAAGACCATTTTACAATTTGGGCCCAAGTTAGAAGCAGAGCCTAAGGTGTAAATTATCGATAGTCCATATCTCGGAAACTATAAGAGATAATGCAATTTGGCAACCGGCAATGTAATTAGCATGCCGAATATTAATTGGAATGTGAATTGGAACGAAATCGCCAATAGGTAAGACCATTTTACAATTTGGGCCCAAGTTAGAAGCAGAGCCTAAGGTGTAAATTATCGATAGTCCATATCTCGGAAACTATAAGAGATAATGCAATTTGGCAACCGGCAATGTAATTAGCATGCCGAATATTATTTGGAATGTGAATTGGAACGAAATCGCCAATAGATAAGACGATTTTACAATTTGGGCCCAAATTAGAAGCAGAGCCTAAGATGTAAATTATCGATAGTCCATATCTCGGAAACTATAAGAGATAATGCAATTTGGCAACCGGCAATGTAATTAGCATGCCGAATATTACTTGGAATGTGAATTGGAACGAAATCGACAATAGATAAGACCATTTTACAATTTGGGCCCAAGTTAGAAGCAGAGCCTAAGGTGTAAATTATCGATAGTCCATATCTCGGAAACTATAAGAGATAATGCAATTTGGCAACCGGCAATGTAATTAGCATGCCGAATATTACTTGGAATGTGAATTGGAACGAAATCGCCAATAGATAAGACCATTTTACAATTTGGGCCCAAGTTAGAAGCAGAGCCTAAGGTGTAAATTATCGATAGTCCATATCTCGGAAACTATAAGAGATAATGCAATTTGGCAACCGGCAATGTAATTAGCATGCCGAATATTACTTGGAATGTGAATTGGAACGAAATCGCCAATAGATAAGACCATTTTACAATTTGGGCCCAAGTTAGAAGTAGAGCCTAAGGTGTAAATTATCGATAGTCCATATCTCGGAAACTATAAGAGATAATGCAATTTCGCAACCGGCAATGTAATTAGCATGCCGAATATCACTTGGAATGTTAATTGGGACGAAATCGCCAATAGATAAGACCATTTTACAATTTGGGCCCAAGTTAGAAGCAGAGCCTAAGGTGTAAATTATCGATAGTCCATATCTCGGAAACTATAAGAGATAATGCAATTTGGCAACCGGCAATGTAATTAGCATGCCGAATATTACTTGGAATGTGAATTGGAACGAAATCGCCAATAGATAAGAACATTTTACAATTTGGGTCCAAGTTAGAAGCAGAGCCTAAGGTGTAAATTATCGATAGTCCATATCTCGGAAACTATAAGAGATAATGCAATTTGGCAACCGGCAATGTAATTAGCATGCCGAATATTACTTGGAATGTGAATTGGAACGAAATCGCCAATAGGTAAGACCATTTTACAATTTGGGCCCAAGTTAGAAGCAGAGCCTAAGGTGTAAATTATCGATAGTCCATATCTCGGAAACTATAAGAGATAATGCAATTTGGCAACCGGCAATGTAATTAGCATGCCGAATATTAATTGGAATGTGAATTGGAACGAAATCGCCAATAGGTAAGACCATTTTACAATTTGGGCCCAAGTTAGAAGCAGAGCCTAAGGTGTAAATTATCGATAGTCCATATCTCGGAAACTATAAGAGATAATTCAATTTGGCAACCGGCAATGTAATTAGCATGCCGGATATTACTTGGAATGTGAATTGGAACGAAATCGCCAATAGATAAGACCATTTTACAATTTGGGCCCAAGTTAGAAGCAGAGCCTAAGGTGTAAATTATCGATAGTCCATATCTCGGAAACTATAAGAGATAATGCAATTTGGCAACCGGCAATGTAATTAGCATGCCGAATATTAATTGGAATGTGAATTGGAACGAAATCGCCAATAGGTAAGACCATTTTACAATTTGGGCCCAAGTTAGAAGCAGAGCCTAAGGTGTAAATTATCGATAGTCCATATCTCGGAAACTATAAGAGATAATGCAATTTGGCAACCGGCAATGTAATTAGCATGCCGAATATTACTTGGAATGTGAATTGGAACGAAATCGCCAATAGATAAGACCATTTTACAATTTGGGCCCAAGTTAGAAGCAGAGCCTAAGGTGTAAATTACCGATAGTCCATATCTCGGAAACTATAAGAGATAATGCAATTTGGCAACCGGCAATGTAATTATCATGCCGAATATTACTTGGAATGTGAATTGGAACGAAATCGCCAATAGATAAGACCATTTTACAATTTGGGCCCAAGTTAGAAGCAGAGCCTAAGGTGTAAATTATCGATAGTCCATATCTCGGAAACTATAAGAGATAATGCAATTTGGCAACCGGCAATGTAATTAGCATGCCGAATATTACTTGGAATGTGAATTGGAACGAAATCGCCAATAGATAAGACCATTTTACAATTTGGGCCCAAGTTAGAAGCAGAGCCTAAGGTGTAAATTACCGATAGTCCATATCTCGGAAACTATAAGAGATAATGCAATTTGGCAACCGGCAATGTAATTAGCATGCCGAATATTACTTGGAATGTGAATTGGAACGAAATCGCCAATAAATAAGACCATTTTACAATTTGGGCCCAAATTAGAAGCAGAGCCTAAGATGTAAATTATCGATAGTCCATATCTCGGAAACTATAAGAGATAATGCAATTTGGCAACCGGCAATGTAATTAGCATGCCGAATATTACTTGGAATGTGAATTGGAACGAAATCGCCAATAGATAAGACCATTTTACAATTTGGGCCCAAGTTAGAAGCAGAGCCTAAGGTGTAAATTATCGATAGTCCATATCTCGGAAACTATAAGAGATAATGCAATTTGGCAACCGGCAATGTAATTAGCATGCCGAATATTACTTGGAATGTGAATTGGAACGAAATCGCCAATAGGTAAGACCATTTTACAATTTGGGCCCAAGTTAGAAGCAGAGCCTAAGGTGTAAATTATCGATAGTCCATATCTCGGAAACTATAAGAGATAATGCAATTTGGCAACCGGCAATGTAATTAGCATGCCGAATATTATTTGGAATGTGAATTGGAACGAAATCGCCAATAGATAAGACGATTTTACAATTTGGGCCCAAATTAGAAGCAGAGCCTAAGATGTAAATTATCGATAGTCCATATCTCGGAAACTATAAGAGATAATGCAATTTGGCAACCGGCAATGTAATTAGCATGCCGAATATTACTTGGAATGTGAATTGGAACGAAATCGCCAATAGATAAGACCATTTTACAATTTGGGCCCAAGTTAGAAGCAGAGCCTAAGGTGTAAATTATCGATAGTCCATATCTCGGAAACTATAAGAGATAATGCAATTTGGCAACCGGCAATGAAATTAGCATGCCGAATATTACTTGGAATGTGAATTGGAACGAATTCGCCAATAGGTAAGACCATTTTACAATTTGGGCCCAAGTTAGAAGCAGAGCCTAAGGTGTAAATTATCGATAGTCCATATCTCGGAAACTATAAGAGATAATTCAATTTGGCAACCGGCAATGTAATTAGCATGCCGGATATTACTTGGTATGTGAATTGGAACGAAATCGCCAATAGATAAGACCATTTTACAATTTGGGCCCAAGTTAGAAGCAGAGCCTAAGGTGTAAATTACCGATAGTCCATATCTCGGAAACTATAAGAGATAATGCAATTTGGCAACCGGCAATGTAATTATCATGCCGAATATTACTTGGAATGTGAATTGGAACGAAATCGCCAATAGATAAGACCATTTTACAATTTGGGCCCAAGTTAGAAGCAGAGCCTAAGGTGTAAATTATCGATAGTCCATATCTCGGAAACTATAAGAGATAATGCAATTTGGCAACCGGCAATGTAATTAGCATGCCGAATATTACTTGGAATGTGAATTGGAACGAAATCGCCAATAGATAAGACCATTTTACAATTTGGGCCCAAGTTAGAAGCAGAGCCTAAGGTGTAAATTATCGATAGTCCATATCTCGGAAACTATAAGAGATAATGCAATTTGGCAACCGGCAATGTAATTAGCATGCCGAATATTACTTGGAATGTGAATTGGAACGAAATCGCCAATAAATAAGACCATTTTACAATTTGGGCCCAAGTTAGAAGCAGAGCCTAAGGTGTAAATTATCGATAGTCCATATCTCGGAAACTATAAGAGATAATGCAATTTGGCAACCGGCAATGTAATTAGCATGCCGAAAATATTCGGCAATTCCAAGTAATAACTTGGAATGTGAATTGGAACGAAATCGCCAATAGATAAGACCATTTTACAATTTGGGCCCAAGTTAGAAGCAGAGCCTAAGGTGTAAATTATTGATAGTCCATATCTCGGAAACTATAAGAGTTAATGCAATTTCGCAACCGGCAATGTAATTAGCATGCCGAATATTACTTGGAGTGTGAATTGGAACGAAATCGCCAATAGATAAGACCATTTTACAATTTGGGCCCAAGTTAGAAGCAGAGCCTAAGGTGTAAATTATCGATAGTCCATATCTCGGAAACTATAAGAGATAATGCAATTTGGCAACCGGCAATGTAATTAGCATGCCGAATATTACTTGGAATGTGAATTGGAACGAAATCGCCAATGGATAAGACCATTTTACAATTTGGGCCCAAGTTAGAAGCAGAGCCTAAGGTGTAAATTATTAATAGTCCATATCTCGGAAACTATAAGAGATAATGCAATTTCGCAATCGGCAATGTAATTAGCATGCCGAATATCACTTGGAATGTGAATTGGGACGAAATCGCCAATAGATAAGACCATTTTACAATTTGGGCCCAAGTTAGAAGCAGAGCCTAAGGTGTAAATTATCGATAGTCCATATCTCGGAAACTATAAGAGATAATGCAATTTGGCAACCGGCAATGTAATTAGCATGCCGAATATTACTTGGAATGTGAATTGGAACGAAATCGCCAATAGATAAGACCATTTTACAATTTGGGCCCAAGTTAGAAGCAGAGCCTAAGGTGTAAATTATCGATAGTCCATATCTCGGAAACTATAAGAGATAATGCAATTTGGCAACCGGCAATGTAATTAGCATGCCGAATATTACTTGGAATGTGAATTGGAAAAAATCGCCAATAGATAAGACCATTTTACAATTTGGGCCCAAGTTAGAAGCAGAGCCTAAGGTGTAAATTATCGATAGTCCATATCTCGGAAACTATAAGAGTTAATGCAATTTGGCAACCGGCAATGTAATTAGCATGCCGAATATTACTTGGAATGTGAATTGGAACGAAATCGCCAATAGATAAGACCATTTTACAATTTGGGCCCAAGTTAGAAGCAGAGCCTAAGGCGTAAATTATCGATAGTCCATATCTCGGAAACTATAAGAGATAATGCAATTTGGCAACCGGCAATGTAATTAGCATGCCGAATATTACTTGGAATGTGAATTGGAACGAAATCGCCAATTGATAAGACCATTTTACAATTTGGGCCCAAGTTAGAAGCAGAGCCTAAGGTGTAAATTATCGATAGTCCATATCTCGGAAACTATAAGAGATAATGCAATTTGGCAACCGGCAATGTAATTAGCATGCCGAATATTACTTGGAATGTGAATTGGAACGAAATCGCCAATAGATAAGACCATTTTACAATTTGGGCCCAAGTTAGAAGCAGAGCCTAAGGTGTAAATTATCGATAGTCCATATCTCGGAAACTATAAGAGATAATGCAATTTGGCAACCGGCAATGAAATTAGCATGCCGAATATTACTTGGAGTGTGAATTGGAACGAATTCGCCAATAGGTAAGACCATTTTACAATTTGGGCCCAAGTTAGAAGCAGAGCCTAAGGTGTAAATTATCGATAGTCCATATCTCGGAAACTATAAGAGATAATTCAATTTGGCAACCGGCAATGTAATTAGCATGCCGGATATTACTTGGAATGTGAATTGGAACGAAATCGCCAATAGATAAGACCATTTTACAATTTGGGCCCAAGTTAGAAGCAGAGCCTAAGGTGTAAATTACCGATAGTCCATATCTCGGAAACTATAAGAGATAATGCAATTTGGCAACCGGCAATGTAATTATCATGCCGAATATTACTTGGAATGTGAATTGGAACGAAATCGCCAATAGATAAGACCATTTTACAATTTGGGCCCAAGTTAGAAGCAGAGCCTAAGGTGTAAATTATCGATAGTCCATATCTCGGAAACTATAAGAGATAATGCAATTTGGCAACCGGCAATGTAATTAGCATGCCGAATATTACTTGGAATGTGAATTGGAACGAAATCGCCAATAGATAAGACCATTTTACAATTTGGGCCCAAGTTAGAAGCAGAGCCTAAGGTGTAAATTATCGATAGTCCATATCTCGGAAACTATAAGAGATAATGCAATTTGGCAACCGGCAATGTAATTAGCATGCCGAATATTACTTGGAATGTGAATTGGAACGAAATCGCCAATAAATAAGACCATTTTACAATTTGGGCCCAAATTAGAAGCAGAGCCTAAGATGTAAATTATCGATAGTCCATATCTCGGAAACTATAAGAGATAATGCAATTTGGCAACCGGCAATGTAATTAGCATGCCGAATATTACTTGGAATGTGAATTGGAACGAAATCGCCAATAGATAAGACCATTTTACAATTTGGGCCCAAGTTAGAAGCAGAGCCTAAGGTGTAAATTATCGATAGTCCATATCTCGGAAACTATAAGAGATAATGCAATTTGGCAACCGGCAATGTAATTAGCATGCCGAATATTACTTGGAATGTGAATTGGAACGAAATCGCCAATAGGTAAGACCATTTTACAATTTGGGCCCAAGTTAGAAGCAGAGCCTAAGGTGTAAATTATCGATAGTCCATATCTCGGAAACTATAAGAGATAATGCAATTTGGCAACCGGCAATGTAATTAGCATGCCGAATATTATTTGGAATGTGAATTGGAACGAAATCGCCAATAGATAAGACGATTTTACAATTTGGGCCCAAATTAGAAGCAGAGCCTAAGATGTAAATTATCGATAGTCCATATCTCGGAAACTATAAGAGATAATGCAATTTGGCAACCGGCAATGTAATTAGCATGCCGAATATTACTTGGAATGTGAATTGGAACGAAATCGCCAATAGATAAGACCATTTTACAATTTGGGCCCAAGTTACAAGCAGAGCCTAAGGTGTAAATTATCGATAGTCCATATCTCGGAAACTATAAGAGATAATGCAATTTGGCAACCGGCAATGAAATTAGCATGCCGAATATTACTTGGAATGTGAATTGGAACGAATTCGCCAATAGGTAAGACCATTTTACAATTTGGGCCCAAGTTAGAAGCAGAGCCTAAGGTGTAAATTACCGATAGTCCATATCTCGGAAACTATAAGAGATAATGCAATTTGGCAACCGGCAATGTAATTATCATGCCGAATATTACTTGGAATGTGAATTGGAACGAAATCGCCAATAGATAAGACCATTTTACAATTTGGGCCCAAGTTAGAAGCAGAGCCTAAGGTGTAAATTATCGATAGTCCATATCTCGGAAACTATAAGAGATAATGCAATTTGGCAACCGGCAATGTAATTAGCATGCCGAATATTACTTGGAATGTGAATTGGAACGAAATCGCCAATAGATAAGACCATTTTACAATTTGGGCCCAAGTTAGAAGCAGAGCCTAAGGTGTAAATTATCGATAGTCCATATCTCGGAAACTATAAGAGATAATGCAATTTGGCAACCGGCAATGTAATTAGCATGCCGAATATTACTTGGAATGTGAATTGGAACGAAATCGCCAATAAATAAGACCATTTTACAATTTGGGCCCAAGTTAGAAGCAGAGCCTAAGGTGTAAATTATCGATAGTCCATATCTCGGGAACTATAAGAGATAATGCAATTTGGCAACCGGCAATGTAATTAGCATGCCGAATATTACTTGGAATGTGAATTGGAACGAAATCGCCAATAGATAAGACCATTTTACAATTTGGGCCCAAGTTAGAAGCAGAGCCTAAGGTGTAAATTATTGATAGTCCATATCTCGGAAACTATAAGAGTTAATGCAATTTCGCAACCGGCAATGTAATTAGCATGCCGAATATTACTTGGAGTGTGAATTGGAACGAAATCGCCAATAGATAAGACCATTTTACAATTTGGGCCCAAGTTAGAAGCAGAGCCTAAGGTGTAAATTATCGATAGTCCATATCTCGGAAACTATAAGAGATAATGCAATTTGGCAACCGGCAATGTAATTAGCATGCCGAATATTACTTGGAATGTGAATTGGAACGAAATCGCCAATGGATAAGACCATTTTACAATTTGGGCCCAAGTTAGAAGCAGAGCCTAAGGTGTAAATTATTGATAGTCCATATCTCGGAAACTATAAGAGATAATGCAATTTCGCAATCGGCAATGTAATTAGCATGCCGAATATCACTTGGAATGTGAATTGGGACGAAATCGCCAATAGATAAGACCATTTTACAATTTGGGCCCAAGTTAGAAGCAGAGCCTAAGGTGTAAATTATCGATAGTCCATATCTCGGAAACTATAAGAGATAATGCAATTTGGCAACCGGCAATGTAATTAGCATGCCGAATATTACTTGGAATGTGAATTGGAACGAAATCGCCAATAGATAAGACCATTTTACAATTTGGGCCCAAGTTAGAAGCAGAGCCTAAGGTGTAAATTATCGATAGTCCATATCTCGGAAACTATAAGAGATAATGCAATTTGGCAACCGGCAATGTAATTAGCATGCCGAATATTACTTGGAATGTGAATTGGAAAAAATCGCCAATAGATAAGACCATTTTACAATTTGGGCCCAAGTTAGAAGCAGAGCCTAAGGTGTAAATTATCGATAGTCCATATCTCGGAAACTATAAGAGTTAATGCAATTTGGCAACCGGCAATGTAATTAGCATGCCGAATATTACTTGGAATGTGAATTGGAACGAAATCGCCAATAGATAAGACCATTTTACAATTTGGGCCCAAGTTAGAAGCAGAGCCTAAGGCGTAAATTATCGATAGTCCATATCTCGGAAACTATAAGAGATAATGCAATTTGGCAACCGGCAATGTAATTAGCATGCCGAATATTACTTGGAATGTGAATTGGAACGAAATCGCCAATAGATAAGACCATTTTACAATTTGGGCCCAAGTTAGAAGCAGAGCCTAAGGTGTAAATTATCGATAGTCCATATCTCAAAAACTATAAGAGATAATGCAATTTGGCAACCGGCAATGTAATTAGCATGCCGAATATTACTTGGAATGTGAATTGGAACGAAATCGCCAATAGATAAGACCATTTTACAATTTGGGCCCAAGTTATAAGCAGAGCCTATGGTGTAAATTATCGATAGTCCATATCTCGGAAACTATAAGAGATAATGCAATTTGGCAACCGGCAATGTAATTAGCATGCCGAATATTACTTGGAATGTGAATTGGAACGAAATCGCCAATAGATAAGACCATTTTACAATTTGGGCCCAAGTTAGAAGCAGAGCCTAAGGTGTAAATTATCGATAGTCCATATCTCGGAAACTATAAGAGTTAATGCAATTTGGCAACCGGCAATGTAATTAGCATGCCGAATATTACTTGGAATGTGAATTGGAACGAAATCGCCAATAGATAAGACCATTTTACAATTTGGGCCCAAGTTAGAAGTAGAGCCTAAGGTGTAAATTATCGATTGTCCATATCTCGGAAACTATAAGAGATAATGCAATTTGGCAACCGGCAATGTAATTAGCATGCCGAATATTACTTGGAATGTGAATTGGAACGAAATCGCCAATTGATAAGACCATTTTACAATTTGGGCCCAAGTTAGAAGCAGAGCCTAAGGTGTAAATTATCGATAGTCCATATCTCGGAAACTATAAGAGATAATGCAATTTGGCAACCGGCAATGTAATTAGCATGCCGAATATTACTTGGAATGTGAATTGGAACGAAATCGCCAATAGATAAGACCATTTTACAATTTGGGCCCAAGTTAGAAGCAGAGCCTAAGGTGTAAATTATTGATAGTCCATATCTCGGAAACTATAAGAGATAATGCAATTTCGCAACCGGCAATGTAATTAGCATGCCGAATATTACTTGGAGTGTGAATTGGAACGAAATCGCCAATAGGTAAGACCATTTTACAATTTGGGCCCAAGTTAGAAGCAGAGCCTAAGGTGTAAATTATCGATAGTCCATATCTCGGAAACTATAAGAGATAATGCAATTTGGCAACCGGCAATGTAATTAGCATGCCGAATATTACTTGGAATGTGAATTGGAACGAAATCGCCAATAGATAAGGCCATTTTACAATTTGGGCCCAAGTTAGAAGCAGAGCCTAAGGTGTAAATTATCGATAGTCCATATCTCGGAAACTATAAGAGATAATGCAATTTGGCAACCGGCAATGTAATTAGCATGCCGAATATTACTTGGAATGTGAATTGGAACGAAATCGCCAATAGATAAGGCCATTTTACAATTTGGGCCCCAGTTAGAAGCAGAGCCTAAGGTGTAAATTATTGATAGTCCATATCTCGGAAACTATAAGAGATAATGCAATTTGGCAACCGGCAATGTAATTAGCATGCCGAATATTACTTGGAATGTGAATTGGAACGAAATCGCCAATAGATAAGACCATTTTACAATTTGGGCCCAAGTTAGAAGCAGAGCCTAAGGTGTAAATTATCGATAGTCCATATCTCGGAAACTATAAGAGATAATGCAATTTGGCAACCCGCAATGTAATTAGCATGCCGAATATTACTTGGAATGTGAATTGGAACGAAATCGCCAATAGATAAGACCATTTTACAATTTGGGCTCAAGTTAGAAACAGAGCCTAAGGTGTAAATTATCGATAGTCCATATCTCGGAAACTATAAGAGATAATGCAATTTGGCAACCGGCAATGTAATTAGCATGCCGAATATTACTTGGAATGTGAATTGGAACGAAATCGCCAATGGATAAGACCATTTTACAATTTGGGCCCAAGTTAGAAGCAGAGCCTAAGGTGTAAATTATTGATAGTCCATATCTCGGAAACTATAAGAGATAATGCAATTTCGCAATCGGCAATGTAATTAGCATGCCGAATATCACTTGGAATGTGAATTGGGACGAAATCGCCAATAGATAAGACCATTTTACAATTTGGGCCCAAGTTAGAAGCAGAGCCTAAGGTGTAAATTATCGATAGTCCATATCTCGGAAACTATAAGAGATAATGCAATTTGGCAACCGGCAATGTAATTAGCATGCCGAATATTACTTGGAATGTGAATTGGAACGAAATCGCCAATAGATAAGACCATTTTACAATTTGGGCCCAAGTTAGAAGCAGAGCCTAAGGTGTAAATTATCGATAGTCCATATCTCGGAAACTATAAGAGATAATGCAATTTGGCAACCGGCAATGTAATTAGCATGCCGAATATTACTTGGAATGTGAATTGGAAAAAATCGCCAATAGATAAGACCATTTTACAATTTGGGCCCAAGTTAGAAGCAGAGCCTAAGGTGTAAATTATCGATAGTCCATATCTCGGAAACTATAAGAGTTAATGCAATTTGGCAACCGGCAATGTAATTAGCATGCCGAATATTATTTGGAATGTGAATTGGAACGAAATCGCCAATAGATAAGACCATTTTACAATTTGGGCCCAAGTTAGAAGCAGAGCCTAAGGCGTAAATTATCGATAGTCCATATCTCGGAAACTATAAGAGATAATGCAATTTGGCAACCGGCAATGTAATTAGCATGCCGAATATTACTTGGAATGTGAATTGGAACGAAATCGCCAATAGATAAGACCATTTTACAATTTGGGCCCAAGTTAGAAGCAGAGCCTAAGGTGTAAATTATCGATAGTCCATATCTCGGAAACTATAAGAGATAATGCAATTTGGCAACCGGCAATGTAATTAGCATGCCGAATATTACTTGGAATGTGAATTGGAACGAAATCGCCAATAGATAAGACCATTTTACAATTTGGGCCCAAGTTATAAGCAGAGCCTATGGTGTAAATTATCGATAGTCCATATCTCGGAAACTATAAGAGATAATGCAATTTGGCAACCGGCAATGTAATTAGCATGCCGAATATTACTTGGAATGTGAATTGGAACGAAATCGCCAATAGATAAGACCATTTTACAATTTGGGCCCAAGTTAGAAGCAGAGCCTAAGGTGTAAATTATCGATAGTCCATATCTCGGAAACTATAAGAGTTAATGCAATTTGGCAACCGGCAATGTAATTAGCATGCCGAATATTACTTGGAATGTGAATTGGAACGAAATCGCCAATAGATAAGACCATTTTACAATTTGGGCCCAAGTTAGAAGTAGAGCCTAAGGTGTAAATTATCGATTGTCCATATCTCGGAAACTATAAGAGATAATGCAATTTGGCAACCGGCAATGTAATTAGCATGCCGAATATTACTTGGAATGTGAATTGGAACGAAATCGCCAATAGATAAGACCATTTTACAATTTGGGCCCAAGTTAGAAGCAGAGCCTAAGGTGTAAATTATCGATAGTCCATATCTCGGAAACTATAAGAGATAATGCAATTTGGCAACCGGCAATGTAATTAGCATGCCGAATATTACTTGGAATGTGAATTGGAACGAAATCGCCAATAGATAAGACCATTTTACAATTTGGGCCCAAGTTAGAAGCAGAGCCTAAGGTGTAAATTATTGATAGTCCATATCTCGGAAACTATAAGAGATAATGCAATTTCGCAACCGGCAATGTAATTAGCATGCCGAATATTACTTGGAGTGTGAATTGGAACGAAATCGCCAATAGGTAAGACCATTTTACAATTTGGGCCCAAGTTAGAAGCAGAGCCTAAGGTGTAAATTATCGATAGTCCATATCTCGGAAACTATAAGAGATAATGCAATTTGGCAACCGGCAATGTAATTAGCATGCCGAATATTACTTGGAATGTGAATTGGAACGAAATCGCCAATAGATAAGGCCATTTTACAATTTGGGCCCAAGTTAGAAGCAGAGCCTAAGGTGTAAATTATCGATAGTCCATATCTCGGAAACTATAAGAGATAATGCAATTTGGCAACCGGCAATGTAATTAGCATGCCGAATATTACTTGGAATGTGAATTGGAACGAAATCGCCAATAGATAAGGCCATTTTACAATTTGGGCCCCAGTTAGAAGCAGAGCCTAAGGTGTAAATTATTGATAGTCCATATCTCGGAAACTATAAGAGATAATGCAATTTGGCAACCGGCAATGTAATTAGCATGCCGAATATTACTTGGAATGTGAATTGGAACGAAATCGCCAATAGATAAGACCATTTTACAATTTGGGCCCAAGTTAGAAGCAGAGCCTAAGGTGTAAATTATCGATAGTCCATATCTCGGAAACTATAAGAGATAATGCAATTTGGCAACCCGCAATGTAATTAGCATGCCGAATATTACTTGGAATGTGAATTGGAACGAAATCGCCAATAGATAAGACCATTTTACAATTTGGGCTCAAGTTAGAAACAGAGCCTAAGGTGTAAATTATCGATAGTCCATATCTCGGAAATTATAAGAGATAATGCAATTTGGCAACCGGCAATGTAATTAGCATGCCGAATATTACTTGGAATGTGAATTGGAACGAAATCGTCAATAGATAAGACCATTTTACAATTTGGGCCCAAATTAGAAGCAGAGCCTAAGGTGTAAATTATCGATAGTCCATATCTCGGAAACTATAAGAGATAATGCAATTTGGCAACCGGCAATGTAATTAGCATGCCGAATATAACTTGGAATGTGAATTGGAACGAAATCGCCAATAGATAAGACCATTTTACAATTTGGGCCCAGGTTAGAAGCAGAGCCTAAGGTGTAAATTATCGATAGTCCATATCTCGGAAACTATAAGAGATAATGCAATTCGGCAGCCGGCAATGTAATTAGCATGCCGAATATTACTTGGAATGTGAATTGGAACGAAATCGCCAATAGATAAGACCATTTTACAATTTGGGCCCAAGTTAGAAGCAGAGCCTAAGGTGTAAATTATTGATAGTCCATATCTCGGAAACTATAAGAGATAATGCAATTTCGCAACCGGCAATGTAATTAGCATGCCGAATATCACTTGGAATGTTAATTGGGACGAAATCGCCAATAGATAAGACCATTTTACAATTTGGGCCCAAGTTAGAAGCAGAGCCTAAGGTGTAAATTATCGATAGTCCATATCTCGGAAACTATAAGAGATAATGCAATTTGGCAACCGGCAATGTAATTAGCATGCCGAATATTACTTGGAATGTGAATTGGAACGAAATCGCCAATAGATAAGACCATTTTACAATTTGGGTCCAAGTTAGAAGCAGAGCCTAAGGTGTAAATTATCGATAGTCCATATCTCGGAAACTATAAGAGATAATGCAATTTGGCAACCGGCAATGTAATTAGCATGCCGAATATTACTTGGAATGTGAATTGGAACGAAATCGCCAAAAGGTAAGACCATTTTACAATTTGGGCCCAAGTTAGAAGCAGAGCCTAAGGTGTAAATTATCGATAGTCCATATCTCGGAAACTATAAGAGATAATGCAATTTGGCAACCGGCAATGTAATTAGCATGCCGAATATTATTTGGAATGTGAATTGGAACGAAATCGTCAATAGATAAGACCATTTTACAATTTGGGCCCAAGTTAGAAGCAGAGCCTAAGGTGTAAATTATCGATAGTCCATATCTCGGAAACTATAAGAGATAATGCAATTTGGCAACCGGCAATGTAATTAGCATGCCGAATATTAATTGGAATGTGAATTGGAACGAAATCGCCAATAGGTAAGACCATTTTACAATTTGGGCCCAAGTTAGAAGCAGAGCCTAAGGTGTAAATTATCGATAGTCCATATCTCGGAAACTATAAGAGATAATTCAATTTGGCAACCGGCAATGTAATTAGCATGCCAGATATTACTTGGAATGTGAATTGGAACGAAATCGCCAATAGATAAGACCATTTTACAATTTGGGCCCAAGTTAGAAGCAGAGCCTAAGGTGTAAATTATCGATAGTCCATATCTCGGAAACTATAAGAGATAATGCAATTTGGCAACCGGCAATGTAATTAGCATGCCGAATATTATTTGGAATGTGAATTGGAACGAAATCGCCAATAGATAAGACCATTTTACAATTTGGGCCCAAGTTAGAAGCAGAGCCTAAGGTGTAAATTATCGATAGTCCATATCTCGGAAACTATAAGAGATAATGCAATTTGGCAACCGGCAATGTAATTAGCATGCCGAATATTACTTGGAATGTGAATTGGAACGAAATCGCCAATAGATAAGACCATTTTACAATTTGGGCCCAAGTTAGAAGCAGAGCCTAAGGTGTAAATTATCGATAGTCCATATCTCGGAAACTATAAGAGATAATGCAATTTGGCAACCGGCAATGAAATTAGCATGCCGAATATTACTTGGAATGTGAATCGGAACGAAATCGCCAATAGGTAAGACCATTTTACAATTTGGGCCCAAGTTAAAAGCAGAGCCTAAGGTGTAAATTATCGATAGTCCATATCTCGGAAACTATAAGAGATAATTCAATTTGGCAACCGGCAATGCAATTAGCATGCCGGATATTACTTGGAATGTGAATTGGAACGAAATCGCCAATAGATAAGACCATTTTACAATTTGGGCCCAAGTTAGAAGCAGAGCCTAAGGTGTAAATTACCGATAGTCCATATCTCGGAAACTATAAGAGATAATGCAATTTGGCAACCGGCAATGTAATTAGCATGCCGAATATTACTTGGAATGTGAATTGGAACGAAATCGCCAATAGATAAGACCATTTTACAATTTGGGCCCAAGTTAGAAGCAGAGCCTAAGGTGTAAATTATCGAGTCCATATCTCGGAAACTATAAGAGATAATGCAATTTGGCAACCGGCAATGTAATTAGCATGCCGAATATTGGAATGTGAATTGGAACGAAATCGCCAATAGATAAGACCATTTTACAATTTGGGCCCAAGTTAGAAGCAGAGCCTAAGGTGTAAATTATCGATAGTCCATATCTCGGAAACTATAAGAGATAATGCAATTTGGCAACCGGTAATGTAATTAGCATGCCGAATATTACTTGGAATGTGAATTGGAACGAAATCGCCAATAAATAAGACCATTTTACAATTTGGGCCCAAGTTAGAAGCAGAGCCTAAGGTGTAAATTATCGATAGTCCATATCTCGGAAACTATAAGAGATAATGCAATTTGGCAACCGGCAATGTAATTAGCATGCCGAATATTACTTGGAATGTGAATTGGAACGAAATCGCCAATAGATAAGACCATTTTACAATTTGGGCCCAAGTTAGAAGCAGAGCCTAAGGTGTAAATTATTGATAGTCCATATCTCGGAAACTATAAGAGTTAATGCAATTTCGCAACCGGCAATGTAATTAGCATGCCGAATATTACTTGGAGTGTGAATTGGAACGAAATCGCCAATAAATAAGACCATTTTACAATTTGGGCCCAAGTTAGAAGCAGAGCCTAAGGTGTAAATTATCGATAGTCCATATCTCGGAAACTATAAGAGATAATGCAATTTGGCAACCGGCAATGTAATTAGCATGCCGAATATTACTTGGAATGTGAATTGGAACGAAATCGCCAATTGATAAGACCATTTTACAATTTGGGCCCAAGTTAGAAGCAGAGCCTAAGGTGTAAATTATCGATAGTCCATATCTCGGAAACTATAAGAGATAATGCAATTTGGCAACCGGCAATGCAATTAGCATGCCGAGTATTACCTGGAATGTGAATTGGAACGAAATCGCCAATAGATAAGACCATTTTACAATTTGGGCCCAAGTTAGAAGCAGAGCCTAAGGTGTAAATTATCGATAGTCCATATCTCGGAAACTATAAGAGATAATGCAATTTGGCAACCGGCAATGTAATTAGCATGCCGAATATTACTTGGAATGTGAATTGGAACGAAATCGCCAAAGATAAGACCATTTTACAATTTGGGCCCAAGTTAGAAGCAGAGCCTAAGGTGTAAATTATCGATATTCCATATCTCGGAAACTATAAGAGATAATGCAATTTGGCAACCGGCAATGTAACTAGCATGCCGAATATTACTTGGAATGTGAATTGGAACGAAATCGCCAATTGATAATACCATTTTACAATTTGGGCCCAAGTTAGAAGCAGAGCCTAAGGTGTAAATTATCGATAGTCCATACCTCGGAAACTATAAGAGATAATGCAATTTGGCAACCGGCAATGTAATTAGCATGCCGAGTATTACCTGGAATGTGAATTGGAACGAAATCGCCAATAGATAAGACCATTTTACAATTTGGGCCCAAGTTAGAAGCAGAGCCTAAGGTGTAAATTATCGATAGTCCATATCTCGGAAACTATAAGAGATAATGCAATTTGGCAACCGGCAACGTAATTAGCATGCCGAATATTACTTGGAATGTGAATTGGAACCAAATCGCCAATAGATAAGACGATTTTACAATTTGGGCCCAAGTTAGAAGCAGAGCCTAAAATGTAAATTATCGATAGTCCATATCTCGGAAACTATAAGAGATAATGCAATTTGGCAACCGGCAATGTAATTAGCATGCCGAATATTACTTGGAATGTGAATTGGAACGAAATCGCCAATAGATAAGACCATTTTACAATTTGGGCCCAAGTTAGAAGCAGAGCCTAAGGTGTAAATTATCGATAGTCCATATCTCGGAAACTATAAGAGATAATGCAATTTGGCAACCGGCAATGTAATTAGCAAGCCGAATATTACTTGGAATGTGAATTGGAACGAAATCGCCAATAGGTAAGACCATTTTACAATTTGGGCCCAAGTTAGAAGCAGAGCCTAAGGTGTAAATTATCGATAGTCCATATCTCGGAAACTATAAGAGATAATTCAATTTGGCAACCGGCAATGTAATTAGCATGCCGGATATTACTTGGAATGTGAATTGGAACGAAATCGCCAATAGATAAGACCATTTTACAATTTGGGCCCAAGTTAGAAGCAGAGCCTAAGGTGTAAATTACCGATAGTCCATATCTCGGAAACTATAAGAGATAATGCAATTTGGCAACCGGCAATGTAATTAGCATGCCGAATATTACTTGGAATGTGAATTGGAACGAAATCGCCAATAGATAAGACGATTTTACAATTTGGGCCCAAGTTAGAAGCAGAGCCTAAGGTGTAAATTATCGATAGTCCATATCTCGGAAACTATAAGAGATAATGCAATTTGGCAACCGGCAATGTAATTAGCATGCCGAATATTACTTGGAATGTGAATTGGAACGAAATCGCCAATAGAGAAGACCATTTTACAATTTGGGCCCAAGTTAGAAGCAGAGCCTAAGGTGTAAATTATCGATAGTCCATATCTCGGGAACTATAAGAGATAATGCAATTTGGCAACCGGCAATGTAATTAGCATGCCGAATATTACTTGGAATGTGAATTGGAACGAAATCGCCAATAGATAAGACCATTTTACAATTTGGGCCCAAGTTAGAAGCAGAGCCTAAGGTGTAAATTATTGATAGTCCATATCTCGGAAACTATAAGAGTTAATGCAATTTCGCAACCGGCAATGTAATTAGCATGCCGAATATTACTTGGAGTGTGAATTGGAACGAAATCGCCAATAAATAAGACCATTTTACAATTTGGGCCCAAGTTAGAAGCAGAGCCTAAGGTGTAAATTATCGATAGTCCATATCTCGGAAACTATAAGAGATAATGCAATTTGGCAACCGGCAATGTAATTAGCATGCCGAATATTACTTGGAATGTGAATTGGAACGAAATCGCCAATTGATAAGACCATTTTACAATTTGGGCCCAAGTTAGAAGCAGAGCCTAAGGTGTAAATTATCGATAGTCCATATCTCGGAAACTATAAGAGATAATGCAATTTGGCAACCGGCAATGCAATTAGCATGCCGAGTATTACCTGGAATGTGAATTGGAACGAAATCGCCAATAGATAAGACCATTTTACAATTTGGGCCCAAGTTAGAAGCAGAGCCTAAGGTGTAAATTATCGATAGTCCATATCTCGGAAACTATAAGAGATAATGCAATTTGGCAACCGGCAATGTAATTAGCATGCCGAATATTACTTGGAATGTGAATTGGAACGAAATCGCCAAAGATAAGACCATTTTACAATTTGGGCCCAAGTTAGAAGCAGAGCCTAAGGTGTAAATTATCGATATTCCATATCTCGGAAACTATAAGAGATAATGCAATTTGGCAACCGGCAATGTAACTAGCATGCCGAATATTACTTGGAATGTGAATTGGAACGAAATCGCCAATTGATAAGACCATTTTACAATTTGGGCCCAAGTTAGAAGCAGAGCCTAAGGTGTAAATTATCGATAGTCCATACCTCGGAAACTATAAGAGATAATGCAATTTGGCAACCGGCAATGTAATTAGCATGCCGAGTATTACCTGGAAAGTGAATTGGAACGAAATCGCCAATAGATAAGACCATTTTACAATTTGGGCCCAAGTTAGAAGCAGAGCCTAAGGTGTAAATTATCGATAGTCCATATCTCGGAAACTATAAGAGATAATGCAATTTGGCAACCGGCAACGTAATTAGCATGCCGAATATTACTTGGAATGTGAATTGGAACCAAATCGCCAATAGATAAGACGATTTTACAATTTGGGCCCAAGTTAGAAGCAGAGCCTAAAATGTAAATTATCGATAGTCCATATCTCGGAAACTATAAGAGATAATGCAATTTGGCAACCGGCAATGTAATTAGCATGCCGAATATTACTTGGAATGTGAATTGGAACGAAATCGCCAATAGATAAGACCATTTTACAATTTGGGCCCAAGTTAGAAGCAGAGCCTAAGGTGTAAATTATCGATAGTCCATATCTCGGAAACTATAAGAGATAATGCAATTTGGCAACCGGCAATGTAATTAGCAAGCCGAATATTACTTGGAATGTGAATTGGAACGAAATCGCCAATAGGTAAGACCATTTTACAATTTGGGCCCAAGTTAGAAGCAGAGCCTAAGGTGTAAATTATCGATAGTCCATATCTCGGAAACTATAAGAGATAATTCAATTTGGCAACCGGCAATGTAATTAGCATGCCGGATATTACTTGGAATGTGAATTGGAACGAAATCGCCAATAGATAAGACCATTTTACAATTTGGGCCCAAGTTAGAAGCAGAGCCTAAGGTGTAAATTACCGATAGTCCATATCTCGGAAACTATAAGAGATAATGCAATTTGGCAACCGGCAATGTAATTAGCATGCCGAATATTACTTGGAATGTGAATTGGAACGAAATCGCCAATAGATAAGACGATTTTACAATTTGGGCCCAAGTTAGAAGCAGAGCCTAAGGTGTAAATTATCGATAGTCCATATCTCGGAAACTATAAGAGATAATGCAATTTGGCAACCGGCAATGTAATTAGCATGCCGAATATTACTTGGAATGTGAATTGGAACGAAATCGCCAATAGAGAAGACCATTTTACAATTTGGGCCCAAGTTAGAAGCAGAGCCTAAGGTGTAAATTATCGATAGTCCATATCTCGGGAACTATAAGAGATAATGCAATTTGGCAACCGGCAATGTAATTAGCATGCCGAATATTACTTGGAATGTGAATTGGAACGAAATCGCCAATAGATAAGACCATTTTACAATTTGGGCCCAAGTTAGAAGCAGAGCCTAAGGTGTAAATTATTGATAGTCCATATCTCGGAAACTATAAGAGTTAATGCAATTTCGCAACCGGCAATGTAATTAGCATGCCGAATATTACTTGGAGTGTGAATTGGAACGAAATCGCCAATAAATAAGACCATTTTACAATTTGGGCCCAAGTTAGAAGCAGAGCCTAAGGTGTAAATTATCGATAGTCCATATCTCGGAAACTATAAGAGATAATGCAATTTGGCAACCGGCAATGTAATTAGCATGCCGAATATTACTTGGAATGTGAATTGGAACGAAATCGCCAATTGATAAGACCATTTTACAATTTGGGCCCAAGTTAGAAGCAGAGCCTAAGGTGTAAATTATCGATAGTCCATATCTCGGAAACTATAAGAGATAATGCAATTTGGCAACCGGCAATGCAATTAGCATGCCGAGTATTACCTGGAATGTGAATTGGAACGAAATCGCCAATAGATAAGACCATTTTACAATTTGGGCCCAAGTTAGAAGCAGAGCCTAAGGTGTAAATTATCGATAGTCCATATCTCGGAAACTATAAGAGATAATGCAATTTGGCAACCGGCAATGTAATTAGCATGCCGAATATTACTTGGAATGTGAATTGGAACGAAATCGCCAAAGATAAGACCATTTTACAATTTGGGCCCAAGTTAGAAGCAGAGCCTAAGGTGTAAATTATCGATATTCCATATCTCGGAAACTATAAGAGATAATGCAATTTGGCAACCGGCAATGTAACTAGCATGCCGAATATTACTTGGAATGTGAATTGGAACGAAATCGCCAATTGATAAGACCATTTTACAATTTGGGCCCAAGTTAGAAGCAGAGCCTAAGGTGTAAATTATCGATAGTCCATACCTCGGAAACTATAAGAGATAATGCAATTTGGCAACCGGCAATGTAATTAGCATGCCGAGTATTACCTGGAAAGTGAATTGGAACGAAATCGCCAATAGATAAGACCATTTTACAATTTGGGCCCAAGTTAGAAGCAGAGCCTAAGGTGTAAATTATCGATAGTCCATATCTCGGAAACTATAAGAGATAATGCAATTTGGCAACCGGCAACGTAATTAGCATGCCGAATATTACTTGGAATGTGAATTGGAACCAAATCGCCAATAGATAAGACGATTTTACAATTTGGGCCCAAGTTAGAAGCAGAGCCTAAAATGTAAATTATCGATAGTCCATATCTCGGAAACTATAAGAGATAATGCAATTTGGCAACCGGCAATGTAATTAGCATGCCGAATATTACTTGGAATGTGAATTGGAACGAAATCGCCAATAGATAAGACCATTTTACAATTTGGGCCCAAGTTAGAAGCAGAGCCTAAGGTGTAAATTATCGATAGTCCATATCTCGGAAACTATAAGAGATAATGCAATTTGGCAACCGGCAATGTAATTAGCAAGCCGAATATTACTTGGAATGTGAATTGGAACGAAATCGCCAATAGGTAAGACCATTTTACAATTTGGGCCCAAGTTAGAAGCAGAGCCTAAGGTGTAAATTATCGATAGTCCATATCTCGGAAACTATAAGAGATAATTCAATTTGACAACCGGCAATGTAATTAGCATGCCGGATATTACTTGGAATGTGAATTGGAACGAAATCGCCAATAGATAAGACCATTTTACAATTTGGGCCCAAGTTAGAAGCAGAGCCTAAGGTGTAAATTACCGATAGTCCATATCTCGGAAACTATAAGAGATAATGCAATTTGGCAACCGGCAATGTAATTAGCATGCCGAATATTACTTGGAATGTGAATTGGAACGAAATCGCCAATAGATAAGACGATTTTACAATTTGGGCCCAAGTTAGAAGCAGAGCCTAAGGTGTAAATTATCGATAGTCCATATCTCGGAAACTATAAGAGATAATGCAATTTGGCAACCGGCAATGTAATTAGCATGCCGAATATTACTTGGAATGTGAATTGGAACGAAATCGCCAATAGAGAAGACCATTTTACAATTTGGGCCCAAGTTAGAAGCAGAGCCTAAGGTGTAAATTATCGATAGTCCATATCTCGGGAACTATAAGAGATAATGCAATTTGGCAACCGGCAATGTAATTAGCATGCCGAATATTACTTGGAATGTGAATTGGAACGAAATCGCCAATAGATAAGACCATTTTACAATTTGGGCCCAAGTTAGAAGCAGAGCCTAAGGTGTAAATTATTGATAGTCCATATCTCGGAAACTATAAGAGTTAATGCAATTTCGCAACCGGCAATGTAATTAGCATGCCGAATATTACTTGGAGTGTGAATTGGAACGAAATCGCCAATAGATAAGACCATTTTACAATTTGGGCCCAAGTTAGAAGCAGAGCCTAAGGTGTAAATTATCGATAGTCCATATCTCGGAAACTATAAGAGATAATGCAATTTGGCAACCGGCAATGTAATTAGCATGCCGAATATTACTTGGAATGTGAATTGGAACGAAATCGCCAATGGATAAGACCATTTTACAATTTGGGCCCAAGTTAGAAGCAGAGCCTAAGGTGTAAATTATTGATAGTCCATATCTCGGAAACTATAAGAGATAATGCAATTTCGCAATCGGCAATGTAATTAGCATGCCGAATATCACTTGGAATGTGAATTGGGACGAAATCGCCAATAGATAAGACCATTTTACAATTTGGGCCCAAGTTAGAAGCAGAGCCTAAGGTGTAAATTATCGATAGTCCATATCTCGGAAACTATAAGAGATAATGCAATTTGGCAACCGGCAATGTAATTAGCATGCCGAATATTACTTGGAATGTGAATTGGAACGAAATCGCCAATAGATAAGACCATTTTACAATTTGGGCCCAAGTTAGAAGCAGAGCCTAAGGTGTAAATTATCGATAGTCCATATCTCGGAAACTATAAGAGATAATGCAATTTGGCAACCGGCAATGTAATTAGCATGCCGAATATTACTTGGAATGTGAATTGGAAAAAATCGCCAATAGATAAGACCATTTTACAATTTGGGCCCAAGTTAGAAGCAGAGCCTAAGGTGTAAATTATCGATAGTCCATATCTCGGAAACTATAAGAGTTAATGCAATTTGGCAACCGGCAATGTAATTAGCATGCCGAATATTACTTGGAATGTGAATTGGAACGAAATCGCCAATAGATAAGACCATTTTACAATTTGGGCCCAAGTTAGAAGCAGAGCCTAAGGCGTAAATTATCGATAGTCCATATCTCGGAAACTATAAGAGATAATGCAATTTGGCAACCGGCAATGTAATTAGCATGCCGAATATTACTTGGAATGTGAATTGGAACGAAATCGCCAATAGATAAGACCATTTTACAATTTGGGCCCAAGTTAGAAGCAGAGCCTAAGGTGTAAATTATCGATAGTCCATATCTCGGAAACTATAAGAGATAATGCAATTTGGCAACCGGCAATGTAATTAGCATGCCGAATATTACTTGGAATGTGAATTGGAACGAAATCGCCAATAGATAAGACCATTTTACAATTTGGGCCCAAGTTATAAGCAGAGCCTATGGTGTAAATTATCGATAGTCCATATCTCGGAAACTATAAGAGATAATGCAATTTGGCAACCGGCAATGTAATTAGCATGCCGAATATTACTTGGAATGTGAATTGGAACGAAATCGCCAATAGATAAGACCATTTTACAATTTGGGCCCAAGTTAGAAGCAGAGCCTAAGGTGTAAATTATCGATAGTCCATATCTCGGAAACTATAAGAGTTAATGCAATTTGGCAACCGGCAATGTAATTAGCATGCCGAATATTACTTGGAATGTGAATTGGAACGAAATCGCCAATAGATAAGACCATTTTACAATTTGGGCCCAAGTTAGAAGTAGAGCCTAAGGTGTAAATTATCGATTGTCCATATCTCGGAAACTATAAGAGATAATGCAATTTGGCAACCGGCAATGTAATTAGCATGCCGAATATTACTTGGAATGTGAATTGGAACGAAATCGCCAATAGATAAGACCATTTTACAATTTGGGCCCAAGTTAGAAGCAGAGCCTAAGGTGTAAATTATCGATAGTCCATATCTCGGAAACTATAAGAGATAATGCAATTTGGCAACCGGCAATGTAATTAGCATGCCGAATATTACTTGGAATGTGAATTGGAACGAAATCGCCAATAGATAAGACCATTTTACAATTTGGGCCCAAGTTAGAAGCAGTGCCTAAGGTGTAAATTATTGATAGTCCATATCTCGGAAACTATAAGAGATAATGCAATTTCGCAACCGGCAATGTAATTAGCATGCCGAATATTACTTGGAGTGTGAATTGGAACGAAATCGCCAATAGGTAAGACCATTTTACAATTTGGGCCCAAGTTAGAAGCAGAGCCTAAGGTGTAAATTATCGATAGTCCATATCTCGGAAACTATAAGAGATAATGCAATTTGGCAACCGGCAATGTAATTAGCATGCCGAATATTACTTGGAATGTGAATTGGAACGAAATCGCCAATAGATAAGGCCATTTTACAATTTGGGCCCAAGTTAGAAGCAGAGCCTAAGGTGTAAATTATCGATAGTCCATATCTCGGAAACTATAAGAGATAATGCAATTTGGCAACCGGCAATGTAATTAGCATGCCGAATATTACTTGGAATGTGAATTGGAACGAAATCGCCAATAGATAAGGCCATTTTACAATTTGGGCCCCAGTTAGAAGCAGAGCCTAAGGTGTAAATTATTGATAGTCCATATCTCGGAAACTATAAGAGATAATGCAATTTGGCAACCGGCAATGTAATTAGCATGCCGAATATTACTTGGAATGTGAATTGGAACGAAATCGCCAATAGATAAGACCATTTTACAATTTGGGCCCAAGTTAGAAGCAGAGCCTAAGGTGTAAATTATCGATAGTCCATATCTCGGAAACTATAAGAGATAATGCAATTTGGCAACCCGCAATGTAATTAGCATGCCGAATATTACTTGGAATGTGAATTGGAACGAAATCGCCAATAGATAAGACCATTTTACAATTTGGGCTCAAGTTAGAAACAGAGCCTAAGGTGTAAATTATCGATAGTCCATATCTCGGAAACTATAAGAGATAATGCAATTTGGCAACCGGCAATGTAATTAGCATGCCGAATATTACTTGGAATGTGAATTGGAACGAAATCGTCAATAGATAAGACCATTTTACAATTTGGGCCCAAATTAGAAGCAGAGCCTAAGGTGTAAATTATCGATAGTCCATATCTCGGAAACTATAAGAGATAATGCAATTTGGCAACCGGCAATGTAATTAGCATGCCGAATATTACTTGGAATGTGAATTGGAACGAAATCGCCAATAGATAAGACCATTTTACAATTTGGGCCCAAGTTAGAAGCAGAGCCTAAGGTGTAAATTATCGATAGTCCATATCTCGGAAACTATAAGAGATAATGCAATTCGGCAGCCGGCAATGTAATTAGCATGCCGAATATTACTTGGAATGTGAATTGGAACGAAATCGCCAATAGATAAGACCATTTTACAATTTGGGCCCAAGTTAGAAGCAGAGCCTAAGGTGTAAATTATTGATAGTCCATATCTCGGAAACTATAAGAGATAATGCAATTTCGCAACCGGCAATGTAATTAGCATGCCGAATATCACTTGGAATGTTAATTGGGACGAAATCGCCAATAGATAAGACCATTTTACAATTTGGGCCCAAGTTAGAAGCAGAGCCTAAGGTGTAAATTATCGATAGTCCATCTCTCGGAAACTATAAGAGATAATGCAATTTGGCAACCGGCAATGTAATTAGCATGCCGAATATTACTTGGAATGTGAATTGGAACGAAATCGCCAATAGATAAGACCATTTTACAATTTGGGTCCAAGTTAGAAGCAGAGCCTAAGGTGTAAATTATCGATAGTCCATATCTCGGAAACTATAAGAGATAATGCAATTTGGCAACCGGCAATGTAATTAGCATGCCGAATATTACTTGGAATGTGAATTGGAACGAAATCGCCAAAAGGTAAGACCATTTTACAATTTGGGCCCAAGTTAGAAGCAGAGCCTAAGGTGTAAATTATCGATAGTCCATATCTCGGAAACTATAAGAGATAATGCAATTTGGCAACCGGCAATGTAATTAGCATGCCGAATATTATTTGGAATGTGAATTGGAACGAAATCGTCAATAGATAAGACCATTTTACAATTTGGGCCCAAGTTAGAAGCAGAGCCTAAGGTTTAAATTATCGATAGTCCATATCTCGGAAACTATAAGAGATAATGCAATTTGGCAACCGGCAATGTAATTAGCATGCCGAATATTAATTGGAATGTGAATTGGAACGAAATCGCCAATAGGTAAGACCATTTTACAATTTGGGCCCAAGTTAGAAGCAGAGCCTAAGGTGTAAATTATCGATAGTCCATATCTCGGAAACTATAAGAGATAATTCAATTTGGCAACCGGCAATGTAATTAGCATGCCAGATATTACTTGGAATGTGAATTGGAACGAAATCGCCAATAGATAAGACCATTTTACAATTTGGGCCCAAGTTAGAAGCAGAGCCTAAGGTGTAAATTATCGATAGTCCATATCTCGGAAACTATAAGAGATAATGCAATTTGGCAACCGGCAATGTAATTAGCATGCCGAATATTATTTGGAATGTGAATTGGAACGAAATCGCCAATAGATAAGACCATTTTACAATTTGGGCCCAAGTTAGAAGCAGAGCCTAAGGTGTAAATTATCGATAGTCCATATCTCGGAAACTATAAGAGATAATGCAATTTGGCAACCGGCAATGTAATTAGCATGCCGAATATTACTTGGAATGTGAATTGGAACGATATCGCCAATAGATAAGACCATTTTACAATTTGGGCCCAAGTTAGAAGCAGAGCCTAAGGTGTAAATTATCGATAGTCCATATCTCGGAAACTATAAGAGATAATGCAATTTGGCAACCGGCAATGAAATTAGCATGCCGAATATTACTTGGAATGTGAATTGGAACGAAATCGCCAATAGGTAAGACCATTTTACAATTTGGGCCCAAGTTAAAAGCAGAGCCTAAGGTGTAAATTATCGATAGTCCATATCTCGGAAACTATAAGAGATAATTCAATTTGGCAACCGGCAATGCAATTAGCATGCCGGATATTACTTGGAATGTGAATTGGAACGAAATCGCCAATAGATAAGACCATTTTACAATTTGGGCCCAAGTTAGAAGCAGAGCCTAAGGTGTAAATTACCGATAGTCCATATCTCGGAAACTATAAGAGATAATGCAATTTGGCAACCGGCAATGTAATTAGCATGCCGAATATTACTTGGAATGTGAATTGGAACGAAATCGCCAATAGATAAGACCATTTTACAATTTGGGCCCAAGTTAGAAGCAGAGCCTAAGGTGTAAATTATCGAGTCCATATCTCGGAAACTATAAGAGATAATGCAATTTGGCAACCGGCAATGTAATTAGCATGCCGAATATTGGAATGTGAATTGGAACGAAATCGCCAATAGATAAGACCATTTTACAATTTGGGCCCAAGTTAGAAGCAGAGCCTAAGGTGTAAATTATCGATAGTCCATATCTCGGAAACTATAAGAGATAATGCAATTTGGCAACCGGTAATGTAATTAGCATGCCGAATATTACTTGGAATGTGAATTGGAACGAAATCGCCAATAAATAAGACCATTTTACAATTTGGGCCCAAGTTAGAAGCAGAGCCTAAGGTGTAAATTATCGATAGTCCATATCTCGGAAACTATAAGAGATAATGCAATTTGGCAACCGGCAATGTAATTAGCATGCCGAATATTACTTGGAATGTGAATTGGAACGAAATCGCCAATAGATAAGACCATTTTACAATTTGGGCCCAAGTTAGAAGCAGAGCCTAAGGTGTAAATTATTGATAGTCCATATCTCGGAAACTATAAGAGTTAATGCAATTTCGCAACCGGCAATGTAATTAGCATGCCGAATATTACTTGGAGTGTGAATTGGAACGAAATCGCCAATAAATAAGACCATTTTACAATTTGGGCCCAAGTTAGAAGCAGAGCCTAAGGTGTAAATTATCGATAGTCCATATCTCGGAAACCATAAGAGATAATGCAATTTGGCAACCGGCAATGTAATTAGCATGCCGAATATTACTTGGAATGTGAATTGGAACGAAATCGCCAATTGATAAGACCATTTTACAATTTGGGCCCAAGTTAGAAGCAGAGCCTAAGGTGTAAATTATCGATAGTCCATATCTCGGAAACTATAAGAGATAATGCAATTTGGCAACCGGCAATGTAATTAGCATGCCGAATATTACCTGGAATGTGAATTGGAACGAAATCGCCAATAGATAAGACCATTTTACAATTTGGGCCCAAGTTAGAAGCAGAGCCTAAGGTGTAAATTATCGATAGTCCATATCTCGGAAACTATAAGAGATAATGCAATTTGGCAACCGGCAATGTAATTAGCATGCCGAATATTACTTGGAATGTGAATTGGAACGAAATCGCCAAAGATAAGACCATTTTACAATTTGGGCCCAAGTTAGAAGCAGAGCCTAAGGTGTAAATTATCGATATTCCATATCTCGGAAACTATAAGAGATAATGCAATTTGGCAACCGGCAATGTAATTAGCATGCCGAATATTACTTGGAATGTGAATTGGAACGAAATCGCCAATTGATAAGACCATTTTACAATTTGGGCCCAAGTTAGAAGCAGAGCCTAAGGTGTAAATTATCGATAGTCCATACCTCGGAAACTATAAGAGATAATGCAATTTGGCAACCGGCAATGTAATTAGCATGCCGAGTATTACCTGGAATGTGAATTGGAACGAAATCGCCAATAGATAAGACCATTTTACAATTTGGGCCCAAGTTAGAAGCAGAGCCTAAGGTGTAAATTATCGATAGTCCATATCTCGGAAACTATAAGAGATAATGCAATTTGGCAACCGGCAACGTAATTAGCATGCCGAATATTACTTGGAATGTGAATTGGAACCAAATCGCCAATAGATAAGACGATTTTACAATTTGGGCCCAAGTTAGAAGCAGAGCTTAAAATGTAAATTATCGATAGTCCATATCTCGGAAACTATAAGATATAATGCAATTTGGCAACCGGCAATGTAATTAGCATGCCGAATATTACTTGGAATGTGAATTGGATCGAAATCGCCAATAGATAAGACGATTTTACAATTTGGGCCCAAGTTAGAAGCAGAGCCTAAGGTGTAAATTATCGATAGTCCATATCTCGGAAACTATAAGAGATAATGCAATTTGGCAACCGGCAATGTAATTAGCAAGCCGAATATTACTTGGAATGTGAATTGGAACGAAATCGCCAATAGGTAAGACCATTTTACAATTTGGGCCCAAGTTAGAAGCAGAGCCTAAGGTGTAAATTATCGATAGTCCATATCTCGGAAACTATAAGAGATAATTCAATTTGGCAACCGGCAATGTAATTAGCATGCCGGATATTACATGGAATGTGAATTGGAACGAAATCGCCAATAGATAAGACCATTTTACAATTTGGGCCCAAGTTAGAAGCAGAGCCTAAGGTGTAAATTACCGATAGTCCATATCTCGGAAACTATAAGAGATAATGCAATTTGGCAACCGGCAATGTAATTAGCATGCCGAATATTACTTGGAATGTGAATTGGAACGAAATCGCCAATAGATAAGACGATTTTACAATTTGGGCCCAAGTTAGAAGCAGAGCCTAAGGTGTAAATTATCGATAGTCCATATCTCGGAAACTATAAGAGATAATGCAATTTGGCAACCGGCAATGTAATTAGCATGCCGAATATTACTTGGAATGTGAATTGGAACGAAATCGCCAATAGATAAGACCATTTTACAATTTGGGCCCAAGTTAGAAGCAGAGCCTAAGGTGTAAATTATCGATAGTCCATATCTCGGAAACTATAAGAGATAATGCAATTTGGCAACCGGCAATGTAATTAGCATGCCGAATATTACTTGGAATGTGAATTGGAACGAAATCGCCAATAGATAAGACCATTTTACAATTTGGGCCCAAGTTAGAAGCAGAGCCTAAGGTGTAAATTATCGATAGTCCATATCTCGGAAACTATAAGAGATAATGCAATTTGGCAACCGGCAATGTAATTAGCATGCCGAATATTACTTGGAATGTGAATTGGAACGAAATCGCCAATAGATAAGACCATTTTACAATTTGGGCCCAAGTTAGAAGCAGAGCCTAAGGTGTAAATTATTGATAGCCCATATCTCGGAAACTATAAGAGATAATGCAATTTCGCAACCGGCAATGTAATTAGCATGCCGAATATTACTTGGAGTGTGAATTGGAACGAAATCGCCAATAGATAAGACCATTTTACAATTTGGGCCCAAGTTAGAAGCAGAGCCTAAGGTGTAAATTATCGATAGTCCATATCTCGGAAACTATAAGAGATAATGCAATTTGGCAACCGGCAATGTAATTAGCATGCCGAATATTAATTGGAATGTGAATTGGAACGAAATCACCAATAGATAAGACCATTTTACAATTTGGGCCCAAGTTAGAAGTAGAGCCTAAGGTGTAAATTATCGATAGTCCATATCTCGGAAACTATAAGAGATAATGCAATTTGGCAACCGGCAATGTAATTAGCATGCCGAATATTACTTGGAATGTGAATTGGAACGAAATCGCCAATAGGTAAGACCATTTTACAATTTGGGCCCAAGTTAGAAGCAGAGCCTAAGGTGTAAATTATCGATAGTCCATATCTCGGAAACTATAAGAGATAATGCAATTTGGCAACCGGCAATGTAATTAGTATGCCGAATATTACTTGGAATGTGAATTGGAACGAAATCGCCAATAGATAAGACCATTTTACAATTTGGGCCCAAGTTAGAAGCAGAGCCTAAGGTGTAAATTATCGATAGTCCATATCTCGGAAACTATAAGAGGTAATTCAATTTGGCAACCGGCAATGTAATTAGCATGCCGAATATTACTGGGAATGTGAATTGGAAAGAAATCGCCAATAGAGAAGACCATTTTACAATTTGGGCCCAAGTTAGAAGCAGAGCCTAAGGTGTAAATTATCGATAGTCCATATCTCGGAAACTATAAGAGATAATGCAATTTGGCAACCGGCAATGTAATTAGCATGCCGAATATTACTTGGAATGTGAATTGGAACGAAATCGCCAATAGATAAGACCATTTTACAATTTGGGCCCAAGTTAGAAGCAGAGCCTAAGGTGTAAATTATCGATAGTCCATATCTCGGAAACTATAAGAGATAATGCAATTTGGCAACCGGCAATGTAATTAGCATGCCGAATATTACTTGGAATGTGAATTGGAACGAAATCGCCAATAGATAAGACCATTTTACAATTTGGGCCCAAGTTAGAAGCAGAGCCTAAGGTGTAAATTATCGATAGTCCATATCTCGGAAACTATAAGAGATAATGCAATTTGGCAACCGGCAATGTAATTAGCATGCCGAATATTACTTGGAATGTGAATTGGAACGAAATCGCCAATAAATAAGGCCATTTTAAAATTTGGGCCCAAGTTAGAAGCAGAGCCTAAGGTGTAAATTATCGATAGTCCATATCTCGGAAACTATAAGAGATAATGCAATTTGGCAACCGGCAATGTAATTAGCATGCCGAATATTACTTGGAATGTGAATTGGAACGAAATCGCCAATAGATAAGACCATTTTACAATTTGGGCCCAAGTTAGAAGCAGAGCCTAAGGTGTAAATTATCGATAGTCCATATCTCGGAAACTATAAGAGATAATTCAATTTGGCAACCGGCAATGTAATTAGCATGCCGGATATTACTTGGAATGTGAATTGGAACGAAATCGCCAATAGATAAGACCATTTTACAATTTGGGCCCAAGTTAGAAGCAGAGCCTAAGGTGTAAATTATCGATAGTCCATATCTCGGAAACTATAAGAGATAATGCAATTTGGCAACCGGCAACGTAATTAGCATGCCGAATATTACTTGGAATGTGAATTGGAACCAAATCGCCAATAGATAAGACGATTTTACAATTTGGGCCCAAGTTAGAAGCAGAGCCTAAAATGTAAATTATCGATAGTCCATATCTCGGAAACTATAAGAGATAATGCAATTTGGCAACCGGCAATGTAATTAGCATGCCGAATATTACTTGGAATGTGAATTGGAACGAAATCGCCAATAGATAAGACCATTTTACAATTTGGGCCCAAGTTAGAAGCAGAGCCTAAGGTGTAAATTATCGATAGTCCATATCTCGGAAACTATAAGAGATAATGCAATTTGGCAACCGGCAATGTAATTAGCAAGCCGAATATTACTTGGAATGTGAATTGGAACGAAATCGCCAATAGGTAAGACCATTTTACAATTTGGGCCCAAGTTAGAAGCAGAGCCTAAGGTGTAAATTATCGATAGTCCATATCTCGGAAACTATAAGAGATAATTCAATTTGGCAACCGGCAATGTAATTAGCATGCCGGATATTACTTGGAATGTGAATTGGAACGAAATCGCCAATAGATAAGACCATTTTACAATTTGGGCCCAAGTTAGAAGCAGAGACTAAGGTGTAAATTACCGATAGTCCATATCTCGGAAACTATAAGAGATAATGCAATTTGGCAACCGGCAATGTAATTAGCATGCCGAATATTACTTGGAATGTGAATTGGAACGAAATCGCCAATAGATAAGACGATTTTACAATTTGGGCCCAAGTTAGAAGCAGAGCCTAAGGTGTAAATTATCGATAGTCCATATCTCGGAAACTATAAGAGATAATGCAATTTGGCAACCGGCAATGTAATTAGCATGCCGAATATTACTTGGAATGTGAATTGGAACGAAATCGCCAATAGAGAAGACCATTTTACAATTTGGGCCCAAGTTAGAAGCAGAGCCTAAGGTGTAAATTATCGATAGTCCATATCTCGGAAACTATAAGAGATAATGCAATTTGGCAAACGGCAATGTAATTAGCATGCCGAATATTACTTGGAATGTGAATTGGAACGAAATCGCCAATAGAGAAGACCATTTTACAATTTGGGCCCAAGTTAGAAGCAGAGCCTAAGGTGTAAATTATCGATAGTCCATATCTCGGAAACTATAAGAGATAATGCAATTTGGCAACCGGCAATGTAATTAGCATGCCGAATATTACTTGGAATGTGAATTGGAACGAAATCGCCAATAGATAAGACCATTTTACAATTTGGGCCCAAGTTAGAAGCAGAGCCTAAGGTGTAAATTATCGATAGTCCATATCTCGGAAACTATAAGAGATAATGCAATTTGGCAACCGGCAATGTAATTAGCATGCCGAATATTACTTGGAATGTGAATTGGAACGAAATCGCCAATAGAGAAGACCATTTTACAATTTGGGCCCAAGTTAGAAGCAGAGCCTAAGGTGTAAATTATCGATAGTCCATATCTCGGAAACTATAAGAGATAATTCAATTTGGCAACCGGCAATGTAATTAGCATGCCGGATATTACTTGGAATGTGAATTGGAACGAAATCGCCAATAGATAAGACCATTTTACAATTTGGGCCCAAGTTAGAAGCAGAGCCTAAGGTGTAAATTATCGATAGTCCATATCTCGGAAACTATAAGAGATAATGCAATTTGGCAACCGGCAACGTAATTAGCATGCCGAATATTACTTGGAATGTGAATTGGAACCAAATCGCCAATAGATAAGACGATTTTACAATTTGGGCCCAAGTTAGAAGCAGAGCCTAAAATGTAAATTATCGATAGTCCATATCTCGGAAACTATAAGAGATAATGCAATTTGGCAACCGGCAATGTAATTAGCATGCCGAATATTACTTGGAATGTGAATTGGAACGAAATCGCCAATAGATAAGACCATTTTACAATTTGGGCCCAAGTTAGAAGCAGAGCCTAAGGTGTAAATTATCGATAGTCCATATCTCGGAAACTATAAGAGATAATGCAATTTGGCAACCGGCAATGTAATTAGCAAGCCGAATATTACTTGGAATGTGAATTGGAACGAAATCGCCAATAGGTAAGACCATTTTACAATTTGGGCCCAAGTTAGAAGCAGAGCCTAAGGTGTAAATTATCGATAGTCCATATCTCGGAAACTATAAGAGATAATTCAATTTGGCAACCGGCAATGTAATTAGCATGCCGAATATTACTTGGAATGTGAATTGGAACGAAATCGCCAATAGATAAGACCATTTTACAATTTGGGCCCAAGTTAGAAGCAGAGCCTAAGGTGTAAATTATCGATAGTCCATATCTCGGAAACTATAAGAGATAATGCAATTTGGCAACCGGCAATGTAATTAGCATGCCGAATATTACTTGGAATGTGAATTGGAACGAAATCGCCAATAGAGAAGACCATTTTACAATTTGGGCCCAAGTTAGAAGCAGAGCCTAAGGTGTAAATTATCGATAGTCCATATCTCGGAAACTATAAGAGATAATGCAATTTGGCAACCGGCAATGTAATTAGCATGCCGAATATTACTCGGAATGTGAATTGGAACGAAATCGCCAATAGATAAGACCATTTTACAATTTGGGCCCAAGTTAGAAGCAGAGCCTAAGGTGTAAATTATCGATAGTCCATATCTCGGAAACTATAAGAGATAATGCAATTTGGCAACCGGCAATGTAATTAGCATGCCGAATATTACTTGGAATGTGAATTGGAACGAAATCGCCAATAGATAAGACCATTTTACAATTTGGGCCCAAGTTAGAAGCAGAGCCTAAGGTGTAAATTATCGATAGTCCATATCTCGGAAACTATAAGAGATAATGCAATTTGGCAACCGGCAATGTAATTAGCATGCCGAATATTACTTGGAATGTGAATTGGAACGAAATCGCCAATAGATAAGACCATTTTACAATTTGGGCCCAAGTTAGAAGCAGAGCCTAAGGTGTAAATTATCGATAGTCCATATCTCGGAAACTATAAGAGATAATGCAATTTGGCAACCGGCAATGTAATTAGCATGCCGAATATTACTTGGAATGTGAATTGGAACGAAATCGCCAATAGAGAAGACCATTTTACAATTTGGGCCCAAGTTAGAAGCAGAGCCTAAGGTGTAAATTATCGATAGTCCATATCTCGGAAACTATAAGAGATAATGCAATTTGGCAAACGGCAATGTAATTAGCATGCCGAATATTACTTGGAATGTGAATTGGAACGAAATCGCCAATAGAGAAGACCATTTTACAATTTGGGCCCAAGTTAGAAGCAGAGCCTAAGGTGTAAATTATCGATAGTCCATATCTCGGAAACTATAAGAGATAATGCAATTTGGCAACCGGCAATGTAATTAGCATGCCGAATATTACTTGGAATGTGAATTGGAACGAAATCGCCAATAGATAAGACCATTTTACAATTTGGGCCCAAGTTAGAAGCAGAGCCTAAGGTGTAAATTATCGATAGTCCATATCTCGGAAACTATAAGAGATAATGCAATTTGGCAACCGGCAATGTAATTAGCATGCCGAATATTACTTGGAATGTGAATTGGAACGAAATCGCCAATAGAGAAGACCATTTTACAATTTGGGCCCAAGTTAGAAGCAGAGCCTAAGGTGTAAATTATCGATAGTCCATATCTCGGAAACTATAAGAGATAATTCAATTTGGCAACCGGCAATGTAATTAGCATGCCGGATATTACTTGGAATGTGAATTGGAACGAAATCGCCAATAGATAAGACCATTTTACAATTTGGGCCCAAGTTAGAAGCAGAGCCTAAGGTGTAAATTATCGATAGTCCATATCTCGGAAACTATAAGAGATAATGCAATTTGGCAACCGGCAACGTAATTAGCATGCCGAATATTACTTGGAATGTGAATTGGAACCAAATCGCCAATAGATAAGACGATTTTACAATTTGGGCCCAAGTTAGAAGCAGAGCCTAAAATGTAAATTATCGATAGTCCATATCTCGGAAACTATAAGAGATAATGCAATTTGGCAACCGGCAATGTAATTAGCATGCCGAATATTACTTGGAATGTGAATTGGAACGAAATCGCCAATAGATAAGACCATTTTACAATTTGGGCCCAAGTTAGAAGCAGAGCCTAAGGTGTAAATTATCGATAGTCCATATCTCGGAAACTATAAGAGATAATGCAATTTGGCAACCGGCAATGTAATTAGCAAGCCGAATATTACTTGGAATGTGAATTGGAACGAAATCGCCAATAGGTAAGACCATTTTACAATTTGGGCCCAAGTTAGAAGCAGAGCCTAAGGTGTAAATTATCGATAGTCCATATCTCGGAAACTATAAGAGATAATTCAATTTGGCAACCGGCAATGTAATTAGCATGCCGGATATTACTTGGAATGTGAATTGGAACGAAATCGCCAATAGATAAGACCATTTTACAATTTGGGCCCAAGTTAGAAGCAGAGCCTAAGGTGTAAATTACCGATAGTCCATATCTCGGAAACTATAAGAGATAATGCAATTTGGCAACCGGCAATGTAATTAGCATGCCGAATATTACTTGGAATGTGAATTGGAACGAAATCGCCAATAGATAATACGATTTTACAATTTGGGCCCAAGTTAGAAGCAGAGCCTAAGGTGTAAATTATCGATAGTCCATATCTCGGAAACTATAAGAGATAATGCAATTTGGCAACCGGCAATGTAATTAGCATGCCGAATATTACTTGGAATGTGAATTGGAACGAAATCGCCAATAGAGAAGACCATTTTACAATTTGGGCCCAAGTTAGAAGCAGAGCCTAAGGTGTAAATTATCGATAGTCCATATCTCGGAAACTATAAGAGATAATGCAATTTGGCAAACGGCAATGTAATTAGCATGCCGAATATTACTTGGAATGTGAATTGGAACGAAATCGCCAATAGAGAAGACCATTTTACAATTTGGGCCCAAGTTAGAAGCAGAGCCTAAGGTGTAAATTATCGATAGTCCATATCTCGGAAACTATAAGAGATAATGCAATTTGGCAACCGGCAATGTAATTAGCATGCCGAATATTACTTGGAATGTGAATTGGAACGAAATCGCCAATAGATAAGACCATTTTACAATTTGGGCCCAAGTTAGAAGCAGAGCCTAAGGTGTAAATTATCGATAGTCCATATCTCGGAAACTATAAGAGATAATGCAATTTGGCAACCGGCAATGTAATTAGCATGCCGAATATTACTTGGAATGTGAATTGGAACGAAATCGCCAATAGAGAAGACCATTTTACAATTTGGGCCCAAGTTAGAAGCAGAGCCTAAGGTGTAAATTATCGATAGTCCATATCTCGGAAACTATAAGAGATAATGCAATTTGGCAACCGGCAATGTAATTAGCATGCCGAATATTACTCGGAATGTGAATTGGAACGAAATCGCCAATAGATAAGACCATTTTACAATTTGGGCCCAAGTTAGAAGCAGAGCCTAAGGTGTAAATTATCGATAGTCCATATCTCGGAAACTATAAGAGATAATGCAATTTGGCAACCGGCAATGTAATTAGCATGCCGAATATTACTTGGAATGTGAATTGGAACGAAATCGCCAATAGATAAGACCATTTTACAATTTGGGCCCAAGTTAGAAGCAGAGCCTAAGGTGTAAATTATCGATAGTCCATATCTCGGAAACTATAAGAGATAATGCAATTTGGCAACCGGCAATGTAATTAGCATGCCGAATATTACTTGGAATGTGAATTGGAACGAAATCGCCAATAGATAAGACCATTTTACAATTTGGGCCCAAGTTAGAAGCAGAGCCTAAGGTGTAAATTATCGATAGTCCATATCTCGGAAACTATAAGAGATAATGCAATTTGGCAACCGGCAATGTAATTAGCATGCCGAATATTACTTGGAATGTGAATTGGAACGAAATCGCCAATAGATAAGACCATTTTACAATTTGGGCCCAAGTTAGAAGCAGAGCCTAAGGTGTAAATTATCGATAGTCCATATCTCGGAAACTATAAGAGATAATTCAATTTGGCAACCGGCAATGTAATTAGCATGCCGGATATTACTTGGAATGTGAATTGGAACGAAATCGCCAATAGATAAGACCATTTTACAATTTGGGCCCAAGTTAGAAGCAGAGCCTAAGGTGTAAATTATCGATAGTCCATATCTCGGAAACTATAAGAGATAATGCAATTTGGCAACCGGCAACGTATTTAGCATGCCGAATATTACTTGGAATATGAATTGGAACCAAATCGCCAATAGATAAGACGATTTTACAATTTGGGCCCAAGTTAGAAGCAGAGCCTAAAATGTAAATTATCGATAGTCCATATCTCGGAAACTATAAGAGATAATGCAATTTGGCAACCGGAAATGTAATTAGCATGCCGAATATTACTTGGAATGTGAATTGGAACGAAATCGCCAAAAGATAAGACCATTTTACAATTTGGGCCCAAGTTAGAAGCAGAGCCTAAGGTGTAAATTATCGATAGTCCATATCTCGGAAACTATAAGAGATAATGCAATTTGGCAACCGGCAATGCAATTAGCAAGCCGAATATTACTTGGAATGTGAATTGGAACGAAATCGCCAATAGGTAAGACCATTTTACAATTTGGGCCCAAGTTAGAAGCAGAGCCTAAGGTGTAAATTATCGATAGTCCATATCTCGGAAACTATAAGAGATAATTCAATTTGGCAACCGGCAATGTAATTAGCATGCCGGATATTACTTGGAATGTGAATTGGAACGAAATCGCCAAAAGATAAGACCATTTTACAATTTGGGCCCAAGTTAGAAGCAGAGCCTAAGGTGTAAATTATCGATAGTCCATATCTCGGAAACTATAAGAGATAATGCAATTTGGCAACCGGCAATGCAATTAGCAAGCCGAATATTACTTGGAATGTGAATTGGAACGAAATCGCCAATAGGTAAGACCATTTTACAATTTGGGCCCAAGTTAGAAGCAGAGCCTAAGGTGTAAATTATCGATAGTCCATATCTCGGAAACTATAAGAGATAATTCAATTTGGCAACCGGCAATGTAATTAGCATGCCGGATATTACTTGGAATGTGAATTGGAACGAAATCGCCAATAGAGAAGACCATTTTACAATTTGGGCCCAAGTTAGAAGCAGAGCCTAAGGTGTAAATTATCGATAGTCCATATCTCGGAAACTATAAGAGATAATGCAATTTGGCAACCGGCAATGTAATTAGCATGCCGAATATTACTTGGAATGTGAATTGGAACGAAATCGCCAATAGATAAGACCATTTTACAATTTGGGCCCAAGTTAGAAGCAGAGCCTAAGGTGTAAATTATCGATAGTCCATATCTCGGAAACTATAAGAGATAATGCAATTTGGCAACCGGCAATGTAATTAGCATGCCGAATATTACTTGGAATGTGAATTGGAACGAAATCGCCAATAGAGAAGACCATTTTACAATTTGGGCCCAAGTTAGAAGCAGAGCGTAAGGTGTAAATTATCGATAGTCCATATCTCGGAAACTATAAGAGATAGTGCAATTTGGCAACCGGCAATGTAATTAGCATGCCGAATATTACTTGGAATGTGAATTGGAACGAAATCGCTAATAGATAAGACGATTTCACAATTTGGGCCCAAGTTAGAAGCAGAGCCTAAGGTGTAAATTATCGATAGACCATATCTCGGAAACTATAAGAGATAATGCAATTTGGCAACCGGCAATGTAATTAGCAAGCCGAATATTACTTGGAATGTGAATTGGAACGAAATCGCCAATAGGTAAGACCATTTTACAATTTGGGCCCAAGTTAGAAGCAGAGCCTAAGGTGTAAATTATCGATAGTCTATATCTCGGAAACTATAAGAGATAATTCAATTTGGCAACCGGCAATGTAATTAGCATGCCGGATATTACTTGGAATGTGAATTGGAACGAAATCGCCAATAGATAAGACCATTTTACAATTTGGGCCCAAGTTAGAAGCAGAGCCTAAGGTGTAAATTATCGATAGTCCATATCTCGGAAACTATAAGAGATAATGCAATTTGGCAACCGGCAACGTAATTAGCATGCCGAATATTACTTGGAATGTGAATTGGAACCAAATCGCCAATAGATAAGACGATTTTACAATTTGGGCCCAAGTTAGAAGCAGAGCCTAAAATGTAAATTATCGATAGTCCATATCTCGGAAACTATAAGAGATAATGCAATTTGGCAACCGGCAATGTAATTAGCATGCCGAATATTACTTGGAATGTGAATTGGAACGAAATCGCCAATAGATAAGACCATTTTACAATTTGGGCCCAAGTTAGAAGCAGAGCCTAAGGTGTAAATTATCGATAGTCCATATCTCGGAAACTATAAGAGATAATGCAATTTGGCAACCGGCAATGTAATTAGCAAGCCGAATATTACTTGGAATGTGAATTGGAACGAAATCGCCAATAGGTAAGACCATTTTACAATTTGGGCCCAAGTTAGAAGCAGAGCCTAAGGTGTAAATTATCGATAGTCCATATCTCGGAAACTGTAAGAGATAATTCAATTTGGCAACCGGCAATGTAATTAGCATGCCGGATATTACTTGGAATGTGAATTGGAACGAAATCGCCAATAGATAAGACCATTTTACAATTTGGGCCCAAGTTAGAAGCAGAGCCTAAGGTGTAAATTACCGATAGTCCATATCTCGGAAACTATAAGAGATAATGCAATTTGGCAACCGGCAATGTAATTAGCATGCCGAATATTACTTGGAATGTGAATTGGAACGAAATCGCCAATAGATAAGACGATTTTACAATTTGGGCCCAAGTTAGAAGCAGAGCCTAAGGTGTAAATTATCGATAGTCCATATCTCGGAAACTATAAGAGATAATGCAATTTGGCAACCGGCAATGTAATTAGCATGCCGAATATTACTTGGAATGTGAATTGGAACGAAATCGCCAATAGAGAAGACCATTTTACAATTTGGGCCCAAGTTAGAAGCAGAGCCTAAGGTGTAAATTATCGATAGTCCATATCTCGGAAACTATAAGAGATAATGCAATTTGGCAACCGGCAATGTAATTAGCATGCCGAATATTACTTGGAATGTGAATTGGAACGAAATCGCCAATAGATAAGACCATTTTACAATTTGGGCCCAAGTTAGAAGCAGAGCCTAAGGTGTAAATTATCGATAGTCCATATCTCGGAAACTATAAGAGATAATGCAATTTGGCAACCGGCAATGTAATTAGCATGCCGAATATTACTTGGAATGTGAATTGGAACGAAATCGCCAATAGAGAAGACCATTTTACAATTTGGGCCCAAGTTAGAAGCAGAGCCTAAGGTGTAAATTATCGATAGTCCATATCTCGGAAACTATAAGAGATAATGCAATTTGGCAACCGGCAATGTAATTAGCATGCCGAATATTACTCGGAATGTGAATTGGAACGAAATCGCCAATAGATAAGACCATTTTACAATTTGGGCCCAAGTTAGAAGCAGAGCCTAAGGTGTAAATTATCGATAGTCCATATCTCGGAAACTATAAGAGATAATGCAATTTGGCAACCGGCAATGTAATTAGCATGCCGAATATTACTTGGAATGTGAATTGGAACGAAATCGCCAATAGATAAGACCATTTTACAATTTGGGCCCAAGTTAGAAGCAGAGCCTAAGGTGTAAATTATCGATAGTCCATATCTCGGAAACTATAAGAGATAATGCAATTTGGCAACCGGCAATGTAATTAGCATGCCGAATATTACTTGGAATGTGAATTGGAACGAAATCGCCAATAGATAAGACCATTTTACAATTTGGGCCCAAGTTAGAAGCAGAGCCTAAGGTGTAAATTATCGATAGTCCATATCTCGGAAACTATAAGAGATAATGCAATTTGGCAACCGGCAATGTAATTAGCATGCCGAATATTACCTGGAATGTGAATTGGAACGAAATCGCCAATAGATAAGACCATTTTACAATTTGGGCCCAAGTTAGAAGCAGAGCCTAAGGTGTAAATTATCGATAGTCCATATCTCGGAAACTATAAGAGATAATTCAATTTGGCAACCGGCAATGTAATTAGCATGCCGGATATTACTTGGAATGTGAATTGGAACGAAATCGCCAATAGATAAGACCATTTTACAATTTGGGCCCAAGTTAGAAGCAGAGCCTAAGGTGTAAATTATCGATAGTCCATATCTCGGAAACTATAAGAGATAATGCAATTTGGCAACCGGCAACGTATTTAGCATGCCGAATATTACTTGGAATATGAATTGGAACCAAATCGCCAATAGATAAGACGATTTTACAATTTGGGCCCAAGTTAGAAGCAGAGCCTAAAATGTAAATTATCGATAGTCCATATCTCGGAAACTATAAGAGATAATGCAATTTGGCAACCGGCAATGTAATTAGCATGCCGAATATTACTTGGAATGTGAATTGGAACGAAATCGCCAAAACATAAGACCATTTTACAATTTGGGCCCAAGTTAGAAGCAGAGCCTAAGGTGTAAATTATCGATAGTCCATATCTCGGAAACTATAAGAGATAATGCAATTTGGCAACCGGCAATGCAATTAGCAAGCCGAATATTACTTGGAATGTGAATTGGAACGAAATCGCCAATAGGTAAGACCATTTTACAATTTGGGCCCAAGTTAGAAGCAGAGCCTAAGGTGTAAATTATCGATAGTCCATATCTCGGAAACTATAAGAGATAATTCAATTTGGCAACCGGCAATGTAATTAGCATGCCGGATATTACTTGGAATGTGAATTGGAACGAAATCGCCAAAAGATAAGACCATTTTACAATTTGGGCCCAAGTTAGAAGCAGAGCCTAAGGTGTAAATTATCGATAGTCCATATCTCGGAAACTATAAGAGATAATGCAATTTGGCAACCGGCAATGCAATTAGCAAGCCGAATATTACTTGGAATGTGAATTGGAACGAAATCGCCAATAGGTAAGACCATTTTACAATTTGGGCCCAAGTTAGAAGCAGAGCCTAAGGTGTAAATTATCGATAGTCCATATCTCGGAAACTATAAGAGATAATTCAATTTGGCAACCGGCAATGTAATTAGCATGCCGGATATTACTTGGAATGTGAATTGGAACGAAATCGCCAATAGAGAAGACCATTTTACAATTTGGGCCCAAGTTAGAAGCAGAGCCTAAGGTGTAAATTATCGATAGTCCATATCTCGGAAACTATAAGAGATAATGCAATTTGGCAACCGGCAATGTAATTAGCATGCCGAATATTACTTGGAATGTGAATTGGAACGAAATCGCCAATAGATAAGACCATTTTACAATTTGGGCCCAAGTTAGAAGCAGAGCCTAAGGTGTAAATTATCGATAGTCCATATCTCGGAAACTATAAGAGATAATGCAATTTGGCAACCGGCAATGTAATTAGCATGCCGAATATTACTTGGAATGTGAATTGGAACGAAATCGCCAATAGAGAAGACCATTTTACAATTTGGGCCCAAGTTAGAAGCAGAGCGTAAGGTGTAAATTATCGATAGTCCATATCTCGGAAACTATAAGAGATAGTGCAATTTGGCAACCGGCAATGTAATTAGCATGCCGAATATTACTTGGAATGTGAATTGGAACGAAATCGCTAATAGATAAGACGATTTCACAATTTGGGCCCAAGTTAGAAGCAGAGCCTAAGGTGTAAATTATCGATAGACCATATCTCGGAAACTATAAGAGATAATGCAATTTGGCAACCGGCAATGTAATTAGCAAGCCGAATATTACTTGGAATGTGAATTGGAACGAAATCGCCAATAGGTAAGACCATTTTACAATTTGGGCCCAAGTTAGAAGCAGAGCCTAAGGTGTAAATTATCGATAGTCCATATCTCGGAAACTATAAGAGATAATTCAATTTGGAAACCGGCAATGTAATTAGCATGCCGGATATTACTTGGAATGTGAATTGGAACGAAATCGCCAATAGATAAGACCATTTTACAATTTGGGCCCAAGTTAGAAGCAGAGCCTAAGGTGTAAATTACCGATAGTCCATATCTCGGAAACTATAAGAGATAATGCAATTTGGCAACCGGCAGTGTAATTAGCATGCCGAATATTACTTGGAATGTGAATTGGAACGAAATCGCCAATAGATAAGACGATTTTACAATTTGGGCCCAAGTTAGAAGCAGAGCCTAAGGTGTAAATTATCGATAGTCCATATCTCGGAAACTATAAGAGATAATGCAATTTGGCAACCGGCAATGTAATTAGCATGCCGAATATTACTTGGAATGTGAATTGGAACGAAATCGCCAATAGAGAAGACCATTTTACAATTTGGGCCCAAGTTAGAAGCAGAGCCTAAGGTGTAAATTATCGATAGTCCATATCTCGGAAACTATAAGAGATAATGCAATTTGGCAACCGGCAATGTAATTAGCATGCCGAATATTACTGGGAATGTGAATTGGAACGAAATCGCCAATAGAGAAGACCATTTTACAATTTGGGCCCAAGTTAGAAGCAGAGCCTAAGGTGTAAATTATCGATAGTCCATATCTCGGAAACTATAAGAGATAATGCAATTTGGCAACCGGCAATGTAATTAGCATGCCGAATATTACTTGGAATGTGAATTGGAACGAAATCGCCAATAGATAAGACCATTTTACAATTTGGGCCCAAGTTAGAAGCAGAGCCTAAGGTGTAAATTATTGATAGTCCATATCTCGGAAACTATAAGAGATAATGCAATTTCGCAATCGGCAATGTAATTAGCATGCCGAATATCACTTGGAATGTGAATTGGGACGAAATCGCCAATAGATAAGACCATTTTACAATTTGGCCCAAGTTAGAAGCAGAGCCTAAGGTGTAAATTATCGATAGTCCATATCTCGGAAACTATAAGAGATAATGCAATTTGGCAACCGGCAATGTAATTAGCATGCCGAATATTACTTGGAATGTGAATTGGAACGAAATCGCCAATAGATAAGACCATTTTACAATTTGGGCCCAAGTTAGAAGCAGAGCCTAAGGTGTAAATTATCGAGAGTCCATATCTCGGAAACTATAAGAGATAATGCAATTTGGCAACCGGCAATGTAATTAGCATGCCGAATATTACTTGGAATGTGAATTGGAACGAAATCGCCAATAGATAAGACCATTTTACAATTTGGGCCCAAGTTAGAAGCAGAGCCTAAGGTGTAAATTATTGATAGTCCATATCTCGGAAACTATAAGAGATAATGCAATTTCGCAACCGGCAATGTAATTAGCATGCCGAATATCACTTGGAATGTGAATTGGGACGAAATCGCCAATAGATAAGACCATTTTACAATTTGGGCCCAAGTTAGAAGCAGAGCCTAAGGTGTAAATTATCGATAGGCCATATCTCGGAAACTATAAGAGATAATGCAATTTGGCAACCGGCAATGTAATTAGCATGCCGAATATTACTTGGAATGTGAATTGGAACGAAATCGCCAATAGGTAAGACCATTTTACAATTTGGGCCCAAGTTAGAAGCAGAGCCTAAGGTGTAAATTATCGATAGTCCATATCTCGGAAACTATAAGAGATAATTCAATTTGGCAACCGGCAATGTAATTAGCATGCCGAATATTACTTGGAATGTGAATTGGAACGAAATCGCCAATAGATAAGACCATTTTACAATTTGGGCCCAAGTTAGAAGCAGAGCCTAAGGTGTAAATTATCGATAGTCCATATCTCGGAAACTATAAGAGATAATGCAATTTGGCAACCGGCAATGTAATTAGCATGCCGAATATTACTTGGAATGTGAATTGGAACGAAATCGCCAATAGATAAGACCATTTTACAATTTGGGCCCAAGTTAGAAGCAGAGCCTAAGGTGTAAATTATCGATAGTCCATATCTCGGAAACTATAAGAGATAATGCAATTTGGCAACCGGCAATGTAATTAGCATGCCGAATATTACTTGAAATGTGAATTGGAACGAAATCGCCAATAGATAAGACCATTTTACAATTTGGGCCCAAGTTAGAAGCAGAGCCTAAGGTGTAAATTATCGATAGTATATATCTCGGAAACTATAAGAGATAATGCAATTTGGCAACCGGCAATGTAATTAGCATGCCGAATATTAATTGGAATGTGAATTGGAACGAAATCGCCAATAGATAAGACCATTTTACAATTTGGGCCCAAGTTAGAAGCAGAGCCTAAGGTGTAAATTATCGATAGTCCATATCTCGGAAACTATAAGAGATAATGCAATTTGGCAACCGGCAATGTAATTAGCATACCGAATATTACTTGGAATGTGAATTGGAACGAAATCGCCAATAGGTAAGACCATTTTACAATTTGGGCCCAAGTTAAAAGCAGAGCCTATGGTGTAAATTATCGATAGTCCATATCTCGGAAACTATAAGAGATAATGCAATTTGGCAACCGGCAATGTAATTAGCATGCCCAATATTACTTGGAATGTGAATTGGAACGAAATCGCCAATAGATAAGACCATTTTACAATTTGGGCCCAAGTTAGAAGCAGAGCCTAAGGTGTAAATTATCGATAGTCCATATCTCGGAAACTATAAGAGATAATTCAATTTGGCAACCGGCAATGTAATTAGCATGCCGAATATTACTTGGAATGTGAATTGGAACGAAATCGCCAATAGATAAGACCATTTTACAATTTGGGCCCAAGTTAGAAGCAGAGCCTAAGGTGTAAATTATCGATAGTCCATATCTCGGAAACTATAAGAGATAATGCAATTTGGCAACCGGCAATGTAATTAGCATGCCGAATATTACTTGGAATGTGAATTGGAACGAAATCGCCAATAGATAAGACCATTTTACAATTTGGGCCCAAGTTAGAAGCAGAGCCTAAGGTGTAAATTATCGATAGGCCATATCTCGGAAACTATAAGAGATAATGCAATTTGGCAACCGGCAATGTAATTAGCATGCCGAATATTACTTGGAATGTGAATTGGAACGAAATCGCCAATAGGTAAGACCATTTTACAATTTGGGCCCAAGTTAGAAGCAGTGCCTAAGGTGTAAATTATCGATAGTCCATATCTCGGAAACTATAAGAGATAATTCAATTTGGCAACCGGCAATGTAATTAGCATGCCGAATATTACTTGGAATGTGAATTGGAACGAAATCGCCAATAGATAAGACCATTTTACAATTTGGGCCCAAGTTAGAAGCAGAGCCTAAGGTGTAAATTATCGATAGTCCATATCTCGGAAACTATAAGAGATAATGCAATTTGGCAACCGGCAATGTAATTAGCATGCCGAATATTACTTGGAATGTGAATTGGAACGAAATCGCCAATAGATAAGACCATTTTACAATTTGGGCCCAAGTTAGAAGCAGAGCCTAAGGTGTAAATTATCGATAGTCCATATCTCGGAAACTATAAGAGATAATGCAATTTGGCAACCGGCAATGTAATTAGCATGCCGAATATTAATTGGAATGTGAATTGGAACGAAATCGCCAATAGATAAGACCATTTCACAATTTGGGCCCAAGTTAGAAGCAGAGCCTAAGGTGTAAATTATCGATAATCCATATCTCGGAAACTATAAGAGATAATGCAATTTGGCAACCGGCAATGTAATTAGCATGCCGAATATTACTTGGAATGTGAATTGGAACGAAATCGCCAATAGGTAAGACCATTTTACAATTTGGGCCCAAGTTAAAAGCAGAGCCTATGGTGTAAATTATCGATAGTCCATATCTCGGAAACTATAAGAGATAATGCAATTTGGCAACCGGCAATGTAATTAGCATGCCCAATATTACTTGGAATGTGAATTGGAACGAAATCGCCAATAGATAAGACCATTTTACAATTTGGGCCCAAGTTAGAAACAGAGCCTAAGGTGTAAATTATCGATAGTCCATATCTCGGAAACTATAAGAGATAATTCAATTTGGCAACCGGCAATGTAATTAGCATGCCGAATATTACTTGGAATGTGAATTGGAACGAAATCGCCAATAGATAAGACCATTTTACAATTTGGGCCCAAGTTAGAAGCAGAGACTAAGGTGTAAATTATCGATAGTCCATATCTCGGAAACTATAAGAGATAATGCAATTTGGCAACCGGCAATGTAATTAGCATGCCGAATATTACTTGGAATGTGAATTGGAACGAAATCGCCAATAGATAAGACCATTTTACAATTTGGGCCCAAGTTAGAAGCAGAGCCTAAGGTGTAAATTATCGATAGTCCATATCTCGGAAACTATAAGAGATAATTCAATTTGGCAACCGGCAATGTAATTAGCATGCCGGATATTACTTGGAATGTGAATTGGAACGAAATCGCCAATAGATAAGACCATTTTACAATTTGGGCCCAAGTTAGAAGCAGAGCCTAAGGTGTAAATTATCGATAGTCCATATCTCGGAAACTATAAGAGATAATGCAATTTGGCAACCTGCAATGTAATTAGCATGCCGAATATTACTTGGAATGTGAATTGGAACGAAATCGCCAATAGATAAGACGATTTTACAATTTGGGCCCAAGTTAGAAGCAGAGCCTAAGATGTAAATTATCGATAGTCCATATCTCGGAAACTATAAGAGATAATGCAATTTGGCAACCGGCAATGTAATTAGCATGCCGAATATTACTTGGAATGTGAATTGGAACGAAATCGCCAATAGATAAGACCATTTTACAATTTGGGCCCAAGTTAGAAGCAGAGCCTAAGGTGTAAATTATCGATAGTCCATATCTCGGAAACTATAAGAGATAATGCAATTTGGCAACCGGCAATGTAATTAGCATGCCGAATATTACTTGGAATGTGAATTGGAACGAAATCGCCAATAGGTAAGACCATTTTACAATTTGGGCCCAAGTTAGAAGCAGAGCCTAAGGTGTAAATTATCGATAGTCCATATCTCGGAAACTATAAGAGATAATTCAATTTGGCAACCGGCAATGTAATTAGCATGCCGGATATTACTTGGAATGTGAATTGGAACGAAATCGCCAATAGATAAGACCATTTTACAATTTGGGCCCAAGTTAGAAGCAGAGCCTAAGGTGTAAATTACCGATAGTCCATATCTCGGAAACTATAAGAGATAATGCAATTTGGCAACCGGCAATGTAATTAGCATGCCGAATATTACTTGGAATGTGAATTGGAACGAAATCGCCAATAGATAAGACCATTTTACAATTTGGGCCCAAGTTAGAAGCAGAGCCTAAGGTGTAAATTATCGATAGCCCATATCTCGGAAACTATAAGAGATAATGCAATTTGGCAACCGGCAATGTAATTAGCATGCCGAATATTACTTGGAATGTGAATTGGAACGAAATCGCCAATAGATAAGACGATTTTACAATTTGGGCTCAAGTTAGAAGCAGAGCCTAAGATGTAAATTATCGATAGTCCATATCTCGGAAACTATAAGAGATAATGCAATTTGGCAACCGGCAATGTAATTAGCATGCCGAATATTACTTGGAATGTGAATTGGAACGAAATCGCCAATAGATAAGACCATTTTACAATTTGGGCCCAAGTTAGAAGCAGAGCCTAAGGTGTAAATTATCGATAGTCCATATCTCGGAAACTATAAGAGATAATGCAATTTGGCAACCGGCAATGTAATTAGCATGCCGAATATTACTTGGAATGTGAATTGGAACGAAATCGCCAATAGAGAAGACCATTTTACAATTTGGGCCCAAGTTAGAAGCAGAGCGTAAGGTGTAAATTATCGATAGTCCATATCTCGGAAACTATAAGAGATAGTGCAATTTGGCAACCGGCAATGTAATTAGCATGCCGAATATTACTTGGAATGTGAATTGGAACGAAATCGCTAATAGATAAGACGATTTCACAATTTGGGCCCAAGTTAGAAGCAGAGCCTAAGGTGTAAATTATCGATAGACCATATCTCGGAAACTATAAGAGATAATGCAATTTGGCAACCGGCAATGTAATTAGCAAGCCGAATATTACTTGGAATGTGAATTGGAACGAAATCGCCAATAGGTAAGACCATTTTACAATTTGGGCCCAAGTTAGAAGCAGAGCCTAAGGTGTAAATTATCGATAGTCCATATCTCGGAAACTATAAGAGATAATTCAATTTGGCAACCGGCAATGTAATTAGCATGCCGGATATTACTTGGAATGTGAATTGGAACGAAATCGCCAATAGATAAGACCATTTTACAATTTGGGCCCAAGTTAGAAGCAGAGCCTAAGGTGTAAATTACCGATAGTCCATATCTCGGAAACTATAAGAGATAATGCAATTTGGCAACCGGCAGTGTAATTAGCATGCCGAATATTACTTGGAATGTGAATTGGAACGAAATCGCCAATAGATAAGACGATTTTACAATTTGGGCCCAAGTTAGAAGCAGAGCCTAAGGTGTAAATTATCGATAGTCCATATCTCGGAAACTATAAGAGATAATGCAATTTGGCAACCGGCAATGTAATTAGCATGCCGAATATTACTTGGAATGTGAATTGGAACGAAATCGCCAATAGAGAAGACCATTTTACAATTTGGGCCCAAGTTAGAAGCAGAGCCTAAGGTGTAAATTATCGATAGTCCATATCTCGGAAACTATAAGAGATAATGCAATTTGGCAACCGGCAATGTAATTAGCATGCCGAATATTACTGGGAATGTGAATTGGAACGAAATCGCCAATAGAGAAGACCATTTTACAATTTGGGCCCAAGTTAGAAGCAGAGCCTAAGGTGTAAATTATCGATAGTCCATATCTCGGAAACTATAAGAGATAATGCAATTTGGCAACCGGCAATGTAATTAGCATGCCGAATATTACTTGGAATGTGAATTGGAACGAAATCGCCAATAGATAAGACCATTTTACAATTTGGGCCCAAGTTAGAAGCAGAGCCTAAGGTGTAAATTATTGATAGTCCATATCTCGGAAACTATAAGAGATAATGCAATTTCGCAATCGGCAATGTAATTAGCATGCCGAATATCACTTGGAATGTGAATTGGGACGAAATCGCCAATAGATAAGACCATTTTACAATTTGGCCCAAGTTAGAAGCAGAGCCTAAGGTGTAAATTATCGATAGTCCATATCTCGGAAACTATAAGAGATAATGCAATTTGGCAACCGGCAATGTAATTAGCATGCCGAATATTACTTGGAATGTGAATTGGAACGAAATCGCCAATAGATAAGACCATTTTACAATTTGGGCCCAAGTTAGAAGCAGAGCCTAAGGTGTAAATTATCGAGAGTCCATATCTCGGAAACTATAAGAGATAATGCAATTTGGCAACCGGCAATGTAATTAGCATGCCGAATATTACTTGGAATGTGAATTGGAACGAAATCGCCAATAGATAAGACCATTTTACAATTTGGGCCCAAGTTAGAAGCAGAGCCTAAGGTGTAAATTATTGATAGTCCATATCTCGGAAACTATAAGAGATAATGCAATTTCGCAACCGGCAATGTAATTAGCATGCCGAATATCAGTTGGAATGTGAATTGGGACGAAATCGCCAATAGATAAGACCATTTTACAATTTGGGCCCAAGTTAGAAGCAGAGCCTAAGGTGTAAATTATCGATAGGCCATATCTCGGAAACTATAAGAGATAATGCAATTTGGCAACCGGCAATGTAATTAGCATGCCGAATATTACTTGGAATGTGAATTGGAACGAAATCGCCAATAGGTAAGACCATTTTACAATTTGGGCCCAAGTTAGAAGCAGAGCCTAAGGTGTAAATTATCGATAGTCCATATCTCGGAAACTATAAGAGATAATTCAATTTGGCAACCGGCAATGTAATTAGCATGCCGAATATTACTTGGAATGTGAATTGGAACGAAATCGCCAATAGATAAGACCATTTTACAATTTGGGCCCAAGTTAGAAGCAGAGCCTAAGGTGTAAATTATCGATAGTCCATATCTCGGAAACTATAAGAGATAATGCAATTTGGCAACCGGCAATGTAATTAGCATGCCGAATATTACTTGGAATGTGAATTGGAACGAAATCGCCAATAGATAAGACCATTTTACAATTTGGGCCCAAGTTAGAAGCAGAGCCTAAGGTGTAAATTATCGATAGTCCATATCTCGGAAACTATAAGAGATAATGCAATTTGGCAACCGGCAATGTAATTAGCATGCCGAATATTACTTGAAATGTGAATTGGAACGAAATCGCCAATAGATAAGACCATTTTACAATTTGGGCCCAAGTTAGAAGCAGAGCCTAAGGTGTAAATTATCGATAGTATATATCTCGGAAACTATAAGAGATAATGCAATTTGGCAACCGGCAATGTAATTAGCATGCCGAATATTAATTGGAATGTGAATTGGAACGAAATCGCCAATAGATAAGACCATTTTACAATTTGGGCCCAAGTTAGAAGCAGAGCCTAAGGTGTAAATTATCGATAGTCCATATCTCGGAAACTATAAGAGATAATGCAATTTGGCAACCGGCAATGTAATTAGCATACCGAATATTACTTGGAATGTGAATTGGAACGAAATCGCCAATAGGTAAGACCATTTTACAATTTGGGCCCAAGTTAAAAGCAGAGCCTATGGTGTAAATTATCGATAGTCCATATCTCGGAAACTATAAGAGATAATGCAATTTGGCAACCGGCAATGTAATTAGCATGCCCAATATTACTTGGAATGTGAATTGGAACGAAATCGCCAATAGATAAGACCATTTTACAATTTGGGCCCAAGTTAGAAGCAGAGCCTAAGGTGTAAATTATCGATAGTCCATATCTCGGAAACTATAAGAGATAATTCAATTTGGCAACCGGCAATGTAATTAGCATGCCGAATATTACTTGGAATGTGAATTGGAACGAAATCGCCAATAGATAAGACCATTTTACAATTTGGGCCCAAGTTAGAAGCAGAGCCTAAGGTGTAAATTATCGATAGTCCATATCTCGGAAACTATAAGAGATAATGCAATTTGGCAACCGGCAATGTAATTAGCATGCCGAATATTACTTGGAATGTGAATTGGAACGAAATCGCCAATAGATAAGACCATTTTACAATTTGGGCCCAAGTTAGAAGCAGAGCCTAAGGTGTAAATTATCGATAGGCCATATCTCGGAAACTATAAGAGATAATGCAATTTGGCAACCGGCAATGTAATTAGCATGCCGAATATTACTTGGAATGTGAATTGGAACGAAATCGCCAATAGGTAAGACCATTTTACAATTTGGGCCCAAGTTAGAAGCAGTGCCTAAGGTGTAAATTATCGATAGTCCATATCTCGGAAACTATAAGAGATAATTCAATTTGGCAACCGGCAATGTAATTAGCATGCCGAATATTACTTGGAATGTGAATTGGAACGAAATCGCCAATAGATAAGACCATTTTACAATTTGGGCCCAAGTTAGAAGCAGAGCCTAAGGTGTAAATTATCGATAGTCCATATCTCGGAAACTATAAGAGATAATGCAATTTGGCAACCGGCAATGTAATTAGCATGCCGAATATTACTTGGAATGTGAATTGGAACGAAATCGCCAATAGATAAGACCATTTTACAATTTGGGCCCAAGTTAGAAGCAGAGCCTAAGGTGTAAATTATAGATAGTCCATATCTCGGAAACTATAAGAGATAATGCAATTTGGCAACCGGCAATGTAATTAGCATGCCGAATATTAATTGGAATGTGAATTGGAACGAAATCGCCAATAGATAAGACCATTTCACAATTTGGGCCCAAGTTAGAAGCAGAGCCTAAGGTGTAAATTATCGATAATCCATATCTCGGAAACTATAAGAGATAATGCAATTTGGCAACCGGCAATGTAATTAGCATGCCGAATATTACTTGGAATGTGAATTGGAACGAAATCGCCAATAGGTAAGACCATTTTACAATTTGGGCCCAAGTTAAAAGCAGAGCCTATGGTGTAAATTATCGATAGTCCATATCTCGGAAACTATAAGAGATAATGCAATTTGGCAACCGGCAATGTAATTAGCATGCCCAATATTACTTGGAATGTGAATTGGAACGAAATCGCCAATAGATAAGACCATTTTACAATTTGGGCCCAAGTTAGAAACAGAGCCTAAGGTGTAAATTATCGATAGTCCATATCTCGGAAACTATAAGAGATAATTCAATTTGGCAACCGGCAATGTAATTAGCATGCCGAATATTACTTGGAATGTGAATTGGAACGAAATCGCCAATAGATAAGACCATTTTACAATTTGGGCCCAAGTTAGAAGCAGAGACTAAGGTGTAAATTATCGATAGTCCATATCTCGGAAACTATAAGAGATAATGCAATTTGGCAACCGGCAATGTAATTAGCATGCCGAATATTACTTGGAATGTGAATTGGAACGAAATCGCCAATAGATAAGACCATTTTACAATTTGGGCCCAAGTTAGAAGCAGAGCCTAAGGTGTAAATTATCGATAGTCCATATCTCGGAAACTATAAGAGATAATTCAATTTGGCAACCGGCAATGTAATTAGCATGCCGGATATTACTTGGAATGTGAATTGGAACGAAATCGCCAATAGATAAGACCATTTTACAATTTGGGCCCAAGTTAGAAGCAGAGCCTAAGGTGTAAATTATCGATAGTCCATATCTCGGAAACTATAAGAGATAATGCAATTTGGCAACCTGCAATGTAATTAGCATGCCGAATATTACTTGGAATGTGAATTGGAACGAAATCGCCAATAGATAAGACGATTTTACAATTTGGGCCCAAGTTAGAAGCAGAGCCTAAGATGTAAATTATCGATAGTCCATATCTCGGAAACTATAAGAGATAATGCAATTTGGCAACCGGCAATGTAATTAGCATGCCGAATATTACTTGGAATGTGAATTGGAACGAAATCGCCAATAGATAAGACCATTTTACAATTTGGGCCCAAGTTAGAAGCAGAGCCTAAGGTGTAAATTATCGATAGTCCATATCTCGGAAACTATAAGAGATAATGCAATTTGGCAACCGGCAATGTAATTAGCATGCCGAATATTACTTGGAATGTGAATTGGAACGAAATCGCCAATAGGTAAGACCATTTTACAATTTGGGCCCAAGTTAGAAGCAGAGCCTAAGGTGTAAATTATCGATAGTCCATATCTCGGAAACTATAAGAGATAATTCAATTTGGCAACCGGCAATGTAATTAGCATGCCGGATATTACTTGGAATGTGAATTGGAACGAAATCGCCAATAGATAAGACCATTTTACAATTTGGGCCCAAGTTAGAAGCAGAGCCTAAGGTGTAAATTACCGATAGTCCATATCTCGGAAACTATAAGAGATAATGCAATTTGGCAACCGGCAATGTAATTAGCATGCCGAATATTACTTGGAATGTGAATTGGAACGAAATCGCCAATAGATAAGACCATTTTACAATTTGGGCCCAAGTTAGAAGCAGAGCCTAAGGTGTAAATTATCGATAGCCCATATCTCGGAAACTATAAGAGATAATGCAATTTGGCAACCGGCAATGTAATTAGCATGCCGAATATTACTTGGAATGTCAATTGGAACGAAATCGCCAATAGATAAGACGATTTTACAATTTGGGCTCAAGTTAGAAGCAGCGCCTAAGATGTAAATTATCGATAGTCCATATATCGGAAACTATAAGAGATAATGCAATTTGGCAACCGGCAATGTAATTAGCATGCCGAATATTACTTGGAATGTGAATTGGAACGAAATCGCCAATAGATAAGACCATTTTACAATTTGGGCCCAAGTTAGAAGCAGAGCCTAAGGTGTAAATTATCGATAGTCCATATCTCGGAAACTATAAGAGATAATGCAATTTGGCAACCGGCAATGTAATTAGCATGCCGAATATTACTTGGAATGTGAATTGGAACGAAATCGCCAATAGGTAAGACCATTTTACAATTTGGGCCCAAGTTAGAAGCAGAGCCTAAGGTGTAAATTATCGATAGTCCATATCTCGGAAACTATAAGAGATAATTCAATTTGGCAACCGGCAATGTAATTAGCATGCCGGATATTACTTGGAATGTGAATTGGAACGAAATCGCCAATAGATAAGACCATTTTACAATTTGGGCCCAAGTTAGAAGCAGAGCCTAAGGTGTAAATTACCGATAGTCCATATCTCGGAAACTATAAGAGATAATGCAATTTGGCAACCGGCAATGTAATTAGCATGCCGAATATTACTTGGAATGTGAATTGGAACGAAATCGCCAATAGATAAGACCATTTTACAATTTGGGCCCAAGTTAGAAGCAGAGCCTAAGGTGTAAATTATCGATAGCCCATATCTCGGAAACTATAAGAGATAATGCAATTTGGCAACCGGCAATGTAATTAGCATGCCGAATATTACTTGGAATGTGAATTGGAACGAAATCGCCAATAGATAAGACCATTTTACAATTTGGGCCCAAGTTAGAAGCAGAGCCTAAGGTGTAAATTATCGATAGTCCATATCTCGGAAACTATAAGAGATAATGCAATTTGGCAACCGGCAATGTAATTAGCATGCCGAATATTACTTGGAATGTGAATTGGAACGAAATCGCCAATAGATAAGACCATTTTACAATTTGGGCCCAAGTTAGAAGCAGAGCCTAAGGTGTAAATTATCGATAGCCCATATCTCGGAAACTATAAGAGATAATGCAATTTGGCAACCGGCAATGTAATTAGCATGCCGAATATTACTTGGAATGTGAATTGGAACGAAATCGCCAATAGATAAGACCATTTTACAATTTGGGCCCAAGTTAGAAGCAGAGCCTAAGGTGTAAATTATCGATAGTCCATATCTCGGAAACTATAAGAGATAATGCAATTTCGCAACCGGCAATGAAATTAGCATGCCGAATATCACTTGGAATGTGAATTGGGACGAAATCGCCAATAGATAATACCATTTTACAATTTGGGCCCAAGTTAGAAGCAGAGCCTAAGGTGTAAATTATCGATAGTCCATATCTCGGAAACTATAAGAGATAATGCAATTTGGCAACCGGCAATGTAATTAGCATGCCGAATATTACTTGGAATGTGAATTGGAACGAAATCGCCAATAGATAAGACCATTTTACAATTTGGGCCCAAGTTAGAAGCAGAGCCTAAGGTGTAAATAATCGATAATCCATTTCTCGGAAACTATAAGAGATAATGCAATTTGACAACCGGCAATGTAATTAGCATGCCGAATATTACTTGGAATGTGAATTGGAACGAAATCGCCAATAGGTAAGACCATTTTACAATTTGGGCCCAAGTAAGAAGCAGAGCCTAAGGTGTAAATTATCGATAGTCCATATCTCGGAAACTATAAGAGATAATTCAATTTGGCAACCGGCAATGTAATTAGCATGCCGAATATTACTTGGAATGTGAATTGGAACGAAATCGCCAATAGATAAGACCATTTTACAATTTGGGCCCAAGTTAGAAGCAGAGCCTAAGGTGTAAATTATCGATAGTCCATATCTCGGAAACTATAAGAGATAATGCAATTTGGCAACCGGCAATGTAATTAGCATGCCGAATATTACTTGGAATGTGAATTGGAACGAAATCGCCAATAGATAAGACCATTTTACAATTTGGGAACAAGTTAGAAGCAGAGCTTAAGGTGTAAATTATCGATAGTCCATATCTCGGAAACTATAAGAGATAATGCAATTTGGCAACCGGCAATGTAATTAGCATGCCGAATATTACTTGGAATGTGAATTGGAACGAAATCGCCAATAGATAAGACCATTTTACAATTTGGGCCCAAGTTAGAAGCTGAGCCTAAGGTGTAAATTATTGATAGTCCATATCTCGGAAACTATAAGAGATAATGCAATTTCGCAACCGGCAATGTAATTAGCATGCCGAATATCACTTGGAATGTGAATTGGGACGAAATCGCCAATAGATAAGACCATTTTACAATTTGGGCCCAAGTTAGAAGCAGAGCCTAAATTGTAAATTATCGATATTCCATATCTCGGAAACTATAAGAGATAATGCAATTTGGCAACCGGCAATGTAATTAGCATGCCGAATATTACTTGGAATGTGAATTGGAACGAAATCGATAATAGATAAGACCATTTTACAATTTGGGCCCAAGTTAGAAGCAGAGCCTAAGGTGTAAATTATCGATAGTCCATATCTCGTAAACTATAAGAGATAATGCAATTTGGCAACCGGCAATGTAATTAGCACGCCGAATATTACTTGGAATGTGAATTGGAACGAAATCGCCAATAGGTAAGACCATTTTACAATTTGGGCCCAAGTTAGAAGCAGAGCCTAAGGTGTAAATTATCGGTAGTCCATATCTCGGAAACTATAAGAGATAATTCAATTTGGCAACCGGCAATGTAATTAGCATGCCGAATATTACTTGGAATGTGAATTGGAACGAAATCGCCAATAGATAAGGCCATTTTACAATTTGGGCCCAAGTTAGAAGCAGAGCCTAAGGTGTAAATTATCGATAGTCCATATCTCGGAAACTATAAGAGATAATGCAATTTGGCAACCGGCAATGTAATTAGCATGCCGAATATTACTTGGACTGTGAATTGGAACGAAATCGCCAATAGATAAGACCATTTTACAATTTGGGCCCAAGTTAGAAGCAGAGCCTAAGGTGTAAATTATCGATAGTCCATATCTCGGAAACTATAAGAGATAATGCAATTTGGCAACCGGCAATGTAATTAGCATGCCGAATATTACTTGGAATGTGAATTGGAACGAAATCGCCAATAGGTAAGACCATTTTACAATTTGGGCCCAAGTTAGAAGCAGAGCCTAAGGTGTAAATTATCGATAGTCCATATCTCGTAAACTATAAGAGATAATGCAATTTGGCAACCGGCAATGTAATTAGCACGCCGAATATTACTTGGAATGTGAATTGGAACGAAATCGCCAATAGATAAGGCCATTTTACAATTTGGGCCCAAGTTAGAAGCAGAGCCTAAGGTGTAAATTATCGATAGCCCATATCTCGGAAACTATAAGAGATAATGCAATTTGGCAACCGGCAATGTAATTAGCATGCCGAATATTACTTGGAATGTGAATTGGAACGAAATCGCCAATAGATAAGACCATTTTACAATTTGGGCCCAAGTTAGAAGCAGAGCCTAAGGTGTAAATTATCGATAGTCCATATCTCGGAAACTATAAGAGATAATGCAATTTCGCAACCGGCAATGAAATTAGCATGCCGAATATCACTTGGAATGTGAATTGGGACGAAATCGCCAATAGATAATACCATTTTACAATTTGGGCCCAAGTTAGAAGCAGAGCCTAAGGTGTAAATAATCGATAATCCATTTCTCGGAAACTATAAGAGATAATGCAATTTGGCAACCGGCAATGTAATTAGCATGCCGAATATTACTTGGAATGTGAATTGGAACGAAATCGCCAATAGGTAAGACCATTTTACAATTTGGGCCCAAGTAAGAAGCAGAGCCTAAGGTGTAAATTATCGATAGTCCATATCTCGGAAACTATAAGAGATAATTCAATTTGGCAACCGGCAATGTAATTAGCATGCCGAATATTACTTGGAATGTGAATTGGAACGAAATCGCCAATAGATAAGACCATTTTACAATTTGGGCCCAAGTTAGAAGCAGAGCCTAAGGTGTAAATTATCGATAGTCCATATCTCGGAAACTATAAGAGATAATGCAATTTGGCAACCGGCAATGTAATTAGCATGCCAAATATTACTTGGAATGTGAATTGGAACGAAATCGCCAATAGATAAGACCATTTTACAATTTGGGAACAAGTTAGAAGCAGAGCTTAAGGTGTAAATTATCGATAGTCCATATCTCGGAAACTATAAGAGATAATGCAATTTGGCAACCGGCAATGTAATTAGCATGCCGAATATTACTTGGAATGTGAATTGGAACGAAATCGCCAATAGATAAGACCATTTTACAATTTGGGCCCAAGTTAGAAGCTGAGCCTAAGGTGTAAATTATTGATAGTCCATATCTCGGAAACTATAAGAGATAATGCAATTTCGCAACCGGCAATGTAATTAGCATGCCGAATATCACTTGGAATGTGAATTGGGACGAAATCGCCAATAGATAAGACCATTTTACAATTTGGGCCCAAGTTAGAAGCAGAGCCTAAATTGTAAATTATCGATATTCCATATCTCGGAAACTATAAGAGATAATGCAATTTGGCAACCGGCAATGTAATTAGCATGCCGAATATTACTTGGAATGTGAATTGGAACGAAATCGCCAATAGATAAGACCATTTTACAATTTGGGCCCAAGTTAGAAGCAGAGCCTAAGGTGTAAATAATCGATAATCCATTTCTCGGAAACTTTAAGAGATAATGCAATTTGGCAACCGGCAATGTAATTAGCATGCCGAATATTACTTGGAATGTGAATTGGATCGAAATCGCCAATAGGTAAGACCATTTTACAATTTGGGCCCAAGTAAGAAGCAGAGCCTAAGGTGTAAATTATCGATAGTCCATATCTCGGAAACTATAAGAGATAATTCAATTTGGCAACCGGCAATGTAATTAGCATGCCGAATATTACTTGGAATGTGAATTGGAACGAAATCGCCAATAGATAAGACCATTTTACAATTTGGGCCCAAGTTAGAAGCAGAGCCTAAGGTGTAAATTATCGATAGTCCATATCTCGGAAACTATAAGAGATAATGCAATTTGGCAACCGGCAATGTAATTAGCATGCCAAATATTACTTGGAATGTGAATTGGAACGAAATCGCCAATAGATAAGACCATTTTACAATTTGGGAACAAGTTAGAAGCAGAGCTTAAGGTGTAAATTATCGATAGTCCATATCTCGGAAACTATAAGAGATAATGCAATTTGGCAACCGGCAATGTAATTAGCATGCCGAATATTACTTGGAATGTGAATTGGAACGAAATCGCCAATAGATAAGACCATTTTACAATTTGGGCCCAAGTTAGAAGCTGAGCCTAAGGTGTAAATTATTGATAGTCCATATCTCGGAAACTATAAGAGATAATGCAATTTCGCAACCGGCAATGTAATTAGCATGCCGAATATCACTTGGAATGTGAATTGGGACGAAATCGCCAATAGATAAGACCATTTTACAATTTGGGCCCAAGTTAGAAGCAGAGCCTAAATTGTAAATTATCGATAGTCCATATCTCGGAAACTATAAGAGATAATGCAATTTGGCAACCGGCAATGTAATTAGCATGCCAAATATTACTTGGAATGTGAATTGGAACGAAATCGCCAATAGATAAGACCATTTTACAATTTGGGCCCAAGTTAGAAGCAGAGCCTAAGGTGTAAATTATCGGTAGTCCATATCTCGGAAACTATAAGAGATAATTCAATTTGGCAACCGGCAATGTAATTAGCATGCCGAATATTACTTGGAATGTGAATTGGAACGAAATCGCCAATAGATAAGACCATTTTACAATTTGGGCCCAAGTTAGAAGCAGAGCCTAAGGTGTAAATTATCGATAGTCCATATCTCGGAAACTATAAGAGATAATGCAATTTGGCAACCGGCAATGTAATTAGCATGCCGAATATTACTTGGAATGTGAATTGGAACGAAATCGCCAATAGATAAGACCATTTTACAATTTGGGCCCAAGTTAGAAGCAGAGCCTAAGGTGTAAATTATCGATAGTCCATATCTCGGAAACTATAAGAGATAATGCAATTTGGCAACCGGCAATGTAATTAGCATGCCGAATATTACTTGGAATGTGAATTGGAACGAAATCGCCAATAGATAAGGCCATTTTACAATTTGGGCCCAAGTTAGAAGCAGAGCCTAAGGTGTAAATTATCGATAGTCCATATCTCGGGAACTCTAATAGATAATGCAATTTGGCAACCGGCAATGTAATTAGCATGCCGAATATTACTTGGAATGTGAATTGGAACGAAATCGCCAATAGATAAGACCATTTTACAATTTGGGCCCAAGTTAGAAGCAGAGCCTAAGGTGTAAATTATTGATAGTCCATATCTCGGAAACTATAAGAGATAATACAATTTCGCAACCGGCAATGTAATTAGCATGCCGAATATCACTTGGAATGTGAATTGGGACGAAATCGCCAATAGATAAGACCATTTTACAATTTGGGCCCAAGTTAGAAGCAGAGCCTAAGGTGTAAATTATCGATAGTCCATATCTCGGAAACTATAAGAGATAATGCAATTTGGCAACCGGCAATGTAATTGGCATGCCGAATATTACTTGGAATGTGAATTGGAACGAAATCGCCAATAGATAAGACCATTTTACAATTTGGGCCCAAGTTAGAAGCAGAGCCTAAGGTGTAAATTATTGATAGTCCATATCTCGGAAACTATAAGAGATAATACAATTTCGCAACCGGCAATGTAATTAGCATGCCGAATATCACTTGGAATGTGAATTGGGACGAAATCGCCAATAGATAAGACCATTTTACAATTTGGGCCCAAGTTAGAAGCAGAGCCTAAGGTGTAAATTATCGATAGTCCATATCTCGGAAACTATAAGAGATAATGCAATTTGGCAACCGGCAATGTAATTAGCATGCCGAGTATTACTTGGAATGTGAATTGGAACGAAATCGCCAATAGATAAGACCATTTTACAATTTGGGCCCAAGTTAGAAGCAGAGCCTAAGGTGTAAATAATCGATAATCCATTTCTCGGAAACTATAAGAGATAATGCAATTTGGCAACCGGCAATGTAATTAGCATGCCGAATATTACTTGGAATGTGAATTGGAACGAAATCGCCAATAGGTAAGACCATTTTACAATTTGGGCCCAAGTAAGAAGCAGAGCCTAAGGTGTAAATTATCGATAGTCCATATCTCGGAAACTATAAGAGATAATTCAATTTGGCAACCGGCAATGTAATTAGCATGCCGAATATTACTTGGAATGTGAATTGGAACGAAATCGCCAATAGATAAGACCATTTTACAATTTGGGCCCAAGTTAGAAGCAGAGCCTAAGGTGTAAATTATCGATAGTCCATATCTCGGAAACTATAAGAGATAATGCAATTTGGCAACCGGCAATGTAATTAGCATGCCGAATATTACTTGGAATGTGAATTGGAACGAAATCGCCAATAGATAAGACCATTTTACAATTTGGGAACAAGTTAGAAGCAGAGCTTAAGGTGTAAATTATCGATAGTCCATATCTCGGAAACTATAAGAGATAATGCAATTTGGCAACCGGCAATGTAATTAGCATGCCGAATATTACTTGGAATGTGAATTGGAACGAAATCGCCAATAGATAAGACCATTTTACAATTTGGGCCCAAGTTAGAAGCTGAGCCTAAGGTGTAAATAATTGATAGTCCATATCTCGGAAACTATAAGAGATAATGCAATTTCGCAACCGGCAATGTAATTAGCATGCCGAATATCACTTGGAATGTGAATTGGGACGAAATCGCCAATAGATAAGATCATTTTACAATTTGGGCCCAAGTTAGAAGCAGAGTCTAAATTGTAAATTATCGATATTCCATATCTCGGAAACTATAAGAGATAATGCAATTTGGCAACCGGCAATGTAATTAGCATGCCGAATATTACTTGGAATGTGAATTGGAACGAAATCGCCAATAGATAAGACCATTTTACAATTTGGGCCCAAGTTAGAAGCAGAGCCTAAGGTGTAAATTATCGATAGTCCATATCTCGTAAACTATAAGAGATAATGCAATTTGGCAACCGGCAATGTAATTAGCATGCCGAATATTACTTGGAATGTGAATTGGAACGAAATCGCCAATAGATAAGACCATTTTACAATTTGGGCCCAAGTTAGAAGCAGAGCCTAAGGTGTAAATTATCGATAGTCCATATCTCGGAAACTATAAGAGATAATGCAATTTGGCAACCGGCAATGTAATTAGCATGCCGAATATTACTTGGAATGTGAATTGGAACGAAATCGCCAATAGATAAGACCATTTCACAATTTGGGCCCAAGTTAGAAGCAGAGCCTAAGGTGTAAATTATCGATAGTCCATATCTCGGAAACTATAAGAGATAATGCAATTTGGCAACCGGCAATGTAATTAGCATGCCGAATATTACTTGGAATGTGAATTGGAACGAAATCGCCAATAGATAAGGCCATTTTACAATTTGGGCCCAAGTTAGAAGCAGAGCCTAAGGTGTAAATTATCGATAGTCCATATCTCGGGAACTCTAAGAGATAATGCAATTTGGCAACCGGCAATGTAATTAGCATGCCGAATATTACTTGGAATGTGAATTGGAACGAAATCGCCAATAGATAAGACCATTTTACAATTTGGGCCCAAGTTAGAAGCAGAGCCTAAGGTGTAAATTATTGATAGTCCATATCTCGGAAACTATAAGAGATAATACAATTTCGCAACCGGCAATGTAATTAGCATGCCGAATATCACTTGGAATGTGAATTGGGACGAAATCGCCAATAGATAAGACCATTTTACAATTTGGGCCCAAGTTAGAAGCAGAGCCTAAGGTGTAAATTATCGATAGTCCATATCTCGGAAACTATAAGAGATAATGCAATTTGGCAACCGGCAATGTAATTGGCATGCCGAATATTACTTGGAATGTGAATTGGAACGAAATCGCCAATAGATAAGACCATTTTACTATTTGGGCCCAAGTTAGAAGCAGAGCCTAAGGTGTAAATTATCGATAGTCCATATCTCGGAAACTATAAGAGATAATGCAATTTGGCAACCGGCAATGTAACTAGCATGCCGAATATTACTTGGAATGTGAATTGGAACGAAATCGCCAATAGGTAAGACCATTTTACAATTTGGGCCCAAGTTAGAAGCAGAGCCTAAGGTGTAAATTATCGATAGTCCATATCTCGGAAACTATAAGAGATAATGCAATTTGGCAACCGGCAATGTAATTAGCACGCCGAATATTACTTGGAATGTGAATTGTAACGAAATCGCCAATAGATAAGACCATTTTACAATTTGGGCCCAAGTTAGAAGCAGAGCCTAAGGTGTAAATTATCGATAGTCCATATCTCGGAAACTATAAGAGATAATGCAATTTGGCAACCGGCAATGTAATTAGCATGCCGAATATTTCTTGGAATGTGAGTTGGAACGAAATCGCCAATAGATAAGACCATTTTACAATTTGGACCCAAGTTAGAAGCAGAGCCTAAGATGTAAATTATTGATAGTCCATATCTCGGAAACTATAAGAGATAATGCAATTTCGCAACCGGCAATGTAATTAGCATGCCGAATATCACTTGGAATGTGAATTGGGACGAAATCGCCAATAGATAAGACCATTTTACAATTTGGGCCCAAGTTAGAAACAGAGCCTAAGGTGTAAATTATCGATAGTCCATATCTCGGAAACTATAAGAGATAATGCAATTTGGCAACCGGCAATGTAATTAGCATGCCGAATATTAATTGGAATGTGAATTGGAACGAAATCGCCAATAGATAAGACCATTTTACAATTTGGGCCCAAGTTAGAAGCAGAGCCTAAGGTGTAAATTATCGATAGTCCATATCTCGGAAACTATAAGAGATAATGCAATTTGGCAACCGGCAATGTAATTAGCATACCGAATATTACTTGGAATGTGAATTGGAACGAAATCGCCAATAGGTAAGACCATTTTACAATTTGGGCCCAAGTTAAAAGCAGAGCCTATGGTGTAAATTATCGATAGTCCATATCTCGGAAACTATAAGAGATAATGCAATTTGGCAACCGGCAATGTAATTAGCATGCCGAATATCACTTGGAATGTGAATTGGGACGAAATCGCCAATAGATAAGACCATTTTACAATTTGGGCCCAAGTTAGAAGCAGAGCCTAAGGTGTAAATTATCGATAGTCCATATCTCGGAAACTATAAGAGATAATGCAATTTGGCAACCGGCAATGTAATTGGCATGCCGAATATTACTTGGAATGTGAACTGGAACGAAATCGCCAATAGATAAGACCATTTTACTATTTGGGCCCAAGTTAGAAGCAGAGCCTAAGGTGTAAATTATCGATAGTCCATATCTCGGAAACTATAAGAGATAATGCAATTTGGCAACCGGCAATGTAATTAGCATGCCGAATATTACTTGGAATGTGAATTGGAACGAAATCGCCAATAGATAAGGCCATTTTACAATTTGGGCCCAAGTTAGAAGCAGAGCCTAAGGTGTAAATTATCGATAGTCCATATCTCGGGAACTCTAAGAGATAATGCAATTTGGCAACCGGCAATGTAATTAGCATGCCGAATATTACTTGGAATGTGAATTGGAACGAAATCGCCAATAGATAAGACCATTTTACAATTTGGGCCCAAGTTAGAAGCAGAGCCTAAGGTGTAAATTATTGATAGTCCATATCTCGGAAACTATAAGAGATAATACAATTTCGCAACCGGCAATGTAATTAGCATGCCGAATATCACTTGGAATGTGAATTGGGACGAAATCGCCAATAGATAAGACCATTTTACAATTTGGGCCCAAGTTAGAAGCAGAGCCTAAGGTGTAAATTATCGATAGTCCATATCTCGGAAACTATAAGAGATAATGCAATTTGGCAACCGGCAATGTAATTAGCATGCCGAGTATTACTTGGAATGTGAATTGGAACGAAATCGCCAATAGATAAGACCATTTTACAATTTGGGCCCAAGTTAGAAGCAGAGCCTAAGGTGTAAATAATCGATAATCCATTTCTCGGAAACTATAAGAGATAATGCAATTTGGCAACCGGCAATGTAATTAGCATGCCGAATATTACTTGGAATGTGAATTGGAACGAAATCGCCAATAGGTAAGACCATTTTACAATTTGGGCCCAAGTAAGAAGCAGAGCCTAAGGTGTAAATTATCGATAGTCCATATCTCGGAAACTATAAGAGATAATTCAATTTGGCAACCGGCAATGTAATTAGCATGCCGAATATTACTTGGAATGTGAATTGGAACGAAATCGCCAATAGATAAGACCATTTTACAATTTGGGCCCAAGTTAGAAGCAGAGCCTAAGGTGTAAATTATCGATAGTCCATATCTCGGAAACTATAAGAGATAATGCAATTTGGCAACCGGCAATGTAATTAGCATGCCGAATATTACTTGGAATGTGAATTGGAACGAAATCGCCAATAGATAAGACCATTTTACAATTTGGGAACAAGTTAGAAGCAGAGCTTAAGGTGTAAATTATCGATAGTCCATATCTCGGAAACTATAAGAGATAATGCAATTTGGCAACCGGCAATGTAATTAGCATGCCGAATATTACTTGGAATGTGAATTGGAACGAAATCGCCAATAGATAAGACCATTTTACAATTTGGGCCCAAGTTAGAAGCTGAGCCTAAGGTGTAAATTATTGATAGTCCATATCTCGGAAACTATAAGAGATAATGCAATTTCGCAACCGGCAATGTAATTAGCATGCCGAATATCACTTGGAATGTGAATTGGGACGAAATCGCCAATAGATAAGACCATTTTACAATTTGGGCCCAAGTTAGAAGCAGAGTCTAAATTTTAAATTATCGATATTCCATATCTCGGAAACTATAAGAGATAATGCAATTTGGCAACCGGCAATGTAATTAGCATGCCGAATATTACTTGGAATGTGAATTGGAACGAAATCGCCAATAGATAAGACCATTTTACAATTTGGGCCCAAGTTAGAAGCAGAGCCTAAGGTGTAAATTATCGATAGTCCATATCTCGTAAACTATAAGAGATAATGCAATTTGGCAACCGGCAATGTAATTAGCACGCCGAATATTACTTGGAATGTGAATTGGAACGAAATCGCCAATAGGTAAGACCATTTTACAATTTGGGCCCAAGTTAGAAGCAGAGCCTAAGGTGTAAATTATCGGTAGTCCATATCTCGGAAACTATAAGAGATAATTCAATTTGGCAACCGGCAATGTAATTAGCATGCCGAATATTACTTGGAATGTGAATTGGAACGAAATCGCCAATAGATAAGACCATTTTACAATTTGGGCCCAAATTAGAAGCAGAGCCTAAGGTGTAAATTATCGATAGTCCATATCTCGGAAACTATAAGAGATAATGCAATTTGGCAACCGGCAATGTAATTAGCATGCCGAATATTACTTGGAATGTGAATTGGAACGAAATCGCCAATAGATAAGACCATTTTACAATTTGGGCACAAGTTAGAAGCAGAGCCTAAGGTGTAAATTATCGATAGTCCATATCTCGGAAACTATAAGAGATAATGCAATTTGGCAACCGGCAATGTAATTAGCATGCCGAATATTACTTGGAATGTGAATTGGAACGAAATCGCCAATAGATAAGGCCATTTTACAATTTGGGCCCAAGTTAGAAGCAGAGCCTAAGGTGTAAATTATCGATAGTCCATATCTCGGGAACTCTAAGAGATAATGCAATTTGGCAACCGGCAATGTAATTAGCATGCCGAATATTACTTGGAATGTGAATTGGAACGAAATCGCCAATAGATAAGACCATTTTACAATTTGGGCCCAAGTTAGAAGCAGAGCCTAAGGTGTAAATTATTGATAGTCCATATCTCGGAAACTATAAGAGATAATACAATTTCGCAACCGGCAATGTAATTAGCATGCCGAATATCACTTGGAATGTGAATTGGGACGAAATCGCCAATAGATAAGACCATTTTACAATTTGGGCCCAAGTTAGAAGCAGAGCCTAAGGTGTAAATTATCGATAGTCCATATCTCGGAAACTATAAGAGATAATGCAATTTGGCAACCGGCAATGTAATTGGCATGCCGAATATTACTTGGAATGTGAATTGGAACGAAATCGCCAATAGATAAGACCATTTTACTATTTGGGCCCAAGTTAGAAGCAGAGCCTAAGGTGTAAATTATCGATAGTCCATATCTCGGAAACTATAAGAGATAATGCAATTTGGCAACCGGCAATGTAACTAGCATGCCGAATATTACTTGGAATGTGAATTGGAACGAAATCGCCAATAGGTAAGACCATTTTACAATTTGGGCCCAAGTTAGAAGCAGAGCCTAAGGTGTAAATTATCGATAGTCCATATCTCGGAAACTATAAGAGATAATGCAATTTGGCAACCGGCAATGTAATTAGCACGCCGAATATTACTTGGAATGTGAATTGGAACGAAATCGCCAATAGATAAGACCATTTTACAATTTGGGCCCAAGTTAGAAGCAGAGCCTAAGGTGTAAATTATCGATAGTCCATATCTCGGGAACTCTAAGAGATAATGCAATTTGGCAACCGGCAATGTAATTAGCATGCCGAATATTACTTGGAATGTGAATTGGAACGAAATCGCCAATAGATAAGACCATTTTACAATTTGGGCCCAAGTTAGAAGCAGAGCCTAAGGTGTAAATTATTGATAGTCCATATCTCGGAAACTATAAGAGATAATACAATTTCGCAACCGGCAATGTAATTAGCATGCCGAATATCACTTGGAATGTGAATTGGGACGAAATCGCCAATAGATAAGACCATTTTACAATTTGGGCCCAAGTTAGAAGCAGAGCCTAAGGTGTAAATTATCGATAGTCCATATCTCGGAAACTATAAGAGATAATGCAATTTGGCAACCGGCAATGTAATTGGCATGCCGAATATTACTTGGAATGTGAATTGGAACGAAATCGCCAATAGATAAGACCATTTTACTATTTGGGCCCAAGTTAGAAGCAGAGCCTAAGGTGTAAATTATCGATAGTCCATATCTCGGAAACTATAAGAGATAATGCAATTTGGCAACCGGCAATGTAACTAGCATGCCGAATATTACTTGGAATGTGAATTGGAACGAAATCGCCAATAGGTAAGACCATTTTACAATTTGGGCCCAAGTTAGAAGCAGAGCCTAAGGTGTAAATTATCGATAGTCCATATCTCGGAAACTATAAGAGATAATGCAATTTGGCAACCGGCAATGTAATTAGCACGCCGAATATTACTTGGAATGTGAATTGGAACGAAATCGCCAATAGATAAGACCATTTTACAATTTGGGCCCAAGTTAGAAGCAGAGCCTAAGGTGTAAATTATCGATAGTCCATATCTCGGAAACTATAAGAGATAATGCAATTTGGCAACCGGCAATGTAATTAGCATGCCGAATATTTCTTGGAATGTGAGTTGGAACGAAATCGCCAATAGATAAGACCATTTTACAATTTGGACCCAAGTTAGAAGCAGAGCCTAAGATGTAAATTATTGATAGTCCATATCTCGGAAACTATAAGAGATAATGCAATTTCGCAACCGGCAATGTAATTAGCATGCCGAATATCACTTGGAATGTGAATTGGGACGAAATCGCCAATAGATAAGACCATTTTACAATTTGGGCCCAAGTTAGAAACAGAGCCTAAGGTGTAAATTATCGATAGTCCATATCTCGGAAACTATAAGAGATAATGCAATTTGGCAACCGGCAATGTAATTAGCATGCCGAATATTAATTGGAATGTGAATTGGAACGAAATCGCCAATAGATAAGACCATTTTACAATTTGGGCCCAAGTTAGAAGCAGAGCCTAAGGTGTAAATTATCGATAGTCCATATCTCGGAAACTATAAGAGATAATGCAATTTGGCAACCGGCAATGTAATTAGCATACCGAATATTACTTGGAATGTGAATTGGAACGAAATCGCCAATAGGTAAGACCATTTTACAATTTGGGCCCAAGTTAAAAGCAGAGCCTATGGTGTAAATTATCGATAGTCCATATCTCGGAAACTATAAGAGATAATGCAATTTGGCAACCGGCAATGTAATTAGCATGCCGAATATCACTTGGAATGTGAATTGGGACGAAATCGCCAATAGATAAGACCATTTTACAATTTGGGCCCAAGTTAGAAGCAGAGCCTAAGGTGTAAATTATCGATAGTCCATATCTCGGAAACTATAAGAGATAATGCAATTTGGCAACCGGCAATGTAATTGGCATGCCGAATATTACTTGGAATGTGAACTGGAACGAAATCGCCAATAGATAAGACCATTTTACTATTTGGGCCCAAGTTAGAAGCAGAGCCTAAGGTGTAAATTATCGATAGTCCATATCTCGGAAACTATAAGAGATAATGCAATTTGGCAACCGGCAATGTAATTAGCATGCCGAATATTACTTGGAATGTGAATTGGAACGAAATCGCCAATAGATAAGGCCATTTTACAATTTGGGCCCAAGTTAGAAGCAGAGCCTAAGGTGTAAATTATCGATAGTCCATATCTCGGGAACTCTAAGAGATAATGCAATTTGGCAACCGGCAATGTAATTAGCATGCCGAATATTACTTGGAATGTGAATTGGAACGAAATCGCCAATAGATAAGACCATTTTACAATTTGGGCCCAAGTTAGAAGCAGAGCCTAAGGTGTAAATTATTGATAGTCCATATCTCGGAAACTATAAGAGATAATACAATTTCGCAACCGGCAATGTAATTAGCATGCCGAATATCACTTGGAATGTGAATTGGGACGAAATCGCCAATAGATAAGACCATTTTACAATTTGGGCCCAAGTTAGAAGCAGAGCCTAAGGTGTAAATTATCGATAGTCCATATCTCGGAAACTATAAGAGATAATGCAATTTGGCAACCGGCAATGTAATTAGCATGCCGAGTATTACTTGGAATGTGAATTGGAACGAAATCGCCAATAGATAAGACCATTTTACAATTTGGGCCCAAGTTAGAAGCAGAGCCTAAGGTGTAAATAATCGATAATCCATTTCTCGGAAACTATAAGAGATAATGCAATTTGGCAACCGGCAATGTAATTAGCATGCCGAATATTACTTGGAATGTGAATTGGAACGAAATCGCCAATAGGTAAGACCATTTTACAATTTGGGCCCAAGTAAGAAGCAGAGCCTAAGGTGTAAATTATCGATAGTCCATATCTCGGAAACTATAAGAGATAATTCAATTTGGCAACCGGCAATGTAATTAGCATGCCGAATATTACTTGGAATGTGAATTGGAACGAAATCGCCAATAGATAAGACCATTTTACAATTTGGGCCCAAGTTAGAAGCAGAGCCTAAGGTGTAAATTATCGATAGTCCATATCTCGGAAACTATAAGAGATAATGCAATTTGGCAACCGGCAATGTAATTAGCATGCCGAATATTACTTGGAATGTGAATTGGAACGAAATCGCCAATAGATAAGACCATTTTACAATTTGGGAACAAGTTAGAAGCAGAGCTTAAGGTGTAAATTATCGATAGTCCATATCTCGGAAACTATAAGAGATAATGCAATTTGGCAACCGGCAATGTAATTAGCATGCCGAATATTACTTGGAATGTGAATTGGAACGAAATCGCCAATAGATAAGACCATTTTACAATTTGGGCCCAAGTTAGAAGCTGAGCCTAAGGTGTAAATTATTGATAGTCCATATCTCGGAAACTATAAGAGATAATGCAATTTCGCAACCGGCAATGTAATTAGCATGCCGAATATCACTTGGAATGTGAATTGGGACGAAATCGCCAATAGATAAGACCATTTTACAATTTGGGCCCAAGTTAGAAGCAGAGTCTAAATTTTAAATTATCGATATTCCATATCTCGGAAACTATAAGAGATAATGCAATTTGGCAACCGGCAATGTAATTAGCATGCCGAATATTACTTGGAATGTGAATTGGAACGAAATCGCCAATAGATAAGACCATTTTACAATTTGGGCCCAAGTTAGAAGCAGAGCCTAAGGTGTAAATTATCGATAGTCCATATCTCGTAAACTATAAGAGATAATGCAATTTGGCAACCGGCAATGTAATTAGCACGCCGAATATTACTTGGAATGTGAATTGGAACGAAATCGCCAATAGGTAAGACCATTTTACAATTTGGGCCCAAGTTAGAAGCAGAGCCTAAGGTGTAAATTATCGGTAGTCCATATCTCGGAAACTATAAGAGATAATTCAATTTGGCAACCGGCAATGTAATTAGCATGCCGAATATTACTTGGAATGTGAATTGGAACGAAATCGCCAATAGATAAGACCATTTTACAATTTGGGCCCAAATTAGAAGCAGAGCCTAAGGTGTAAATTATCGATAGTCCATATCTCGGAAACTATAAGAGATAATGCAATTTGGCAACCGGCAATGTAATTAGCATGCCGAATATTACTTGGAATGTGAATTGGAACGAAATCGCCAATAGATAAGACCATTTTACAATTTGGGCACAAGTTAGAAGCAGAGCCTAAGGTGTAAATTATCGATAGTCCATATCTCGGAAACTATAAGAGATAATGCAATTTGGCAACCGGCAATGTAATTAGCATGCCGAATATTACTTGGAATGTGAATTGGAACGAAATCGCCAATAGATAAGGCCATTTTACAATTTGGGCCCAAGTTAGAAGCAGAGCCTAAGGTGTAAATTATCGATAGTCCATATCTCGGGAACTCTAAGAGATAATGCAATTTGGCAACCGGCAATGTAATTAGCATGCCGAATATTACTTGGAATGTGAATTGGAACGAAATCGCCAATAGATAAGACCATTTTACAATTTGGGCCCAAGTTAGAAGCAGAGCCTAAGGTGTAAATTATTGATAGTCCATATCTCGGAAACTATAAGAGATAATACAATTTCGCAACCGGCAATGTAATTAGCATGCCGAATATCACTTGGAATGTGAATTGGGACGAAATCGCCAATAGATAAGACCATTTTACAATTTGGGCCCAAGTTAGAAGCAGAGCCTAAGGTGTAAATTATCGATAGTCCATATCTCGGAAACTATAAGAGATAATGCAATTTGGCAACCGGCAATGTAATTGGCATGCCGAATATTACTTGGAATGTGAATTGGAACGAAATCGCCAATAGATAAGACCATTTTACTATTTGGGCCCAAGTTAGAAGCAGAGCCTAAGGTGTAAATTATCGATAGTCCATATCTCGGAAACTATAAGAGATAATGCAATTTGGCAACCGGCAATGTAACTAGCATGCCGAATATTACTTGGAATGTGAATTGGAACGAAATCGCCAATAGGTAAGACCATTTTACAATTTGGGCCCAAGTTAGAAGCAGAGCCTAAGGTGTAAATTATCGATAGTCCATATCTCGGAAACTATAAGAGATAATGCAATTTGGCAACCGGCAATGTAATTAGCACGCCGAATATTACTTGGAATGTGAATTGGAACGAAATCGCCAATAGATAAGACCATTTTACAATTTGGGCCCAAGTTAGAAGCAGAGCCTAAGGTGTAAATTATCGATAGTCCATATCTCGGAAACTATAAGAGATAATGCAATTTGGCAACCGGCAATGTAATTAGCATGCCGAATATTTCTTGGAATGTGAGTTGGAACGAAATCGCCAATAGATAAGACCATTTTACAATTTGGACCCAAGTTAGAAGCAGAGCCTAAGATGTAAATTATTGATAGTCCATATCTCGGAAACTATAAGAGATAATGCAATTTCGCAACCGGCAATGTAATTAGCATGCCGAATATCACTTGGAATGTGAATTGGGACGAAATCGCCAATAGATAAGACCATTTTACAATTTGGGCCCAAGTTAGAAGCAGAGCCTAAGGTGTAAATTATCGATAGTCCATATCTCGGAAACTATAAGAGATAATGCAATTTGGCAACCGGCAATGTAATTAGCATGCCGAATATTAATTGGAATGTGAATTGGAACGAAATCGCCAATAGATAAGACCATTTTACAATTTGGGCCCAAGTTAGAAGCAGAGCCTAAGGTGTAAATTATCGATAGTCCATATCTCGGAAACTATAAGAGATAATGCAATTTGGCAACCGGCAATGTAATTAGCATACCGAATATTACTTGGAATGTGAATTGGAACGAAATCGCCAATAGGTAAGACCATTTTACAATTTGGGCCCAAGTTAAAAGCAGAGCCTATGGTGTAAATTATCGATAGTCCGTATCTCGGAAACTATAAGAGATAATGCAATTTGGCAACCGGCAATGTAATTAGCATGCCCAATATTACTTGGAATGTGAATTGGAACGAAATCGCCAATAGATAAGACCGTTTTACAATTTGGGCCCAAGTTAGAAGCAGAGCCTAAGGTGTAAATTATCGATAGTCCATATCTCGGAAACTATAAGAGATAATGCAATTTCGCAACCGGCAATGTAATTAGCATGCCGAATATCACTTGGAATGTGAATTGGGACGAAATCGCCAATAGATAAGACCATTTTACAATTTGGGCCCAAGTTAGAAGCAGAGCCTAAGGTGTAAATTATCGATAGTCCATATCTCGGAAACTATAAGAGATAATGCAATTTGGCAACCGGCAATGTAATTAGCATGCCGAATATTACTTGGAATGTGAATTGCAACGAAATCGCCAATAGATAAGACCATTTTACAATTTGGGCCCAAGTTAGAAGCAGAGCCTAGGGTGTAAATTATTGATAGTCCATATCTCGGAAACTATAAGAGATAATGCAATTTCGCAATCGGCAATGTAATTAGCATGCCGAATATCACTTGGAATGTGAATTGGGACGAAATCGCCAATAGATAAGACCATTTTACAATTTGGGCCCAAGTTAGAAGCAGAGCCTAAGGTGTAAATTATCGATAGTCCATATCTCGGAAACTATAAGAGATAATGCAATTTGGCAACCGGCAATGTAATTAGCATGCCGAATATTAATTGGAATGTGAATTGGAACGAAATCGCCAATAGATAAGACCATTTTACAATTTGGGCCCAAGTTAGAAGCAGAGCCTAAGGTGTAAATTATCGATAGTCCATATCTCGGAAACTATAAGAGATAATGCAATTTGGCAACCGGCAATGTAATTAGCATACCGAATATTACTTGGAATGTGAATTGGAACGAAATCGCCAATAGGTAAGACCATTTTACAATTTGGGCCCAAGTTAAAAGCAGAGCCTATGGTGTAAATTATCGATAGTCCATATCTCGGAAACTATAAGAGATAATGCAATTTGGCAACCGGCAATGTAATTAGCATGCCCAATATTACTTGGAATGTGAATTGGAACGAAATCGCCAATAGATAAGACCATTTTACAATTTGGGCCCAAGTTAGAAGCAGAGCCTAAGGTGTAAATTATCGATAGTCCATATCTCGGAAACTATAAGAGATAATGCAATTTCGCAACCGGCAATGTAATTAGCATGCCGAATATCACTTGGAATGTGAATTGGGACGAAATCGCCAATAGATAAGACCATTTTACAATTTGGGCCCAAGTTAGAAGCAGAGCCTAAGGTGTAAATTATCGATAGTCCATATCTCGGAAACTATAAGAGATAATGCAATTTGGCAACCGGCAATGTAATTAGCATGCCGAATATTACTTGGAATGTGAATTGTAACGAAATCGCCAATAGATAAGACCATTTTACAATTTGGGCCCAAGTTAGAAGCAGAGCCTAGGGTGTAAATTATTGATAGTCCATATCTCGGAAACTATAAGAGATAATGCAATTTCGCAATCGGCAATGTAATTAGCATGCCGAATATCACTTGGAATGTGAATTGGGACGAAATCGCCAATAGATAAGACCATTTTACAATTTGGGCCCAAGTTAGAAGCAGAGCCTAAGGTGTAAATTATCGATAGTCCATATCTCGGAAACTATAAGAGATAATGCAATTTGGCAACCGGCAATGTAATTAGCATGCCGAATATTACTTGGAATGTGAATTGGAACGAAATCGCCAATAGATAAGACCATTTTACAATTTGGGCCCAAGTTAGAAGCAGAGCCTAAGGTGTAAATTATCGAGAGTCCATATCTCGGAAACTATAAGAGATAATGCAATTTGGCAACCGGCAATGTAATTAGCATGCCGAATATTACTTGGAATGTGAATTGGAACGAAATCGCCAATAGATAAGACCATTTTACAATTTGGGCCCAAGTTAGAAGCAGAGCCTAAGGTGTAAATTATTGATAGTCCATATCTCGGAAACTATAAGAGATAATGCAATTTCGCAACCGGCAATGTAATTAGCATGCCGAATATCACTTGGAATGTGAATTGGGACGAAATCGCCAATAGATAAGACCATTTTACAATTTGGGCCCAAGTTAGAAGCAGAGCCTAAGGTGTAAATTATCGATAGGCCATATCTCGGAAACTATAAGAGATAATGCAATTTGGCAACCGGCAATGTAATTAGCATGCCGAATATTACTTGGAATGTGAATTGGAACGAAATCGCCAATAGGTAAGACCATTTTACAATTTGGGCCCAAGTTAGAAGCAGAGCCTAAGGTGTAAATTATCGATAGTCCATATCTCGGAAACTATAAGAGATAATTCAATTTGGCAACCGGCAATGTAATTAGCATGCCGAATATTACTTGGAATGTGAATTGGAACGAAATCGCCAATAGATAAGACCATTTTACAATTTGGGCCCAAGTTAGAAGCAGAGCCTAAGGTGTAAATTATCGATAGTCCATATCTCGGAAACTATAAGAGATAATGCATTTTGGCAACCGGCAATGTAATTAGCATGCCGAATATTACTTGGAATGTGAATTGGAACGAAATCGCCAATAGATAAGACCATTTTACAATTTGGGCCCAAGTTAGAAGCAGAGCCTAAGGTGTAAATTATCGATAGTCCATATCTCGGAAACTATAAGAGATAATGCAATTTGGCAACCGGCAATGTAATTAGCATGCCGAATATTACTTGAAATGTGAATTGGAACGAAATCGCCAATAGATAAGACCATTTTACAATTTGGGCCCAAGTTAGAAGCAGAGCCTAAGGTGTAAATTATCGATAGTCCATATCTCGGAAACTATAAGAGATAATGCAATTTGGCAACCGGCAATGTAATTAGCATGCCGAATATTAATTGGAATGTGAATTGGAACGAAATCGCCAATAGATAAGACCATTTTACAATTTGGGCCCAAGTTAGAAGCAGAGCCTAAGGTGTAAATTATCGATAGTCCATATCTCGGAAACTATAAGAGATAATGCAATTTGGCAACCGGCAATGTAATTAGCATACCGAATATTACTTGGAATGTGAATTGGAACGAAATCGCCAATAGGTAAGACCATTTTACAATTTGGGCCCAAGTTAAAAGCAGAGCCTATGGTGTAAATTATCGATAGTCCATATCTCGGAAACTATAAGAGATAATGCAATTTGGCAACCGGCAATGTAATTAGCATGCCCAATATTACTTGGAATGTGAATTGGAACGAAATCGCCAATAGATAAGACCATTTTACAATTTGGGCCCAAGTTAGAAGCAGAGCCTAAGGTGTAAATTATCGATAGTCCATATCTCGGAAACTATAAGAGATAATTCAATTTGGCAACCGGCAATGTAATTAGCTGCCGAATATTACTTGGAATGTGAATTGGAACGAAATCGCCAATAGATAAGACCATTTTACAATTTGGGCCCAAGTTAGAAGCAGAGCCTAAGGTGTAAATTATCGATAGTCCATATCTCGGAAACTATAAGAGATAATGCAATTTGGCAACCGGCAATGTAATTAGCATGCCGAATATTACTTGGAATGTGAATTGGAACGAAATCGCCAATAGATAAGACCATTTTACAATTTGGGCCCAAGTTAGAAGCAGAGCCTAAGGTGTAAATTATCGATAGGCCATATCTCGGAAACTATAAGAGATAATGCAATTTGGCAACCGGCAATGTAATTAGCATGCCGAATATTACTTGGAATGTGAATTGGAACGAAATCGCCAATAGGTAAGACCATTTTACAATTTGGGCCCAAGTTAGAAGCAGTGCCTAAGGTGTAAATTATCGATAGTCCATATCTCGGAAACTATAAGAGATAATTCAATTTGGCAACCGGCAATGTAATTAGCATGCCGAATATTACTTGGAATGTGAATTGGAACGAAATCGCCAATAGATAAGACCATTTTACAATTTGGGCCCAAGTTAGAAGCAGAGCCTAAGGTGTAAATTATCGATAGTCCATATCTCGGAAACTATAAGAGATAATGCAATTTGGCAACCGGCAATGTAATTAGCATGCCGAATATTACTTGGAATGTGAATTGGAACGAAATCGCCATTAGATAAGACCATTTTACAATTTGGGCCCAAGTTAGAAGCAGAGCCTAAGGTGTAAATTATCGATAGTCCATATCTCGGAAACTATAAGAGATAATGCAATTTGGCAACCGGCAATGTAAATAGCATGCCGAATATTAATTGGAATGTGAATTGGAACGAAATCGCCAATAGATAAGACCATTTTACAATTTGGGCCCAAGTTAGAAGCAGTGCCTAAGGTGTAAATTATCGATAGTCCATATCTCGGAAACTATAAGAGATAATTCAATTTGGCAACCGGCAATGTAATTAGCATGCCGAATATTACTTGGAATGTGAATTGGAACGAAATCGCCAATAGATAAGACCATTTTACAATTTGGGCCCAAGTTAGAAGCAGAGCCTAAGGTGTAAATTATCGATAGTCCATATCTCGGAAACTATAAGAGATAATGCAATTTGGCAACCGGCAATGTAATTAGCATGCCGAATATTACTTGGAATGTGAATTGGAACGAAATCGCCATTAGATAAGACCATTTTACAATTTGGGCCCAAGTTAGAAGCAGAGCCTAAGGTGTAAATTATCGATAGTCCATATCTCGGAAACTATAAGAGATAATGCAATTTGGCAACCGGCAATGTAAATAGCATGCCGAATATTAATTGGAATGTGAATTGGAACGAAATCGCCAATAGATAAGACCATTTTACAATTTGGGCCCAAGTTAGAAGCAGAGCCTAAGGTGTAAATTATCGATAATCCATATCTCGGAAACTATAAGAGATAATGCAATTTGGCAACCGGCAATGTAATTAGCATGCCGAATATTACTTGGAATGTGAATTGGAACGAAATCGCCAATAGGTAAGACCATTTTACAATTTGGGCCCAAGTTAAAAGCAGAGCCTATGGTGTAAATTATCGATAGTCCATATCTCGGAAACTATAAGAGATAATGCAATTTGGCAAACGGCAATGTAATTAGCATGCCCAATATTACTTGGAATGTGAATTGGAACGAAATCGCCAATAGATAAGACCATTTTACAATTTGGGCCCAAGTTAGAAGCAGAGCCTAAGGTGTAAATTATCGATAGTCCATATCTCGGAAACTATAAGAGATAATGCATTTTGGCAACCGGCAATGTAATTAGCATGCCGAATATTACTTGGAATGTGAATTGGAACGAAATCGCCAATAGATAAGACCATTTTACAATTTGGGCCCAAGTTAGAAGCAGAGCCTAAGGTGTAAATTATCGATAGTCCATATCTCGGAAACTATAAGAGATAATGCAATTTGGCAACCGGCAATGTAATTAGCATGCCGAATATTACTTGAAATGTGAATTGGAACGAAATCGCCAATAGATAAGACCATTTTACAATTTGGGCCCAAGTTAGAAGCAGAGCCTAAGGTGTAAATTATCGATAGTCCATATCTCGGAAACTATAAGAGATAATGCAATTTGGCAACCGGCAATGTAATTAGCATGCCGAATATTAATTGGAATGTGAATTGGAACGAAATCGCCAATAGATAAGACCATTTTACAATTTGGGCCCAAGTTAGAAGCAGAGCCTAAGGTGTAAATTATCGATAGTCCATATCTCGGAAACTATAAGAGATAATGCAATTTGGCAACCGGCAATGTAATTAGCATACCGAATATTACTTGGAATGTGAATTGGAACGAAATCGCCAATAGGTAAGACCATTTTACAATTTGGGCCCAAGTTAAAAGCAGAGCCTATGGTGTAAATTATCGATAGTCCATATCTCGGAAACTATAAGAGATAATGCAATTTGGCAACCGGCAATGTAATTAGCATGCCCAATATTACTTGGAATGTGAATTGGAACGAAATCGCCAATAGATAAGACCATTTTACAATTTGGGCCCAAGTTAGAAGCAGAGCCTAAGGTGTAAATTATCGATAGTCCATATCTCGGAAACTATAAGAGATAATTCAATTTGGCAACCGGCAATGTAATTAGCTGCCGAATATTACTTGGAATGTGAATTGGAACGAAATCGCCAATAGATAAGACCATTTTACAATTTGGGCCCAAGTTAGAAGCAGAGCCTAAGGTGTAAATTATCGATAGTCCATATCTCGGAAACTATAAGAGATAATGCAATTTGGCAACCGGCAATGTAATTAGCATGCCGAATATTACTTGGAATGTGAATTGGAACGAAATCGCCAATAGATAAGACCATTTTACAATTTGGGCCCAAGTTAGAAGCAGAGCCTAAGGTGTAAATTATCGATAGGCCATATCTCGGAAACTATAAGAGATAATGCAATTTGGCAACCGGCAATGTAATTAGCATGCCGAATATTACTTGGAATGTGAATTGGAACGAAATCGCCAATAGGTAAGACCATTTTACAATTTGGGCCCAAGTTAGAAGCAGTGCCTAAGGTGTAAATTATCGATAGTCCATATCTCGGAAACTATAAGAGATAATTCAATTTGGCAACCGGCAATGTAATTAGCATGCCGAATATTACTTGGAATGTGAATTGGAACGAAATCGCCAATAGATAAGACCATTTTACAATTTGGGCCCAAGTTAGAAGCAGAGCCTAAGGTGTAAATTATCGATAGTCCATATCTCGGAAACTATAAGAGATAATGCAATTTGGCAACCGGCAATGTAATTAGCATGCCGAATATTACTTGGAATGTGAATTGGAACGAAATCGCCATTAGATAAGACCATTTTACAATTTGGGCCCAAGTTAGAAGCAGAGCCTAAGGTGTAAATTATCGATAGTCCATATCTCGGAAACTATAAGAGATAATGCAATTTGGCAACCGGCAATGTAAATAGCATGCCGAATATTAATTGGAATGTGAATTGGAACGAAATCGCCAATAGATAAGACCATTTTACAATTTGGGCCCAAGTTAGAAGCAGAGCCTAAGGTGTAAATTATCGATAATCCATATCTCGGAAACTATAAGAGATAATGCAATTTGGCAACCGGCAATGTAATTAGCATGCCGAATATTACTTGGAATGTGAATTGGAACGAAATCGCCAATAGGTAAGACCATTTTACAATTTGGGCCCAAGTTAAAAGCAGAGCCTATGGTGTAAATTATCGATAGTCCATATCTCGGAAACTATAAGAGATAATGCAATTTGGCAAACGGCAATGTAATTAGCATGCCCAATATTACTTGGAATGTGAATTGGAACGAAATCGCCAATAGATAAGACCATTTTACAATTTGGGCCCAAGTTAGAAGCAGAGCCTAAGGTGTAAATTATCGATAGTCCATATCTCGGAAACTATAAGAGATAATTCAATTTGGCAACCGGCAATGTAATTAGCATGCCGAATATTACTTGGAATGTGAATTGGAACGAAATCGCCAATAGATAAGACCATTTTACAATTTGGGCCCAAGTTAGAAGCAGAGACTAAGGTGTAAATTATCGATAGTCCATATCTCGGAAACTATAAGAGATAATGCAATTTGGCAACCGGCAATGTAATTAGCATGCCGAATATTACTTGGAATGTGAATTGGAACGAAATCGCCAATAGATAAGACCATTTTACAATTCGGGCCCAAGTTAGAAGCAGAGCCTAAGGTGTAAATTATCGATAGTCCATATCTCGGAAACTATAAGAGATAATTCAATTTGGCAACCGGCAATGTAATTAGCATGCCGGATATTACTTGGAATGTGAATTGGAACGAAATCGCCAATAGATAAGACCATTTTACAATTTGGGCCCAAGTTAGAAGCAGAGCCTAAGGTGTAAATTATCGATAGTCCATATCTCGGAAACTATAAGAGATAATGCAATTTGGCAACCGGCAATGTAATTAGCATGCCGAATATTACTTGGAATGTGAATTGGAACGAAATCGCCAATAGATAAGACGATTTTACAATTTGGGCCCAAGTTAGAAGCAGAGCCTAAGATGTAAATTATCGATAGTCCATATCTCGGAAACTATAAGAGATAATGCAATTTGGCAACCGGCAATGTAATTAGCATGCCGAATATTACTTGGAATGTGAATTGGAACGAAATCGCCAATAGATAAGACCATTTTACAATTTGGGCCCAAGTTAGAAGCAGAGCCTAAGGTGTAAATTATCGATAGTCCATATCTCGGAAACTATAAGAGATAATGCAATTTGGCAACCGGCAATGTAATTAGCATGCCGAATATTAATTGGAATGTGAATTGGAACGAAATCGCCAATAGATAAGACCATTTTACAATTTGGGCCCAAGTTAGAAGCAGAGCCTAAGGTGTAAATTATCGATAGTCCATATCTCGGAAACTATAAGAGATAATGCAATTTGGCAACCGGCAATGTAATTAGCATACCGAATATTACTTGGAATGTGAATTGGAACGAAATCGCCAATAGGTAAGACCATTTTACAATTTGGGCCCAAGTTAAAAGCAGAGCCTATGGTGTAAATTATCGATAGTCCATATCTCGGAAACTATAAGAGATAATGCAATTTGGCAACCGGCAATGTAATTAGCATGCCCAATATTACTTGGAATGTGAATTGGAACGAAATCGCCAATAGATAAGACCATTTTACAATTTGGGCCCAAGTTAGAAGCAGAGCCTAAGGTGTAAATTATCGATAGTCCATATCTCGGAAACTATAAGAGATAATGCAATTTCGCAACCGGCAATGTAATTAGCATGCCGAATATCACTTGGAATGTGAATTGGGACGAAATCGCCAATAGATAAGACCATTTTACAATTTGGGCCCAAGTTAGAAGCAGAGCCTAAGGTGTAAATTATCGATAGTCCATATCTCGGAAACTATAAGAGATAATGCAATTTGGCAACCGGCAATGTAATTAGCATGCCGAATATTACTTGGAATGTGAATTGGAACGAAATCGCCAATAGATAAGACCATTTTACAATTTGGGCCCAAGTTAGAAGCAGAGCCTAGGGTGTAAATTTTTGATAGTCCATATCTCGGAAACTATAAGAGATAATGCAATTTCGCAATCGGCAATGTAATTAGCATGCCGAATATCACTTGGAATGTGAATTGGGACGAAATCGCCAATAGATAAGACCATTTTACAATTTGGGCCCAAGTTAGAAGCAGAGCCTAAGGTGTAAATTATCGATAGTCCATATCTCGGAAACTATAAGAGATAATGCAATTTGGCAACCGGCAATGTAATTAGCATGCCGAATATTACTTGGAATGTGAATTGGAACGAAATCGCCAATAGATAAGACCATTTTACAATTTGGGCCCAAGTTAGAAGCAGAGCCTAAGGTGTAAATTATCGAGAGTCCATATCTCGGAAACTATAAGAGATAATGCAATTTGGCAACCGGCAATGTAATTAGCATGCCGAATATTACTTGGAATGTGAATTGGAACGAAATCGCCAATAGATAAGACCATTTTACAATTTGGGCCCAAGTTAGAAGCAGAGCCTAAGGTGTAAATTATTGATAGTCCATATCTCGGAAACTATAAGAGATAATGCAATTTCGCAACCGGCAATGTAATTAGCATGCCGAATATCACTTGGAATGTGAATTGGGACGAAATCGCCAATAGATAAGACCATTTTACAATTTGGGCCCAAGTTAGGAGCAGAGCCTAAGGTGTAAATTATCGATAGGCCATATCTCGGAAACTACAAGAGATAATGCAATTTGGCAACCGGCAATGTAATTAGCATGCCGAATATTACTTGGAATGTGAATTGGAACGAAATCGCCAATAGGTAAGACCATTTTACAATTTGGGCCCAAGTTAGAAGCAGAGCCTAAGGTGTAAATTATCGATAGTCCATATCTCGGAAACTATAAGAGATAATTCAATTTGGCAACCGGCAATGTAATTAGCATGCCGAATATTACTTGGAATGTGAATTGGAACGAAATCGCCAATAGATAAGACCATTTTACAATTTGGGCCCAAGTTAGAAGCAGAGCCTAAGGTGTAAATTATCGATAGTCCATATCTCGGAAACTATAAGAGATAATGCAATTTGGCAACCGGCAATGTAATTAGCATGCCGAATATTACTTGGAATGTGAATTGGAACGAAATCGCCAATAGATAAGACCATTTTACAATTTGGGCCCAAGTTAGAAGCAGAGCCTAAGGTGTAAATTATCGATAGTCCATATCTCGGAAACTATAAGAGATAATGCAATTTGGCAACCGGCAATGTAATTAGCATGCCGAATATTACTTGAAATGTGAATTGGAACGAAATCGCCAATAGATAAGACCATTTTACAATTTGGGCCCAAGTTAGAAGCAGAGCCTAAGGTGTAAATTATCGATAGTCCATATCTCGGAAACTATAAGAGATAATGCAATTTGGCAACCGGCAATGTAATTAGCATGCCGAATATTAATTGGAATGTGAATTGGAACGAAATCGCCAATAGATAAGACCATTTTACAATTTGGGCCCAAGTTAGAAGCAGAGCCTAAGGTGTAAATTATCGATAGTCCATATCTCGGAAACTATAAGAGATAATGCAATTTGGCAACCGGCAATGTAATTAGCATACCGAATATTACTTGGAATGTGAATTGGAACGAAATCGCCAATAGGTAAGACCATTTTACAATTTGGGCCCAAGTTAAAAGCAGAGCCTATGGTGTAAATTATCGATAGTCCATATCTCGGAAACTATAAGAGATAATGCAATTTGGCAACCGGCAATGTAATTAGCATGCCCAATATTACTTGGAATGTGAATTGGAACGAAATCGCCAATAGATAAGACCATTTTACAATTTGGGCCCAAGTTAGAAGCAGAGCCTAAGGTGTAAATTATCGATAGTCCATATCTCGGAAACTATAAGAGATAATTCAATTTGGCAACCGGCAATGTAATTAGCATGCCGAATATTACTTGGAATGTGAATTGGAACGAAATCGCCAATAGATAAGACCATTTTACAATTTGGGCCCAAGTTAGAAGCAGAGCCTAAGGTGTAAATTATCGATAGTCCATATCTCGGAAACTATAAGAGATAATGCAATTTGGCAACCGGCAATGTAATCAGCATGCCGAATATTACTTGGAATGTGAATTGGAACGAAATCGCCAATAGATAAGACCATTTTACAATTTGGGCCCAAGCTAGAAGCAGAGCCTAAGGTGTAAATTATCGATAGTCCATATCTCGGAAACTATAAGAGATAATTCAATTTGGCAACCGGCAATGTAATTAGCATGCCGAATATTACTTGGAATGTGAATTGGAACGAAATCGCCAATAGATAAGACCATTTTACAATTTGGGCCCAAGTTAGAAGCAGAGCCTAAGGTGTAAATTATCGATAGGCCATATCTCGGAAACTATAAGAGATAATGCAATTTGGCAACCGGCAATGTAATTAGCATGCCGAATATTACTTGGAATGTGAATTGGAACGAAATCGCCAATATGTAAGACCATTTTACAATTTGGGCCCAAGTTAGAAGCAGTGCCTAAGGTGTAAATTATCGATAGTCCATATCTCGGAAACTATAAGAGATAATTCAATTTGGCAACCGGCAATGTAATTAGCATGCCGAATATTACTTGGAATGTGAATTGGAACGAAATCGCCAATAGATAAGACCATTTTACAATTTGGGCCCAAGTTAGAAGCAGAGCCTAAGGTGTAAATTATCGATAGTCCATATCTCGGAAACTATAAGAGATAATGCAATTTGGCAACCGGCAATGTAATTAGCATGCCGAATATTACTTGGAATGTGAATTGGAACGAAATCGCCAATAGATAAGACCATTTTACAATTTGGGCCCAAGTTAGAAGCAGAGCCTAAGGTGTAAATTATCGATAGTCCATATCTCGGAAACTATAAGAGATAATGCAATTTGGCAACCGGCAATGTAATTAGCATGCCGAATATTAATTGGAATGTGAATTGGAACGAAATCGCCAATAGATAAGACCATTTTACAATTTGGGCCCAAGTTAGAAGCAGAGCCTAAGGTGTAAATTATCGATAATCCATATCTCGGAAACTATAAGAGATAATGCAATTTGGCAACCGGCAATGTAATTAGCATGCCGAATATTACTTGGAATGTGAATTGGAACGAAATCGCCAATAGGTAAGACCATTTTACAATTTGGGCCCAAGTTAAAAGCAGAGCCTATGGTGTAAATTATCGATAGTCCATATCTCGGAAACTATAAGAGATAATGCAATTTGGCAACCGGCAATGTAATTAGCATGCCCAATATTACTTGGAATGTGAATTGGAACGAAATCGCCAATAGATAAGACCATTTTACAATTTGGGCCCAAGTTAGAAGCAGAGCCTAAGGTGTAAATTATCGATAGTCCATATCTCGGAAACTATAAGAGATAATTCAATTTGGCAACCGGCAATGTAATTAGCATGCCGAATATTACTTGGAATGTGAATTGGAACGAAATCGCCAATAGATAAGACCATTTTACAATTTGGGCCCAAGTTAGAAGCAGAGACTAAGGTGTAAATTATCGATAGTCCATATCTCGGAAACTATAAGAGATAATGCAATTTGGCAACCGGCAATGTAATTAGCATGCCGAATATTACTTGGAATGTGAATTGGAACGAAATCGCCAATTGATAAGACCATTTTACAATTTGGGCCCAAGTTAGAAGCAGAGCCTAAGGTGTAAATTATCGATAGTCCATATCTCGGAAACTATAAGAGATAATTCAATTTGGCAACCGGCAATGTAATTAGCATGCCGGATATTACTTGGAATGTGAATTGGAACGAAATCGCCAATAGATAAGACCATTTTACAATTTGGGCCCAAGTTAGAAGCAGGGCCTAAGGTGTAAATTATCGATAGTCCATATCTCGGAAACTATAAGAGATAATGCAATTTGGCAACCGGCAATGTAATTAGCATGCCGAATATTACTTGGAATGTGAATTGGAACGAAATCGCCAATAGATAAGACGATTTTACAATTTGGGCCCAAGTTAGAAGCAGAGCCTAAGATGTAAATTATCGATAGTCCATATCTCGGAAACTATAAGAGATAATGCAATTTGGCAACCGGCAATGTAATTAGCATGCCGAATATTACTTGGAATGTGAATTGGAACGAAATCGCCAATAGATAAGACCATTTTACAATTTGGGCCCAAGTTAGAAGCAGAGCCTAAGGTGTAAATTATCGATAGTCCATATCTCGGAAACTATAAGAGATAATGCAATTTGGCAACCGGCAATGTAATTAGCATGCCGAATATTACTTGGAATGTGAATTGGAACGAAATCGCCAATAGGTAAGACCATTTTACAATTTGGGCCCAAGTTAGAAGCAGAGCCTAAGGTGTAAATTATCGATAGTCCATATCTCGGAAACTATAAGAGATAATTCAATTTGGCAACCGGCAATGTAATTAGCATGCCGGATATTACTTGGAATGTGAATTGGAACGAAATCGCCAATAGATAAGACCATTTTACAATTTGGGCCCAAGTTAGAAGCAGAGCCTAAGGTGTAAATTACCGATAGTCCATATCTCGGAAACTATAAGAGATAATGCAATTTGGCAACCGGCAATGTAATTAGCATGCCGAATATTACTTGGAATGTGAATTGGAACGAAATCGCCAATAGATAAGACCATTTTACAATTTGGGCCCAAGTTAGAAGCAGAGCCTAAGGTGTAAATTATCGATAGCCCATATCTCGGAAACTATAAGAGATAATGCAATTTGGCAACCGGCAATGTAATTAGCATGCCGAATATTACTTGGAATGTGAATTGGAACGAAATCGCCAATAGATAAGACCATTTTACAATTTGGGCCCAAGTTAGAAGCAGAGCCTAAGGTGTAAATTATCGATAGTCCATATCTCGGAAACTATAAGAGATAATGCAATTTCGCAACCGGCAATGAAATTAGCATGCCGAATATCACTTGGAATGTGAATTGGGACGAAATCGCCAATAGATAAGACCTTTTTACAATTTGGGCCCAAGTTAGAAGCAGAGCCTAAGGTGTAAATTATCGATAGTCCATATCTCGGAAACTATAAGAGATAATGCAATTTGGCAACCGGCAATGTAATTAGCATGCCGAATATTACTTGGAATGTGAATTGGAACGAAATCGCCAATAGATAAGACCATTTTACAATTTGGGCCCAAGTTAGAAGCAGAGCCTAAGGTGTAAATAATCGATAGTCCATATCTCGGAAACTATAAGAGATAATGCAATTTGGCAACCGGCAATGTAATTAGCATGCCGAATATTACTTGGAATGTGAATTGGAACGAAATCGCCAATAGGTAAGACCATTTTACAATTTGGGCCCAAGTAAGAAGCAGAGCCTAAGGTGTAAATTATCGATAGTCCATATCTCGGAAACTATAAGAGATAATGCAATTTGGCAACCGGCAATGTAATTAGCATGCCGAATATTACTTGGAATGTGAATTGGAACGAAATCGCCAATAGGTAAGACCATTTTACAATTTGGGCCCAAGTAAGAAGCAGAGCCTAAGGTGTAAATTATCGATAGTCCATATCTCGGAAACTATAAGAGATAATTCAATTTGGCAACCGGCAATGTAATTAGCATGCCGAATATTACTTGGAATGTGAATTGGAACGAAATCGCCAATAGATAAGACCATTTTGCAATTTGGGCCCAAGTTAGAAGCAGAGCTTAAGGTGTAAATTATCGATAGTCCATAACTCGGAAACTATAAGAGATAATGCAATTTGGCAACCGGCAATGTAATTAGCATGCCGAATATTACTTGGAATGTGAATTGGAACGAAATCGCCAATAGATAAGGCCATTTTACAATTTGGGCCCAAGTTAGAAGCAGAGCCTAAGGTGTAAATTATCGATAGTATATATCTCGGAAACTATAAGAGATAATGCAATTTGGCAACCGGCAATGTAATTAGCATGCCGAATATTACTTGGAAAGTGAATTGGAACGAAAACGCCAATAGATAAGACCATTTTACAATTTGGGCCCAAGTTAGAAGCAGAGCCTAAGGTGTAAATTATCGATAGTCCATATCTCGGAAACTATAATAGATAATGCAATTTGGCAACCGGCAATGTAATTAGCATGCCGAATATTACTTGGAATGTGAATTGGAACGAAATCGCCAATAGATAAGACCATTTTACAATTTGGGCCCAAGTTAGAAGCAGAGCCTAAGGTGTAAATTATCGATAGTCCATATCTCGGAAACTATAAGAGATAATGCAATTTGGCAACCGGCAATGTAATTAGCATGCCGAATATTACTTGGAATGTGAATTGGGACGAAATCGCCAATAGATAAGACCATTTTACAATTTGGGCCCAAGTTAGAAGCAGAGCCTAAGGTGTAAATTATCGATAGTCCATATCTCGGAAACTATAATAGATAATGCAATTTGGCAACCGGCAATGTAATTAGCATGCCGAATATTACTTGGAATGTGAATTGGAACGAAATCGCCAATAGATAAGACCATTTTACAATTTGGGCCCAAGTTAGAAGCAGAGCCTAAGGTGTAAATTATTGATAGTCCATATCTCGGAAACTATAAGAGATAATGCAATTTGGCAACCGGCAATGTAATTAGCATGCCGAATATTACTTGGAATGTGAATTGGAACGAAATCGCCAATAGATAAGACCATTTTACAATTTGGGCCCAAGTTAGAAGCAGAGCCTAAGGTGTAAATTATCGATAGTTCATATCTCGGAAACTATAAGAGATAATGCAATTTGGCAACCGGCAATGTAATTAGCATGCCGAATATTACTTGGAATGTGAATTGGAACGAAATCGCCAATAGATAAGACGATTTTACAATTTGGGCCCAAGTTAGAAGCAGAGCCTAAGATGTAAATTATCGATAGTCCATATCTCGGAAACTATAAGAGATAATGCAATTTGGCAACCGGCAATGTAATTAGCATGCCGAATATTACTTGGAATGTGAATTGGAACGAAATCGCCAATAGATAAGACCATTTTACAATTTGGGCCCAAGTTAGAAGCAGAGCCTAAGGTGTAAATTATCGATAGTCCATATCTCGGAAACTATAAGAGATAATGCAATTTGGCAACCGGCAATGTAATTAGCAAGCCGAATATTACTTGGAATGTGAATTGGAACGAAATCGCCAATAGGTAAGACCATTTTACAATTTGGGCCCAAGTTAGAAGCAGAGCCTAAGGTGTAAATTATCGATAGTCCATATCTCGTAAACTATAAGTGATAATTCAATTTGGCAACCGGCAATGTAATTAGCATGCCGGATATTACTTGGAATGTGAATTGGAACGAAATCGCCAATAGATAAGATCATTTTACAATTTGGGCCCAAGTTAGAAGCAGAGCCTAAGGTGTAAATTACCGATAGTCCATATCTCGGAAACTATAAGAGATAATGCAATTTGGCAACCGGCAATGTAATTAGCATGCCGAATATTACTTGGAATGTGAATTGGAACGAAATCGCCAATAGATAAGACGATTTTACAATTTGGGCCCAAGTTAGAAGCAGAGCCTAAGGTGTAAATTATCGATAGTCCATATCTCGGAAACTATAAGAGATAATGCAATTTGGCAACCGGCAATGTAATTAGCATGCCGAATATTACTTGGAATGTGAATTGGAACAAAATCGCCAATAGATAAGACCATTTTACAATTTGGGCCCAAGTTAGAAGCAGAGCCTAAGGTGTAAATTATCGATAGTCCATATCTCGGAAACTATAAGAGATAATGCAATTTGGCAACCGGCAATGTAATTAGCATGCCGGATATTACTTGGAATGTGAATTGGAACGAAATCGCCAATAGATAAGACCATTTTACAATTTGGGCCCAAGTTAGAAGCAGAGCCTAAGGTGTAAATTATCGATAGTCCATATCTCGGAAACTATAAGAGATAATGCAATTTGGCAACCGGCAATGTAATTAGCATGCCGAATATTACTTGGAATGTGAATTGGAACGAAGTCGCCAATAGAGAAGGCCATTTTACAATTTGGGCCCAAGTTAGAAGCAGAGCCTAAGGTGTAAATTATCGATAGTCCATATCTCGGAAACTCTAAGAGATAATGCAATTTGGCAACCGGCAATGTAATTAGCATGCCGAATATTACTTGGAATGTGAATTGGAACGAAATCGCCAATAGAGAAGACCATTTTACAATTTGGGCCCAAGTTAGAAGCAGAGCCTAAGGTGTAAATTATCGATAGTCCATATCTCGGAAACTATAAGAGATAATGCAATTTGGCAACCGGCAATGTAATTAGCAAGCCGAATATTACTTGGAATGTGAATTGGAACGAAATCGCCAATAGATAAGACCATTTTACAATTTGGGCCCAAGTTAGAAGCAGAGCCTAAGGTGTAAATTATCGATAGTCCATATCTCGGAAACTATAAGAGATAATTCAATTTGGCAACCGGCAATGTAATTAGCATGCCGGATATTACTTGGAATGTGAATTGGAACGAAATCGCCAATAGGTAAGACCATTTTATAATTTGGGCCCAAGTTAGAAGCAGAGCCTAAGGTGTAAATTATCGATAGTCCATATCTCGGAAACTATAAGAGATAATTCAATTTGGCAACCGGCAATGTAATTAGCATGCCGGATATTACTTGGAATGTGAATTGGAACGAAATCGCCAATAGATAAGACAATTTTACAATTTGGGCCCAAGTTAGAAGCAGAGCCTAAGGTGTAAATTATCGAGAGTCCATATTTCGGAAACTATAAGAGATAATGCAATTTGGCAACCGGCAATGTAATTAGCATGCCGAATATTACTTGGAATGTGAATTGGAACGAAGTCGCCAATAGAGAAGGCCATTTTACAATTTGGGCCCAAGTTAGAAGCAGAGCCTAAGGTGTAAATTATCGATAGTCCATATCTCGGAAACTCTAAGAGATAATGCAATTTGGCAACCGGCAATGTAATTAGCATGCCGAATATTACTTGGAATGTGAATTGGAACGAAATCGCCAATAGAGAAGACCATTTTAAAATTTGGGCCCAAGTTAGAAGCAGAGCCTAAGGTGTAAATTATCGACAGTCCATATCTCGGAAACTATAAGAGATAATGCAATTTGGCAACCGGCAATGTAATTAGCATGCCGAATATTACTTGGAATGTGAATTGGAACGAAATCGCCAATAGATAAGACCATTTTACAATTTGGGCCCAAGTTAGAAGCAGAGCCTAAGGTGTAAATTATCGATAGTCCATATCTCGGAAACTATAAGAGATAATGCAATTTGGCAACCGGCAATGTAATTAGCATGCCGAATATTACTTGGAATGTGAATTGGAACGAAATCGCCAATAGAGAAGACCATTTTACAATTTGGGCCCAAGTTAGAAGCAGAGCCTAAGGTGTAAATTATCGAGAGTCCATATTTCGGAAACTATAAGAGATAATGCAATTTGGCAACCGGCAATGTAATTAGCATGCCGAATATTACTTGGAATGTGAATTGGAACGAAATCGCCAATAGATAAGACCATTTTACAATTTGGGCCCAAGTTAGAAGCAGAGCCTAAGGTGTAAATTATTGATAGTCCATATCTCGGAAACTATAAGAGATAATGCAATTTGGCAACCGGCAATGTAATTAGCATGCCGAATATTACTTGGAATGTGAATTGGAACGAAGTCGCCAATAGAGAAGGCCATTTTACAATTTGGGCCCAAGTTAGAAGCAGAGCCTAAGGTGTAAATTATCGATAGTCCATATCTCGGAAACTCTAAGAGATAATGCAATTTGGCAACCGGCAATGTAATTAGCATGCCGAATATTACTTGGAATGTGAATTGGAACGAAATCGCCAATAGAGAAGACCATTTTACAATTTGGGCCCAAGTTAGAAGCAGAGCCTAAGGTGTAAATTATCGACAGTCCATATCTCGGAAACTATAAGAGATAATGCAATTTGGCAACCGGCAATGTAATTAGCATGCCGAATATTACTTGGAATGTGAATTGGAACGAAATCGCCAATAGATAAGACCATTTTACAATTTGGGCCCAAGTTAGAAGCAGAGCCTAAGGTGTAAATTATCGATAGTCCATATCTCGGAAACTATAAGAGATAATGCAATTTGGCAACCGGTAATGTAATTAGCATGCCGAATATTACTTGGAATGTGAATTGGAACGAAATCGCCAATAGAGAAGACCATTTTACAATTTGGGCCCAAGTTAGAAGCAGAGCCTAAGGTGTAAATTATCGAGAGTCCATATTTCGGAAACTATAAGAGATAATGCAATTTGGCAACCGGCAATGTAATTAGCATGCCGAATATTACTTGGAATGTGAATTGGAACGAAATCGCCAATAGATAAGACCATTTTACAATTTGGGCCCAAGTTAGAAGCAGAGCCTAAGGTGTAAATTATCGATAGTCCATATCTCGGAAACTATAAGAGATAATTCAATTTGGCAACCGGCAATGTAATTAGCATGCCGGATATTACTTGGAATGTGAATTGGAACGAAATGGCCAATAGATAAGACCATTTTACAATTTGGGCCCAAGTTAGAAGCAGAGCCTAAGGTGTAAATTATCGATAGTCCATATCTCGGAAACTATAAGAGATAATGCAATTTGGCAACCGGCAATGTAATTAGCAAGCCGAATATTACTTGGAATGTGAATTGGAACGAAATCGCCAATAGGTAAGACCATTTTACAATTTGGGCCCAAGTTAGAAGCAGAGCCTAAGGTGTAAATTATCGATAGTCCATATCTCGGAAACTATAAGAGATAATTCAATTTGGCAACCGGCAATGTAATTAGCATGCCGGATATTACTTGGAATGTGAATTGGAACGAAATCGCCAATAGATAAGACAATTTTACAATTTGGGCCCAAGTTAGAAGCAGAGCCTAAGGTGTAAATTATCGATAGTCCATATCTCGGAAACTATAAGAGATAATGCAATTTGGCAACCGGCAATGTAATTAGCATGCCGAATATTACTTGGAATGTGAATTGGAACGAAGTCGCCAATAGAGAAGGCCATTTTACAATTTGGGCCCAAGTTAGAAGCAGAGCCTAAGGTGTAAATTATCGATAGTCCATATCTCGGAAACTCTAAGAGATAATGCAATTTGGCAACCGGCAATGTAATTAGCATGCCGAATATTACTTGGAATGTGAATTGGAACGAAATCGCCAATAGAGAAGACCATTTTACAATTTGGGCCCAAGTTAGAAGCAGAGCCTAAGGTGTAAATTATCGACAGTCCATATCTCGGAAACTATAAGAGATAATGCAATTTGGCAACCGGCAATGTAATTAGCATGCCGAATATTACTTGGAATGTGAATTGGAACGAAATCGCCAATAGATAAGACCATTTTACAATTTGGGCCCAAGTTAGAAGCAGAGCCTAAGGTGTAAATTATCGATAGTCCATATCTCGGAAACTATAAGAGATAATGCAATTTGGCAACCGGCAATGTAATTGGCATGCCGAATATTACTTGGAATGTGAATTGGAACGAAATCGCCAATAGAGAAGACCATTTTACAATTTGGGCCCAAGTTAGAAGCAGAGCCTAAGGTGTAAATTATCGAGAGTCCATATTTCGGAAACTATAAGAGATAATGCAATTTGGCAACCGGCAATGTAATTAGCATGCCGAATATTACTTGGAATGTGAATTGGAACGAAATCGCCAATAGATAAGACCATTTTACAATTTGGGCCCAAGTTAGAAGCAGAGCCTAAGGTGTAAATTATTGATAGTCCATATCTCGGAAACTATAAGAGATAATGCAATTTGGCAACCGGCAATGTAATTAGCATGCCGAATATTACTTGGAATGTGAATTGGAACGAAATCGCCAATAGATAAGACCATTTTACAATTTGGGCCCAAGTTAGAAGCAGAGCCTAAGGTGTAAATTATCGATAGTTCATATCTCGGAAACTATAAGAGATAATGCAATTTGGCAACCGGCAATGTAATTAGCATGCCGAATATTACTTGGAATGTGAATTGGAACGAAATCGCCAATAGATAAGACCATTTTACAATTTGGGCCCAAGTTAGAAGCAGAGCCTAAGGTGTAAATTATCGATAGTCCATATCTCGGAAACTATAAGAGATAATGCAATTTGGCAACCGGCAATGTAATTAGCAAGCCGAATATTACTTGGAATGTGAATTGGAACGAAATCGCCAATAGGTAAGACCATTTTACAATTTGGGCCCAAGTTAGAAGCAGAGCCTAAGGTGTAAATTATCGATAGTCCATATCTCGTAAACTATAAGTGATAATTCAATTTGGCAACCGGCAATGTAATTAGCATGCCGGATATTACTTGGAATGTGAATTGGAACGAAATCGCCAATAGATAAGATCATTTTACAATTTGGGCCCAAGTTAGAAGCAGAGCCTAAGGTGTAAATTACCGATAGTCCATATCTCGGAAACTATAAGAGATAATGCAATTTGGCAACCGGCAATGTAATTAGCATGCCGAATATTACTTGGAATGTGAATTGGAACGAAATCGCCAATAGATAAGACGATTTTACAATTTGGGCCCAAGTTAGAAGCAGAGCCTAAGGTGTAAATTATCGATAGTCCATATCTCGGAAACTATAAGAGATAATGCAATTTGGCAACCGGCAATGTAATTAGCATGCCGAATATTACTTGGAATGTGAATTGGAACGAAATCGCCAATAGGTAAGACCTTTTAACAATTTGGGCCCAAGTTAGAAGCAGAGCCTAAGGTGTAAATTATCGATAGTCCATATCTCGGAAACTATAAGAGATAATTCAATTTGGCAACCGGCAATGTAATTAGCATGCCGGATATTACTTGGAATGTGAATTGGAACGAAATCGCCAATAGATAAGACCATTTTACAATTTGGGATCAAGTTAGAAGCAGAGCCTAAGGTGTAAATTATCGATAGTCCATATCTCGGAAACTATAAGAGATAATGCAATTTGGCAATCGGCAATGTAATTAGCAAGCCGAATATTACTTGGAATGTGAATTGGAACGAAATCGCCAATAGGTAAGACCATTTTACAATTTGGGCCCAAGTTAGAAGCAGAGCCTAAGGTGTAAATTATCGATAGTCCATATCTCGGAAACTATAAGAGATAATTCAATTTGGCAACCGGCAATGTAATTAGCATGCCGGATATTACTTGGAATGTGAATTGGAACGAAATCGCCAATAGATAAGACAATTTTACAATTTGGGCCCAAGTTAGAAGCAGAGCCTAAGGTGTAAATTATCGATAGTCCATATCTCGGAAACTATAAGAGATAATGCAATTTGGCAACCGGCAATGTAATTAGCATGCCGAATATTACTTGGAATGTGAATTGGAACGAAGTCGCCAATAGAGAAGGCCATTTTACAATTTGGGCCCAAGTTAGAAGCAGAGCCTAAGGTGTAAATTATCGATAGTCCATATCTCGGAAACTCTAAGAGATAATGCAATTTGGCAACCGGCAATGTAATTAGCATGCCGAATATTACTTGGAATGTGAATTGGAACGAAATCGCCAATAGAGAAGACCATTTTACAATTTGGGCCCAAGTTAGAAGCAGAGCCTAAGGTGTAAATTATCGATAGTCCATATCTCGGAAACTATAAGAGATAATGCAATTTGGCAACCGGCAATGTAATTAGCATGCCGAATATTACTTGGAATGTGAATTGGAACGAAATCGCCAATAGATAAGACCATTTTACAATTTGGGCCCAAGTTAGAAGCAGAGCCTAAGGTGTAAATTATCGATAGTCCATATCTCGGAAACTATAAGAGATAATGCAATTTGGCAACCGGCAATGTAATTAGCATGCCGAATATTACTTGGAATGTGAATTGGAACGAAATCGCCAATAGAGAAGACCATTTTACAATTTGGGCCCAAGTTAGAAGCAGAGCCTAAGGTGTAAATTATCGAGAGTCCATATTTCGGAAACTATAAGAGATAATGCAATTTGGCAACCGGCAATGTAATTAGCATGCCGAATATTACTTGGAATGTGAACTGGAACGAAAACGCCAATAGATAAGACCATTTTACAATTTGGGCCCAAGTTAGAAGCAGAGCCTAAGGTGTAAATTATCGATAGTCCATATCTCGGAAACTATAAGAGATAATGCAATTTGGCAACCGGCAATGTAATTAGCATGCCGAATATTACTTGGAATGTGAATTGGAACGAAATCGCCAATAGATAAGACCATTTTACAATTTGGGCCCAAGTTAGAAGCAGAGCCTAAGGTGTAAATTATCGATAGTCCATATCTCGGAAACTATAAGAGATAATGCAATTTGGCAACCGGCAATGTAATTAGCATGCCGAATATTACTTGGAATGTGATTTGGAACGAAATCGCCAATAGATAAGACCATTTTACAATTTGGGCCCAAGTTAGAAGCAGAGCCTAAGGTGTAAATTATCGATAGTCCATATCTCGGAAACTATAAGAGATAATGCAATTTGGCAACCGGCAATGTAATTAGCATGCCGAATATTACTTGGAATGTGAATTGGAACGAAATCGCCAATAGGTAAGACCATTTTACAATTTGGGCCCAAGTTAGAAGCAGAGCCTAAGGTGTAAATTATCGATAGTCCATATCTCTGAAACTATAAGAGATAATGCAATTTCGCAACCGGCAATGTAATTAGCATGCCGAATATTACTTGGAATGTGAATTGGGACGAAATCGCCAATAGATAAGGCCATTTTACAATTTGGGCCCAAGTTAGAAGCAGAGCCTAAGGTGTAAATTATCGATAGTCCATATCTCGGAAACTATAAGAGATAATGCAATTTGGCAACCGGCAATGTAATTAGCATGCCGAATATTACTTGGAATGTGAATTGGAACGAAATCGCCAATAGATAAGACCATTTTACAATTTGGGCCCAAGTTAGAAGCAGAGCCTAAGGTGTAAATTATCGATAGTCCATATCTCGGAAACTATAAGAGATAATGCAATTTGACAATCGGCAATGTAATTAGCATGCCGAATATTACTTACAATGTGAATTGGAACGAAATCGCCAATAGATAAGACCATTTTACAATTTGGGCCCAAGTTAGAAGCAGAGCCTAAGGTGTAAATTATCGATAGTCCATATCTCGGAAACTATAAGAGATAATGCAATTTGGCAACCGGCAATGTAATTAGCATGCCGAATATTACTTGGAATGTGAATTGGAACGAAATCGTCAATAGATAAGACCATTTTACAATTTGGGCCCAAGTTAGAAGCAGAGCCTAAGGTGTAAATTATCGATAGTCCATATCTCGGAAACTATAAGAGATAATGCAATTTGGCAACCGGCAATGTAATTAGCATGCCGAATATTACTTGGAATGTGAATTGGAACGAAATCGCCAATAGATAAGACCATTTTACAATTTGGGCCCAAGTTAGAAGCAGAGCCTAAGGTGTAAATTATCGATAGTCCATATCTCGGAAACTATAAGAGATAATGCAATTTGGCAACCGGCAATGTAATTAGCATGCCGAATATTACTTGGAATGTCAATTGGAACGAAATCGCCAATAGATAAGACCATTTTACAATTTGGGCCCAAGTTAGAAGCAGAGCCTAAGGTGTAAATTATTGATAGTCCATATCTCGGAAACTATAAGAGATAATGCAATTTCGCAACCGGCAATGTAATTAGCATGCCGAATATCACTTGGAATGTGAATTGGGACGAAATCGCCAATAGATAAGACCATTTTACAATTTGGGCCCAAGTTAGAAGCAGAGCCTAAGGTGTAAATTATTGATAGTCCATATCTCGGAAACTATAAGAGATAATTCAATTTGGCAACCGGCAATGTAATTAGCATGCCGAATATTACTTGGAATGTGAATTGGAACGAAATCGCCAATAGATAAGACCATTTTACAATTTGGGCCCAAGTTAGAAGCAGAGCCTAAGGTGTAAATTATCGATAGTCCATATCTCGGAAACTATAAGAGATAATGCAATTTGGCAACCATCAATGTAATTAGCATGCCGAATATTAATTGGAATGTGAATTGGAACGAAATCGCCAATAGATAAGACCATTTTACAATTTGGGCCCAAGTTAGAAGCAGAGCCTAAGGTGTAAATTATCGATAGTCCATATCTCGGAAACTATAAGAGATAATGCAATTTGGCAACCGGCAATGTAATTAGCATGCCGAAAATTACTTGGAATGTGAATTGGAACGAAATCGCCAATAGGTAAGACCATTTTACAATTTGGGCCCAAGTTAGAAGCAGAGCCTAAGGTGTAAATTATCGATAGTCCATATCTCGGAAACTATAAGATATAATGCAATTTGGCAACCGGCAATGTAATTAGCATGCCGAATATTACTTGGAATGTGAATTGCAACTAAATCGCCAATAGATAAGACCATTTTACAATTTGGGCCCAAGTTAGAAGCAGAGCCTAAGGTGTAAATTATCGATAGTCCATATCTCGGAAACTATAAGAGATAATGCAATTTGGCAACCGGCAATGTAATTGGCATGCCGAATATTACTTGGAATGTGAATTAGAACGAAATCGCCAATAGATAAGACCATTTTACTATTTGGGCCCAAGTTAGAAGCAGAGCCTAAGGTGTAAATTATCGATAGTCCATATCTCGGAAACTATAAGAGATAATGCAATTTGGCAACCGGCAATGTAATTAGCATGCCGAATATTACTTGGAATGTGAATTGGAACGAAATCGCCAATAGGTAAGACCATTTTACAATTTGGGCCCAAGTTAGAAGCAGAGCCTAAGGTGTAAATTATCGATAGTCCATATCTCGGAAACTATAAGAGATAATTCAATTTGGCAACCGGCAATGTAATTAGCATGCCGAATATTACTTGGAATGTGAATTGGAATGAAATCGCCAATAGATAAGACCATTTTACAATTTGGGCCCAAGTTAGAAGCAGAGCCTAAGGTGTAAATTATCGATAGTCCATATCTCGGAAACTATAAGAGATAATGCAATTTGGTAACCGGCAATGTAATTAGCATGCCGAATATTACTTGGAATGTGAATTGGAACGAAATCGCCAATAGATAAGACCATTTTGCAATTTGGGCCCAAGTTAGAAGCAGAGCTTAAGGTGTAAATTATCGATAGTCCATAACTCGGAAACTATAAGAGATAATGCAATTTGGCAACCGGCAATGTAATTAGCATGCCGAATATTACTTGGAATGTGAATTGGAACGAAATCGCCAATAGATAAGGCCATTTTACAATTTGGGCCCAAGTTAGAAGCAGAGCCTAAGGTGTAAATTATCGATAGTCCATATCTTGGAAACTATAAGAGATAATGCAATTTGGCAACCGGCAATGTAATTAGCATGCCGAATATTACTTGGAATGTGAATTGGAACGAAAACGCCAATAGATAAGACCATTTTACAATTTGGGCCCAAGTTAGAAGCAGAGCCTAAGGTGTAAATTATCGATAGTCCATATCTCGGAAACTATAATAGATAATGCAATTTGGCAACCGGCAATGTAATTAGCATGCCGAATATTACTTGGAATGTGAATTGGAACGAAATCGCCAATAGATAAGACCATTTTACAATTTGGGCCCAAGTTAGAAGCAGAGCCTAAGGTGTAAATTATCGATAGTCCATATCTCGGAAACTATAAGAGATAATGCAATTTGGCAACCGGCAATGTAATTAGCATGCCGAATATTACTTGGAATGTGAATTGGGACGAAATCGCCAATAGATAAGACCATTTTACAATTTGGGCCCAAGTTAGAAGCAGAGCCTAAGGTGTAAATTATCGATAGTCCATATCTCGGAAACTATAATAGATAATGCAATTTGGCAACCGGCAATGTAATTAGCATGCCGAATATTACTTGGAATGTGAATTGGAACGAAATCGCCTATAGATAAGACCATTTTACAATTTGGGCCCAAGTTAGAAGCAGAGCCTAAGGTGTAAATTATTGATAGTCCATATCTCGGAAACTATAAGAGATAATGCAATTTGGCAACCGGCAATGTAATTAGCATGCCGAATATTACTTGGAATGTGAATTGGAACGAAATCGCCAATATATAAGACCATTTTACAATTTGGGCCCAAGTTAGAAGCAGAGCCTAAGGTGTAAATTATCGATAGTTCATATCTCGGAAACTATAAGAGATAATGCAATTTGGCAACCGGCAATGTAATTAGCATGCCGAATATTACTTGGAATGTGAATTGGAACGAAATCGCCAATAGATAAGACGATTTTACAATTTGGGCCCAAGTTAGAAGCAGAGCCTAAGATGTAAATTATCGATAGTCCATATCTCGGAAACTATAAGAGATAATGCAATTTGGCAACCGGCAATGTAATTAGCATGCCGAATATTACTTGGAATGTGAATTGGAACGAAATCGCCAATAGATAAGACCATTTTACAATTTGGGCCCAAGTTAGAAGCAGAGCCTAAGGTGTAAATTATCGATAGTCCATATCTCGGAAACTATAAGAGATAATGCAATTTGGCAACCGGCAATGTAATTAGCAAGCCGAATATTACTTGGAATGTGAATTGGAACGAAATCGCCAATAGGTAAGACCATTTTACAATTTGGGCCCAAGTTAGAAGCAGAGCCTAAGGTGTAAATTATCGATAGTCCATATCTCGTAAACTATAAGTGATAATTCAATTTGGCAACCGGCAATGTAATTAGCATGCCGGATATTACTTGGAATGTGAATTGGAACGAAATCGCCAATAGATAAGATCATTTTACAATTTGGGCCCAAGTTAGAAGCAGAGCCTAAGGTGTAAATTACCGATAGTCCATATCTCGGAAACTATAAGAGATAATGCAATTTGGCAACCGGCAATGTAATTAGCATGCCGAATATTACTTGGAATGTGAATTGGAACGAAATCGCCAATAGATAAGACGATTTTACAATTTGGGCCCAAGTTAGAAGCAGAGCCTAAGGTGTAAATTATCGATAGTCCATATCTCGGAAACTATAAGAGATAATGCAATTTGGCAACCGGCAATGTAATTAGCATGCCGAATATTACTTGGAATGTGAATTGGAACGAAAACGCCAATAGATAAGACCATTTTACAATTTGGGCCCAAGTTAGAAGCAGAGCCTAAGGTGTAAATTATCGATAGTCCATATCTCGGAAACTATAATAGATAATGCAATTTGGCAACCGGCAATGTAATTAGCATGCCGAATATTACTTGGAATGTGAATTGGAACAAAATCGCCAATAGATAAGACCATTTTACAATTTGGGCCCAAGTTAGAAGCAGAGCCTAAGGTGTAAATTATCGATAGTCCATATCTCGGAAACTATAAGAGATAATGCAATTTGGCAACCGGCAATGTAATTAGCATGCCGGATATTACTTGGAATGTGAATTGGAACGAAATCGCCAATAGATAAGACCATTTTACAATTTGGGCCCAAGTTAGAAGCAGAGCCTAAGGTGTAAATTATCGATAGTCCATATCTCGGAAACTATAAGAGATAATGCAATTTGGCAACCGGCAATGTAATTAGCATGCCGAATATTACTTGGAATGTGAATTGGAACGAAATCGCCAATAGGTAAGACCATTTAACAATTTGGGCCCAAGTTAGAAGCAGAGCCTAAGGTGTAAATTATCGATAGTCCATATCTCGGAAACTATAAGAGATAATTCAATTTTGCAACCGGCAATGTAATTAGCATGCCGGATATTACTTGGAATGTGAATTGGAACGAAATCGCCAATAGATAAGACCATTTTACAATTTGGGCCCAAGTTAGAAGCAGAGCCTAAGGTGTAAATTATCGATAGTCCATATCTCGGAAACTATAAGAGATAATGCAATTTGGCAACCGGCAATGTAATTAGCAAGCCGAATATTACTTGGAATGTGAATTGGAACGAAATCGCCAATAGGTAAGACCATTTTACAATTTGGGCCCAAGTTAGAAGCAGAGCCTAAGGTGTAAATTATCGATAGTCCATATCTCGGAAACTATAAGAGATAATTCAATTTGGCAACCGGCAATGTAATTAGCATGCCGGATATTACTTGGAATGTGAATTGGAACGAAATCGCCAATAGATAAGACAATTTTACAATTTGGGCCCAAGTTAGAAGCAGAGCCTAAGGTGTAAATTATCGATAGTCCATATCTCGGAAACTATAAGAGATAATGCAATTTGGCAACCGGCAATGTAATTAGCATGCCGAATATTACTTGGAATGTGAATTGGAACGAAGTCGCCAATAGAGAAGGCCATTTTACAATTTGGGCCCAAGTTAGAAGCAGAGCCTAAGGTGTAAATTATCGATAGTCCATATCTCGGAAACTCTAAGAGATAATGCAATTTGGCAACCGGCAATGTAATTAGCATGCCGAATATTACTTGGAATGTGAATTGGAACGAAATCGCCAATAGAGAAGACCATTTTACAATTTGGGCCCAAGTTAGAAGCAGAGCCTAAGGTGTAAATTATCGATAGTCCATATCTCGGAAACTATAAGAGATAATGCAATTTGGCAACCGGCAATGTAATTAGCATGCCGAATATTACTTGGAATGTGAATTGGAACGAAATCGCCAATAGATAAGACCATTTTACAATTTGGGCCCAAGTTAGAAGCAGAGCCTAAGGTGTAAATTATCGATAGTCCATATCTCGGAAACTATAAGGGATAATGCAATTTGGCAACCGGCAATGTAATTAGCATGCCGAATATTACTTGGAATGTGAATTGGAACGAAATCGCCAATAGAGAAGACCATTTTACAATTTGGGCCCAAGTTAGAAGCAGAGCCTAAGGTGTAAATTATCGAGAGTCCATATTTCGGAAACTATAAGAGATAATGCAATTTGGCAACCGGCAATGTAATTAGCATGCCGAATATTACTTGGAATGTGAATTGGAACGAAATCGCCAATAGATAAGACCATTTTACAATTTGGGCCCAAGTTAGAAGCAGAGCCTAAGGTGTAAATTATTGATAGTCCATATCTCGGAAACTATAAGAGATAATGCAATTTGGCAACCGGCAATGTAATTAGCATGCCGAATATTACTTGGAATGTGAATTGGAACGAAATCGCCAATAGATAAGACCATTTTACAATTTGGGCCCAAGTTAGAAGCAGAGCCTAAGGTGTAAATTATCGATAGTTCATATCTCGGAAACTATAAGAGATAATGCAATTTGGCAACCGGCAATGTAATTAGCATGCCGAATATTACTTGGAATGTGAATTGGAACGAAATCGCCAATAGATAAGACGATTTTACAATTTGGGCCCAAGTTAGAAGCAGAGCCTAAGATGTAAATTATCGATAGTCCATATCTCGGAAACTATAAGAGATAATGCAATTTGGCAACCGGCAATGTAATTAGCATGCCGAATATTACTTGGAATGTGAATTGGAACGAAATCGCCAATAGATAAGACCATTTTACAATTTGGGCCCAAGTTAGAAGCAGAGCCTAAGGTGTAAATTATCGATAGTCCATATCTCGGAAACTATAAGAGATAATGCAATTTGGCAACCGGCAATGTAATTAGCAAGCCGAATATTACTTGGAATGTGAATTGGAACGAAATCGCCAATAGGTAAGACCATTTTACAATTTGGGCCCAAGTTAGAAGCAGAGCCTAAGGTGTAAATTATCGATAGTCCATATCTCGTAAACTATAAGTGATAATTCAATTTGGCAACCGGCAATGTAATTAGCATGCCGGATATTACTTGGAATGTGAATTGGAACGAAATCGCCAATAGATAAGATCATTTTACAATTTGGGCCCAAGTTAGAAGCAGAGCCTAAGGTGTAAATTACCGATAGTCCATATCTCGGAAACTATAAGAGATAATGCAATTTGGCAACCGGCAATGTAATTAGCATGCCGAATATTACTTGGAATGTGAATTGGAACGAAATCGCCAATAGATAAGACGATTTTACAATTTGGGCCCAAGTTAGAAGCAGAGCCTAAGGTGTAAATTATCGATAGTCCATATCTCGGAAACTATAAGAGATAATGCAATTTGGCAACCGGCAATGTAATTAGCATGCCGGATATTACTTGGAATGTGAATTGGAACGAAATCGCCAATAGATAAGACCATTTTACAATTTGGGCCCAAGTTAGAAGCAGAGCCTAAGGTGTAAATTATCGATAGTCCATATCTCGGAAACTATAAGAGATAATGCAATTTGGCAACCGGCAATGTAATTAGCATGCCGAATATTACTTGGAATGTGAATTGGAACGAAATCGCCAATAGATAAGACGATTTTACAATTTGGGCCCAAGTTAGAAGCAGAGCCTAAGATGTAAATTATCGATAGTCCATATCTCGGAAACTATAAGAGATAATGCAATTTGGCAACCGGCAATGTAATTAGCATGCCGAATATTACTTGGAATGTGAATTGGAACGAAATCGCCAATAGATAAGACCATTTTACAATTTGGGCCCAAGTTAGAAGCAGAGCCTAAGGTGTAAATTATCGATAGTCCATATCTCGGAAACTATAAGAGATAATGCAATTTGGCAACCGGCAATGTAATTAGCAAGCCGAATATTACTTGGAATGTGAATTGGAACGAAATCGCCAATAGGTAAGACCATTTTACAATTTGGGCCCAAGTTAGAAGCAGAGCCTAAGGTGTAAATTATCGATAGTCCATATCTCGGAAACTATAAGAGATAATTCAATTTGGCAACCGGCAATGTAATTAGCATGCCGGATATTACTTGGAATGTGAATTGGAACGAAATCGCCAATAGATAAGACAATTTTACAATTTGGGCCCAAGTTAGAAGCAGAGCCTAAGGTGTAAATTATCGATAGTCCATATCTCGGAAACTATAAGAGATAATGCAATTTGGCAACCGGCAATGTAATTAGCATGCCGAATATTACTTGGAATGTGAATTGGAACGAAGTCGCCAATAGAGAAGGCCATTTTACAATTTGGGCCCAAGTTAGAAGCAGAGCCTAAGGTGTAAATTATCGATAGTCCATATCTCGGAAACTCTAAGAGATAATGCAATTTGGCAACCGGCAATGTAATTAGCATGCCGAATATTACTTGGAATGTGAATTGGAACGAAATCGCCAATAGAGAAGACCATTTTACAATTTGGGCCCAAGTTAGAAGCAGAGCCTAAGGTGTAAATTATCGATAGTCCATATCTCGGAAACTATAAGAGATAATGCAATTTGGCAACCGGCAATGTAATTAGCATGCCGAATATTACTTGGAATGTGAATTGGAACGAAATCGCCAATAGATAAGACCATTTTACAATTTGGGCCCAAGTTAGAAGCAGAGCCTAAGGTGTAAATTATCGATAGTCCATATCTCGGAAACTAAAAGAGATAATGCAATTTGGCAACCGGCAATGTAATTAGTATGCCGAATATTACTTGGAATGTGAATTGGAACGAAATCGCCAATAGAGAAGACCATTTTACAATTTGGGCCCAAGTTAGAAGCAGAGCCTAAGGTGTAAATTATCGATAGTCCATATCTCTGAAACTATAAGAGATAATGCAATTTCGCAACCGGCAATGTAATTAGCATGCCGAATATTACTTGGAATGTGAATTGGGACGAAATCGCCAATAGATAAGGCCATTTTACAATTTGGGCCCAAGTTAGAAGCAGAGCCTAAGGTGTAAATTATCGATAGTCCATATCTCGGAAACTATAAGAGATAATGCAATTTGGCAACCGGCAATGTAATTAGCATGCCGGATATTACTTGGAATGTGAATTGGAACGAAATCGCCAATAGATAAGACCATTTTACAATTTGGGCCCAAGTTAGAAGCAGAGCCTAAGGTGTAAATTATCGATAGTCCATATCTCGGAAACTATAAGAGATAATGCAATTTGGCAACCGGCAATGTAATTAGCATGCCGAATATTACTTGGAATGTGAATTGGAACGAAATCGCCAATAGGTAAGACCATTTAACAATTTGGGCCCAAGTTAGAAGCAGAGCCTAAGGTGTAAATTATCGATAGTCCATATCTCGGAAACTATAAGAGATAATTCAATTTGGCAACCGGCAATGTAATTAGCATGCCGGATATTACTTGGAATGTGAATTGGAACGAAATCGCCAATAGATAAGACCATTTTACAATTTGGGCCCAAGTTAGAAGCAGAGCCTAAGGTGTAAATTATCGATAGTCCATATCTCGGAAACTATAAGAGATAATGCAATTTGGCAACCGGCAATGTAATTAGCAAGCCGAATATTACTTGGAATGTGAATTGGAACGAAATCGCCAATAGAGAAGACCATTTTACAATTTGGGCCCAAGTTAGAAGCAGAGCCTAAGGTGTAAATTATCGAGAGTCCATATTTCGGAAACTATAAGAGATAATGCAATTTGGCAACCGGCAATGTAATTAGCATGCCGAATATTACTTGGAATGTGAATTGGAACGAAATCGCCAATAGATAAGACCATTTTACAATTTGGGCCCAAGTTAGAAGCAGAGCCTAAGGTGTAAATTATTGATAGTCCATATCTCGGAAACTATAAGAGATAATGCAATTTGGCAACCGGCAATGTAATTAGCATGCCGAATATTACTTGGAATGTGAATTGGAACGAAATCGCCAATAGATAAGACCATTTTACAATTTGGGCCCAAGTTAGAAGCAGAGCCTAAGGTGTAAATTATCGATAGTTCATATCTCGGAAACTATAAGAGATAATGCAATTTGGCAACCGGCAATGTAATTAGCATGCCGAATATTACTTGGAATGTGAATTGGAACGAAATCGCCAATAGATAAGACGATTTTACAATTTGGGCCCAAGTTAGAAGCAGAGCCTAAGATGTAAATTATCGATAGTCCATATCTCGGAAACTATAAGAGATAATGCAATTTGGCAACCGGCAATGTAATTAGCATGCCGAATATTACTTGGAATGTGAATTGGAACGAAATCGCCAATAGATAAGACCATTTTACAATTTGGGCCCAAGTTAGAAGCAGAGCCTAAGGTGTAAATTATCGATAGTCCATATCTCGGAAACTATAAGAGATAATGCAATTTGGCAACCGGCAATGTAATTAGCATGCCGAATATTACTTGGAATGTGAATTGGAACGAAATCGCCAATAGGTAAGACCATTTAACAATTTGGGCCCAAGTTAGAAGCAGAGCCTAAGGTGTAAATTATCGATAGTCCATATCTCGGAAACTATAAGAGATAATTCAATTTGGCAACCGGCAATGTAATTAGCATGCCGGATATTACTTGGAATGTGAATTGGAACGAAATCGCCAATAGATAAGACCATTTTACAATTTGGGCCCAAGTTAGAAGCAGAGCCTAAGGTGTAAATTATCGATAGTCCATATCTCGGAAACTATAAGAGATAATGCAATTTGGCAACCGGCAATGTAATTAGCAAGCCGAATATTACTTGGAATGTGAATTGGAACGAAATCGCCAATAGAGAAGACCATTTTACAATTTGGGCCCAAGTTAGAAGCAGAGCCTAAGGTGTAAATTATCGAGAGTCCATATTTCGGAAACTATAAGAGATAATGCAATTTGGCAACCGGCAATGTAATTAGCATGCCGAATATTACTTGGAATGTGAATTGGAACGAAATCGCCAATAGATAAGACCATTTTACAATTTGGGCCCAAGTTAGAAGCAGAGCCTAAGGTGTAAATTATTGATAGTCCATATCTCGGAAACTATAAGAGATAATGCAATTTGGCAACCGGCAATGTAATTAGCATGCCGAATATTACTTGGAATGTGAATTGGAACGAAATCGCCAATAGATAAGACCATTTTACAATTTGGGCCCAAGTTAGAAGCAGAGCCTAAGGTGTAAATTATCGATAGTTCATATCTCGGAAACTATAAGAGATAATGCAATTTGGCAACCGGCAATGTAATTAGCATGCCGAATATTACTTGGAATGTGAATTGGAACGAAATCGCCAATAGATAAGACGATTTTACAATTTGGGCCCAAGTTAGAAGCAGAGCCTAAGATGTAAATTATCGATAGTCCATATCTCGGAAACTATAAGAGATAATGCAATTTGGCAACCGGCAATGTAATTAGCATGCCGAATATTACTTGGAATGTGAATTGGAACGAAATCGCCAATAGATAAGACCATTTTACAATTTGGGCCCAAGTTAGAAGCAGAGCCTAAGGTGTAAATTATCGATAGTCCATATCTCGGAAACTATAAGAGATAATGCAATTTGGCAACCGGCAATGTAATTAGCAAGCCGAATATTACTTGGAATGTGAATTGGAACGAAATCGCCAATAGGTAAGACCATTTTACAATTTGGGCCCAAGTTAGAAGCAGAGCCTAAGGTGTAAATTATCGATAGTCCATATCTCGTAAACTATAAGTGATAATTCAATTTGGCAACCGGCAATGTAATTAGCATGCCGGATATTACTTGGAATGTGAATTGGAACGAAATCGCCAATAGATAAGATCATTTTACAATTTGGGCCCAAGTTAGAAGCAGAGCCTAAGGTGTAAATTACCGATAGTCCATATCTCGGAAACTATAAGAGATAATGCAATTTGGCAACCGGCAATGTAATTAGCATGCCGAATATTACTTGGAATGTGAATTGGAACGAAATCGCCAATAGATAAGACGATTTTACAATTTGGGCCCAAGTTAGAAGCAGAGCCTAAGGTGTAAATTATCGATAGTCCATATCTCGGAAACTATAAGAGATAATGCAATTTGGCAACCGGCAATGTAATTAGCATGCCGGATATTACTTGGAATGTGAATTGGAACGAAATCGCCAATAGATAAGACCATTTTACAATTTGGGCCCAAGTTAGAAGCAGAGCCTAAGGTGTAAATTATCGATAGTCCATATCTCGGAAACTATAAGAGATAATGCAATTTGGCAACCGGCAATGTAATTAGCATGCCGAATATTACTTGGAATGTGAATTGGAACGAAATCGCCAATAGATAAGACGATTTTACAATTTGGGCCCAAGTTAGAAGCAGAGCCTAAGATGTAAATTATCGATAGTCCATATCTCGGAAACTATAAGAGATAATGCAATTTGGCAACCGGCAATGTAATTAGCATGCCGAATATTACTTGGAATGTGAATTGGAACGAAATCGCCAATAGATAAGACCATTTTACAATTTGGGCCCAAGTTAGAAGCAGAGCCTAAGGTGTAAATTATCGATAGTCCATATCTCGGAAACTATAAGAGATAATGCAATTTGGCAACCGGCAATGTAATTAGCAAGCCGAATATTACTTGGAATGTGAATTGGAACGAAATCGCCAATAGGTAAGACCATTTTACAATTTGGGCCCAAGTTAGAAGCAGAGCCTAAGGTGTAAATTATCGATAGTCCATATCTCGGAAACTATAAGAGATAATTCAATTTGGCAACCGGCAATGTAATTAGCATGCCGGATATTACTTGGAATGTGAATTGGAACGAAATCGCCAATAGATAAGACAATTTTACAATTTGGGCCCAAGTTAGAAGCAGAGCCTAAGGTGTAAATTATCGATAGTCCATATCTCGGAAACTATAAGAGATAATGCAATTTGGCAACCGGCAATGTAATTAGCATGCCGAATATTACTTGGAATGTGAATTGGAACGAAGTCGCCAATAGAGAAGGCCATTTTACAATTTGGGCCCAAGTTAGAAGCAGAGCCTAAGGTGTAAATTATCGATAGTCCATATCTCGGAAACTCTAAGAGATAATGCAATTTGGCAACCGGCAATGTAATTAGCATGCCGAATATTACTTGGAATGTGAATTGGAACGAAATCGCCAATAGAGAAGACCATTTTACAATTTGGGCCCAAGTTAGAAGCAGAGCCTAAGGTGTAAATTATCGATAGTCCATATCTCGGAAACTATAAGAGATAATGCAATTTGGCAACCGGCAATGTAATTAGCATGCCGAATATTACTTGGAATGTGAATTGGAACGAAATCGCCAATAGATAAGACCATTTTACAATTTGGGCCCAAGTTAGAAGCAGAGCCTAAGGTGTAAATTATCGATAGTCCATATCTCGGAAACTATAAGAGATAATGCAATTTGGCAACCGGCAATGTAATTAGTATGCCGAATATTACTTGGAATGTGAATTGGAACGAAATCGCCAATAGAGAAGACCATTTTACAATTTGGGCCCAAGTTAGAAGCAGAGCCTAAGGTGTAAATTATCGATAGTCCATATCTCTGAAACTATAAGAGATAATGCAATTTCGCAACCGGCAATGTAATTAGCATGCCGAATATTACTTGGAATGTGAATTGGGACGAAATCGCCAATAGATAAGGCCATTTTACAATTTGGGCCCAAGTTAGAAGCAGAGCCTAAGGTGTAAATTATCGATAGTCCATATCTCGGAAACTATAAGAGATAATGCAATTTGGCAACCGGCAATGTAATTAGCATGCCGGATATTACTTGGAATGTGAATTGGAACGAAATCGCCAATAGATAAGACCATTTTACAATTTGGGCCCAAGTTAGAAGCAGAGCCTAAGGTGTAAATTATCGATAGTCCATATCTCGGAAACTATAAGAGATAATGCAATTTGGCAACCGGCAATGTAATTAGCATGCCGAATATTACTTGGAATGTGAATTGGAACGAAATCGCCAATAGGTAAGACCATTTAACAATTTGGGCCCAAGTTAGAAGCAGAGCCTAAGGTGTAAATTATCGATAGTCCATATCTCGGAAACTATAAGAGATAATTCAATTTGGCAACCGGCAATGTAATTAGCATGCCGGATATTACTTGGAATGTGAATTGGAACGAAATCGCCAATAGATAAGACCATTTTACAATTTGGGCCCAAGTTAGAAGCAGAGCCTAAGGTGTAAATTATCGATAGTCCATATCTCGGAAACTATAAGAGATAATGCAATTTGGCAACCGGCAATGTAATTAGCAAGCCGAATATTACTTGGAATGTGAATTGGAACGAAATCGCCAATAGGTAAGACCATTTTACAATTTGGGCCCAAGTTAGAAGCAGAGCCTAAGGTGTAAATTATCGATAGTCCATATCTCGGAAACTATAAGAGATAATTCAATTTGGCAACCGGCAATGTAATTAGCATGCCGGATATTACTTGGAATGTGAATTGGAACGAAATCGCCAATAGATAAGACAATTTTACAATTTGGGCCCAAGTTAGAAGCAGAGCCTAAGGTGAAAATTATCGATAGTCCATATCTCGGAAACTATAAGAGATAATGCAATTTGGCAACCGGCAATGTAATTAGCATGCCGAATATTACTTGGAATGTGAATTGGAACGAAGTCGCCAATAGAGAAGGCCATTTTACAATTTGGGCCCAAGTTAGAAGCAGAGCCTAAGGTGTAAATTATCGATAGTCCATATCTCGGAAACTCTAAGAGATAATGCAATTTGGCAACCGGCAATGTAATTAGCATGCCGAATATTACTTGGAATGTGAATTGGAACGAAATCGCCAATAGAGAAGACCATTTTACAATTTGGGCCCAAGTTAGAAGCAGAGCCTAAGGTGTAAATTATCGATAGTCCATATCTCGGAAACTATAAGAGATAATGCAATTTGGCAACCGGCAATGTAATTAGCATGCCGAATATTACTTGGAATGTGAATTGGAACGAAATCGCCAATAGATAAGACCATTTTACAATTTGGGCCCAAGTTAGAAGCAGAGCCTAAGGTGTAAATTATCGATAGTCCATATCTCGGAAACTATAAGAGATAATGCAATTTGGCAACCGGCAATGTAATTAGCATGCCGAATATTACTTGGAATGTGAATTGGAACGAAATCGCCAATAGAGAAGACCATTTTACAATTTGGGCCCAAGTTAGAAGCAGAGCCTAAGGTGTAAATTATCGAGAGTCCATATTTCGGAAACTATAAGAGATAATGCAATTTGGCAACCGGCAATGTAATTAGCATGCCGAATATTACTTGGAATGTGAATTGGAACGAAATCGCCAATAGATAAGACCATTTTACAATTTGGGCCCAAGTTAGAAGCAGAGCCTAAGGTGTAAATTATTGATAGTCCATATCTCGGAAACTATAAGAGATAATGCAATTTGGCAACCGGTAATGTAATTAGCATGCCGAATATTACTTGGAATGTGAATTGGAACGAAATCGCCAATAGATAAGACCATTTTACAATTTGGGCCCAAGTTAGAAGCAGAGCCTAAGGTGTAAATTATCGATAGTTCATATCTCGGAAACTATAAGAGATAATGCAATTTGGCAACCGGCAATGTAATTAGCATGCCGAATATTACTTGGAATGTGAATTGGAACGAAATCGCCAATAGATAAGACGATTTTACAATTTGGGCCCAAGTTAGAAGCAGAGCCTAAGATGTAAATTATCGATAGTCCATATCTCGGAAACTATAAGAGATAATGCAATTTGGCAACCGGCAATGTAATTAGCATGCCGAATATTACTTGGAATGTGAATTGGAACGAAATCGCCAATAGATAAGACCATTTTACAATTTGGGCCCAAGTTAGAAGCAGAGCCTAAGGTGTAAATTATCGATAGTCCATATCTCGGAAACTATAAGAGATAATGCAATTTGGCAACCGGCAATGTAATTAGCAAGCCGAATATTACTTGGAATGTGAATTGGAACGAAATCGCCAATAGGTAAGACCATTTTATAATTTGGGCCCAAGTTAGAAGCAGAGCCTAAGGTGTAAATTATCGATAGTCCATATCTCGTAAACTATAAGTGATAATTCAATTTGGCAACCGGCAATGTAATTAGCATGCCGGATATTACTTGGAATGTGAATTGGAACGAAATCGCCAATAGATAAGATCATTTTACAATTTGGGCCCAAGTTAGAAGCAGAGCCTAAGGTGTAAATTACCGATAGTCCATATCTCGGAAACTATAAGAGATAATGCAATTTGGCAACCGGCAATGTAATTAGCATGCCGAATATTACTTGGAATGTGAATTGGAACGAAATCGCCAATAGATAAGACGATTTTACAATTTGGGCCCAAGTTAGAAGCAGAGCCTAAGGTGTAAATTATCGATAGTCCATATCTCGGAAACTATAAGAGATAATGCAATTTGGCAACCGGCAATGTAATTAGCATGCCGAATATTACTTGGAATGTGAATTGGAACGAAAACGCCAATAGATAAGACCATTTTACAATTTGGGCCCAAGTTAGAAGCAGAGCCTAAGGTGTAAATTATCGATAGTCCATATCTCGGAAACTATAATAGATAATGCAATTTGGCAACCGGCAATGTAATTAGCATGCCGAATATTACTTGGAATGTGAATTGGAACAAAATCGCCAATAGATAAGACCATTTTACAATTTGGGCCCAAGTTAGAAGCAGAGCCTAAGGTGTAAATTATCGATAGTCCATATCTCGGAAACTATAAGAGATAATGCAATTTGGCAACCGGCAATGTAATTAGCATGCCGGATATTACTTGGAATGTGAATTGGAACGAAATCGCCAATAGATAAGACCATTTTACAATTTGGGCCCAAGTTAGAAGCAGAGCCTAAGGTGTAAATTATCGATAGTCCATATCTCGGAAACTATAAGAGATAATGCAATTTGGCAACCGGCAATGTAATTAGCATGCCGAATATTACTTGGAATGTGAATTGGAACGAAATCGCCAATAGATAAGACCATTTTACAATTTGGGCCCAAGTTAGAAGCAGAGCCTAAGGTGTAAATTATCGATAGTCCATATCTCGGAAACTATAAGAGATAATGCAATTTGGCAACCGGCAATGTAATTAGCATGCCGAATATTACTTGGAATGTGAATTGGAACGAAATCGCCAATAGGTAAGACCTTTTAACAATTTGGGCCCAAGTTAGAAGCAGAGCCTAAGGTGTAAATTATCGATAGTCCATATCTCGGAAACTATAAGAGATAATTCAATTTGGCAACCGGCAATGTAATTAGCATGCCGGATATTACTTGGAATGTGAATTGGAACGAAATCGCCAATAGATAAGACCATTTTACAATTTGGGATCAAGTTAGAAGCAGAGCCTAAGGTGTAAATTATCGATAGTCCATATCTCGGAAACTATAAGAGATAATGCAATTTGGCAACCGGCAATGTAATTAGCAAGCCGAATATTACTTGGAATGTGAATTGGAACGAAATCGCCAATAGGTAAGACCATTTTACAATTTGGGCCCAAGTTAGAAGCAGAGCCTAAGGTGTAAATTATCGATAGTCCATATCTCGGAAACTATAAGAGATAATTCAATTTGGCAACCGGCAATGTAATTAGCATGCCGGATATTACTTGGAATGTGAATTGGAACGAAATCGCCAATAGATAAGACAATTTTACAATTTGGGCCCAAGTTAGAAGCAGAGCCTAAGGTGTAAATTATCGATAGTCCATATCTCGGAAACTATAAGAGATAATGCAATTTGGCAACCGGCAATGTAATTAGCATGCCGAATATTACTTGGAATGTGAATTGGAACGAAGTCGCCAATAGAGAAGGCCATTTTACAATTTGGGCCCAAGTTAGAAGCAGAGATTAAGGTGTAAATTATCGATAGTCCATATCTCGGAAACTCTAAGAGATAATGCAATTTGGCAACCGGCAATGTAATTAGCATGCCGAATATTACTTGGAATGTGAATTGGAACGAAATCGCCAATAGAGAAGACCATTTTACAATTTGGGCCCAAGTTAGAAGCAGAGCCTAAGGTGTAAATTATCGATAGTCCATATCTCGGAAACTATAAGAGATAATGCAATTTGGCAACCGGCAATGTAATTAGCATGCCGAATATTACTTGGAATGTGAATTGGAACGAAATCGCCAATAGATAAGACCATTTTACAATTTGGGCCCAAGTTAGAAGCAGAGCCTAAGGTGTAAATTATCGATAGTCCATATCTCGGAAACTATAAGAGATAATGCAATTTGGCAACCGGCAATGTAATTAGTATGCCGAATATTACTTGGAATGTGAATTGGAACGAAATCGCCAATAGAGAAGACCATTTTACAATTTGGGCCCAAGTTAGAAGCAGAGCCTAAGGTGTAAATTATCGATAGTCCATATCTCTGAAACTATAAGAGATAATGCAATTTCGCAACCGGCAATGTAATTAGCATGCCGAATATTACTTGGAATGTGAATTGGGACGAAATCGCCAATAGATAAGGCCATTTTACAATTTGGGCCCAAGTTAGAAGCAGAGCCTAAGGTGTAAATTATCGATAGTCCATATCTCGGAAACTATAAGAGATAATGCAATTTGGCAACCGGCAATGTAATTAGCATGCCGAATATTACTTGGAATGTGAATTGGAACGAAATCGCCAATAGATAAGACCATTTTACAATTTGGGCCCAAGTTAGAAGCAGAGCCTAAGGTGTAAATTATCGATAGTCCATATCTCGGAAACTATAAGAGATAATGCAATTTGACAACCGTCAATGTAATTAGCATGCCGAATATTACTTACAATGTGAATTGGAACGAAATCGCCAATAGATAAGACCATTTTACAATATGGGCCCAAGTTAGAAGCAGAGCCTAAGGTGTAAATTATCGATAGTCCATATCTCGGAAACTATAAGAGATAATGCAATTTGGCAACCGGCAATGTAATTAGCATGCCGAATATTACTTGGAATGTGAATTGGAACGAAATCGTCAATAGATAAGACCATTTTACAATTTGGGCCCAAGTTAGAAGCAGAGCCTAAGGTGTAAATTATTGATAGTCCATATCTCGGAAACTATAAGAGATAATGCAATTTCGCAACCGGCAATGTAATTAGCATGCCGAATATCACTTGGAATGTGAATTGGGACGAAATCGCCAATAGATAAGACCATTTTACAATTTTAGCCCAAGTTAGAAGCAGAGCCTAAGGTGTAAATTATCGATAGTCCATATCTCGGAAACTATAAGAGATAATTCAATTTGGCAACCGGCAATGTAATTAGCATGCCGAATATTACTTGGAATGTGAATTGGAACGAAATCGCCAATAGATAAGACCATTTTACAATTTGGGCCCAAGTTAGAAGCAGAGCCTAAGGTGTAAATTATCGATAGTCCATATCTCGGAAACTATAAGAGATAATGCAATTTGGCAACCATCAATGTAATTAGCATGCCGAATATTAATTGGAATGTGAATTGGAACGAAATCGCCAATAGATAAGACCATTTTACAATTTGGGCCCAAGTTAGAAGCAGAGCCTAAGGTGTAAATTATCGATAGTCCATATCTCGGAAACTATAAGAGATAATGCAATTTGGCAACCGGCAATGTAATTAGCATGCCGAAAATTACTTGGAATGTGAATTGGAACGAAATCGCCAATAGGTAAGACCATTTTACAATTTGGGCCCAAGTTAGAAGCAGAGCCTAAGGTGTAAATTATCGATAGTCCATATCTCGGAAACTATAAGAGATAATTCAATTTGGCAACCGGCAATGTAATTAGCATGCCGAATATTACTTGGAATGTGAATTGGAACGAAATCGCCAATAGATAAGACCATTTTACAATTTGGGCCCAAGTTAGAAGCAGAGCCTAAGGTGTAAATTATTGATAGTCCATATCTCGGAAACTATAAGAGATAATGCAATTTGGCAACCGGCAATGTAATTAGCATGCCGAATATTACTTGGAATGTGAATTGGAACGAAATCGCCAATAGAGAAGACCATTTTACAATTTGGGCCCAAGTTAGAAGCAGAGCCTAAGGTGTAAAATATCGATAGTCCATATCTCGGAAACTATAAGAGATAATGCAATTTGGCAACCGGCAATGTAATTAGCATGCCGAATATTACTTGGAATGTGAATTGGAACGAAATCGCCAATAGATAAGACCATTTTACAATTTGGGCCCAAGTTAGAAGCAGAGCCTAAGGTGTAAATTATCGATAGTCCATATCTCGGAAACTATAAGTGGTAATGCAATTTGGCAACCGGCAATGTAATTAGCATGCCGAATATTACTTGGAATGTGAATTGGAACGAAATCGCCAATAGAGAAGACCATTTTACAATTTGGGCCCAAGTTAGAAGCAGAGCCTAAGGTGTAAATTATCGATAGTCCATATCTCGGAAACTATAAGAGATAATGCAATTTGGCAACCGGCAATGTAATTAGCATGCCGAATATTACTTGGAATGTGAATTGGAACGAAATCGCCAATAGATAAGACCATTTTACAATTTGGGCCCAAGTTAGAAGCAGAGCCTAAGGTGTAAATTATCGATAGTCCATATCTCGGAAACTATAAGAGATAATGCAATTTGGCAACCGGCAATGTAATTAGCATGCCGAATATTACTTGGAATGTGAATTGGAACGAAATCGCCAATAGATAAGACCATTTTACAATTTGGGCCCAAGTTAGAAGCAGAGCCTAAGGTGTAAATTATTGATAGTCCATATCTCGGAAACTATAAGAGATAATGCAATTTGGCAACCGGCAATGTAATTAGCATGCCGAATATTACTTGGAATGTGAATTGGAACGAAATCGCCAATAGAGAAGACCATTTTACAATTTGGGCCCAAGTTAGAAGCAGAGCCTAAGGTGTAAAATATCGATAGTCCATATCTCGGAAACTATAAGAGATAATGCAATTTGGCAATCGGCAATGTAATTAGCATGCCGAATATTACTTGGAATGTGAATTGGAACGAAATCGCCAATAGATAAGACCATTTTACAATTTGGGCCCAAGTTAGAAGCAGAGCCTAAGGTGTAAATTATCGATAGTCCATATCTCGGAAACTATAAGTGGTAATGCAATTTGGCAACCGGCAATGTAATTAGCATGCCGAATATTACTTGGAATGTGAATTGGAACGAAATCGCCAATAGAGAAGACCATTTTACAATTTGGGCCCAAGTTAGAAGCAGAGCCTAAGGTGTAAATTATCGATAGTCCATATCTCGGAAACTATAAGAGATAATGCAATTTGGCAACCGGCAATGTAATTAGCATGCCGAATATTACTTGGAATGTGAATTGGAACGAAATCGCCAATAGATAAGACCATTTTACAATTTGGGCCCAAGTTAGAAGCAGAGCCTAAGGTGTAAATTATCGATAGTCCATATCTCGGAAACTATAAGAGATAATGCAATTTGGCAACCGGCAATGTAATTAGCATGCCGAATATTACTTGGAATGTGAATTGGAACGAAATCGCCAATAGATAAGACCATTTTACAATTTGGGCCCAAGTTAGAAGCAGAGCCTAAGGTGTAAATTATTGATAGTCCATATCTCGGAAACTATAAGAGATAATTCAATTTGGCAACCGGCAATGTAATTAGCATGCCGAATATTACTTGGAATGTGAATTGGAACGAAATCGCCAATAGATAAGGCCATTTTACAATTTGGGCCCAAGTTAGAAGCAGAGCCTAAGGTGTAAATTATCGATAGTCCATATCTCGGAAACTATAAGAGATAATGCAATTTGGCAACCGGCAATGTAATTAGCATGCCGAATATTACTTGGAATGTGAATTGGAACGAAATCGCCAATAGATAAGACCATTTTACAATTTGGGCCCAAGTTAGAAGCAGAGCCTAAGGTGTAAATTATCGATAGTCCATATCTCGGAAACTATAAGAGATAATGCAATTTGGCAACCGGCAATGTAATTAGCATGCCGAATATTAATTGGAATGTGAATTGGAACGAAATCGCCAATAGATAAGACCATTTTACAATTTGGGCCCAAGTTAGAAGTAGAGCCTAAGGTGTAAATTATCGATAGTCCATATCTCGGAAACTATAAGAGATAATGCAATTTGGCAACCGGCAATGTAATTAGCATGCCGAATATTACTTGGAATGTGAATTGGAACGAAATCGCCAATAGGTAAGACCATTTTACAATTTGGGCCCAAGTTAGAAGCAGAGCCTAAGGTGTAAATTATCGATAGTCCATATCTCGGAAACTATAAGAGATAATGCAATTTGGCAACCGGCAATGTAATTAGCATGCCGAATATTACTTGGAATGTGAATTGGAACGAAATGGCCAATAGATAAGACCATTTTACAATTTGGGCCCAAGTTAGAAGCAGAGCCTAAGGTGTAAATTATTGATAGTCCATATCTCGGAAACTATAAGAGATAATTCAATTTGGCAACCGGCAATGTAATTAGCATGCCGAATATTACTTGGAATGTGAATTGGAACGAAATCGCCAATAGATAAGGCCATTTTACAATTTGGGCCCAAGTTAGAAGCAGAGCCTAAGGTGTAAATTATCGATAGTCCATATCTCGGAAACTATAAGAGATAATGCAATTTGGCAACCGGCAATGTAATTAGCATGCCGAATATTACTTGGAATGTGAATTGGAACGAAATCGCCAATAGATAAGACCATTTTACAATTTGGGCCCAAGTTAGAAGCAGAGCCTAAGGTGTAAATTATCGATAGTCCATATCTCGGAAACTATAAGAGATAATGCAATTTGGCAACCGGCAATGTAATTAGCATGCCGAATATTAATTGGAATGTGAATTGGAACGAAATCGCCAATAGATAAGACCATTTTACAATTTGGGCCCAAGTTAGAAGTAGAGCCTAAGGTGTAAATTATCGATAGTCCATATCTCGGAAACTATAAGAGATAATGCAATTTGGCAACCGGCAATGTAATTAGCATGCCGAATATTACTTGGAATGTGAATTGGAACGAAATCGCCAATAGGTAAGACCATTTTACAATTTGGGCCCAAGTTAGAAGCAGAGCCTAAGGTGTAAATTATCGATAGTCCATATCTCGGAAACTATAAGAAGTAATGCAATTTGGCAACCGGCAATGTAATTAGCATGCCGAATATTACTTGGAATGTGAATTGGAACGAAATCGCCAATAGAGAAGACCATTATACAATTTGGGCCCAAGTTAGAAGCAGAGCCTAAGGTGTAAATTATCGATAGTCCATATCTCGGAAACTATAAGAGATAATGCAATTTGGCAACCGGCAATGTAATTAGCATGCCGAATATTACTTGGAATGTGAATTGGAACGAAATCGCCAATAGATAAGACCATTTTACAATTTGGGCCCAAGTTAGAAGCAGAGCCTAAGGTGTAAATTATCGATAGTCCATATCTCGGAAACTATAAGAGATAATGCAATTTGGCAACCGGCAATGTAATTAGCATGCCGAATATTACTTGGAATGTGAATTGGAACGAAATCGCCAATAGATAAGACCATTTTACAATTTGGGCCCAAGTTAGAAGCAGAGCCTAAGGTGTAAATTATCGATAATCCATATCTCGGAAACTATAAGAGATAATGCAATTTGGCAAACGGCAATGTAATTAGCATGCCGAATATTACTTGGAATGTGAATTGGAACGAAATCGCCAATAGATAAGGCCATTTTACAATTTGGGCCCAAGTTAGAAGCAGAGCCTAAGGTGTAAATTATCGATACTCCATATCTCGGAAACTATAAGAGATAATGCAATTTGGCAACCGGCAATGTAATTAGCATGCCGAATATTACTTGGAATGTGAATTGGAACGAAATCGCCAATAGATAAGACCATTTTACAATTTGGGCCCAAGTTAGAAGCAGAGCTTAAGGTGTAAATTATCGATAGTCCATATCTCGGAAACTATAAGAGATAATGCAATTTGGCAACCGGCAATGTAATTAGCATGCCGAATATTACTTGGAATGTGAATTGGAACGAAATCGCCAATAGATAAGACCATTTTACAATTTGGGCCCAAGTTAGAAGCAGAGCCTAAGGTGTAAATTATCGATAGCCCATATCTCGGAAACTATAAGAGATAATGCAATTTGGCAACCGGCAATGTAATTAGCATGCCGAATATTACTTGGAATGTGAATTGGAACGAAATCGCCAATAGATAAGACCATTTTACAATTTGGGCCCAAGTTAGAAGCAGAGCCTAAGGTGCAAATTATCGATAGTCCATATCTCGGAAACTATAAGAGATAATGCAATTTGGCAACCGGCAATGTAATTAGCATGCCGAATATTACTTGGAATGTGAATTGGAACGAAATCGCCAATAGGTAAGACCATTTTACAATTTGGGCCCAAGTTAGAAGCAGAGCCTAAGGTGTAAATTATCGATAGTCCATATCTCGGAAACTATAAGAGATAATTCAATTTGGCAACCGGCAATGTAATTAGCATGCCGAATATTACTTGGAATGTGAATTGGAACGAAATCGCCAATAGATAAGACCATTTTACAATTTGGGCCCAAGTTAGAAGCAGAGCCTAAGGTGTAAATTATCGATAGTCCATATCTCGGAAACTATAAGAGATAATGCAATTTGGCAACCGGCAATGTAATTAGCATGCCGAATATTACTTGGAATGTGAATTGGAACGAAATCGCCAATAGATAAGACCATTTTACAATTTGGGCCCAAGTTAGAAGCAGAGCCTAAGGTGTAAATTATCGATAGTCCATATCTCGGAAACTATAAGAGATAATGCAATTTGGCAACCGGCAATGTAATTAGCATGTCGAATATTACTTGGAATGTGAATTGGAACGGAATCGCCAATAGATAAGACCATTTTACAATTTGGGCCCAAGTTAGAAGTAGAGCCTAAGGTGTAAATTATCGATAGTCCATATCTCGGAAACTATAAGAGATAATGCAATTTGGCAACCGGCAATGTAATTAGCATGCCGAATATTACTTGGAATGTGAATTGGAACGAAATCGCCAATAGGTAAGACCATTTTACAATTTGGGCCCAAGTTAGAAGCAGAGCCTAAGGTGTAAATTATCGATAGTCCATATCTCGGAAACTATAAGAGATAATGCAATTTGGCAACCGGCAATGTAATTAGCATGCCGAATATTACTTGGAATGTGAATTGGAACGAAATGGCCAATAGATAAGACCATTTTACAATTTGGGCATAAGTTAGAAGCAGAGCCTAAGGTGTAAATTATCGATAGTCCATATCTCGGAAACTATAAGAAGTAATGCAATTTGGCAACCGGCAATGTAATTAGCATGCCGAATATTACTTGGAATGTGAATTGGAACGAAATCGCCAATAGAGAAGACCATTATACAATTTGGGCCCAAGTTAGAAGCAGAGCCTAAGGTGTAAATTATCGATAGTCCATATCTCGGAAACTATAAGAGATAATGCAATTTGGCAACCGGCAATGTAATTAGCATGCCGAATATTACTTGGAATGTGAATTGGAACGAAATCGCCAATAGATAAGACCATTTTACAATTTGGGCCCAAGTTAGAAGCAGAGCCTAAGGTGTAAATTATCGATAGTTCATATCTCGGAAACTATAAGAGATAATGCAATTTGGCAACCGGCAATGTAATTAGCATGCCGAATATTACTTGGAATGTGAATTGGAACGAAATCGCCAATAGATAAGACCATTTTACAATTTGGGCCCAAGTTAGAAGCAGAGCCTAAGGTGTAAATTATCGATAATCCATATCTCGGAAACTATAAGAGATAATGCAATTTGGCAACCGGCAATGTAATTAGCATGCCGAATATTACTTGGAATGTGAATTGGAACGAAATCGCCAATAGATAAGGCCATTTTACAATTTGGGCCCAAGTTAGAAGCAGAGCCTAAGGTGTAAATTATCGATACTCCATATCTCGGAAACTATAAGAGATAATGCAATTTGGCAACCGGCAATGTAATTAGCATGTCGAATATTACTTGGAATGTGAATTGGAACGAAATCGCCAATAGATAAGACCATTTTACAATTTGGGCCCAAGTTAGAAGCAGAGCTTAAGGTGTAAATTATCGATAGTCCATATCTCGGAAACTATAAGAGATAATGCAATTTGGCAACCGGCAATGTAATTAGCATGCCGAATATTACTTGGAATGTGAATTGGAACGAAATCGCCAATAGATAAGACCATTTTACAATTTGGGCCCAAGTTAGAAGCAGAGCCTAAGGTGTAAATTATCGATAGTCCATATCTCGGAAACTATAAGAGATAATGCAATTTGGCAACCGGCAATGTAATTAGCATGCCGAATATTACTTGGAATGTGAATTGGAACGAAATCGCCAATAGATAAGACCATTTTACAATTTGGGCCCAAGTTAGAAGCAGAGCCTAAGGTGTAAATTATCGATAGTCCATATCTCGGAAACTATAAGAGATAATGCAATTTGGCAACCGGCAATGTAATTAGCATGCCGAATATTACTTGGAATGTGAATTGGAACGAAATCGCCAATAGATAAGACCATTTTACAATTTGGGCCCAAGTTAGAAGCAGAGCCTAAGGTGTAAATTATCGATAGTCCATATCTCGGAAACTATAAGAGATAATGCAATTTGGCAACCGGCAATGTAATTAGCATGCCGAATATTACTTGGAATGTGAATTGGAACGAAATCGCCAATAGATAAGACCATTTTACAATTTGGGCCCAAGTTAGAAGCAGAGCCTAAGGTGCAAATTATCGATAGTCCATATCTCGGAAACTATAAGAGATAATGCAATTTGGCAACCGGCAATGTAATTAGCATGCCGAATATTACTTGGAATGTGAATTGGAACGAAATCGCCAATAGGTAAGACCATTTTACAATTTGGGCCCAAGTTAGAAGCAGAGCCTAAGGTGTAAATTATCGATAGTCCATATCTCGGAAACTATAAGAGATAATTCAATTTGGCAACCGGCAATGTAATTAGCATGCCGAATATTACTTGGAATGTGAATTGGAACGAAATCGCCAATAGATAAGACCATTTTACAATTTGGGCCCAAGTTAGAAGCAGAGCCTAAGGTGTAAATTATCGATAGTCCATATCTCGGAAACTATAAGAGATAATGCAATTTGGCAACCGGCAATGTAATTAGCATGCCGAATATTACTTGGAATGTGAATTGGAACGAAATCGCCAATAGATAAGACCATTTTACAATTTGGGCCCAAGTTAGAAGCAGAGCCTAAGGTGTAAATTATCGATAGTCCATATCTCGGAAACTATAAGAGATAATGCAATTTGGCAACCGGCAATGTAATTAGCATGTCGAATATTACTTGGAATGTGAATTGGAACGGAATCGCCAATAGATAAGACCATTTTACAATTTGGGCCCAAGTTAGAAGCAGAGCCTAAGGTGTAAATTATCGATAGTCCATATCTCGGAAACTATCAGAGATAATGCAATTTGGCAACCGGCAATGTAATTAGCATGCCGAATATTACTTGGAATGTGAATTGGAACGAAATGGCCAATAGATAAGACCATTTTACAATTTGGGCATAAGTTAGAAGCAGAGCCTAAGGTGTAAATTATCGATAGTCCATATCTCGGAAACTATAAGAGGTAATGCAATTTGGCAACCGGCAATGTAATTAGCATGCCGAATATTACTTGGAATGTGAATTGGAACGAAATCGCCAATAGAGAAGACCATTATACAATTTGGGCCCAAGTTAGAAGCAGAGCCTAAGGTGTAAATTATCGATAGTCCATATCTCGGAAACTATAAGAGATAATGCAATTTGGCAACCGGCAATGTAATTAGCATGCCGAATATTACTTGGAATGTGAATTGGAACGAAATCGCCAATAGATAAGACCATTTTACAATTTGGGCCCAAGTTAGAAGCAGAGCCTAAGGAGTAAATTATCGATAGTCCATATCTCGGAAACTATAAGAGATAATGCAATTTGGCAACCGGCAATGTAATTAGCATGCCGAATATTACTTGGAATGTGAATTGGAACGAAATCGCCAATAGATAAGACCATTTTACAATTTGGGCCCAAGTTAGAAGCAGAGCCTAAGGTGTAAATTATCGATAATCCATATCTCGGAAACTATAAGAGATAATGCAATTTGGCAACCGGCAATGTAATTAGCATGCCGAATATTACTTGGAATGTGAATTGGAACGAAATCGCCAATAGATAAGACCATTTTACAATTTGGGCCCAAGTTAGAAGCAGAGCCTAAGGTGTAAATTATTGATAGTCCATATCTCGGAAACCATAAGAGATAATGCAATTTCGCAACCGGCAATGTAATTAGCATGCCGAATATTACATGGAGTGTGAATTGGAACGAAATCGCCAATAGATAAGATCATTTTACAATTTGGGCCCAAGTTAGAAGCAGAGCCTAAGGTGTAAATTATCGATAGTCTATATCTCGGACACTATAAGAGATAATGCAATTTGGCAACCGGCAATGTAATTAGCATGCCGAATATTACTTGGAATGTGAATTGGAACGAAATCGCCAATAGATAAGGCCATTTTACAATTTGGGCCCAAGTTAGAAGCAGAGCCTAAGGTGTAAATTATCGATACTCCATATCTCGTAAACTATAAGTGATAATTCAATTTGGCAACCGGCAATGTAATTAGCATGCCGGATATTACTTGGAATGTGAATTGGAACGAAATCGCCAATAGATAAGATCATTTTACAATTTGGGCCCAAGTTAGAAGCAGAGCCTAAGGTGTAAATTACCGATAGTCCATATCTCGGAAACTATAAGAGATAATGCAATTTGGCAACCGGGAATGTAATTAGCATGCCGAATATTACTTGGAATGTGAATTGGAAAGAAATCGCCAATAGATAAGACGATTTTACAATTTGGGCCCAAGTTAGAAGCAGAGCCTAAGGTGTAAATTATCGATAGTCCATATCTCGGAAACTATAAGAGATAATGCAATTTGGCAACCGGCAATGTAATTAGCATGCCGAATATTACTTGGAATGTGAATTGGAACGAAAACGCCAATAGATAAGACCATTTTACAATTTGGGCCCAAGTTAGAAGCAGAGCCTAAGGTGTAAATTATCGATAGTCCATATCTCGGAAACTATAATAGATAATGCAATTTGGCAACCGGCAATGTAATTAGCATGCCGAATATTACTTGGAATGTGAAATGGAACAAAATCGCCAATAGATAAGACCATTTTACAATTTGGGCCCAAGTTAGAAGCAGAGCCTAAGGTGTAAATTATCGATAGTCCATATCTCGGAAACTATAAGAGATAATGCAATTTGGCAACCGGCAATATAATTAGCATGCCGGATATTACTTGGAATGTGAATTGGAACGAAATCGCCAATAGATAAGACCATTTTACAATTTGGGCCCAAGTTAGAAGCAGAGCCTAAGGTGTAAATTATCGATAGTCCATATCTCGGAAACTATAATAGATAATGCAATTTGGCAACCGGCAATGTAATTAGCATGCCGAATATTACTTGGAATGTGAATTGGAACAAAATCGCCAATAGATAAGACCATTTTACAATTTGGGCCCAAGTTAGAAGCAGAGCCTAAGGTGTAAATTATCGATAGTCCATATCTCGGAAACTATAAGAGATAATGCAATTTGGCAACCGGCAATATAATTAGCATGCCGGATATTACTTGGAATGTGAATTGGAACGAAATCGCCAATAGATAAGACCATTTTACAATTTGGGCCCAAGTTAGAAGCAGAGCCTAAGGTGTAAATTATCGATAGTCCATATCTCGGAAACTATAAGAGATAATGCAATTTGGCAACCGGCAATGTAATTAGCATGCCGAATATTACTTGGAATGTGAATTGGAACGAAATCGCCAATAGATAAGACGATTTTACAATTTGGGCCCAAGTTAGAAGCAGAGCCTAAGATGTAAATTATCGATAGTCCATATCTCGGAAACTATAAGAGATAATGCAATTTGGCAACCGGCAATGTAATTAGCATGCCGAATATTACTTGGAATGTGAATTGGAACGAAATCGCCAATAGATAAGACCATTTTACAATTTGGGCCCAAGTTAGAAGCAGAGCCTAAGGTGTAAATTATCGATAGTCCATATCTCGGAAACTATAAGAGATAATGCAATTTGGCAACCGGCAATGTAATTAGCATGCCGAATATTACTTGGAATGTGAATTGGAACGAAATCGCCAATAGGTAAGACCTTTTAACAATTTGGGCCCAAGTTAGAAGCAGAGCCTAAGGTGTAAATTATCGATAGTCCATATCTCGGAAACTATAAGAGATAATTCAATTTGGCAACCGGCAATGTAATTAGCATGCCGGATATTACTTGGAATGTGAATTGGAACGAAATCGCCAATAGATAAGACCATTTTACAATTTGGGATCAAGTTAGAAGCAGAGACTAAGGTGTAAATTATCGATAGTCCATATCTCGGAAACTATAAGAGATAATGCAATTTGGCAACCGGCAATGTAATTAGCAAGCCGAATATTACTTGGAATGTGAATTGGAACGAAATCGCCAATAGGTAAGACCATTTTACAATTTGGGCCCAAGTTAGAAGCAGAGCCTAAGGTGTAAATTATCGATAGTCCATATCTCGGAAACTATAAGAGATAATTCAATTTGGCAACCGGCAATGTAATTAGCATGCCGGATATTACTTGGAATGTGAATTGGAACGAAATCGCCAATAGATAAGACAATTTTACAATTTGGGCCCAAGTTAGAAGCAGAGCCTAAGGTGTAAATTATCGATAGTCCATATCTCGGAAACTATAAGAGATAATGCAATTTGGCAACCGGCAATGTAATTAGCATGCCGAATATTACTTGGAATGTGAATTGGAACGAAGTCGCCAATAGAGAAGGCCATTTTACAATTTGGGCCCAAGTTAGAAGCAGAGCCTAAGGTGTAAATTATCGATAGTCCATATCTCGGAAACTCTAAGAGATAATGCAATTTGGCAACCGGCAATGTAATTAGCATGCCGAATATTACTTGGAATGTGAATTGGAACGAAATCGCCAATAGAGAAGACCATTTTACAATTTGGGCCCAAGTTAGAAGCAGAGCCTAAGGTGTAAATTATCGATAGTCCATATCTCGGAAACTATAAGAGATAATGCAATTTGGCAACCGGCAATGTAATTAGCATGCCGAATATTACTTGGAATGTGAATTGGAACGAAATCGCCAATAGATAAGACCATTTTACAATTTGGGCCCAAGTTAGAAGCAGAGCCTAAGGTGTAAATTATCGATAGTCCATATCTCGTAAACTATAAGAGATAATGCAATTTGGCAACCGGCAATGTAATTAGTATGCCGAATATTACTTGGAATGTGAATTGGAACGAAATCGCCAATAGAGAAGACCATTTTACAATTTGGGCCCAAGTTAGAAGCAGAGCCTAAGGTGTAAATTATCGATAGTCCATATCTCTGAAACTATAAGAGATAATGCAATTTCGCAACCGGCAATGTAATTAGCATGCCGAATATTACTTGGAATGTGAATTGGGACGAAATCGCCAATAGATAAGGCCATTTTACAATTTGGGCCCAAGTTAGAAGCAGAGCCTAAGGTGTAAATTATCGATAGTCCATATCTCGGAAACTATAAGAGATAATGCAATTTTGCAACCGGCAATGTAATTAGCATGCCGAATATTACTTGGAATGTGAATTGGAACGAAATCGCCAATAGATAAGACCATTTTACAATTTGGGCCCAAGTTAGAAGCAGAGCCTAAGGTGTAAATTATCGATAGTCCATATCTCGGAAACTATAAGAGATAATGCAATTTGACAACCGGCAATGTAATTAGCATGCCGAATATTACTTACAATGTGAATTGGAACGAAATCGCCAATAGATAAGACCATTTTACAATTTGGGCCCAAGTTAGAAGCAGAGCCTAAGGTGTAAATTATCGATAGTCCATATCTCGGAAACTATAAGAGATAATGCAATTTGGCAACCGGCAATGTAATTAGCATGCCGAATATTGCTTGGAATGTGAATTGGAACGAAATCGTCAATAGATAAGACCATTTTACAATTTGGGCCCAAGTTAGAAGCAGAGCCTAAGGTGTAAATTATTGATAGTCCATATCTCGGAAAGTATAAGAGATAATGCAATTTCGCAACCGGCAATGTAATTAGCATGCCGAATATCACTTGGAATGTGAATTGGGACGAAATCGCCAATAGATAAGACCATTTTACAATTTTAGCCCAAGTTAGAAGCAGAGCCTAAGGTGTAAATTATCGATAGTCCATATCTCGGAAACTATAAGAGATAATTCAATTTGGCAACCGGCAATGTAATTAGCATGCCGAATATTACTTGGAATGTGAATTGGAACGAAATCGCCAATAGATAAGACCATTTTACAATTTGGGCCCAAGTTAGAAGCAGAGCCTAAGGTGTAAATTATCGATAGTCCATATCTCGGAAACTATAAGAGATAATGCAATTTGGCAACCATCAATGTAATTAGCATGCCGAATATTAATTGGAATGTGAATTGGAACGAAATCGCCAATAGATAAGACCATTTTACAATTTGGGCCCAAGTTAGAAGCAGAGCCTAAGGTGTAAATTATCGATAGTCCATATCTCGGAAACTATAAGAGATAATGCAATTTGGCAACCGGCAATGTAATTAGCATGCCGAAAATTACTTGGAATGTGAATTGGAACGAAATCGCCAATAGGTAAGACCATTTTACAATTTGGGCCCAAGTTAGAAGCAGAGCCTAAGGTGTAAATTATCGATAGTCCATATCTCGGAAACTATAAGAGATAATTCAATTTGGCAACCGGCAATGTAATTAGCATGCCGAATATTACTTGGAATGTGAATTGGAACGAAATCGCCAATAGATAAGACCATTTTACAATTTGGGCCCAAGTTAGAAGCAGAGCCTAAGGTGTAAATTATTGATAGTCCATATCTCGGAAACTATAAGAGATAATGCAATTTGGCAACCGGCAATGTAATTAGCATGCCGAATATTACTTGGAATGTGAATTGGAACGAAATCGCCAATAGAGAAGACCATTTTACAATTTGGGCCCAAGTTAGAAGCAGAGCCTAAGGTGTAAAATATCGATAGTCCATATCTCGGAAACTATAAGAGATAATGCAATTTGGCAACCGGCAATGTAATTAGCATGCCGAATATTACTTGGAATGTGAATTGGAACGAAATCGCCAATAGATAAGACCATTTTACAATTTGGGCCCAAGTTAGAAGCAGAGCCTAAGGTGTAAATTATCGATAGTCCATATCTCGGAAACTATAAGTGGTAATGCAATTTGGCAACCGGCAATGTAATTAGCATGCCGAATATTACTTGGAATGTGAATTGGAACGAAATCGCCAATAGAGAAGACCATTTTACAATTTGGGCCCAAGTTAGAAGCAGAGCCTAAGGTGTAAATTATCGATAGTCCATATCTCGGAAACTATAAGAGATAATGCAATTTGGCAACCGGCAATGTAATTAGCATGCCGAATATTACTTGGAATGTGAATTGGAACGAAATCGCCAATAGATAAGACCATTTTACAATTTGGGCCCAAGTTAGAAGCAGAGCCTAAGGTGTAAATTATCGATAGTCCATATCTCGGAAACTATAAGAGATAATGCAATTTGGCAACCGGCAATGTAATTAGCATGCCGAATATTACTTGGAATGTGAATTGGAACGAAATCGCCAATAGATAAGACCATTTTACAATTTGGGCCCAAGTTAGAAGCAGAGCCTAAGGTGTAAATTATTGATAGTCCATATCTCGGAAACTATAAGAGATAATGCAATTTGGCAACCGGCAATGTAATTAGCATGCCGAATATTACTTGGAATGTGAATTGGAACGAAATCGCCAATAGAGAAGACCATTTTACAATTTGGGCCCAAGTTAGAAGCAGAGCCTAAGGTGTAAAATATCGATAGTCCATATCTCGGAAACTATAAGAGATAATGCAATTTGGCAACCGCCAATGTAATTAGCATGCCGAATATTACTTGGAATGTGAATTGGAACGAAATCGCCAATAGATAAGACCATTTTACTATTTGGGCCCAAGTTAGAAGCAGAGCCTAAGGTGTAAATTATCGATAGTCCATATCTCGGAAACTATAAGAGATAATGCAATTTGGCAACCGGCAATGTAATTAGCATGCCGAATATTACTTGGAATGTGAATTGGAACGAAATCGCCAATAGATAAGACCATTTTACAATTTGGGCCCAAGTTAGAAGCAGAGCCTAAGGAGTAAATTATCGATAGTCCATATCTCGGAAACTATAAGAGATAATGCAATTTGGCAACCGGCAATGTAATTAGCATGCCGAATATTACTTGGAATGTGAATTGGAACGAAATCGCCAATAGATAAGACCATTTTACAATTTGGGCCCAAGTTAGAAGCAGAGCCTAAGGTGTAAATTATCGATAATCCATATCTCGGAAACTATAAGAGATAATGCAATTTGGCAACCGGCAATGTAATTAGCATGCCGAATATTACTTGGAATGTGAATTGGAACGAAATCGCCAATAGATAAGACCATTTTACAATTTGGGCCCAAGTTAGAAGCAGAGCCTAAGGTGTAAATTATTGATAGTCCATATCTCGGAAACCATAAGAGATAATGCAATTTCGCAACCGGCAATGTAATTAGCATGCCGAATATTACTTGGAGTGTGAATTGGAACGAAATCGCCAATAGATAAGATCATTTTACAATTTGGGCCCAAGTTAGAAGCAGAGCCTAAGGTGTAAATTATCGATAGTCTATATCTCGGACACTATAAGAGATAATGCAATTTGGCAACCGGCAATGTAATTAGCATGCCGAATATTACTTGGAATGTGAATTGGAACGAAATCGCCAATAGATAAGGCCATTTTACAATTTGGGCCCAAGTTAGAAGCAGAGCCTAAGGTGTAAATTATCGATACTCCATATCTCGTAAACTATAAGTGATAATTCAATTTGGCAACCGGCAATGTAATTAGCATGCCGGATATTACTTGGAATGTGAATTGGAACGAAATCGCCAATAGATAAGATCATTTTACAATTTGGGCCCAAGTTAGAAGCAGAGCCTAAGGTGTAAATTACCGATAGTCCATATCTCGGAAACTATAAGAGATAATGCAATTTGGCAACCGGCAATGTAATTAGCATGCCGAATATTACTTGGAATGTGAATTGGAAAGAAATCGCCAATAGATAAGACGATTTTACAATTTGGGCCCAAGTTAGAAGCAGAGCCTAAGGTGTAAATTATCGATAGTCCATATCTCGGAAACTATAAGAGATAATGCAATTTGGCAACCGGCAATGTAATTAGCATGCCGAATATTACTTGGAATGTGAATTGGAACGAAAACGCCAATAGATAAGACCATTTTACAATTTGGGCCCAAGTTAGAAGCAGAGCCTAAGGTGTAAATTATCGATAGTCCATATCTCAGAAACTATAATAGATAATGCAATTTGGCAACCGGCAATGTAATTAGCATGCCGAATATTACTTGGAATGTGAAATGGAACAAAATCGCCAATAGATAAGACCATTTTACAATTTGGGCCCAAGTTAGAAGCAGAGCCTAAGGTGCAAATTATCGATAGTCCATATCTCGGAAACTATAAGAGATAATGCAATTTGGCAACCGGCAATATAATTAGCATGCCGGATATTACTTGGAATGTGAATTGGAACGAAATCGCCAATAGATAAGACCATTTTACAATTTGGGCCCAAGTTAGAAGCAGAGCCTAAGGTGTAAATTATCGATAGTCCATATCTCGGAAACTATAATAGATAATGCAATTTGGCAACCGGCGATGTAATTAGCATGCCGAATATTACTTGGAATGTGAATTGGAACAAAATCGCCAATAGATAAGACCATTTTACAATTTGGGCCCTAGTTAGAAGCAGAGCCTAAGGTGTAAATTATCGATAGTCCATATCTCGGAAACTATAAGAGATAATGCAATTTGGCAACCGGCAATATAATTAGCATGCCGGATATTACTTGGAATGTGAATTGGAACGAAATCGCCAATAGATAAGACCATTTTACAATTTGGGCCCAAGTTAGAAGCAGAGCCTAAGGTGTAAATTATCGATAGTCCATATCTCGGAAACTATAAGAGATAATGCAATTTGGCAACCGGCAATGTAATTAGCATGCCGAATATTACTTGGAATGTGAATTGGAACGAAATCGCCAATAGATAAGACGATTTTACAATTTGGGCCCAAGTTAGAAGCAGAGCCTAAGATGTAAATTATCGATAGTCCATATCTCGGAAACTATAAGAGATAATGCAATTTGGCAACCGGCAATGTAATTAGCATGCCGAATATTACTTGGAATGTGAATTGGAACGAAATCGCCAATAGATAAGACCATTTTACAATTTGGGCCCAAGTTAGAAGCAGAGCCTAAGGTGTAAATTATCGATAGTCCATATCTCGGAAACTATAAGAGATAATGCAATTTGGCAACCGGCAATGTAATTAGCATGCCGAATATTACTTGGAATGTGAATTGGAACGAAATCGCCAATAGGTAAGACCTTTTAACAATTTGGGCCCAAGTTAGAAGCAGAGCCTAAGGTGTAAATTATCGATAGTCCATATCTCGGAAACTATAAGAGATAATTCAATTTGGCAACCGGCAATGTAATTAGCATGCCGGATATTACTTGGAATGTGAATTGGAACGAAATCGCCAATAGATAAGACCATTTTACAATTTGGGATCAAGTTAGAAGCAGAGACTAAGGTGTAAATTATCGATAGTCCATATCTCGGAAACTATAAGAGATAATGCAATTTGGCAACCGGCAATGTAATTAGCAAGCCGAATATTACTTGGAATGTGAATTGGAACGAAATCGCCAATAGGTAAGACCATTTTACAATTTGGGCCCAAGTTAGAAGCAGAGCCTAAGGTGTAAATTATCGATAGTCCATATCTCGGAAACTATAAGAGATAATTCAATTTGGCAACCGGCAATGTAATTAGCATGCCGGATATTACTTGGAATGTGAATTGGAACGAAATCGCCAATAGATAAGACAATTTTACAATTTGGGCCCAAGTTAGAAGCAGAGCCTAAGGTGTAAATTATCGATAGTCCATATCTCGGAAACTATAAGAGATAATGCAATTTGGCAACCGGCAATGTAATTAGCATGCCGAATATTACTTGGAATGTGAATTGGAACGAAGTCGCCAATAGAGAAGGCCATTTTACAATTTGGGCCCAAGTTAGAAGCAGAGCCTAAGGTGTAAATTATCGATAGTCCATATCTCGGAAACTCTAAGAGATAATGCAATTTGGCAACCGGCAATGTAATTAGCATGCCGAATATTACTTGGAATGTGAATTGGAACGAAATCGCCAATAGAGAAGACCATTTTACAATTTGGGCCCAAGTTAGAAGCAGAGCCTAAGGTGTAAATTATCGATAGTCCATATCTCGGAAACTATAAGAGATAATGCAATTTGGCAACCGGCAATGTAATTAGCATGCCGAATATTACTTGGAATGTGAATTGGAACGAAATCGCCAATAGATAAGACCATTTTACAATTTGGGCAAAAGTTAGAAGCAGAGCCTAAGGTGTAAATTATCGATAGTCCATATCTCGTAAACTATAAGAGATAATGCAATTTGGCAACCGGCAATGTAATTAGTATGCCGAATATTACTTGGAATGTGAATTGGAACGAAATCGCCAATAGAGAAGACCATTTTACAATTTGGGCCCAAGTTAGAAGCAGAGCCTAAGGTGTAAATTATCGATAGTCCATATCTCTGAAACTATAAGAGATAATGCAATTTCGCAACCGGCAATGTAATTAGCATGCCGAATATTACTTGGAATGTGAATTGGGACGAAATCGCCAATAGATAAGGCCATTTTACAATTTGGGCCCAAGTTAGAAGCAGAGCCTAAGGTGTAAATTATCGATAGTCCATATCTCGGAAACTATCAGAGATAATGCAATTTGGCAACCGGCAATGTAATTAGCATGCCGAATATTACTTGGAATGTGAATTGGAACGAAATCGCCAATAGATAAGACCATTTTACAATTTGGGCCCAAGTTAGAAGCAGAGCCTAAGGTGTAAATTATCGATAGTCCATATCTCGGAAACTATAAGAGATAATGCAATTTGACAACCGGCAATGTAATTAGCATGCCGAATATTACTTACAATGTGAATTGGAACGAAATCGCCAATAGATAAGACCATTTTACAATTTGGGCCCAAGTTAGAAGCAGAGCCTAAGGTGTAAATTATCGATAGTCCATATCTCGGAAACTATAAGAGATAATGCAATTTGGCAACCGGCAATGTAATTAGCATGCCGAATATTACTTGGAATGTGAATTGGAACGAAATCGTCAATAGATAAGACCATTTTACAATTTGGGCCCAAGTTAGAAGCAGAGCCTAAGGTGTAAATTATTGATAGTCCATATCTCGGAAACTCTAAGAGATAATGCAATTTCGCAACCGGCAATGTAATTAGCATGCCGAATATCACTTGGAATGTGAATTGGGACGAAATCGCCAATAGATAAGACCATTTTACAATTTTAGCCCAAGTTAGAAGCAGAGCCTAAGGTGTAAATTATCGATAGTCCATATCTCGGAAACTATAAGAGATAATTCAATTTGGCAACCGGCAATGTAATTAGCATGCCGAATATTACTTGGAATGTGAATTGGAACGAAATCGCCAATAGATAAGACCATTTTACAATTTGGGCCCAAGTTAGAAGCAGAGCCTAAGGTGTAAATTATCGATAGTCCATATCTCGGAAACTATAAGAGATAATGCAATTTGGCAACCATCAATGTAATTAGCATGCCGAATATTAATTGGAATGTGAATTGGAACGAAATCGCCAATAGATAAGACCATTTTACAATTTGGGCCCAAGTTAGAAGCAGAGCCTAAGGTGTAAATTATCGATAGTCCATATCTCGGAAACTATAAGAGATAATGCAATTTGGCAACCGGCAATGTAATTAGCATGCCGAAAATTACTTGGAATGTGAATTGGAACGAAATCGCCAATAGGTAAGACCATTTTACAATTTGGGCCCAAGTTAGAAGCAGAGCCTAAGGTGTAAATTATCGATAGTCCATATCTCGGAAACTATAAGAGATAATTCAATTTGGCAACCGGCAATGTAATTAGCATGCCGAATATTACTTGGAATGTGAATTGGAACGAAATCGCCAATAGATAAGACCATTTTACAATTTGGGCCCAAGTTAGAAGCAGAGCCTAAGGTGTAAATTATTGATAGTCCATATCTCGGAAACTATAAGAGATAATGCAATTTGGCAACCGGCAATGTAATTAGCATGCCGAATATTACTTGGAATGTGAATTGGAACGAAATCGCCAATAGAGAAGACCATTTTACAATTTGGGCCCAAGTTAGAAGCAGAGCCTAAGGTGTAAAATATCGATAGTCCATATCTCGGAAACTATAAGAGATAATGCAATTTGGCAACCGGCAATGTAATTAGCATGCCGAATATTACTTGGAATGTGAATTGGAACGAAATCGCCAATAGATAAGACCATTTTACAATTTGGGCCCAAGTTAGAAGCAGAGCCTAAGGTGTAAAATATCGATAGTCCATATCTCGGAAACTATAAGAGATAATGCAATTTGGCAACCGGCAATGTAATTAGCATGCCGAATATTACTTGGAATGTGAATTGGAACGAAATCGCCAATAGATAAGACCATTTTACAATTTGGGCCCAAGTTAGAAGCAGAGCCTAAGGTGTAAATTATCGATAGTCCATATCTCGGAAACTATAAGAGATAATGCAATTTGGCAACCGGCAATGTAATTAGCATGCCGAATATTACTTGGAATGTGAATTGGAACGAAATCGCCAATAGATAAGACCATTTTACAATTTGGGCCCAAGTTAGAAGCAGAGCCTAAGGTGTAAATTATCGATAGTCCATATCTCGGAAACTATAAGAGATAATGCAATTTGGCAACCGGCAATGTAATTAGCATGCCGAATATTAATTGGAATGTGAATTGGAACGAAATCGCCAATAGATAAGACCATTTTACAATTTGGGCCCAAGTTAGAAGCAGAGCCTAAGGTGTAAATTATCGATAGTCCATATCTCGGAAACTATAAGAGATAATGCAATTTGGCAACCGGCAATGTAATTAGCATGCCGAAAATTACTTGGAATGTGAATTGGAACGAAATCGCCAATAGGTAAGACCATTTTACAATTTGGGCCCAAGTTAGAAGCAGAGCCTAAGGTGTAAATTATCGATAGTCCATATCTCGGAAACTATAAGAGATAATTCAATTTGGCAACCGGCAATGTAATTAGCATGCCGAATATTACTTGGAATGTGAATTGGAACGAAATCGCCAATAGATAAGACCATTTTACAATTTGGGCCCAAGTTAGAAGCAGAGCCTAAGGTGTAAATTATTGATAGTCCATATCTCGGAAACTATAAGAGATAATGCAATTTGGCAACCGGCAATGTAATTAGCATGCCGAATATTACTTGGAATGTGAATTGGAACGAAATCGCCAATAGAGAAGACCATTTTACAATTTGGGCCCAAGTTAGAAGCAGAGCCTAAGGTGTAAAATATCGATAGTCCATATCTCGGAAACTATAAGAGATAATGCAATTTGGCAACCGGCAATGTAATTAGCATGCCGAATATTACTTGGAATGTGAATTGGAACGAAATCGCCAATAGATAAGACCATTTTACAATTTGGGCCCAAGTTAGAAGCAGAGCCTAAGGTGTAAAATATCGATAGTCCATATCTCGGAAACTATAAGAGATAATGCAATTTGGCAACCGGCAATGTAATTAGCATGCCGAATATTACTTGGAATGTGAATTGGAACGAAATCGCCAATAGATAAGACCATTTTACAATTTGGGCCCAAGTTAGAAGCAGAGCCTAAGGTGTAAATTATCGATAGTCCATATCTCGGAAACTATAAGAGATAATGCAATTTGGCAACCGGCAATGTAATTAGCATGCCGAATATTACTTGGAATGTGAATTGGAACGAAATCGCCAATAGATAAGACCATTTTACAATTTGGGCCCAAGTTAGAAGCAGAGCCTAAGGTGTAAATTATTGATAGTCCATATCTCGGAAACTATAAGAGATAATGCAATTTGGCAACCGGCAATGTAATTAGCATGCCGAATATTACTTGGAATGTGAATTGGAACGAAATCGCCAATAGAGAAGACCATTTTACAATTTGGGCCCAAGTTAGAAGCAGAGCCTAAGGTGTAAAATATCGATAGTCCATATCTCGGAAACTATAAGAGATAATGCAATTTGGCAACCGGCAATGTAATTAGCATGCCGAATATTACTTGGAATGTGAATTGGAACGAAATCGCCAATAGATAAGACCATTTTACAATTTGGGCCCAAGTTAGAAGCAGAGCCTAAGGTGTAAATTATCGATAGTCCATATCTCGGAAACTATAAGTGGTAATGCAATTTGGCAACCGGCAATGTAATTAGCATGCCGAATATTACTTGGAATGTGAATTGGAACGAAATCGCCAATAGAGAAGACCATTTTACAATTTGGGCCCAAGTTAGAAGCAGAGCCTAAGGTGTAAATTATCGATAGTCCATATCTCGGAAACTATAAGAGATAATGCAATTTGGCAACCGGCAATGTAATTAGCATGCCGAATATTACTTGGAATGTGAATTGGAACGAAATCGCCAATAGATAAGACCATTTTACAATTTGGGCCCAAGTTAGAAGCAGAGCCTAAGGTGTAAATTATCGATAGTCCATATCTCGGAAACTATAAGAGATAATGCAATTTGGCAACCGGCAATGTAATTAGCATGCCGAATATTACTTGGAATGTGAATTGGAACGAAATCGCCAATAGATGAGACCATTTTACAATTTGGGCCCAAGTTAGAAGCAGAGCCTAAGGTGTAAATTATCGATAGTCCATATCTCGGAAACTATAAGAGATAATGCAATTTGGCAACCGGCAATGTAATTACCATGCCGAATATTACTTGGAATGTGAATTGGAACGAAATCGCCAATAGATAAGACCATTTTACAATTTGGGCCCAAGTTAGAAGCAGAGCCTAAGGTGTAAATTATCGATAGTCCATATCTCGGAAACTATAAGAGATAATGCAATTTGGCAACCGGCAATGTAATTAGCATGCCGAATATTACTTGGAATGTGAATTGGAACGAAATCGCCAATAGATAAGACCATTTTACAATTTGGGCCCAAGTTAGAAGCAGAGCCTAAGGTGTAAATTATCGATAGTCCATATCTCGGAAACTATAAGAGATAATGCAATTTGGCAACCGGCAATGTAATTAGCATGCCGAATATTACTTGGAATGTGAATTGGAACGAAATCGCCAATAGATAAGACCATTTTACAATTTGGGCCCAAGTTAGAAGCAGAGCCTAAGATGTAAATTATCGATAGTCCATATCTCGGAAACTATAAGAGATAATGCAATTTGGCAACCGGCAATGTAATTAGCATGCCGAATATTACTTGGAATGTGAATTGGATCGAAATCGCCAATAGATAAGACCATTTTACAATTTGGGCCCAAGTTAGAAGCAGAGCCTAAGGTGTAAATTATCGATAGTCCATATCTCGGAAACTATAAGAGATAATGCAATTTGGCAACCGGCAATGTAATTAGCATGCCGAATATTACTTGGAATGTGAATTGGAACGAAATCGCCAATAGGTAAGACCATTTTACAATTTGGGCCCAAGTTAGAAGCAGAGCCTAAGGTGTAAATTATCGATAGTCCATATCTCGGAAACTATAAGAGATAATTCAATTTGGCAACCGGCAATGTAATTAGCATGCCGGATATTACTTGGAATGTGAATTGGAACGAAATCGCCAATAGATAAGACCATTTTACAATTTGGGCCCAAGTTAGAAGCAGAGCCTAAGGTGTAAATTACCGATAGTCCATATCTCGGAAACTATAAGAGATAATGCAATTTGGCGACCGGCAATGTAATTAGCATGCCGAATATTACTTGGAATGTGAATTGGAACGAAATCGCCAATAGATAAGACGATTTTACAATTTGGGCCCAAGTTAGAAGCAGAGCCTAAGGTGTAAATTATCGATAGTCCATATCTCGGAAACTATAAGAGATAATGCAATTTGGCAACCGGCAATGTAATTAGCATGCCGAATATTACTTGGAATGTGAATTGGAACGAAATCGCCAATAGATAAGACCATTTTACAATTTGGGCCCAAGTTAGAAGCAGAGCCTAAGGTGTAAATTATCGATAGTCCATATCTCGGAAACTATAAGAGATAATGCAATTTGGCAACCGGCAATGTAATTAGCATGCCGAATATTACTTGGAATGTGAATTGGAACGAAATCGCCAATAGGTAAGACCATTTTACAATTTGGGCCCAAGTTAGAAGCAGAGCCTAAGGTGTAAATTATCGATAGTCCATATCTCGGAAACTATAAGAGATAATTCAATTTGGCAACCGGCAATGTAATTAGCATGCCGAATATTGCTTGGAATGTGAATTGGAACGAAATCGCCAATAGATAAGGCCATTTTACAATTTGGGCCCAAGTTAGAAGCAGAGCCTAAGGTGTAAATTATCGATAGTCCATATCTCGGAAACTATAAGAGATAATGCAATTTGGCAACCGGCAATGTAATTAGCATGCCGAATATTACTTGGAATGTGAATTGGAACGAAATCGCCAATAGATAAGACCATTTTACAATTTGGGCCCAAGTTAGAAGCAGAGCCTAAGGTGTAAATTATCGATAGTCCATATCTCGGAAACTATAAGAGATAATGCAATTTGGCAACCGGCAATGTAATTAGCATGCCGAATATTAATTGGAATGTGAATTGGAACGAAATCGCCAATAGATAAGACCATTTTACAATTTGGGCCCAAGTTAGAAGTAGAGCCTAAGGTGTAAATTATCGATAGTCCATATCTCGGAAACTATAAGAGATAATGCAATTTGGCAACCGGCAATGTAATTAGCATGCCGAATATTACTTGGAATGTGAATTGGAACGAAATCGCCAATAGGTAAGACCATTTTACAATTTGGGCCCAAGTTAGAAGCAGAGCCTAAGGTGTAAATTATCGATAGTCCATATCTCGGAAACTATAAGAGATAATGCAATTTGGCAACCGGCAATGTAATTAGCATGCCGAATATTACTTGGAATGTGAATTGGAACGAAATCGCCAATAGGTAAGACCATTTTACAATTTGGGCCCAAGTTAGAAGCAGAGCCTAAGGTGTAAATTATCGATAGTCCATATCTCGGAAACTATAAGAGATAATTCAATTTGGCAACCGGCAATGTAATTAGCATGCCTAATATTACTTGGAATGTGAATTGGAACGAAATCGCCAATAGATAAGACCATTTTACAATTTGGGCCCAAGTTAGAAGCAGAGCCTAAGGTGTAAATTATTGATAGTCCATATCTCGGAAACTATAAGAGATAATGCAATTTGGCAACCGGCAATGTAATTAGCATGCCGAATATTACTTGGAATGTGAATTGGAACGAAATCGCCAATAGAGAAGACCATTTTACAATTTGGGCCCAAGTTAGAAGCAGAGCCTAAGGTGTAAAATATCGATAGTCCATATCTCGGAAACTATAAGAGATAATGCAATTTGGCAACCGGCAATGTAATTAGCATGCCGAATATTACTTGGAATGTGAATTGGAACGAAATCGCCAATAGATAAGACCATTTTACAATTTGGGCCCAAGTTAGAAGCAGAGCCTAAGGTGTAAAATATCGATAGTCCATATCTCGGAAACTATAAGAGATAATGCAATTTGGCAACCGGCAATGTAATTAGCATGCCGAATATTACTTGGAATGTGAATTGGAACGAAATCGCCAATAGATAAGACCATTTTACAATTTGGGCCCAAGTTAGAAGCAGAGCCTAAGGTGTAAATTATCGATAGTCCATATCTCGGAAACTATAAGAGATAATGCAATTTGGCAACCGGCAATGTAATTAGCATGCCGAATATTACTTGGAATGTGAATTGGAACGAAATCGCCAATAGATAAGACCATTTTACAATTTGGGCCCAAGTTAGAAGCAGAGCCTAAGGTGTAAATTATTGATAGTCCATATCTCGGAAACTATAAGAGATAATGCAATTTGGCAACCGGCAATGTAATTAGCATGCCGAATATTACTTGGAATGTGAATTGGAACGAAATCGCCAATAGAGAAGACCATTTTACAATTTGGGCCCAAGTTAGAAGCAGAGCCTAAGGTGTAAAATATCGATAGTCCATATCTCGGAAACTATAAGAGATAATGCAATTTGGCAACCGGCAATGTAATTAGCATGCCGAATATTACTTGGAATGTGAATTGGAACGAAATCGCCAATAGATAAGACCATTTTACAATTTGGGCCCAAGTTAGAAGCAGAGCCTAAGGTGTAAATTATCGATAGTCCATATCTCGGAAACTATAAGTGGTAATGCAATTTGGCAACCGGCAATGTAATTAGCATGCCGAATATTACTTGGAATGTGAATTGGAACGAAATCGCCAATAGAGAAGACCATTTTAAAATTTGGGCCCAAGTTAGAAGCAGAGCCTAAGGTGTAAATTATCGATAGTCCATATCTCGGAAACTATAAGAGATAATGCAATTTGGCAACCGGCAATGTAATTAGCATGCCGAATATTACTTGGAATGTGAATTGGAACGAAATCGCCAATAGATAAGACCATTTTACAATTTGGGCCCAAGTTAGAAGCAGAGCCTAAGGTGTAAATTATCGATAGTCCATATCTCGGAAACTATAAGAGATAATGCAATTTGGCAACCGGCAATGTAATTAGCATGCCGAATATTACTTGGAATGTGAATTGGAACGAAATCGCCAATAGATGAGACCATTTTACAATTTGGGCCCAAGTTAGAAGCAGAGCCTAAGGTGTAAATTATCGATAGTCCATATCTCGGAAACTATAAGAGATAATGCAATTTGGCAACCGGCAATGTAATTACCATGCCGAATATTACTTGGAATGTGAATTGGAACGAAATCGCCAATAGATAAGACCATTTTACAATTTGGGCCCAAGTTAGAAGCAGAGCCTAAGGTGTAAATTATCGATAGTCCATATCTCGGAAACTATAAGAGATAATGCAATTTGGCAACCGGCAATGTAATTAGCATGCCGAATATTACTTGGAATGTGAATTGGAACGAAATCGCCAATAGATAAGACCATTTTACAATTTGGGCCCAAGTTAGAAGCAGAGCCTAAGGTGTAAATTATCGATAGTCCATATCTCGGAAACTATAAGAGATAATGCAATTTGGCAACCGGCAATGTAATTAGCATGCCGAATATTACTTGGAATGTGAATTGGAACGAAATCGCCAATAGATAAGACCATTTTACAATTTGGGCCCAAGTTAGAAGCAGAGCCTAAGATGTAAATTATCGATAGTCCATATCTCGGAAACTATAAGAGATAATGCAATTTGGCAACCGGCAATGTAATTAGCATGCCGAATATTACTTGGAATGTGAATTGGATCGAAATCGCCAATAGATAAGACCATTTTACAATTTGGGCCCAAGTTAGAAGCAGAGCCTAAGGTGTAAATTATCGATAGTCCATATCTCGGAAACTATAAGAGATAATGCAATTTGGCAACCGGCAATGTAATTAGCATGCCGAATATTACTTGGAATGTGAATTGGAACGAAATCGCCAATAGGTAAGACCATTTTACAATTTGGGCCCAAGTTAGAAGCAGAGCCTAAGGTGTAAATTATCGATAGTCCATATCTCGGAAACTATAAGAGATAATTCAATTTGGCAACCGGCAATGTAATTAGCATGCCGGATATTACTTGGAATGTGAATTGGAACGAAATCGCCAATAGATAAGACCATTTTACAATTTGGGCCCAAGTTAGAAGCAGAGCCTAAGGTGTAAATTACCGATAGTCCATATCTCGGAAACTATAAGAGATAATGCAATTTGGCGACCGGCAATGTAATTAGCATGCCGAATATTACTTGGAATGTGAATTGGAACGAAATCGCCAATAGATAAGACGATTTTACAATTTGGGCCCAAGTTAGAAGCAGAGCCTAAGGTGTAAATTATCGATAGTCCATATCTCGGAAACTATAAGAGATAATGCAATTTGGCAACCGGCAATGTAATTAGCATGCCGAATATTACTTGGAATGTGAATTGGAACGAAATCGCCAATAGATAAGACCATTTTACAATTTGGGCCCAAGTTAGAAGCAGAGCCTAAGGTGTAAATTATCGATAGTCCATATCTCGGAAACTATAAGAGATAATGCAATTTGGCAACCGGCAATGTAATTAGCATGCCGAATATTACTTGGAATGTGAATTGGAACGAAATCGCCAATAGGTAAGACCATTTTACAATTTGGGCCCAAGTTAGAAGCAGAGCCTAAGGTGTAAATTATCGATAGTCCATATCTCGGAAACTATAAGAGATAATTCAATTTGGCAACCGGCAATGTAATTAGCATGCCGAATATTGCTTGGAATGTGAATTGGAACGAAATCGCCAATAGATAAGGCCATTTTACAATTTGGGCCCAAGTTAGAAGCAGAGCCTAAGGTGTAAATTATCGATAGTCCATATCTCGGAAACTATAAGAGATAATGCAATTTGGCAACCGGCAATGTAATTAGCATGCCGAATATTACTTGGAATGTGAATTGGAACGAAATCGCCAATAGATAAGACCATTTTACAATTTGGGCCCAAGTTAGAAGCAGAGCCTAAGGTGTAAATTATCGATAGTCCATATCTCGGAAACTATAAGAGATAATGCAATTTGGCAACCGGCAATGTAATTAGCATGCCGAATATTAATTGGAATGTGAATTGGAACGAAATCGCCAATAGATAAGACCATTTTACAATTTGGGCCCAAGTTAGAAGTAGAGCCTAAGGTGTAAATTATCGATAGTCCATATCTCGGAAACTATAAGAGATAATGCAATTTGGCAACCGGCAATGTAATTAGCATGCCGAATATTACTTGGAATGTGAATTGGAACGAAATCGCCAATAGGTAAGACCATTTTACAATTTGGGCCCAAGTTAGAAGCAGAGCCTAAGGTGTAAATTATCGATAGTCCATATCTCGGAAACTATAAGAGATAATGCAATTTGGCAACCGGCAATGTAATTAGCATGCCGAATATTACTTGGAATGTGAATTGGAACGAAATGGCCAATAGATAAGACCATTTTACAATTTGGGCATAAGTTAGAAGCAGAGCCTAAGGTGTAAATTATCGATAGTCCATATCTCGGAAACTATAAGAAGTAATGCAATTTGGCAACCGGCAATGTAATTAGCATGCCGAATATTACTTGGAATGTGAATTGGAACGAAATCGCCAATAGAGAAGACCATTATACAATTTGGGCCCAAGTTAGAAGCAGAGCCTAAGGTGTAAATTATCGATAGTCCATATCTCGGAAACTATAAGAGATAATGCAATTTGGCAACCGGCAATGTAATTAGCATGCCGAATATTACTTGGAATGTGAATTGGAACGAAATCGCCAATAGATAAGACCATTTTACAATTTGGGCCCAAGTTAGAAGCAGAGCCTAAGGTGTAAATTATCGATAGTCCATATCTCGGAAACTATAAGAGATAATGCAATTTGGCAACCGGCAATGTAATTAGCATGCCGAATATTACTTGGAATGTGAATTGGAACGAAATCGCCAATAGATAAGACCATTTTACAATTTGGGCCCAAGTTAGAAGCAGAGCCTAAGGTGTAAATTATCGATAGTCCATATCTCGGAAACTATAAGAGATAATGCAATTTGGCAACCGGCAATGTAATTAGCATGCCGAATATTACTTGGAATGTGAATTGGAACGAAATCGCCAATAGATAAGACCATTTTACAATTTGGGCCCAAGTTAGAAGCAGAGCCTAAGGTGTAAATTATCGATAGTCCATATCTCGGAAACTATAAGAGATAATTCAATTTGGCAACCGGCAATGTAATTAGCATGCCGAATATTACTTGGAATGTGAATTGGAACGAAATCGCCAATAGATAAGACCATTTTACAATTTGGGCCCAAGTTAGAAGCAGAGCCTAAGGTGTAAATTATTGATAGTCCATATCTCGGAAACTATAAGAGATAATGCAATTTGGCAACCGGCAATGTAATTAGCATGCCGAATATTACTTGGAATGTGAATTGGAACGAAATCGCCAATAGAGAAGACCATTTTACAATTTGGGCCCAAGTTAGAAGCAGAGCCTAAGGTGTAAAATATCGATAGTCCATATCTCGGAAACTATAAGAGATAATGCAATTTGGCAACCGGCAATGTAATTAGCATGCCGAATATTACTTGGAATGTGAATTGGAACGAAATCGCCAATAGAGAAGACCATTTTACAATTTGGGCCCAAGTTAGAAGCAGAGCCTAAGGTGTAAAATATCGATAGTCCATATCTCGGAAACTATAAGAGATAATGCAATTTGGCAACCGGCAATGTAATTAGCATGCCGAATATTACTTGGAATGTGAATTGGAACGAAATCGCCAATAGATAAGACCATTTTACAATTTGGGCCCAAGTTAGAAGCAGAGCCTAAGGTGTAAAATATCGATAGTCCATATCTCGGAAACTATAAGAGATAATGCAATTTGGCAACCGGCAATGTAATTAGCATGCCGAATATTACTTGGAATGTGAATTGGAACGAAATCGCCAATAGATAAGACCATTTTACAATTTGGGCCCAAGTTAGAAGCAGAGCCTAAGGTGTAAAATATCGATAGTCCATATCTCGGAAACTATAAGAGATAATGCAATTTGGCAACCGGCAATGTAATTAGCATGCCGAATATTACTTGGAATGTGAATTGGAACGAAATCGCCAATAGATAAGACCATTTTACAATTTGGGCCCAAGTTAGAAGCAGAGCCTAAGGTGTAAATTATCGATAGTCCATATCTCGGAAACTATAAGAGATAATGCAATTTGGCAACCGGCAATGTAATTAGCATGCCGAATATTACTTGGAATGTGAATTTTAACGAAATCGCCAATAGATAAGACCATTTTACAATTTGGGCCCAAGTTAGAAGCAGAGCCTAAGGTGTAAATTATTGATAGTCCATATCTCGGAAACTATAAGAGATAATGCAATTTGGCAACCGGCAATGTAATTAGCATGCCGAATATTACTTGGAATGTGAATTGGAACGAAATCGCCAATAGAGAAGACCATTTTACAATTTGGGCCCAAGTTAGAAGCAGAGCCTAAGGTGTAAAATATCGATAGTCCATATCTCGGAAACTATAAGAGATAATGCAATTTGGCAACCGGCAATGTAATTAGCATGCCGAATATTACTTGGAATGTGAATTGGAACGAAATCGCCAATAGATAAGACCATTTTACAATTTGGGCCCAAGTTAGAAGCAGAGCCTAAGGTGTAAATTATCGATAGTCCATATCTCGGAAACTATAAGTGGTAATGCAATTTGGCAACCGGCAATGTAATTAGCATGCCGAATATTACTTGGAATGTGAATTGGAACGAAATCGCCAATAGAGAAGACCATTTTACAATTTGGGCCCAAGTTAGAAGCAGAGCCTAAGGTGTAAATTATCGATAGTCCATATCTCGGAAACTATAAGAGATAATGCAATTTGGCAACCGGCAATGTAATTAGCATGCCGAATATTACTTGGAATGTGAATTGGAACGAAATCGCCAATAGATAAGACCATTTTACAATTTGGGCCCAAGTTAGAAGCAGAGCCTAAGGTGTAAATTATCGATAGTCCATATCTCGGAAACTATAAGAGATAATGCAATTTGGCAACCGGCAATGTAATTAGCATGCCGAATATTACTTGGAATGTGAATTGGAACGAAATCGCCAATAGATGAGACCATTTTACAATTTGGGCCCAAGTTAGAAGCAGAGCCTAAGGTGTAAATTATCGATAGTCCATATCTCGGAAACTATAAGAGATAATGCAATTTGGCAACCGGCAATGTAATTACCATGCCGAATATTACTTGGAATGTGAATTGGAACGAAATCGCCAATAGATAAGACCATTTTACAATTTGGGCCCAAGTTAGAAGCAGAGCCTAAGGTGTAAATTATCGATAGTCCATATCTCGGAAACTATAAGAGATAATGCAATTTGGCAACCGGCAATGTAATTAGCATGCCGAATATTACTTGGAATGTGAATTGGAACGAAATCGCCAATAGATAAGACCATTTTACAATTTGGGCCCAAGTTAGAAGCAGAGCCTAAGGTGTAAATTATCGATAGTCCATATCTCGGAAACTATAAGAGATAATGCAATTTGGCAACCGGCAATGTAATTAGCATGCCGAATATTACTTGGAATGTGAATTGGAACGAAATCGCCAATAGATAAGACCATTTTACAATTTGGGCCCAAGTTAGAAGCAGAGCCTAAGATGTAAATTATCGATAGTCCATATCTCGGAAACTATAAGAGATAATGCAATTTGGCAACCGGCAATGTAATTAGCATGCCGAATATTACTTGGAATGTGAATTGGATCGAAATCGCCAATAGATAAGACCATTTTACAATTTGGGCCCAAGTTAGAAGCAGAGCCTAAGGTGTAAATTATCGATAGTCCATATCTCGGAAACTATAAGAGATAATGCAATTTGGCAACCGGCAATGTAATTAGCATGCCGAATATTACTTGGAATGTGAATTGGAACGAAATCGCCAATAGGTAAGACCATTTTACAATTTGGGCCCAAGTTAGAAGCAGAGCCTAAGGTGTAAATTATCGATAGTCCATATCTCGGAAACTATAAGAGATAATTCAATTTGGCAACCGGCAATGTAATTAGCATGCCGGATATTACTTGGAATGTGAATTGGAACGAAATCGCCAATAGATAAGACCATTTTACAATTTGGGCCCAAGTTAGAAGCAGAGCCTAAGGTGTAAATTACCGATAGTCCATATCTCGGAAACTATAAGAGATAATGCAATTTGGCGACCGGCAATGTAATTAGCATGCCGAATATTACTTGGAATGTGAATTGGAACGAAATCGCCAATAGATAAGACGATTTTACAATTTGGGCCCAAGTTAGAAGCAGAGCCTAAGGTGTAAATTATCGATAGTCCATATCTCGGAAACTATAAGAGATAATGCAATTTGGCAACCGGCAATGTAATTAGCATGCCGAATATTACTTGGAATGTGAATTGGAACGAAATCGCCAATAGATAAGACCATTTTACAATTTGGGCCCAAGTTAGAAGCAGAGCCTAAGGTGTAAATTATCGATAGTCCATATCTCGGAAACTATAAGAGATAATGCAATTTGGCAACCGGCAATGTAATTAGCATGCCGAATATTACTTGGAATGTGAATTGGAACGAAATCGCCAATAGGTAAGACCATTTTACAATTTGGGCCCAAGTTAGAAGCAGAGCCTAAGGTGTAAATTATCGATAGTCCATATCTCGGAAACTATAAGAGATAATTCAATTTGGCAACCGGCAATGTAATTAGCATGCCGAATATTACTTGGAATGTGAATTGGAACGAAATCGCCAATAGATAAGGCCATTTTACAATTTGGGCCCAAGTTAGAAGCAGAGCCTAAGGTGTAAATTATCGATAGTCCATATCTCGGAAACTATAAGAGATAATGCAATTTGGCAACCGGCAATGTAATTAGCATGCCGAATATTACTTGGAATGTGAATTGGAACGAAATCGCCAATAGATAAGACCATTTTACAATTTGGGCCCAAGTTAGAAGCAGAGCCTAAGGTGTAAATTATCGATAGTCCATATCTCGGAAACTATAAGAGATAATGCAATTTGGCAACCGGCAATGTAATTAGCATGCCGAATATTAATTGGAATGTGAATTGGAACGAAATCGCCAATAGATAAGACCATTTTACAATTTGGGCCCAAGTTAGAAGTAGAGCCTAAGGTGTAAATTATCGATAGTCCATATCTCGGAAACTATAAGAGATAATGCAATTTGGCAACCGGCAATGTAATTAGCATGCCGAATATTACTTGGAATGTGAATTGGAACGAAATCGCCAATAGGTAAGACCATTTTACAATTTGGGCCCAAGTTAGAAGCAGAGCCTAAGGTGTAAATTATCGATAGTCCATATCTCGGAAACTATAAGAGATAATGCAATTTGGCAACCGGCAATGTAATTAGCATGCCGAATATTACTTGGAATGTGAATTGGAACGAAATGGCCAATAGATAAGACCATTTTACAATTTGGGCATAAGTTAGAAGCAGAGCCTAAGGTGTAAATTATCGATAGTCCATATCTCGGAAACTATAAGAAGTAATGCAATTTGGCAACCGGCAATGTAATTAGCATGCCGAATATTACTTGGAATGTGAATTGGAACGAAATCGCCAATAGAGAAGACCATTATACAATTTGGGCCCAAGTTAGAAGCAGAGCCTAAGGTGTAAATTATCGATAGTCCATATCTCGGAAACTATAAGAGATAATGCAATTTGGCAACCGGCAATGTAATTAGCATGCCGAATATTACTTGGAATGTGAATTGGAACGAAATCGCCAATAGATAAGACCATTTTACAATTTGGGCCCAAGTTAGAAGCAGAGCCTAAGGTGTAAATTATCGATAGTCCATATCTCGGAAACTATAAGAGATAATGCAATTTGGCAACCGGCAATGTAATTAGCATGCCGAATATTACTTGGAATGTGAATTGGAACGAAATCGCCAATAGATAAGACCATTTTACAATTTGGGCCCAAGTTAGAAGCAGAGCCTAAGGTGTAAATTATCGATAATCCATATCTCGGTAACTATAAGAGATAATGCAATTTGGCAACCGGCAATGTAATTAGCATGCCGAATACTACTTGGAATGTGAATTGGAACGAAATCGCCAATAGATAAGGCCATTTTACAATTTGGGCCCAAGTTAGAAGCAGAGCCTAAGGTGTAAATTATCGATACTCCATATCTCGGAAAGTATAAGAGATAATGCAATTTGGCAACCGGCAATGTAATTAACATGCCGAATATTACTTGGAATGTGAATTGGAACGAAATCGCCAATAGATAAGACCATTTTACAATTTGGGCCCAAGTTAGAAGCAGAGCTTAAGGTGTAAATTATCGATAGTCCATATCTCGGAAACTATAAGAGATAATTCAATTTGGCAACCGGCAATGTAATTAGCATGCCGAATATTACTTGGAATGTGAATTGGAACGAAATCGCCAATAGATAAGACCATTTTACAATTTGGGCCCAAGTTAGAAGCAGAGCCTAAGGTGTAAATTATCGATAGTCCATATCTCGGAAACTATAAGAGATAATGCAATTTGGCAACCGGCAATGTAATTAGCATGCCGAATATTACTTGGAATGTGAATTGGAACGAAATCGCCAATAGATAAGACCATTTTACAATTTGGGCCCAAGTTAGAAGCAGAGCCTAAGGTGTAAATTATCGATAGTCCATATCTCGGAAACTATAAGAGATAATGCAATTTGGCAACCGGCAATGTAATTAGCATGTCGAATATTACTTGGAATGTGAATTGGAACGGAATCGCCAATAGATAAGACCATTTTACAATTTGGGCCCAAGTTAGAAGTAGAGCCTAAGGTGTAAATTATCGATAGTCCATATCTCGGAAACTATAAGAGATAATGCAATTTGGCAACCGGCAATGTAATTAGCATGCCGAATATTACTTGGAATGTGAATTGGAACGAAATCGCCAATAGGTAAGACCATTTTACAATTTGGGCCCAAGTTAGAAGCAGAGCCTAAGGTGTAAATTATCGATAGTCCATATCTCGGAAACTATAAGAGATAATGCAATTTGGCAACCGGCAATGTAATTAGCATGCCGAATATTACTTGGAATGTGAATTGGAACGAAATGGCCAATAGATAAGACCATTTTACAATTTGGGCATAAGTTAGAAGCAGAGCCTAAGGTGTAAATTATCGATAGTCCATATCTCGGAAACTATAAGAAGTAATGCAATTTGGCAACCGGCAATGTAATTAGCATGCCGAATATTACTTGGAATGTGAATTGGAACGAAATCGCCAATAGATAAGACCATTTTACAATTTGGGCCCAAGTTAGAAGCAGAGCCTAAGGTGTAAATTATCGATACTCCATATCTCGGAAACTATAAGAGATAATGCAATTTGGCAACCGGCAATGTAATTAGCATGCCGAATATTACTTGGAATGTGAATTGGAACGAAATCGCCAATAGATAAGACCATTTTACAATTTGGGCCCAAGTTAGAAGCAGAGCTTAAGGTGTAAATTATCGATAGTCCATATCTCGGAAACTATAAGAGATAATGCAATTTGGCAACCGGCAATGTAATTAGCATGCCGAATATTACTTGGAATGTGAATTGGAACGAAATCGCCAATAGATAAGACCATTTTACAATTTGGGCCCAAGTTAGAAGCAGAGCCTAAGGTGTAAATTATCGATAGTCCATATCTCGGAAACTATAAGAGATAATGCAATTTGGCAACCGGCAATGTAATTAGCATGCCGAATATTACTTGGAATGTGAATTGGAACGAAATCGCCAATAGATAAGACCATTTTACAATTTGGGCCCAAGTTAGAAGCAGAGCCTAAGGTGTAAATTATCGATAGTCAATATCTCGGAAACTATAAGAGATAATGCAATTTGGCAACCGGCAATGTAATTAGCATGCCGAATATTACTTGGAATGTGAATTGGAACGAAATCGCCAATAGATAAGACCATTTTACAATTTGGGCCCAAGTTAGAAGCAGAGCCTAAGGTGTAAATTATCGATAGTCCATATCTCGGAAACTATAAGAGATAATGCAATTTGGCAACCGGCAATGTAATTAGCATGCCGAATATTACTTGGAATGTGAATTGGAACGAAATCGCCAATAGATAAGACCATTTTACAATTTGGGCCCAAGTTAGAAGCAGAGCCTAAGGTGTAAATTATCGATAGTCCATATCTCGGAAACTATAAGAGATAATGCAATTTGGCAACCGGCAATGTAATTAGCATGCCGAATATTACTTGGAATGTGAATTGGAACGAAATCGCCAATAGATAAGACCATTTTACAATTTGGGCCCAAGTTAGAAGCAGAGCCTAAGGTGCAAATTATCGATAGTCCATATCTCGGAAACTATAAGAGATAATGCAATTTGGCAACCGGCAATGTAATTAGCATGCCGAATATTACTTGGAATGTGAATTGGAACGAAATCGCCAATAGGTAAGACCATTTTACAATTTGGGCCCAAGTTAGAAGCAGAGCCTAAGGTGTAAATTATCGATAGTCCATATCTCGGAAACTATAAGAGATAATTCAATTTGGCAACCGGCAATGTAATTAGCATGCCGAATATTACTTGGAATGTGAATTGGAACGAAATCGCCAATAGATAAGACCATTTTACAATTTGGGCCCAAGTTAGAAGCAGAGCCTAAGGTGTAAATTATCGATAGTCCATATCTCGGAAACTATAAGAGATAATGCAATTTGGCAACCGGCAATGTAATTAGCATGCCGAATATTACTTGGAATGTGAATTGGAACGAAATCGCCAATAGATAAGACCATTTTACAATTTGGGCCCAAGTTAGAAGCAGAGCCTAAGGTGTAAATTATCGATAGTCCATATCTCGGAAACTATAAGAGATAATGCAATTTGGCAACCGGCAATGTAATTAGCATGTCGAATATTACTTGGAATGTGAATTGGAACGGAATCGCCAATAGATAAGACCATTTTACAATTTGGGCCCAAGTTAGAAGCAGAGCCTAAGGTGTAAATTATCGATAGTCCATATCTCGGAAACTATAAGAGATAATGCAATTTGGCAACCGGCAATGTAATTAGCATGCCGAATATTACTTGGAATGTGAATTGGAACGAAATGGCCAATAGATAAGACCATTTTACAATTTGGGCATAAGTTAGAAGCAGAGCCTAAGGTGTAAATTATCGATAGTCCATATCTCGGAAACTATAAGAAGTAATGCAATTTGGCAACCGGCAATGTAATTAGCATGCCGAATATTACTTGGAATGTGAATTGGAACGAAATCGCCAATAGAGAAGACCATTATACAATTTGGGCCCAAGTTAGAAGCAGAGCCTAAGGTGTAAATTATCGATAGTCCATATCTCGGAAACTATAAGAGATAATGCAATTTGGCAACCGGCAATGTAATTAGCATGCCGAATATTACTTGGAATGTGAATTGGAACGAAATCGCCAATAGATAAGACCATTTTACAATTTGGGCCCAAGTTAGAAGCAGAGCCTAAGGAGTAAATTATCGATAGTCCATATCTCGGAAACTATAAGAGATAATGCAATTTGGCAACCGGCAATGTAATTAGCATGCCGAATATTACTTGGAATGTGAATTGGAACGAAATCGCCAATAGATAAGACCATTTTACAATTTGGGCCCAAGTTAGAAGCAGAGCCTAAGGTGTAAATTATCGATAATCCATATCTCGGAAACTATAAGAGATAATGCAATTTGGCAACCGGCAATGTAATTAGCATGCCGAATATTACTTGGAATGTGAATTGGAACGAAATCGCCAATAGATAAGACCATTTTACAATTTGGGCCCAAGTTAGAAGCAGAGCCTAAGGTGTAAATTATTGATAGTCCATATCTCGGAAACCATAAGAGATAATGCAATTTCGCAACCGGCAATGTAATTAGCATGCCGAATATTACTTGGAGTGTGAATTGGAACGAAATCGCCAATAGATAAGATCATTTTACAATTTGGGCCCAAGTTAGAAGCAGAGCCTAAGGTGTAAATTATCGATAGTCTATATCTCGGACACTATAAGAGATAATGCAATTTGGCAACCGGCAATGTAATTAGCATGCCGAATATTACTTGGAATGTGAATTGGAACGAAATCGCCAATAGATAAGGCCATTTTACAATTTGGGCCCAAGTTAGAAGCAGAGCCTAAGGTGTAAATTATCGATACTCCATATCTCGGAAACTATAAGAGATAATGCAATTTGGCAACCGGCAATGTAATTAGCATGCCGAATATTACTTGGAATGTGAATTGGAACGAAATCGCCAATAGATAAGACCATTTTACAATTTGGGCCCAAGTTAGAAGCAGAGCTTAAGGTGTAAATTATCGATAGTCCATATCTCGGAAACTATAAGAGATAATGCAATTTGGCAACCGGCAATGTAATTAGCATGCCGAATATTACTTGGAATGTGAATTGGAACGAAATCGCCAATAGATAAGACCATTTTACAATTTGGGCCCAAGTTAGAAGCAGAGCCTAAGGTGTAAATTATCGATAGTCCATATCTCGGAAACTATAAGAGATAATGCAATTTGGCAACCGGCAATGTAATTAGCATGCCGAATATTACTTGGAATGTGAATTGGAACGAAATCGCCAATAGATAAGACCATTTTACAATTTGGGCCCAAGTTAGAAGCAGAGCCTAAGGTGTAAATTATCGATAGTCCATATCTCGGAAACTATAAGAGATAATTCAATTTGGCAACCGGCAATGTAATTAGCATGCCGAATATTACTTGGAATGTGAATTGGAACGAAATCGCCAATAGATAAGACCATTTTACAATTTGGGCCCAAGTTAGAAGCAGAGCCTAAGGTGTAAATTATCGATAGTCCATATCTCGGAAACTATAAGAGATAATGCAATTTGGCAACCGGCAATGTAATTAGCATGCCGAATATTACTTGGAATGTGAATTGGAACGAAATCGCCAATAGATAAGACCATTTTACAATTTGGGCCCAAGTTAGAAGCAGAGCCTAAGGTGTAAATTATCGATAGTCCATATCTCGGAAACTATAAGAGATAATGCAATTTGGCAACCGGCAATGTAATTAGCATGCCGAATATTACTTGGAATGTGAATTGGAACGAAATCGCCAATAGATAAGACCATTTTACAATTTGGGCCCAAGTTAGAAGCAGAGCCTAAGGTGTAAATTATCGATAGTCCATATCTCGGAAACTATAAGAGATAATGCAATTTGGCAACCGGCAATGTAATTAGCATGCCGAATATTACTTGGAATGTGAATTGGAACGAAATCGCCAATAGGTAAGACCATTTTACAATTTGGGCCCAAGTTAGAAGCAGAGCCTAAGGTGTAAATTATCGATAGTCCATATCTCGGAAACTATAAGAGATAATTCAATTTGGCAACCGGCAATGTAATTAGCATGCCGAATATTACTTGGAATGTGAATTGGAACGAAATCGCCAATAGATAAGACCATTTTACAATTTGGGCCCAAGTTAGAAGCAGAGCCTAAGGTGTAAATTATCGATAGTCCATATCTCGGAAACTATAAGAGATAATGCAATTTGGCAACCGGCAATGTAATTAGCATGCCGAATATTACTTGGAATGTGAATTGGAACGAAATCGCCAATAGATAAGACCATTTTACAATTTGGGCCCAAGTTAGAAGCAGAGCCTAAGGTGTAAATTATCGATAGTCCATATCTCGGAAACTATAAGAGATAATGCAATTTGGCAACCGGCAATGTAATTAGTATGCCGAATATTACTTGGAATGTGAATTGGAACGGAATCGCCAATAGATAAGACCATTTTACAATTTGGGCCCAAGTTAGAAGCAGAGCCTAAGGTGTAAATTATCGATAGTCCATATCTCGGAAACTATAAGAGATAATGCAATTTGGCAACCGGCAATGTAATTAGCATGCCGAATATTAATTGGAATGTGAATTGGAACGAAATCGCCAATAGATAAGACCATTTTACAATTTGGGCCCAAGTTAGAAGCAGAGCCTAAGGTGCAAATTATCGATAATCCATATCTCGGAAACTATAAGAGATAATGCAATTTGGCAACCGGCAATGTAATTAGCATGCCGAATATTACTTGGAATGTGAATTGGAACGAAATCGCCAATAGGTAAGACCATTTTACAATTTGGGCCCAAGTTAGAAGCAGAGCCTAAGGTGTAAATTATCGATAGTCCATATCTCGGAAACTATAAGAGATAATTCAATTTGGCAACCGGCAATGTAATTAGCATGCCGAATATTACTTGGAATGTGAATTGGAACGAAATCGCCAATAGATAAGACCATTTTACAATTTGGGCCCAAGTTAGAAGCAGAGCCTAAGGTGTAAATTATCGATAGTCCATATCTCGGAAACTATAAGAGATAATGCAATTTGGCAACCGGCAATGTAATTAGCATGCCGAATATTACTTGGAATGTGAATTGGAACGAAATCGCCAATAGATAAGACCATTTTACAATTTGGGCCCAAGTTAGAAGCAGAGCCTAAGGTGTAAATTATCGATAGTCCATATCTCGGAAACTATAAGAGATAATGCAATTTGGCAACCGGCAATGTAATTAGCATGTCGAATATTACTTGGAATGTGAATTGGAACGGAATCGCCAATAGATAAGACCATTTTACAATTTGGGCCCAAGTTAGAAGTAGAGCCTAAGGTGTAAATTATCGATAGTCCATATCTCGGAAACTATAAGAGATAATGCAATTTGGCAACCGGCAATGTAATTAGCATGCCGAATATTACTTGGAATGTGAATTGGAACGAAATCGCCAATAGGTAAGACCATTTTACAATTTGGGCCCAAGTTAGAAGCAGAGCCTAAGGTGTAAATTATCGATAGTCCATATCTCGGAAACTATAAGAGATAATGCAATTTGGCAACCGGCAATGTAATTAGCATGCCGAATATTACTTGGAATGTGAATTGGAACGAAATGGCCAATAGATAAGACCATTTTACAATTTGGGCATAAGTTAGAAGCAGAGCCTAAGGTGTAAATTATCGATAGTCCATATCTCGGAAACTATAAGAAGTAATGCAATTTGGCAACCGGCAATGTAATTAGCATGCCGAATATTACTTGGAATGTGAATTGGAACGAAATCGCCAATAGAGAAGACCATTTTACAATTTGGGCCCAAGTTAGAAGCAGAGCCTAAGGTGTAAATTATCGATACTCCATATCTCGGAAACTATAAGAGATAATGCAATTTGGCAACCGGCAATGTAATTAGCATGCCGAATATTACTTGGAATGTGAATTGGAACGAAATCGCCAATAGATAAGACCATTTTACAATTTGGGCCCAAGTTAGAAGCAGAGCTTAAGGTGTAAATTATCGATAGTCCATATCTCGGAAACTATAAGAGATAATGCAATTTGGCAACCGGCAATGTAATTAGCATGCCGAATATTACTTGGAATGTGAATTGGAACGAAATCGCCAATAGATAAGACCATTTTACAATTTGGGCCCAAGTTAGAAGCAGAGCCTAAGGTGTAAATTATCGATAGTCCATATCTCGGAAACTATAAGAGATAATGCAATTTGGCAACCGGCAATGTAATTAGCATGCCGAATATTACTTGGAATGTGAATTGGAACGAAATCGCCAATAGATAAGACCATTTTACAATTTGGGCCCAAGTTAGAAGCAGAGCCTAAGGTGTAAATTATCGATAGTCAATATCTCGGAAACTATAAGAGATAATGCAATTTGGCAACCGGCAATGTAATTAGCATGCCGAATATTACTTGGAATGTGAATTGGAACGAAATCGCCAATAGATAAGACCATTTTACAATTTGGGCCCAAGTTAGAAGCAGAGCCTAAGGTGTAAATTATCGATAGTCCATATCTCGGAAACTATAAGAGATAATGCAATTTGGCAACCGGCAATGTAATTAGCATGCCGAATATTACTTGGAATGTGAATTGGAACGAAATCGCCAATAGATAAGACCATTTTACAATTTGGGCCCAAGTTAGAAGCAGAGCCTAAGGTGTAAATTATCGATAGTCCATATCTCGGAAACTATAAGAGATAATGCAATTTGGCAACCGGCAATGTAATTAGCATGCCGAATATTACTTGGAATGTGAATTGGAACGAAATCGCCAATAGATAAGACCATTTTACAATTTGGGCCCAAGTTAGAAGCAGAGCCTAAGGTGCAAATTATCGATAGTCCATATCTCGGAAACTATAAGAGATAATGCAATTTGGCAACCGGCAATGTAATTAGCATGCCGAATATTACTTGGAATGTGAATTGGAACGAAATCGCCAATAGGTAAGACCATTTTACAATTTGGGCCCAAGTTAGAAGCAGAGCCTAAGGTGTAAATTATCGATAGTCCATATCTCGGAAACTATAAGAGATAATTCAATTTGGCAACCGGCAATGTAATTAGCATGCCGAATATTACTTGGAATGTGAATTGGAACGAAATCGCCAATAGATAAGACCATTTTACAATTTGGGCCCAAGTTAGAAGCAGAGCCTAAGGTGTAAATTATCGATAGTCCATATCTCGGAAACTATAAGAGATAATGCAATTTGGCAACCGGCAATGTAATTAGCATGCCGAATATTACTTGGAATGTGAATTGGAACGAAATCGCCAATAGATAAGACCATTTTACAATTTGGGCCCAAGTTAGAAGCAGAGCCTAAGGTGTAAATTATCGATAGTCCATATCTCGGAAACTATAAGAGATAATGCAATTTGGCAACCGGCAATGTAATTAGCATGTCGAATATTACTTGGAATGTGAATTGGAACGGAATCGCCAATAGATAAGACCATTTTACAATTTGGGCCCAAGTTAGAAGCAGAGCCTAAGGTGTAAATTATCGATAGTCCATATCTCGGAAACTATAAGAGATAATGCAATTTGGCAACCGGCAATGTAATTAGCATGCCGAATATTACTTGGAATGTGAATTGGAACGAAATGGCCAATAGATAAGACCATTTTACAATTTGGGCATAAGTTAGAAGCAGAGCCTAAGGTGTAAATTATCGATAGTCCATATCTCGGAAACTATAAGAGGTAATGCAATTTGGCAACCGGCAATGTAATTAGCATGCCGAATATTACTTGGAATGTGAATTGGAACGAAATCGCCAATAGAGAAGACCATTATACAATTTGGGCCCAAGTTAGAAGCAGAGCCTAAGGTGTAAATTATCGATAGTCCATATCTCGGAAACTATAAGAGATAATGCAATTTGGCAACCGGCAATGTAATTAGCATGCCGAATATTACTTGGAATGTGAATTGGAACGAAATCGCCAATAGATAAGACCATTTTACAATTTGGGCCCAAGTTAGAAGCAGAGCCTAAGGAGTAAATTATCGATAGTCCATATCTCGGAAACTATAAGAGATAATGCAATTTGGCAACCGGCAATGTAATTAGCATGCCGAATATTACTTGGAATGTGAATTGGAACGAAATCGCCAATAGATAAGACCATTTTACAATTTGGGCCCAAGTTAGAAGCAGAGCCTAAGGTGTAAATTATCGATAATCCATATCTCGGAAACTATAAGAGATAATGCAATTTGGCAACCGGCAATGTAATTAGCATGCCGAATATTACTTGGAATGTGAATTGGAACGAAATCGCCAATAGATAAGACCATTTTACAATTTGGGCCCAAGTTAGAAGCAGAGCCTAAGGTGTAAATTATTGATAGTCCATATCTCGGAAACCATAAGAGATAATGCAATTTCGCAACCGGCAATGTAATTAGCATGCCGAATATTACTTGGAGTGTGAATTGGAACGAAATCGCCAATAGATAAGATCATTTTACAATTTGGGCCCAAGTTAGAAGCAGAGCCTAAGGTGTAAATTATCGATAGTCTATATCTCGGACACTATAAGAGATAATGCAATTTGGCAACCGGCAATGTAATTAGCATGCCGAATATTACTTGGAATGTGAATTGGAACGAAATCGCCAATAGATAAGGCCATTTTACAATTTGGGCCCAAGTTAGAAGCAGAGCCTAAGGTGTAAATTATCGATACTCCATATCTCGGAAACTATAAGAGATAATGCAATTTGGCAACCGGCAATGTAATTAGCATGCCGAATATTACTTGGAATGTGAATTGGAACGAAATCGCCAATAGATAAGACCATTTTACAATTTGGGCCCAAGTTAGAAGCAGAGCTTAAGGTGTAAATTATCGATAGTCCATATCTCGGAAACTATAAGAGATAATGCAATTTGGCAACCGGCAATGTAATTAGCATGCCGAATATTACTTGGAATGTGAATTGGAACGAAATCGCCAATAGATAAGACCATTTTACAATTTGGGCCCAAGTTAGAAGCAGAGCCTAAGGTGTAAATTATCGATAGTCCATATCTCGGAAACTATAAGAGATAATGCAATTTGGCAACCGGCAATGTAATTAGCATGCCGAATATTACTTGGAATGTGAATTGGAACGAAATCGCCAATAGATAAGACCATTTTACAATTTGGGCCCAAGTTAGAAGCAGAGCCTAAGGTGTAAATTATCGATAGTCCATATCTCGGAAACTATAAGAGATAATTCAATTTGGCAACCGGCAATGTAATTAGCATGCCGAATATTACTTGGAATGTGAATTGGAACGAAATCGCCAATAGATAAGACCATTTTACAATTTGGGCCCAAGTTAGAAGCAGAGCCTAAGGTGTAAATTATCGATAGTCCATATCTCGGAAACTATAAGAAATAATGCAATTTGGCAACCGGCAATGTAATTAGCATGCCGAATATTACTTGGAATGTGAATTGGAACGAAATCGCCAATAGATAAGACCATTTTACAATTTGGGCCCAAGTTAGAAGCAGAGCCTAAGGTGTAAATTATCGATAGTCCATATCTCGGAAACTATAAGAGATAATGCAATTTGGCAACCGGCAATGTAATTAGCATGCCGAATATTACTTGGAATGTGAATTGGAACGAAATCGCCAATAGATAAGACCATTTTACAATTTGGGCCCAAGTTAGAAGCAGAGCCTAAGGTGTAAATTATCGATAGTCCATATCTCATAAACTATAAGAGATAATGCAATTTGGCAACCGGCAATGTAATTAGCATGCCGAATATTACTTGGAATGTGAATTGGAACGAAATCGCCAATAGGTAAGACCATTTTACAATTTGGGCCCAAGTTAGAAGCAGAGCCTAAGGTGTAAATTATCGATAGTCCATATCTCGGAAACTATAAGAGATAATTCAATTTGGCAACCGGCAATGTAATTAGCATGCCGAATATTACTTGGAATGTGAATTGGAACGAAATCGCCAATAGATAAGACCATTTTACAATTTGGGCCCAAGTTAGAAGCAGAGCCTAAGGTGTAAATTATCGATAGTCCATATCTCGGAAACTATAAGAGATAATGCAATTTGGCAACCGGCAATGTAATTAGCATGCCGAATATTACTTGGAATGTGAATTGGAACGAAATCGCCAATAGGTAAGACCATTTTACAATTTGGGCCCAAGTTAGAAGCAGAGCCTAAGGTGTAAATTATCGATAGTCCATATCTCGGAAACTATAAGAGATAATGCAATTTGGCAACCGGCAATGTAATTAGTATGCCGAATATTACTTGGAATGTGAATTGGAACGGAATCGCCAATAGATAAGACCATTTTACAATTTGGGCCCAAGTTAGAAGCAGAGCCTAAGGTGTAAATTATCGATAGTCCATATCTCGGAAACTATAAGAGATAATGCAATTTGGCAACCGGCAATGTAATTAGCATGCCGAATATTAATTGGAATGTGAATTGGAACGAAATCGCCAATAGATAAGACCATTTTACAATTTGGGCCCAAGTTAGAAGCAGAGCCTAAGGTGTAAATTATCGATAGTCCATATCTCGGAAACTATAAGAGATAATGCAATTTGGCAACCGGCAATGTAATTAGCATGCCGAATATTACTTGGAATGTGAATTGGAACGAAATCGCCAATAGGTAAGACCATTTTACAATTTGGGCCCAAGTTAAAAGCAGAGCCTAAGGTGTAAATTATCGAGAGTCCATATCTCGGAAACTATAAGAGATAATTCAATTTGGCAACCGGCAATGTAATTAGCATGCCGAATATTACTTGGAATGTGAATTGGAACGAAATCGCCAATAGATAAGACCATTTTACAATTTGGGCCCAAGTTAGAAGCAGAGCCTAAGGTGTAAATTATTGATAGTCCATATGTCGGAAACTATAAGAGATAATGCAATTTGGCAACCGGCAATGTAATTAGCATGCCGAATATTACTTGGAATGTGAATTGGAACGAAATCGCCAATAGAGAAGACGATTTTACAATTTGGGCCCAAGTTAGAAGCAGAGCCTAAGGTGTAAATAATCGATAGTCCATATCTCGGAAACTATAAGAGATAATGCAATTTGGCAACCGGCAATGTAATTAGCATGCCGAATATTACTTGGAATATGAATTGGAACGAAATCGCCAATAGATAAGACCATTTTACAATTTGGGCCCAAGTTAGAAGCAGAGCCTAAGGTGTAAATTCTCGATAGTCCATATCTCGGAAACTATAAGTGGTAATGCAATTTGGCAACCGGCAATGTAATTAGCATGCCGAGTATTACTTGGAATATGAATTGGAACGAAATCGCCAATAGAGAAGACCATTTTACAATTTGGGCCCAAGTTAGAAGCAGAGCCTAAGGTGTAAATTATCGATAGTCCATATCTCGGAAACTATAAGAGATAATGCAATTTGGCAACCGGCAATGTAATTAGCATGCCGAATATTACTTGGAATGTGAATTGGAACGAAATCGCCAATAGATAAGACCATTTTACAACTTGGGCCCAAGTTAGAAGCAGAGCCTAAGGTGTAAATTATCGATAGTCCATATCTCGGAAACTATAAGAGATAATGCAATTTGGCAACCGGCAATGTAATTAGCATGCCGAATATTACTTGGAATGTGAATTGGAACGAAATCGCCAATAGATAAGACCATTTTACAATTTGGGCCCAAGTTAGAAGCAGAGCCTAAGGTGTAAATTATTGATAGTCCATATCTCGGAAACTATAAGAGATAATGCAATTTCGCAACCGGCAATGTAATTAGCATGCCGAATATTACTTGGAGTGTGAATTGGAACGAAATCGCCAATAGATAAGACCATTTTACAATTTGGGCCCAAGTTAGAAGCAGAGCCTAAGGTGTAAATTATCGATAGTCCATATCTCGGAAACTATAAGAGATAATGCAATTTGGCAACCGGCAATGTAATTAGCATGCCGAATATTACTTGGAATGTGAATTGGAACGAAATCGCCAATAGATAAGACCATTTTACAATTTGGGCCCAAGTTAGAAGCAGAGCCTAAGGTGTAAATTATCGATAGTCCATATCTCGGAAACTATAAGAGATAATGCAATTTGGCAACCGGCAATGTAATTAGCATGCCGAATATTACTTGGAATGTGAATTGGAACGAAATCGCCAATAGGTAAGACCATTTTACAATTTGGGCCCAAGTTAGAAGCAGAGCCTAAGGTGTAAATTATCGATAGTCCATATCTCGGAAACTATAAGAGATAATGCAATTTGGCAACCGGCAATGTAATTAGCATGCCGAATATTACTTGGAATGTGAATTGGAACGAAATGGCCAATAGATAAGACCATTTTACAATTTGGGCATAAGTTAGAAGCAGAGCCTAAGGTGTAAATTATCGATAGTCCATATCTCGGAAACTATAAGAGGTAATGCAATTTGGCAACCGGCAATGTAATTAGCATGCCGAATATTACTTGGAATGTGAATTGGAACGAAATCGCCAATAGAGAAGGCCATTATACAATTTGGGCCCAAGTTAGAAGCAGAGCCTAAGGTGTAAATTATCGATAGTCCATATCTCGGAAACTATAAGAGATAATGCAATTTGGCAACCGGCAATGTAATTAGCATGCCGAATATTACTTGGAATGTGAATTGGAACGAAATCGCCAATAGATAAGACCATTTTACAATTTGGGCCCAAGTTAGAAGCAGAGCCTAAGGTGTAAATTATCGATAATCCATATCTCGGAAACTATAAGAGATAATGCAATTTGGCAACCGGCAATGTAATTAGCATGCCGAATATTACTTGGAATGTGAATTGGAACGAAATCGCCAATAGATAAGACCATTTTACAATTTGGGCCCAAGTTAGAAGCAGAGCCTAAGGTGTAAATTATTGATAGTCCATATCTCGGAAACTATAAGAGATAATGCATTTTCGCAACCGGCAATGTAATTAGCATGCCGAATATTACTTGGAGTGTGAATTGGAACGAAATCGCCAATAGATAAGACCATTTTACAATTTGGGCCCAAGTTAGAAGCAGAGCCTAAGGTGTAAATTATCGATAGTCCATATCTCGGAAACTATAAGAGATAATGCAATTTGGCAACCGGCAATGTAATTAGCATGCCGAATATTACTTGGAATGTGAATTGGAACGAAATCGCCAATAGATAAGGCCATTTTACAATTTGGGATCAAGTTAGAAGCAGAGCCTAAGGTGTAAATTATCGATACTCCATATCTCGGAAACTATAAGAGATAATGCAATTTGGCAACCGGCAATGTAATTAGCATGCCGAATATTACTTGGAATGTGAATTGGAACGAAATCGCCAATAGATAAGACCATTTTACAATTTGGGCCCAAGTTAGAAGCAGAGCTTAAGGTGTAAATTATCGATAGTCCATATCTCGGAAACTATAAGAGATAATGCAATTTGGCAACCGGCAATGTAATTAGCATGCCGAATATTACTTGGAATGTGAATTGGAATGAAATCGCCAATAGATAAGACCATTTTACAATTTGGGCCCAAGTTAGAAGCAGAGCCTAAGGTGTAAATTATCGATAGTTCATATCTCGGAAACTATAAGAGATAATGCAATTTGGCAACCGGCAATGTAATTAGCATGCCGAATATTACTTGGAATGTGAATTGGAACGAAATCGCCAATAGATAAGACCATTTTACAATTTGGGCCCAAGTTAGAAGCAGAGCCTAAGGTGTAAATTATCGATAGTCCATATCTCGGAAACTATAAGAGATAATGCAATTTGGCAACCGGCAATGTAATTAGCATGCCGAATATTACTTGGAATGTGAATTGGAACGAAATCGCCAATAGATAAGACCATTTTACAATTTGGGCCCAAGTTAGAAGCAGAGCCTAAGGTGTAAATTATCGATAGTCCATATCTCGGAAACTATAAGAGATAATGCAATTTGGCAACCGGCAATGTAATTAGCATGCCGAATATTACTTGGAATGTGAATTGAAACGAAATCGCCAATAGATAAGACCATTTTACAATTTGGGCCCAAGTTAGAAGCAGAGCCTAAGGCGTAAATTATCGATAGTCCATATCTCGGAAACTATAAGAGATAATGCAATTTGGCAACCGGCAATGTAATTAGCATGCCGAATATTACTTGGAATGTGAATTGGAACGAAATCGCCAATAGATAAGACCATTTTACAATTTGGGCCCAAGTTAGAAGCAGAGCCTAAGGTGTAAATTATCGATAGTCCATATCTCGGAAACTATAAGAGATAATGCAATTTGGCAACCGGCAATGTAATTAGCATGCCAAATATTACTTGGAATGTGAATTGGAACGAAATCGCCAATAGGTAAGACCATTTTACAATTTGGGCCCAAGTTAGAAGCAGAGCCTAAGGTGTAAATTATCGATAGTCCATATCTCGGAAACTATAAGAGATAATTCAATTTGGCACCGGCAATGTAATTAGCATGCCGAATATTACTTGGAATGTGAATTGGAACGAAATCGCCAATAGATAAGACCATTTTACAATTTGGGCCCAAGTTAGAAGCAGAGCCTAAGGTGTAAATTATCGATAGTCCATATCTCGGAAACTATAAGAGATAATGCAATTTGGCAACCGGCAATGTAATTAGCATGCCGAATATTACTTGGAATGTGAATTGGAACGAAATCGCCAATAGATAAGACCATTTTACAATTTGGGCCCAAGTTAGAAGCAGAGCCTAAGGTGTAAATTATCAATAGTCCATATCTCGGAAACTATAAGAGATAATGCAATTTGGCAACCGGCAATGTAATTAGCATGCCGAATATTACTTGGAATGTGAATTGGAACGGAATCGCCAATAGATAAGACCATTTTACAATTTGGGCCCAAGTTAGAAGCAGAGCCTAAGGTGTAAATTATCGATAGTCCATATCTCGGAAACTATAAGAGATAATGCAATTTGGCAACCGGCAATGTAATTAGCATGCCGAATATTACTTGGAATGTGAATTGGAACGAAATGGCCAATAGATAAGACCATTTTACAATTTGGGCATAAGTTAGAAGCAGAGCCTAAGGTGTAAATTATCGATAGTCCATATCTCGGAAACTATAAGAGGTAATGCAATTTGGCAACCGGCAATGTAATTAGCATGCCGAATATTACTTGGAATGTGAATTGGAACGAAATCTCCAATAGAGAAGACCATTATACAATTTGGGCCCAAGTTAGAAGCAGAGCCTAAGGTGTAAATTATCGATAGTCCATATCTCGGAAACTATAAGAGATAATGCAATTTGGCAACCGGCAATGTAATTATCATGCCGAATATTACTTGGAATGTGAATTGGAACGAAATCGCCAATAGATAAGACCATTTTACAATTTGGGCCCAAGTTAGAAGCAGAGCCTAAGGTGTAAATTATCGATAGTCCATATCTCGGAAACTATAAGAGATAATGCAATTTGGCAACCGGCAATGTAATTAGCATGCTGAATATTACTTGGAATGTGAATTGGAACGAAATCGCCAATAGATAAGACCATTTTACAATTTGGGCCCAAGTTAGAAGCAGAGCCTAAGGTGTAAATTATCGATAATCCATATCTCGGAAACTATAAGAGATAATGCAATTTGGCAACCGGCAATGTAATTAGCATGCCGAATATTACTTGGAATGTGAATTGGAACGAAATCGCCAATAGATAAGACCATTTTACAATTTGGGCCCAAGTTAGAAGCAGAGCCTAAGGTGTAAATTATTGAAAGTCCATATCTCGGAAACTATAAGAGATAATGCAATTTCGCAACCGGCAATGTAATTAGCATGCCGAATATTACTTGGAATGTGAATTGGAACGAAATCGCCAATAGATAAGGCCATTTTACAATTTGGGCCCAAGTTAGAAGCAGAGCCTAAGGTGTAAATTATCGATACTCCATATCTCGGAAACTATAAGAGATAATGCAATTTGGCAACCGGCAATGTAATTAGCATGCCGAATATTACTTGGAATGTGAATTGGAACGAAATCGCCAATAGATAAGACCATTTTACAATTTGGGCACAAGTTAGAAGCAGAGCTTAAGGTGTAAATTATCGATAGTCCATATCTCGGAAACTATAAGAGATAATGCAATTTGGCAACCGGCAATGTAATTAGCATGCCGAATATTACTTGGAATGTGAATTGGAACGAAATCGCCAATAGATAAGACCATTTTACAATTTGGGCCCAAGTTAGAAGCAGAGCCTAAGGTGTAAATTATCGATAGTCCATATCTCGGAAACTATAAGAGATAATGCAATTTGGCAACCGGCAATGTAATTAGCATGCCGAATATTACTTGGAATGTGAATTGGAACGAAATCGCCAATAGATAAGACCATTTTACAATTTGGGCCCAAGTTAGAAGCAGAGCCTAAGGTGTAAATTATCGATAGTCCATATCTCGGAAACTATAAGAGATAATGCAATTTGGCAACCGGCAATGTAATTAGCATGCCGAATATTACTTGGAATGTGAATTGGAACGAAATCGCCAATAGGTAAGACCATTTTACAATTTGGGCCCAAGTTAGAAACAGAGCCTAAGGTGTAAATTATCGATAGTCCATATCTCGGAAACTATAAGAGATAATTCAATTTGGCAACCGGCAATGTAATTAGCATGCCGAATATTACTTGGAATGTGAATTGGAACGAAATCGCCAATAGATAAGACCATTTTACAATTTGGGCCCAAGTTAGAAGCAGAGCCTAAGGTGTAAATTATCGATAGTCCATATCTCGGAAACTATAAGAGATAATGCAATTTGGCAACCGGCAATGTAATTAGCATGCCGAATATCACTTGGAATGTGAATTGGAACGAAATCGCCAATAGATAAGACCATTTTACAATTTGGGCCCAAGTTAGAAGCAGAGCCTAAGGTGTAAATTATCGATAGTCCATATCTCGGAAACTATAAGAGATAATGCAATTTGGCAACCGGCAATGTAATTAGTATGCCCAATATTACTTGGAATGTGAATTGGAACGGAATCGCCAATAGATAAGACCATTTTACAATTTGGGCCCAAGTTAGAAGCAGAGCCTAAGGTGTAAATTATCGATAGTCCATATCTCGGAAACTATAAGAGATAATGCAATTTGGCAACCGGCAATTTAATTAGCATGCCGAATATTAATTGGAATGTGAATTGGAACGAAATCGCCAATAGATAAGACCATTTTACAATTTGGGCCCAAGTTAGAAGCAGAGCCTAAGGTGTAAATTATCGATAGTCCATATCTCGGAAACTATAAGAGATAATGCAATTTGGCAACCGGCAATGTAATTAGCATGCCGAATATTACTTGGAATGTGAATTGGAACGAAATCGCCAATAGGTAAGACCATTTTACAATTCGGGCCCAAGTTAGAAGCAGAGCCTAAGGTGTAAATTATCGAGAGTCCATATCTCGGAAACTATAAGAGATAATGCAATTTGGCAACCGGCAATGTAATTAGCATGCCGAATATTACTTGGAATGTGAATTGGAACGAAATCGCCAATAGATAAGACCATTTTACAATTTGGGCACAAGTTAGAAGCAGAGCTTAAGGTGTAAATTATCGATAGTCCATATCTCGGAAACTATAAGAGATAATGCAATTTGGCAACCGGCAATGTAATTAGCATGCCGAATATTACTTGGAATGTGAATTGGAACGAAATCGCCAATAGATAAGACCATTTTACAATTTGGGCCCAAGTTAGAAGCAGAGCCTAAGGTGTAAATTATCGATAGTCCATATCTCGGAAACTATAAGAGATAATGCAATTTGGCTACCGGCAATGTAATTAGCATGCCGAATATTACTTGGAATGTGAATTGGAACGAAATCGCCAATAGATAAGACCATTTTACAATGTGGGCCCAAGTTAGAAGCAGAGCCTAAGGTGTAAATTATCGATAGTCCATATCTCGGAAACTATAAGAGATAATGCAATTTGGCAACCGGCAATGTAATTAGCATGCCGAATATTACTTGGAATGTGAATTGGAACGAAATCGCCAATAGATAAGACCATTTTACAATTTGGGAACAAGTTAGAAGCAGAGCCTAAGGTATAAATTATCGATAGTCCATATCTCGGAAACTATAAGAGATAATGCAATTTGGCAACCGGCAATGTAATTAGCATGCCGAATATTACTTGGAATGTGAATTGGAACGAAATCGCCAATAGGTAAGACCATTTTACAATTTGGGCCCAAGTTAGAAGCAGAGCCTAAGGTGTAAATTATCGATAGTCCATATCTCGGAAACTATAAGAGATAATGCAATTTGGCAACCGGCAATGTAATTAGCATGCCGAATATTACTTGGAATGTGAATTGGAACGAAATCGCCAATAGATAAGACCATTTTACAATTTGGGCACAAGTTAGAAGCAGAGCTTAAGGTGTAAATTATCGATAGTCCATATCTCGGAAACTATAAGAGATAATGCAATTTGGCAACCGGCAATGTAATTAGCATGCCGAATATTACTTGGAATGTGAATTGGAACGAAATCGCCAATAGATAAGACCATTTTACAATTTGGGCCCAAGTTAGAAGCAGAGCCTAAGGTGTAAATTATCGATAGTCCATATCTCGGAAACTATAAGAGATAATGCAATTTGGCAACCGGCAATGTAATTAGCATGCCGAATATTACTTGGAATGTGAATTGGAACGAAATCGCCAATAGATAAGACCATTTTACAATTTGGGCCCAAGTTAGAAGCAGAGCCTAAGGTGTAAATTATCGATAGTCCATATCTCGGAAACTATAAGAGATAATGCAATTTGGCAACCGGCAATGTAATTAGCATGCCGAATATTACTTGGAATGTGAATTGGAACGAAATCGCCAATAGATAAGACCATTTTACAATTTGGGCCCAAGTTAGAAGCAGAGCCTAAGGTGTAAATTATCGATAGTCCATATCTCGGAAACTATAAGAGATAATGCAATTTGGCAACCGGCAATGTAATTAGCATGCCGAATATTACTTGGAATGTGAATTGGAACGAAATCGCCAATAGGTAAGACCATTTTACAATTTGGGCCCAAGTTAGAAGCAGAGCCTAAGGTGTAAATTATCGATAGTCCATATCTCGTAAACTATAAGAGATAATTCAATTTGGCAACCGGCAATGTAATTAGCATGCCGAATATTACTTGGAATGTGAATTGGAACGAAATCGCCAATAGATAAGACCATTTTACAATTTGGGCCCAAGTTAGAAGCAGAGCCTAAGGTGTAAATTATCGATAGTCCATATCTCGGAAACTATAAGAGATAATGCAATTTGGCAACCTGCAATGTAATTAGCATGCCGAATATTACTTGGAATGTGAATTGGAACGAAATCGCCAATAGATAAGACCATTTTACAATTTGGGCCCAAGTTAGAAGCAGAGCCTAAGGTGTAAATTATCGATAGTCCATATCTCGGAAACTATAAGAGATAATGCAATTTGGCAACCGGCAATGTAATTAGTATGCCGAATATTACTTGGAATGTGAACTGGAACGGAATCGCCAATAGATAAGACCATTTTACAATTTGGGCCCAAGTTAGAAGCAGAGCCTAAGGTGTAAATTATCGATAGTCCATATCTCGGAAACTATAAGAGATAATGCAATTTGGCAACCGGCAATGTAATTAGCATGCCGAATATTAATTGGAATGTGAATTGGAACGAAATCGCCAATAGATAAGACCATTTTACAATTTGGGCCCAAGTTAGAAACAGAGCCTAATGTGTAAATTATCGATAGTCCATATCTCGGAAACTATAAGAGATAATGCAATTTGGCAACCGGCAATGTAATTAGCATGCCGAATATTACTTGGAATGTGAATTGGAACGAAATCGCCAATAGGTAAGACCATTTTACAATTTGGGCCCAAGTTAGAAGCAGAGCCTAAGGTGTAAATTATCGAGAGTCCATATCTCGGAAACTATAAGAGATAATTCAATTTGGCAACCGGCAATGTAATTAGCATGCCGAATATTACTTGGAATGTGAATTGGAACGAAATCGCCAATAGATAAGACCATTTTACAATTTGGGCCCAAGTTAGAAGCAGAGCCTAAGGTGTAAATTATGGATAGTCCATATGTCGGAAACTATAAGAGATAATGCAATTTGGCAACCGGCAATGTAATTAGCATGCCGAATATTACTTGGAAAGTGAATTGGGACGAAATCGCCAATAGAGAAGACCATTTTACAATTTGGGCCCAAGTTAGAAGCAGAGCCTAAGGTGTAAATTATCGATAGTCCATATCTCGGAAACTATAAGAGATAATGCAATTTGGCAACCGGCAATGTAATTAGCATGCCGAATATTACTTGGAATATGAATTGGAACGAAATCGCCAATAGATAAGACCATTTTACAATTTGGGCCCAAGTTAGAAGCAGAGCCTAAGGTGTAAATTATCGATAGTCCATATCTCGTAAACTATAAGTGGTAATGCAATTTGGCAACCGGCAATGTAATTAGCATGCCGAATATTACTTGGAATGTGAATTGGAACGAAATCGCCAATAGATAAGACCATTTTACAATTTGGGCCCAAGTTAGAAGCAGAGCCTAAGGTGTAAATTATCGATAGTCCATATCTCGGAAACTATAAGAGATAATGCAATTTGGCAACCGGCAATGTAATTAGCATGCCGAATATTACTTGGAATGTGAATTGGAACGAAATCGCCAATAGATAAGACCATTTTACAATTTGGGCCCAAGTTAGAAGCAGAGCCTAAGGTGTAAATTATCGATAGTCCATATCTCGGAAACTATAAGAGATAATGCAATTTGGCAACCGGCAATGTAATTAGCATGCCGAATATTACTTGGAATGTGAATTGAAACGAAATCGCCAATAGATAAGACCATTTTACAATTTGGGCCCAAGTTAGAAGCAGAGCCTAAGGCGTAAATTATCGATAGTCCATATCTCGGAAACTATAAGAGATAATGCAATTTGGCAACCGGCAATGTAATTAGCATGCCGAATATTACTTGGAATGTGAATTGGAACGAAATCGCCAATAGATAAGACCATTTTACAATTTGGGCCCAAGTTAGAAGCAGAGCCTAAGGTGTAAATTATCGATAGTCCATATCTCGGAAACTATAAGAGATAATGCAATTTGGCAACCGGCAATGTAATTAGCATGCCAAATATTACTTGGAATGTGAATTGGAACGAAATCGCCAATAGGTAAGACCATTTTACAATTTGGGCCCAAGTTAGAAGCAGAGCCTAAGGTGTAAATTATCGATAGTCCATATCTCGGAAACTATAAGAGATAATTCAATTTGGCACCGGCAATGTAATTAGCATGCCGAATATTACTTGGAATGTGAATTGGAACGAAATCGCCAATAGATAAGACCATTTTACAATTTGGGCCCAAGTTAGAAGCAGAGCCTAAGGTGTAAATTATCGATAGTCCATATCTCGGAAACTATAAGAGATAATGCAATTTGGCAACCGGCAATGTAATTAGCATGCCGAATATTACTTGGAATGTGAATTGGAACGAAATCGCCAATAGATAAGACCATTTTACAATTTGGGCCCAAGTTAGAAGCAGAGCCTAAGGTGTAAATTATCAATAGTCCATATCTCGGAAACTATAAGAGATAATGCAATTTGGCAACCGGCAATGTAATTAGCATGCCGAATATTACTTGGAATGTGAATTGGAACGGAATCGCCAATAGATAAGACCATTTTACAATTTGGGCCCAAGTTAGAAGCAGAGCCTAAGGTGTAAATTATCGATAGTCCATATCTCGGAAACTATAAGAGATAATGCAATTTGGCAACCGGCAATGTAATTAGCATGCCGAATATTACTTGGAATGTGAATTGGAACGAAATGGCCAATAGATAAGACCATTTTACAATTTGGGCATAAGTTAGAAGCAGAGCCTAAGGTGTAAATTATCGATAGTCCATATCTCGGAAACTATAAGAGGTAATGCAATTTGGCAACCGGCAATGTAATTAGCATGCCGAATATTACTTGGAATGTGAATTGGAACGAAATCTCCAATAGAGAAGACCATTATACAATTTGGGCCCAAGTTAGAAGCAGAGCCTAAGGTGTAAATTATCGATAGTCCATATCTCGGAAACTATAAGAGATAATGCAATTTGGCAACCGGCAATGTAATTATCATGCCGAATATTACTTGGAATGTGAATTGGAACGAAATCGCCAATAGATAAGACCATTTTACAATTTGGGCCCAAGTTAGAAGCAGAGCCTAAGGTGTAAATTATCGATAGTCCATATCTCGGAAACTATAAGAGATAATGCAATTTGGCAACCGGCAATGTAATTAGCATGCTGAATATTACTTGGAATGTGAATTGGAACGAAATCGCCAATAGATAAGACCATTTTACAATTTGGGCCCAAGTTAGAAGCAGAGCCTAAGGTGTAAATTATCGATAATCCATATCTCGGAAACTATAAGAGATAATGCAATTTGGCAACCGGCAATGTAATTAGCATGCCGAATATTACTTGGAATGTGAATTGGAACGAAATCGCCAATAGATAAGACCATTTTACAATTTGGGCCCAAGTTAGAAGCAGAGCCTAAGGTGTAAATTATTGAAAGTCCATATCTCGGAAACTATAAGAGATAATGCAATTTCGCAACCGGCAATGTAATTAGCATGCCGAATATTACTTGGAATGTGAATTGGAACGAAATCGCCAATAGATAAGGCCATTTTACAATTTGGGCCCAAGTTAGAAGCAGAGCCTAAGGTGTAAATTATCGATACTCCATATCTCGGAAACTATAAGAGATAATGCAATTTGGCAACCGGCAATGTAATTAGCATGCCGAATATTACTTGGAATGTGAATTGGAACGAAATCGCCAATAGATAAGACCATTTTACAATTTGGGCACAAGTTAGAAGCAGAGCTTAAGGTGTAAATTATCGATAGTCCATATCTCGGAAACTATAAGAGATAATGCAATTTGGCAACCGGCAATGTAATTAGCATGCCGAATATTACTTGGAATGTGAATTGGAACGAAATCGCCAATAGATAAGACCATTTTACAATTTGGGCCCAAGTTAGAAGCAGAGCCTAAGGTGTAAATTATCGATAGTCCATATCTCGGAAACTATAAGAGATAATGCAATTTGGCAACCGGCAATGTAATTAGCATGCCGAATATTACTTGGAATGTGAATTGGAACGAAATCGCCAATAGATAAGACCATTTTACAATTTGGGCCCAAGTTAGAAGCAGAGCCTAAGGTGTAAATTATCGATAGTCCATATCTCGGAAACTATAAGAGATAATGCAATTTGGCAACCGGCAATGTAATTAGCATGCCGAATATTACTTGGAATGTGAATTGGAACGAAATCGCCAATAGGTAAGACCATTTTACAATTTGGGCCCAAGTTAGAAACAGAGCCTAAGGTGTAAATTATCGATAGTCCATATCTCGGAAACTATAAGAGATAATTCAATTTGGCAACCGGCAATGTAATTAGCATGCCGAATATTACTTGGAATGTGAATTGGAACGAAATCGCCAATAGATAAGACCATTTTACAATTTGGGCCCAAGTTAGAAGCAGAGCCTAAGGTGTAAATTATCGATAGTCCATATCTCGGAAACTATAAGAGATAATGCAATTTGGCAACCGGCAATGTAATTAGCATGCCGAATATCACTTGGAATGTGAATTGGAACGAAATCGCCAATAGATAAGACCATTTTACAATTTGGGCCCAAGTTAGAAGCAGAGCCTAAGGTGTAAATTATCGATAGTCCATATCTCGGAAACTATAAGAGATAATGCAATTTGGCAACCGGCAATGTAATTAGTATGCCCAATATTACTTGGAATGTGAATTGGAACGGAATCGCCAATAGATAAGACCATTTTACAATTTGGGCCCAAGTTAGAAGCAGAGCCTAAGGTGTAAATTATCGATAGTCCATATCTCGGAAACTATAAGAGATAATGCAATTTGGCAACCGGCAATTTAATTAGCATGCCGAATATTAATTGGAATGTGAATTGGAACGAAATCGCCAATAGATAAGACCATTTTACAATTTGGGCCCAAGTTAGAAGCAGAGCCTAAGGTGTAAATTATCGATAGTCCATATCTCGGAAACTATAAGAGATAATGCAATTTGGCAACCGGCAATGTAATTAGCATGCCGAATATTACTTGGAATGTGAATTGGAACGAAATCGCCAATAGGTAAGACCATTTTACAATTCGGGCCCAAGTTAGAAGCAGAGCCTAAGGTGTAAATTATCGAGAGTCCATATCTCGGAAACTATAAGAGATAATGCAATTTGGCAACCGGCAATGTAATTAGCATGCCGAATATTACTTGGAATGTGAATTGGAACGAAATCGCCAATAGATAAGACCATTTTACAATTTGGGCACAAGTTAGAAGCAGAGCTTAAGGTGTAAATTATCGATAGTCCATATCTCGGAAACTATAAGAGATAATGCAATTTGGCAACCGGCAATGTAATTAGCATGCCGAATATTACTTGGAATGTGAATTGGAACGAAATCGCCAATAGATAAGACCATTTTACAATTTGGGCCCAAGTTAGAAGCAGAGCCTAAGGTGTAAATTATCGATAGTCCATATCTCGGAAACTATAAGAGATAATGCAATTTGGCTACCGGCAATGTAATTAGCATGCCGAATATTACTTGGAATGTGAATTGGAACGAAATCGCCAATAGATAAGACCATTTTACAATGTGGGCCCAAGTTAGAAGCAGAGCCTAAGGTGTAAATTATCGATAGTCCATATCTCGGAAACTATAAGAGATAATGCAATTTGGCAACCGGCAATGTAATTAGCATGCCGAATATTACTTGGAATGTGAATTGGAACGAAATCGCCAATAGATAAGACCATTTTACAATTTGGGAACAAGTTAGAAGCAGAGCCTAAGGTATAAATTATCGATAGTCCATATCTCGGAAACTATAAGAGATAATGCAATTTGGCAACCGGCAATGTAATTAGCATGCCGAATATTACTTGGAATGTGAATTGGAACGAAATCGCCAATAGGTAAGACCATTTTACAATTTGGGCCCAAGTTAGAAGCAGAGCCTAAGGTGTAAATTATCGATAGTCCATATCTCGGAAACTATAAGAGATAATGCAATTTGGCAACCGGCAATGTAATTAGCATGCCGAATATTACTTGGAATGTGAATTGGAACGAAATCGCCAATAGATAAGACCATTTTACAATTTGGGCACAAGTTAGAAGCAGAGCTTAAGGTGTAAATTATCGATAGTCCATATCTCGGAAACTATAAGAGATAATGCAATTTGGCAACCGGCAATGTAATTAGCATGCCGAATATTACTTGGAATGTGAATTGGAACGAAATCGCCAATAGATAAGACCATTTTACAATTTGGGCCCAAGTTAGAAGCAGAGCCTAAGGTGTAAATTATCGATAGTCCATATCTCGGAAACTATAAGAGATAATGCAATTTGGCAACCGGCAATGTAATTAGCATGCCGAATATTACTTGGAATGTGAATTGGAACGAAATCGCCAATAGATAAGACCATTTTACAATTTGGGCCCAAGTTAGAAGCAGAGCCTAAGGTGTAAATTATCGATAGTCCATATCTCGGAAACTATAAGAGATAATGCAATTTGGCAACCGGCAATGTAATTAGCATGCCGAATATTACTTGGAATGTGAATTGGAACGAAATCGCCAATAGATAAGACCATTTTACAATTTGGGCCCAAGTTAGAAGCAGAGCCTAAGGTGTAAATTATCGATAGTCCATATCTCGGAAACTATAAGAGATAATGCAATTTGGCAACCGGCAATGTAATTAGCATGCCGAATATTACTTGGAATGTGAATTGGAACGAAATCGCCAATAGGTAAGACCATTTTACAATTTGGGCCCAAGTTAGAAGCAGAGCCTAAGGTGTAAATTATCGATAGTCCATATCTCGTAAACTATAAGAGATAATTCAATTTGGCAACCGGCAATGTAATTAGCATGCCGAATATTACTTGGAATGTGAATTGGAACGAAATCGCCAATAGATAAGACCATTTTACAATTTGGGCCCAAGTTAGAAGCAGAGCCTAAGGTGTAAATTATCGATAGTCCATATCTCGGAAACTATAAGAGATAATGCAATTTGGCAACCTGCAATGTAATTAGCATGCCGAATATTACTTGGAATGTGAATTGGAACGAAATCGCCAATAGATAAGACCATTTTACAATTTGGGCCCAAGTTAGAAGCAGAGCCTAAGGTGTAAATTATCGATAGTCCATATCTCGGAAACTATAAGAGATAATGCAATTTGGCAACCGGCAATGTAATTAGTATGCCGAATATTACTTGGAATGTGAACTGGAACGGAATCGCCAATAGATAAGACCATTTTACAATTTGGGCCCAAGTTAGAAGCAGAGCCTAAGGTGTAAATTATCGATAGTCCATATCTCGGAAACTATAAGAGATAATGCAATTTGGCAACCGGCAATGTAATTAGCATGCCGAATATTAATTGGAATGTGAATTGGAACGAAATCGCCAATAGATAAGACCATTTTACAATTTGGGCCCAAGTTAGAAACAGAGCCTAATGTGTAAATTATCGATAGTCCATATCTCGGAAACTATAAGAGATAATGCAATTTGGCAACCGGCAATGTAATTAGCATGCCGAATATTACTTGGAATGTGAATTGGAACGAAATCGCCAATAGGTAAGACCATTTTACAATTTGGGCCCAAGTTAGAAGCAGAGCCTAAGGTGTAAATTATCGAGAGTCCATATCTCGGAAACTATAAGAGATAATTCAATTTGGCAACCGGCAATGTAATTAGCATGCCGAATATTACTTGGAATGTGAATTGGAACGAAATCGCCAATAGATAAGACCATTTTACAATTTGGGCCCAAGTTAGAAGCAGAGCCTAAGGTGTAAATTATTGATAGTCCATATGTCGGAAACTATAAGAGATAATGCAATTTGGCAACCGGCAATGTAATTAGCATGCCGAATATTACTTGGAAAGTGAATTGGGACGAAATCGCCAATAGAGAAGACCATTTTACAATTTGGGCCCAAGTTAGAAGCAGAGCCTAAGGTGTAAATTATCGATAGTCCATATCTCGGAAACTATAAGAGATAATGCAATTTGGCAACCGGCAATGTAATTAGCATGCCGAATATTACTTGGAATATGAATTGGAACGAAATCGCCAATAGATAAGACCATTTTACAATTTGGGCCCAAGTTAGAAGCAGAGCCTAAGGTGTAAATTATCGATAGTCCATATCTCGTAAACTATAAGTGGTAATGCAATTTGGCAACCGGCAATGTAATTAGCATGCCGAATATTACTTGGAATGTGAATTGGAACGAAATCGCCAATAGATAAGACCATTTTACAATTTGGGCCCAAGTTAGAAGCAGAGCCTAAGGTGTAAATTATCGATAGTCCATATCTCGGAAACTATAAGAGATAATGCAATTTGGCAACCGGCAATGTAATTAGCATGCCGAATATTACTTGGAATGTGAATTGGAACGAAATCGCCAATAGATAAGACCATTTTACAACTTGGGCCCAAGTTAGAAGCAGAGCCTAAGGTGTAAATTATCGATAGTCCATATCTCGGAAACTATAAGAGATAATGCAATTTGGCAACCGGCAATGTAATTAGCATGCCGAATATTACTTGGAATGTGAATTGGAACGAAATCGCCAATAGATAAGACCATTTCACAATTTGGGCCCAAGTTAGAAGCAGAGCCTAAGGTGTAAATTATTGATAGTCCATATCTCGGAAACTATAAGAGATAATGCAATTTCGCAACCGGCAATGTAATTAGCATGCCGAATATTACTTGGAGTGTGAATTGGAACGAAATCGCCAATAGATAAGACCATTTTACAATTTGGGCCCAAGTTAGAAGCAGAGCCTAAGGTGTAAATTATCGATAGTCCATATCTCGGAAACTATAAGAGATAATGCAATTTGGCAACCGGCAATGTAATTAGCATGCCGAATATTACTTGGAATGTGAATTGGAACGAAATCGCCAGTAGATAAGACCATTTTACAATTTGGGCCCAAGTTAGAAGCAGAGCCTAAGGTGTAAATTATCGATAGTCCATATCTCGGAAACTATAAGAGATAATGCAATTTGGCAACCGGCAATGTAATTAGCATGCCGAATATTACTTGGAATGTGAATTGGAACGAAATAGCCAATAGATAAGACCATTTTACAATTTGGGCCCAAGTTAGAAGCAGAGCCTAAGGTGTAAATTATCGATAGTCCATATCTCGGAAACTATAAGAGATAATGCAATTTGGCAACCGGCAATGTAATTAGCATGCCGAATATTACTTGGAATGTGAATTGGAACGAAATCGCCAATAGATAAGACCATTTTACAATTTGGGCCCAAGTTAGAAGCAGAGCCTAAGGTGTAAATTATCGATAGTCCATATCTCGGAAATTATAAGAGATAATGCAATTTGGCAACCGGCAATGTAATTAGCATGCCGAATATTACTTGGAATGTGAATTGGAACGAAATCGCCAATAGATAAGACCATTTTACAATTTGGGCCCAAGTTAGAAGCAGAGCCTAAGGTGTAAATTATCGATAGTCCATATCTCGGAAACTATAAGAGATAATGCAATTTGGCAACCGGCAATGTAATTAGCATGCCGAATATTACTTGGAATGTGAATTGGAACGGAATCGCCAATAGATAAGACCATTTTACAATTTGGGCCCAAGTTAGAAGCAGAGCCTAAGGTGTAAATTATCGATAGTCCATATCTCGGAAACTATAAGAGATAATGCAATTTGGCAACCGGCAATGTAATTAGCATGCCGAATATTACTTGGAATGTGAATTGGAACGAAATGGCCAATAGATAAGACCATTTTACAATTTGGGCATAAGTTAGAAGCAGAGCCTAAGGTGTAAATTATCGATAGTCCATATCTCGGAAACTATAAGAGGTAATGCAATTTGGCAACCGGCAATGTAATTAGCATGCCGAATATTACTTGGAATGTGAATTGGAACGAAATCGCCAATAGAGAAGACCATTATACAATTTGGGCCCAAGTTAGAAGCAGAGCCTAAGGTGTAAATTATCGATAGTCCATATCTCGGAAACTATAAGAGATAATGCAATTTGGCAACCGGCAATGTAATTAGCATGCCTAATATTACTTGGAATGTGAATTGGAACGAAATCGCCAATAGATAAGACCATTTTACAATTTTGGCAAGAAGCAGAGCCTAAGGTGTAAATTATCGATAGTCCATATCTCGGAAACTATAAGAGATAATGCAATTTGGCAACCGGCAATGTAATTAGCATGCCGAATATTACTTGGAATGTGAATTGGAACGAAATCACCAATAGATAAGACCATTTTACAATTTGGGCCCAAGTTAGAAGCAGAGCCTAAGGTGTAAATTATCGATAGTCCATATCTCGGAAACTATAAGAGATAATGCAATTTGGCAACCGGCAATGTAATTAGCATGCCGAATAATACTTGGAATGTGAATTGGAACGAAATCGCCAATAGATAAGAATATTTTACAATTTGGGCCCAAGTTAGAAGCAGAGCCTAAGGTGTAAATTATTGATAGTCCATATCTCGGAAACTATAAGAGATAATGCAATTTCGCAACCGGCAATGTAATTAGCATGCCGAATATTACTTGGAGTGTGAATTGGAACGAAATCGCCAATAGATAAGACCATTTTACAATTTGGGCCCAAGTTAGAAGCAGAGCCTAAGGTGTAAATTATCGATAGTCCATATCTCGGAAACTATAAGAGATAATGCAATTTGGCAACCGGCAATGTAATTAGCATGCCGAATATTACTTGGAATGTGAATTGGAACGAAATCGCCAATAGATAAGGCCATTTTACAATTTGGGCCCAAGTTAGAAGCAGAGCCTAAGGTGTAAATTATCGATACTCCATATCTCGGAAACTATAAGAGATAATGCAATTTGGCAACCGGCAATGTAATTAGCATGCCGAATATTACTTGGAATGTGAATTGGAACGAAATCGCCAATAGATAAGACCATTTTACAATTTGGGCCCAAGTTAGAAGCAGAGCTTAAGGTGTAAATTATCGATAGTCCATATCTCGGAAACTATAAGAGATAATGCAATTTGGCAACCGGCAATGTAATTAGCATGCCGAATATTACTTGGAATGTGAATTGGAACGAAATCGCCAATAGATAAGACCATTTAACAATTTGGGCACAAGTTAGAAGCAGAGCCTAAGGTGTAAATTATCGATAGTCCATATCTCGGAAACTATAAGAGATAATGCAATTTGGCAACCGGCAATGTAATTAGCATGCCGAATATTACTTGGAATGTGAATTGGAACGAAATCGCCAATAGATAAGACCATTTTACAATTTGGGCCCAAGTTAGAAGCAGAGCCTAAGGTGTAAATTATCGATAGTCCATATCTCGGAAACTATAAGAGATAATGCAATTTGGCAACCGGCAATGTAATTAGCATGCCGAATATTACTTGGAATGTGAATTGGAACGAAATCGCCAATAGATAAGACCATTTTACAATTTGGGCCCAAGTTAGAAGCAGAGCCTAAGGTGTAAATTATCGATAGTCCATATCTCGGAAACTATAAGAGATAATGCAATTTGGCAACCGGCAATGTAATTAGCATGCCGAATATTACTTGGAATGTGAATTGGAACGAAATCGCCAATAGATAAGACCATTTTACAATTTGGGCCCAAGTTAGAAGCAGAGCCTAAGGTGTAAATTATCGATAGTCCATATCTCGGAAACTATAAGAGATAATGCAATTTGGCAACCGGCAATGTAATTAGCATGCCGAATATTACTTGGAATGTGAATTGGAACGAAATCGCCAATAGGTAAGACCATTTTACAATTTGGGCCCAAGTTAGAAGCAGAGCCTAAGGTGTAAATTATCGATAGTCCATATCTCGGAAACTATAAGAGATAATTCAATTTGGCAACCGGCAATGTAATTAGCATGCCGAATATTACTTGGAATGTGAATTGGAACGAAATCGCCAATAGATAAGACCATTTTACAATTTGGGCCCAAGTTAGAAGCAGAGCCTAAGGTGTAAATTATCGATAGTCCATATCTCGGAAACTATAAGAGATAATGCAATTTGGCAACCGGCAATGTAATTAGCATGCCGAATATTACTTGGAATGTGAATTGGAACGAAATCGCCAATAGATAAGACCATTTTACAATTTGGGCCCAAGTTAGAAGCAGAGCCTAAGGTGTAAATAATCGATAGTCCATATCTCGGAAACTATAAGAGATAATGCAATTTGGCAACCGGCAATGTAATTAGTATGCCGAATATTACTTGGAATGTGAATTGGAACGGAATCGCCAATAGATAAGACCATTTTACAATTTGGGCCCAAGTTAGAAGCAGAGCCTAAGGTGTAAATTATCGATAGTCCATATCTCGTAAACTATAAGTGGTAATGCAATTTGGCAACCGGCAATGTAATTAGCATGCCGAATATTACTTGGAATGTGAATTGGAACGAAATCGCCAATAGATAAGACCATTTTACAATTTGGGCCCAAGTTAGAAGCAGAGCCTAAGGTGTAAATTATCGATAGTCCATATCTCGGAAACTATAAGAGATAATGCAATTTGGCAACCGGCAATGTAATTAGCATGCCGAATATTACTTGGAATGTGAATTGGAACGAAATCGCCAATAGATAAGACCATTTTACAACTTGGGCCCAAGTTAGAAGCAGAGCCTAAGGTGTAAATTATCGATAGTCCATATCTCGGAAACTATAAGAGATAATGCAATTTGGCAACCGGCAATGTAATTAGCATGCCGAATATTACTTGGAATGAGAATTGGAACGAAATCGCCAATAGATAAGACCATTTTACAATTTGGGCCCAAGTTAGAAGCAGAGCCTAAGGTGTAAATTATTGATAGTCCATATCTCGGAAACTATAAGAGATAATGCAATTTCGCAACCGGCAATGTAATTAGCATGCCGAATATTACTTGGAGTGTGAATTGGAACGAAATCGCCAATAGATAAGACCATTTTACAATTTGGGCCCAAGTTAGAAGCAGAGCCTAAGGTGTAAATTATCGATAGTCCATATCTCGGAAACTATAAGAGATAATGCAATTTGGCAACCGGCAATGTAATTAGCATGCCGAATATTACTTGGAATGTGAATTGGAACGAAATCGCCAATAGATAAGACCATTTTACAATTTGGGCCCAAGTTAGAAGCAGAGCCTAAGGTGTAAATTATCGATAGTCCATATCTCGGAAACTATAAGAGATAATGCAATTTGGCAACCGGCAATGTAATTAGCATGCCGAATATTACTTGGAATGTGAATTGGAACGAAATCGCCAGTAGATAAGACCATTTTACAATTTGGGCCCAAGTTAGAAGCAGAGCCTAAGGTGTAAATTATCGATAGTCCATATCTCGGAAACTATAAGAGATAATGCAATTTGGCAACCGGCAATGTAATTAGCATGCCGAATATTACTTGGAATGTGAATTGGAACGAAATCGCCAATAGATAAGACCATTTTACAATTTGGGCCCAAGTTAGAAGCAGAGCCTAAGGTGTAAATTATCGATAGTCCATATCTCGGAAACTATAAGAGATAATGCAATTTGGCAACCGGCAATGTAATTAGCATGCCGAATATTACTTGGAATGTGAATTGGAACGAAATCGCCAATAGATAAGACCATTTTACAATTTGGGCCCAAGTTAGAAGCAGAGCCTAAGGTGTAAATTATCGATAGTCCATATCTCGGAAACTATAAGAGATAATGCAATTTGGCAACCGGCAATGTAATTAGCATGCCGAATATTACTTGGAATGTGAATTGGAACGAAATCGCCAATAGATAAGACCATTTTACAATTTGGGCCCAAGTTAGAAGCAGAGCCTAAGGTGTAAATTATCGATAGTCCATATCTCGGAAACTATAAGAGATAATGCAATTTGGCAACCGGCAATGTAATTAGCATGCCGAATATTAATTGGAATGTGAATTGGAACGAAATCGCCAATAGATAAGACCATTTTACAAATTGGGCCCAAGTTAGAAGCAGAGCCTAAGGTGTAAATTATCGATAGTCCATATCTCGGAAACTATAAGAGATAATGCAATTTGGCAACCGGCAATGTAATTAGCATGCCGAATATTACTTGGAATGTGAATTGGAACGAAATCGCCAATAGGTAAGACCATTTTACAATTTGGGCCCAAGTTATAAGCAGAGCCTAAGGTGTAAATTATCGATAGTCCATATCTAGGAAACTATAAGAGATAATTCAATTTGGCAACCGGCAATGTAATTAGCATGCCGAATATTACTTGGAATGTGAATTGGAACGAAATCGCCAATAGATAAGACCATTTTACAATTTGGGCCCAAGTTAGAAGCAGAGCCTAAGGTGTAAATTATCGATAGTCCATATCTCGGAAACTATAAGAGATAATGCAATTTAGCAACCGGCAATGTAATTAGCATGCCGAATATTACTTGGAATGTGAATTGGAACGAAATCGCCAATAGATAAGACCATTTTACAATTTGGGCCCAAGTTAGAAGCAGAGCCTAAGGTGTAAATTATCGATAGTCCATATCTCGGAAACTATAAGAGATAATGCAATTTGGCAACCGGCAATGTAATTAGTATGCCGAATATTACTTGGAATGTGAATTGGAACGGAATCGCCAATAGATAAGACCATTTTACAATTTGGGCCCAAGTTAGAAGCAGAGCCTAAGGTGTAAATTATCGATAGTCCATATCTCGTAAACTATAAGTGGTAATGCAATTTGGCAACCGGCAATGTAATTAGCATGCCGAATATTACTTGGAATGTGAATTGGAACGAAATCGCCAATAGATAAGACCATTTTACAATTTGGGCCCAAGTTAGAAGCAGAGCCTAAGGTGTAAATTATCGATAGTCCATATCTCGGAAACTATAAGAGATAATGCAATTTGGCAACCGGCAATGTAATTAGCATGCCGAATATTACTTGGAATGTGAATTGGAACGAAATCGCCAATAGATAAGACCATTTTACAACTTGGGCCCAAGTTAGAAGCAGAGCCTAAGGTGTAAATTATCGATAGTCCATATCTCGGAAACTATAAGAGATAATGCAATTTGGCAACCGGCAATGTAATTAGCATGCCGAATATTACTTGGAATGTGAATTGGAACGAAATCGCCAATAGATAAGACCATTTTACAATTTGGGCCCAAGTTAGAAGCAGAGCCTAAGGTGTAAATTATTGATAGTCCATATCTCGGAAACTATAAGAGATAATGCAATTTCGCAACCGGCAATGTAATTAGCATGCCGAATATTACTTGGAGTGTGAATTGGAACGAAATCGCCAATAGATAAGACCATTTTACAATTTGGGCCCAAGTTAGAAGCAGAGCCTAAGGTGTAAATTATCGATAGTCCATATCTCGGAAACTATAAGAGATAATGCAATTTGGCAACCGGCAATGTAATTAGCATGCCGAATATTACTTGGAATGTGAATTGGAACGAAATCGCCAATAGATAAGACCATTTTACAATTTGGGCCCAAGTTAGAAGCAGAGCCTAAGGTGTAAATTATCGATAGTCCATATCTCGGAAACTATAAGAGATAATGCAATTTGGCAACCGGCAATGTAATTAGCATGCCGAATATTACTTGGAATGTGAATTGGAACGAAATCGCCAGTAGATAAGACCATTTTACAATTTGGGCCCAAGTTAGAAGCAGAGCCTAAGGTGTAAATTATCGATAGTCCATATCTCGGAAACTATAAGAGATAATGCAATTTGGCAACCGGCAATGTAATTAGCATGCCGAATATTACTTGGAATGTGAATTGGAACGAAATCGCCAATAGATAAGACCATTTTACAATTTGGGCCCAAGTTAGAAGCAGAGCCTAAGGTGTAAATTATCGATAGTCCATATCTCGGAAACTATAAGAGATAATGCAATTTGGCAACCGGCAATGTAATTAGCATGCCGAATATTACTTGGAATGTGAATTGGAACGAAATCGCCAATAGATAAGACCATTTTACAATTTGGGCCCAAGTTAGAAGCAGAGCCTAAGGTGTAAATTATCGACAGTCCATATCTCGGAAACTATAAGAGATAATGCAATTTGGCAACCGGCAATGTAATTAGCATGCCGAATATTACTTGGAATGTGAATTGGAACGAAATCGCCAATAGATAAGACCATTTTACAATTTGGGCCCAAGTTAGAAGCAGAGCCTAAGGTGTAAATTATCGATAGTCCATATCTCGGAAACTATAAGAGATAATGCAATTTTTCAACCGGCAATGTTATTAGCATGCCGAATATTACTTGGAATGTGAATTGGAACGGAATCGCCAATAGATAAGACCATTTTACAATTTGGGCCCAAGTTAGAAGCAGAGCCTAAGGTGTAAATTATCGATAGTCCATATCTCGGAAACTATAAGAGATAATGCAATTTGGTAACCGGCAATGTAATTAGCATGCCGAATATTACTTGGAATGTGAATTGGAACGAAATGGCCAATAGATAAGACCATTTTACAATTTGGGCATAAGTTAGAAGCAGAGCCTAAGGTGTAAATTATCGATAGTCCATATCTCGGAAACTATATGAGGTAATGCAATTTGGCAACCGGCAATGTAATTAGCATGCCGAATATTACTTGGAATGTGAATTGGAACGAAATCGCCAATAGAGAAGACCATTATACAATTTGGGCCCAAGTTAGAAGCAGAGCCTAAGGTGTGAATTATCGATAGTCCATATCTCGGAAACTATAAGAGATAATGCAATTTGGCAACCGGCAATGTAATTAGCATGCCTAATATTACTTGGAATGTGAATTGGAACGAAATCGCCAATAGATAAGACCATTTTACAATTTTGGCAAGAAGCAGAGCCTAAGGTGTAAATTATCGATAGTCCATATCTCGGAAACTATAAGAGATAATGCAATTTGGCAACCGGCAATGTAATTAGCATGCCGAATATTACTTGGAATGTGAATTGGAACGAAATCGCCAATAGATAAGACCATTTTACAATTTGGGCCCAAGTTAGAAGCAGAGCCTAAGGTGTAAATTATCGATAATCCATATCTCGGAAACTATAAGAGATAATGCAATTTGGCAACCGGCAATGTAATTAGCATGCCGAATATTACTTGGAATGTGAATTGGAACGAAATCGCCAATAGATAAGACCATTTTACAATTTGGGCCCAAGTTAGAAGCAGAGCCTAAGGTGTAAATTATTGATAGTCCATATCTCGGAAACTATAAGAGATAATGCAATTTCGCAACCGGCAATGTAATTAGCATGCCGAATATTACTTGGAGTGTGAATTGGAACGAAATCGCCAATAGATAAGACCATTTTACAATTTGGGCCCAAGTTAGAAGCAGAGCCTAAGGTGTAAATTATCGATAGTCCATATCTCGGAAACTATAAGAGATAATGCAATTTGGCAACCGGCAATGTAATTAGCATGCCGAATATTACTTGGAATGTGAATTGGAACGAAATCGCCAATAGATAAGGCCATTTTACAATTTGGGCCCAAGTTAGAAGCAGAGCCTAAGGTGTAAATTATCGATACTCCATATCTCGGAAACTATAAGAGATAATGCAATTTGGCAACCGGCAATGTAATTAGCATGCCGAATATTACTTGGAATGTGAATTGGAACGAAATCGCCAATAGATAAGACCATTTTACAATTTGGGCCCAAGTTAGAAGCAGAGCTTAAGGTGTAAATTATCGATAGTCCATATCTCGGAAACTATAAGAGATAATGCAATTTGGCAACCGGCAATGTAATTAGCATGCCGAATATTACTTGGAATGTGAATTGGAACGAAATCGCCAATAGATAAGACCATTTAACAATTTGGGCACAAGTTAGAAGCAGAGCCTAAGGTGTAAATTATCGATAGTCCATATCTCGGAAACTATAAGAGATAATGCAATTTGGCAACCGGCAATGTAATTAGCATGCCGAATATTACTTGGAATGTGAATTGGAACGAAATCGCCAATAGATAAGACCATTTTACAATTTGGGCCCAAGTTAGAAGCAGAGCCTAAGGTGTAAATTATCGATAGTCCATATCTCGGAAACTATAAGAGATAATGCAATTTGGCAACCGGCAATGTAATTAGCATGCCGAATATTACTTGGAATGTGAATTGGAACGAAATCGCCAATAGATAAGACCATTTTACAATTTGGGCCCAAGTTAGAAGCAGAGCCTAAGGTGTAAATTATCGATAGTCCATATCTCGGAAACTATAAGAGATAATGCAATTTGGCAACCGGCAATGTAATTAGCATGCCGAATATTACTTGGAATGTGAATTGGAACGAAATCGCCAATAGATAAGACCATTTTACAATTTGGGCCCAAGTTAGAAGCAGAGCCTAAGGTGTAAATTATCGATAGTCCATATCTCGGAAACTATAAGAGATAATGCAATTTGGCAACCGGCAATGTAATTAGCATGCCGAATATTACTTGGAATGTGAATTGGAACGAAATCGCCAATAGGTAAGACCATTTTACAATTTGGGCCCAAGTTAGAAGCAGAGCCTAAGGTGTAAATTATCGATAGTCCATATCTCGGAAACTATAAGAGATAATGCAATTTGGCAACCGGCAATGTAATTAGCATACCGAATATTACTTGGAATGTGAATTGGAACGAAATCGCCAATAGATAAGACCATTTTACAATTTGGGCCCAAGTTAGAAGCAGAGCCTAAGGTGTAAATTATCGATAGTCCATATCTCGGAAACTATAAGAGATAATGCAATTTCGCAACCGGCAATGTAATTAGTATGCCGAATATTACTTGGAATGTGAATTGGAACGGAATCGCCAATAGATAAGACCATTTTACAATTTGGGCCCAAGTTAGAAGCAGAGCCTAAGGTGTAAATTATCGATAGTCCATATCTCGGAAACTATAAGAGATAATGCAATTTGGCAACCGGCAATGTAATTAGCATGCCGAATATTAATTGGAATGTGAATTGGAACGAAATCGCCAATAGATAAGACTATTTTACAATTTGGGCCCAAGTTAGAAGCAGAGCCTAAGGTGTAAATTATCGATAGTCCATATCTCGGAAACTATAAGAGATAATGCAATTTGGCAACCGGCAATGTAATTAGCATGCCGAATATTACTTGGAATGTGAATTGGAACGAAATCGCCAATAGGTAAGACCATTTTACAATTTGGGCCCAAGTTAGAAGCAGAGCCTAAGGTGTAAATTATCGAGAGTCCATATCTCGGAAACTATAAGAGATAATTCAATTTGGCAAACGGCAATGTAATTAGCATGCCGAATATTACTTGGAATGTGAATTGGAACGAAATCGCCAATAGATAAGACCATTTTACAATTTGGGCCCAAGTTAGAAGCAGAGCCTAAGGTGTAAATTATCGATAGTCCATATCTCGGAAACTATAAGTGGTAATGCAATTTGGCAACCGGCAATGTAATTAGCATGCCGAATATTACTTGGAATGTGAATTGGAACGAAATCGCCAATAGAGAAGACCATTTTACAATTTGGGCCCAAGTTAGAAGCAGAGCCTAAGGTGTAAATTATCGATAGTCCATATCTCGGAAACTATAAGAGATAATGCAATTTGGCAACCGGCAATGTAATTAGCATGCCGAATATTACTTGGAATGTGAATTGGAACGAAATCGCCAATAGATAAGACCATTTTACAACTTGGGCCCAAGTTAGAAGCAGAGCCTAAGGTGTAAATTATCGATAGTCCATATCTCGGAAACTATAAGAGATAATGCAATTTGGCAACCGGCAATGTAATTAGCATGCCGAATATTACTTGGAATGTGAATTGGAACGAAATCGCCAATAGATAAGACCATTTTACAATTTGGGCCCAAGTTAGAAGCAGAGCCTAAGGTGTAAATTATTGATAGTCCATATCTCGGAAACTATAAGAGATAATGCAATTTCGCAACCGGCAATGTAATTAGCATGCCGAATATTACTTGGAGTGTGAATTGGAACGAAATCGCCAATAGATAAGACCATTTTACAATTTGGGCCCAAGTTAGAAGCAGAGCCTAAGGTGTAAATTATCGATAGTCCATATCTCGGAAACTATAAGAGATAATGCAATTTCGCAACCGGCAATGTAATTAGCATGCCGAATATTACTTGGAGTGTGAATTGGAACGAAATCGCCAATAGATAAGACCATTTTACAATTTGGGCCCAAGTTAGAAGCAGAGCCTAAGGTGTAAATTATCGATAGTCCATATCTCGGAAACTATAAGAGATAATGCAATTTGGCAACCGGCAATGTTATTAGCATGCCGAATATTACTTGGAATGTGAATTGGAACGGAATCGCCAATAGATAAGACCATTTTACAATTTGGGCCCAAGTTAGAAGCAGAGCCTAAGGTGTAAATTATCGATAGTCCATATCTCGGAAACTATAAGAGATAATGCAATTTGGCAACCGGCAATGTAATTAGCATGCCGAATATTACTTGGAATGTGAATTGGAACGAAATGGCCAATAGATAAGACCATTTTACAATTTGGGCATAAGTTAGAAGCAGAGCCTAAGGTGTAAATTATCGATAGTCCATATCTCGGAAACTATATGAGGTAATGCAATTTGGCAACCGGCAATGTAATTAGCATGCCGAATATTACTTGGAATGTGAATTGGAACGAAATCGCCAATAGAGAAGACCATTATACAATTTGGGCCCAAGTTAGAAGCAGAGCCTAAGGTGTGAATTATCGATAGTCCATATCTCGGAAACTATAAGAGATAATGCAATTTGGCAACCGGCAATGTAATTAGCATGCCGAATATTACTTGGAATGTGAATTGGAACGAAATCGCCAATAGATAAGACCATTTTACAATTTGGGCCCAAGTTAGAAGCAGAGCCTAAGGTGTAAATTATCGATAATCCATATCTCGGAAACTATAAGAGATAATGCAATTTGGCAACCGGCAATGTAATTAGCATGCCGAATATTACTTGGAATGTGAATTGGAACGAAATCGCCAATAGATAAGACCATTTTACAATTTGGGCCCAAGTTAGAAGCAGAGCCTAAGGTGTAAATTATTGATAGTCCATATCTCGGAAACTATAAGAGATAATGCAATTTCGCAACCGGCAATGTAATTAGCATGCCGAATATTACTTGGAGTGTGAATTGGAACGAAATCGCCAATAGATAAGACCATTTTACAATTTGGGCCCAAGTTAGAAGCAGAGCCTAAGGTGTAAATTATCGATAGTCCATATCTCGGAAACTATAAGAGATAATGCAATTTGACAACCGGCAATGTAATTAGCATGCCGAATATTACTTGGAATGTGAATTGGAACGAAATCGCCAATAGATAAGGCCATTTTACAATTTGGGCCCAAGTTAGAAGCAGAGCCTAAGGTGTAAATTATCGATACTCCATATCTCGGAAACTATAAGAGATAATGCAATTTGGCAACCGGCAATGTAATTAGCATGCCGAATATTACTTGGAATGTGAATTGGAACGAAATCGCCAATAGATAAGACCATTTTACAATTTGGGCCCAAGTTAGAAGCAGAGCCTAAGGTGTAAATTATCGATAGTCCATATCTCGGAAACTATAAGAGATAATGCAATTTGGCAACCGGCAATGTAATTAGCATGCCGAATATTACTTGGAATGTGAATTGGAACGAAATCGCCAATAGATAAGACCATTTTACAATTTGGGCCCAAGTTAGAAGCAGAGCCTAAGGTGTAAATTATCGATAGTCCATATCTCGGAAACTATAAGAGATAATGCAATTTGGCAACCGGCAATGTAATTAGCATGCCGAATATTAATTGGAATGTGAATTGGAACGAAATCGCCAATAGATAAGACTATTTTACAATTTGGGCCCAAGTTAGAAGCAGAGCCTAAGGTGTAAATTATCGATAGTCCATATCTCGGAAACTATAAGAGATAATGCAATTTGGCAACCGGCAATGTAATTAGCATGCCGAATATTACTTGGAATGTGAATTGGAACGAAATCGCCAATAGGTAAGACCATTTTACAATTTGGGCCCAAGTTAGAAGCAGAGCCTAAGGTGTAAATTATCGAGAGTCCATATCTCGGAAACTATAAGAGATAATTCAATTTGGCAACCGGCAATGTAATTAGCATGCCGAATATTACTTGGAATGTGAATTGGAACGAAATCGCCAATAGATAAGACCATTTTACAATTTGGGCCCAAGTTAGAAGCAGAGCCTAAGGTGTAAATTATCGATAGTCCATATCTCGGAAACTATAAGTGGTAATGCAATTTGGCAACCGGCAATGTAATTAGCATGCCGAATATTACTTGGAATGTGAATTGGAACGAAATCGCCAATAGAGAAGACCATTTTACAATTTGGGCCCAAGTTAGAAGCAGAGCCTAAGGTGTAAATTATCGATAGTCCATATCTCGGAAACTATAAGAGATAATGCAATTTGGCAACCGGCAATGTAATTAGCATGCCGAATATTACTTGGAATGTGAATTGGAACGAAATCGCCAATAGATAAGACCATTTTACAACTTGGGCCCAAGTTAGAAGCAGAGCCTAAGGTGTAAATTATCGATAGTCCATATCTCGGAAACTATAAGAGATAATGCAATTTGGCAACCGGCAATGTAATTAGCATGCCGAATATTACTTGGAATGTGAATTGGAACGAAATCGCCAATAGATAAGACCATTTTACAATTTGGACCCAAGTTAGAAGCAGAGCCTAAGGTGTAAATTATTGATAGTCCATATCTCGGAAACTATAAGAGATAATGCAATTTCGCAACCGGCAATGTAATTAGCATGCCGAATATTACTTGGAGTGTGAATTGGAACGAAATCGCCAATAGATAAGACCATTTTACAATTTGGGCCCAAGTTAGAAGCAGAGCCTAAGGTGTAAATTATCGATAGTCCATATCTCGGAAACTATAAGAGATAATGCAATTTCGCAACCGGCAATGTAATTAGCATGCCGAATATTACTTGGAGTGTGAATTGGAACGAAATCGCCAATAGATAAGACCATTTTACAATTTGGGCCCAAGTTAGAAGCAGAGCCTAAGGAGTAAATTATCGATAGTCCATATCTCGGAAACTATAAGAGATAATGCAATTTGGCAACCGGCAATGTTATTAGCATGCCGAATATTACTTGGAATGTGAATTGGAACGGAATCGCCAATAGATAAGACCATTTTACAATTTGGGCCCAAGTTAGAAGCAGAGCCTAAGGTGTAAATTATCGATAGGCCATATCTCGGAAACTATAAGAGATAATGCAATTTGGCAACCGGCAATGTAATTAGCATGCCGAATATTACTTGGAATGTGAATTGGAACGAAATGGCCAATAGATAAGACCATTTTACAATTTGGGCATAAGTTAGAAGCAGAGCCTAAGGTGTAAATTATCGATAGTCCATATCTCGGAAACTATATGAGGTAATGCAATTTGGCAACCGGCAATGTAATTAGCATGCCGAATATTACTTGGAATGTGAATTGGAACGAAATCGCCAATAGAGAAGACCATTATACAATTTGGGCCCAAGTTAGAAGCAGAGCCTAAGGTGTGAATTATCGATAGTCCATATCTCGGAAACTATAAGAGATAATGCAATTTGGCAACCGGCAATGTAATTAGCATGCCGAATATTACTTGGAATGTGAATTGGAACGAAATCGCCAATAGATAAGACCATTTTACAATTTGGGCCCAAGTTAGAAGCAGAGCCTAAGGTGTAAATTATCGATAATCCATATCTCGGAAACTATAAGAGATAATGCAATTTGGCAACCGGCAATGTAATTAGCATGCCGAATATTACTTGGAATGTGAATTGGAACGAAATCGCCAATAGATAAGACCATTTTACAATTTGGGCCCAAGTTAGAAGCAGAGCCTAAGGTGTAAATTATTGATAGTCCATATCTCGGAAACTATAAGAGATAATGCAATTTCGCAACCGGCAATGTAATTAGCATGCCGAATATTACTTGGAGTGTGAATTGGAACGAAATCGCCAATAGATAAGACCATTTTACAATTTGGGCCCAAGTTAGAAGCAGAGCCTAAGGTGTAAATTATCGATAGTCCATATCTCGGAAACTATAAGAGATAATGCAATTTGGCAACCGGCAATGTAATTAGCATGCCGAATATTACTTGGAATGTGAATTGGAACGAAATCGCCAATAGATAAGGCCATTTTACAATTTGGGCCCAAGTTAGAAGCAGAGCCTAAGGTGTAAATTATCGGTACTCCATATCTCGGAAACTATAAGAGATAATGCAATTTGGCAACCGGCAATGTAATTAGCATGCCGAATATTACTTGGAATGTGAATTGGAACGAAATCGCCAATAGATAAGACCATTTTACAATTTGGGCCCAAGTTAGAAGCAGAGCCTAAGGTGTAAATTATCGATAGTCCATATCTCGGAAACTATAAGAGATAATGCAATTTGGCAACCGGCAATGTAATTAGCATGCCGAATATTACTTGGAATGTGAATTGGAACGAAATCGCCAATAGATAAGACCATTTTACAATTTGGGCCCAAGTTAGAAGCAGAGCCTAAGGTGTAAATTATCGATAGTCCATATCTCGGAAACTATAAGAGATAATGCAATTTGGCAACCGGCAATGTAATTAGCATGCCGAATATTACTTGGAATGTGAATTGGAACGAAATCGCCAATAGATAAGACCATTTTACAATTTGGGCCCAAGTTAGAAGCAGAGCCTAAGGTGTAAATTATCGATAGTCCATATCTCGGAAACTATAAGAGATAATGCAATTTGGCAACCGGCAATGTAATTAGCATGCCGAATATTACTTGGAATGTGAATTGGAACGAAATCGCCAATAGGTAAGACCATTTTACAATTTGGGCCCAAGTTAGAAGCAGAGCCTAAGGTGTAAATTATCGATAGTCCATATCTCGGAAACTATAAGAGATAATGCAATTTGGCAACCGGCAATGTAATTAGCATGCCGAATATTACTTGGAATGTGAATTGGAACGAAATCGCCAATAGATAAGACCATTTTACAATTTGGGCCCAAGTTAGAAGCAGAGCCTAAGGTGTAAATTATCGATAGTCCATATCTCGGAAACTATAAGAGATAATGCAATTTCGCAACCGGCAATGTAATTAGTATGCCGAATATTACTTGGAATGTGAATTGGAACGGAATCGCCAATAGATAAGACCATTTTACAATTTGGGCCCAAGTTAGAAGCAGAGCCTAAGGTGTAAATTATCGATAGTCCATATCTCGGAAACTATAAGAGATAATGCAATTTGGCAACCGGCAATGTAATTAGCATGCCGAATATTAATTGGAATGTGAATTGGAACGAAATCGCCAATAGATAAGACTATTTTACAATTTGGGCCCAAGTTAGAAGCAGAGCCTAAGGTGTAAATTATCGATAGTCCATATCTCGGAAACTATAAGAGATAATGCAATTTGGCAACCGGCAATGTAATTAGCATGCCGAATATTACTTGGAATGTGAATTGGAACGAAATCGCCAATAGGTAAGACCATTTTACAATTTGGGCCCAAGTTAGAAGCAGAGCCTAAGGTGTAAATTATCGAGAGTCCATATCTCGGAAACTATAAGAGATAATTCAATTTGGCAACCGGCAATGTAATTAGCATGCCGAATATTACTTGGAATGTGAATTGGAACGAAATCGCCAATAGATAAGACCATTTTACAATTTGGGCCCAAGTTAGAAGCAGAGCCTAAGGTGTAAATTATCGATAGTCCATATCTCGGAAACTATAAGTGGTAATGCAATTTGGCAACCGGCAATGTAATTAGCATGCCGAATATTACTTGGAATGTGAATTGGAACGAAATCGCCAATAGAGAAGACCATTTTACAATTTGGGCCCAAGTTAGAAGCAGAGCCTAAGGTGTAAATTATCGATAGTCCATATCTCGGAAACTATAAGAGATAATGCAATTTGGCAACCGGCAATGTAATTAGCATGCCGAATATTACTTGGAATGTGAATTGGAACGAAATCGCCAATAGATAAGACCATTTTACAACTTGGGCCCAAGTTAGAAGCAGAGCCTAAGGTGTAAATTATCGATAGTCCATATCTCGGAAACTATAAGAGATAATGCAATTTGGCAACCGGCAATGTAATTAGCATGCCGAATATTACTTGGAATGTGAATTGGAACGAAATCGCCAATAGATAAGACCATTTTACAATTTGGGCCCAAGTTAGAAGCAGAGCCTAAGGTGTAAATTATTGATAGTCCATATCTCGGAAACTATAAGAGATAATGCAATTTCGCAACCGGCAATGTAATTAGCATGCCGAATATTACTTGGAGTGTGAATTGGAACGAAATCGCCAATAGATAAGACCATTTTACAATTTGGGCCCAAGTTAGAAGCAGAGCCTAAGGTGTAAATTATCGATAGTCCATATCTCGGAAACTATAAGAGATAATGCAATTTCGCAACCGGCAATGTAATTAGCATGCCAAATATTACTTGGAGTGTGAATTGGAACGAAATCGCCAATAGATAAGACCATTTTACAATTTGGGCCCAAGTTAGAAGCAGAGCCTAAGGTGTAAATTATCGATAGTCCATATCTCGGAAACTATAAGAGATAATGCAATTTGGCAACCGGCAATGTTATTAGCATGCCGAATATTACTTGGAATGTGAATTGGAACGGAATCGCCAATAGATAAGACCATTTTACAATTTGGGCCCAAGTTAGAAACAGAGCCTAAGGTGTAAATTATCGATAGTCCATATCTCGGAAACTATAAGAGATAATGCAATTTGGCAACCGGCAATGTAATTAGCATGCCGAATATTACTTGGAATGTGAATTGGAACGAAATGGCCAATAGATAAGACCATTTTACAATTTGGGCATAAGTTAGAAGCAGAGCCTAAGGTGTAAATTATCGATAGTCCATATCTCGGAAACTATATGAGGTAATGCAATTTGGCAACCGGCAATGTAATTAGCATGCCGAATATTACTTGGAATGTGAATTGGAACGAAATCGCCAATAGAGAAGACCATTATACAATTTGGGCCCAAGTTAGAAGCAGAGCCTAAGGTGTGAATTATCGATAGTCCATATCTCGGAAACTATAAGAGATAATGCAATTTGGCAACCGGCAATGTAATTAGCATGCCTAATATTACTTGGAATGTGAATTGGAACGAAATCGCCAATAGATAAGACCATTTTACAATTTTGGCAAGAAGCAGAGCCTAAGGTGTAAATTATCGATAGTCCATATCTCGGAAACTATAAGAGATAATGCAATTTGGCAACCGGCAATGTAATTAGCATGCCGAATATTACTTGGAATGTGAATTGGAACGAAATCGCCAATAGATAAGACCATTTTACAATTTGGGCCCAAGTTAGAAGCAGAGCCTAAGGTGTAAATTATCGATAATCCATATCTCGGAAACTATAAGAGATAATGCAATTTGGCAACCGGCAATGTAATTAGCATGCCGAATATTACTTGGAATGTGAATTGGAACGAAATCGCCAATAGATAAGACCATTTTACAATTTGGGCCCAAGTTAGAAGCAGAGCCTAAGGTGTAAATTATTGATAGTCCATATCTCGGAAACTATAAGAGATAATGCAATTTCGCAACCGGCAATGTAATTAGCATGCCGAATATTACTTGGAGTGTGAATTGGAACGAAATCGCCAATAGATAAGACCATTTTACAATTTGGGCCCAAGTTAGAAGCAGAGCCTAAGGTGTAAATTATCGATAGTCCATATCTCGGAAACTATAAGAGATAATGCAATTTGGCAACCGGCAATGTAATTAGCATGCCGAATATTACTTGGAATGTGAATTGGAACGAAATCGCCAATAGATAAGGCCATTTTACAATTTGGGCCCAAGTTAGAAGCAGAGCCTAAGGTGTAAATTATCGATACTCCATATCTCGGAGACTATAAGAGATAATGCAATTTGGCAACCGGCAATGTAATTAGCATGCCGAATATTACTTGGAATGTGAATTGGAACGAAATCGCCAATAGATAAGACCATTTTACAATTTGGGCCCAAGTTAGAAGCAGAGCTTAAGGTGTAAATTATCGATAGTCCATATCTCGGAAACTATAAGAGATAATGCAATTTGGCAACCGGCAATGTAATTAGCATGCCGAATATTACTTGGAATGTGAATTGGAACGAAATCGCCAATAGATAAGACCATTTAACAATTTGGGCACAAGTTAGAAGCAGAGCCTAAGGTGTAAATTATCGATAGTCCATATCTCGGAAACTATAAGAGATAATGCAATTTGGCAACCGGCAATGTAATTAGCATGCCGAATATTACTTGGAATGTGAATTGGAACGAAATCGCCAATAGATAAGACCATTTTACAATTTGGGCCCAAGTTAGAAGCAGAGCCTAAGGTGTAAATTATCGATAGTCCATATCTCGGAAACTATAAGAGATAATGCAATTTGGCAACCGGCAATGTAATTAGCATGCCGAATATTACTTGGAATGTGAATTGGAACGAAATCGCCAATAGATAAGACCATTTTACAATTTGGGCCCAAGTTAGAAGCAGAGCCTAAGGTGTAAATTATCGATAGTCCATATCTCGGAAACTATAAGAGATAATGCAATTTGGCAACCGGCAATGTAATTAGCATGCCGAATATTACTTGGAATGTGAATTGGAACGAAATCGCCAATAGATAAGACCATTTTACAATTTGGGCCCAAGTTAGAAGCAGAGCCTAAGGTGTAAATTATCGATAGTCCATATCTCGGAAACTATAAGAGATAATGCAATTTGGCAACCGGCAATGTAATTAGCATGCCGAATATTACTTGGAATGTGAATTGGAACGAAATCGCCAATAGGTAAGACCATTTTACAATTTGGGCCCAAGTTAGAAGCAGAGCCTAAGGTGTAAATTATCGATAGTCCATATCTCGGAAACTATAAGAGATAATGCAATTTGGCAACCGGCAATGTAATTAGCATGCCGAATATTACTTTTAATGTGAATTGGAACGAAATCGCCAATAGATAAGACCATTTTACAATTTGGGCCCAAGTTAGAAGCAGAGCCTAAGGTGTAAATTATCGATAGTCCATATCTCGGAAACTATAAGAGATAATGCAATTTCGCAACCGGCAATGTAATTAGTATGCCGAATATTACTTGGAATGTGAATTGGAACGGAATCGCCAATAGATAAGACCATTTTACAATTTGGGCCCAAGTTAGAAGCAGAGCCTAAGGTGTAAATTATCGATAGTCCATATCTCGGAAACTATAAGAGATAATGCAATTTGGCAACCGGCAATGTAATTAGCATGCCGAATATTAATTGGAATGTGAATTGGAACGAAATCGCCAATAGATAAGACTATTTTACAATTTGGGCCCAAGTTAGAAGCAGAGCCTAAGGTGTAAATTATCGATAGTCCATATCTCGGAAACTATAAGAGATAATGCAATTTGGCAACCGGCAATGTAATTAGCATGCCGAATATTACTTGGAATGTGAATTGGAACGAAATCGCCAATAGGTAAGACCATTTTACAATTTGGGCCCAAGTTAGAAGCAGAGCCTAAGGTGTAAATTATCGAGAGTCCATATCTCGGAAACTATAAGAGATAATTCAATTTGGCAACCGGCAATGTAATTAGCATGCCGAATATTACTTGGAATGTGAATTGGAACGAAATCGCCAATAGATAAGACCATTTTACAATTTGGGCCCAAGTTAGAAGCAGAGCCTAAGGTGTAAATTATCGATAGTCCATATCTCGGAAACTATAAGTGGTAATGCAATTTGGCAACCGGCAATGTAATTAGCATGCCGAATATTACTTGGAATGTGAATTGGAACGAAATCGCCAATAGAGAAGACCATTTTACAATTTGGGCCCAAGTTAGAAGCAGAGCCTAAGGTGTAAATTATCGATAGTCCATATCTCGGAAACTATAAGAGATAATGCAATTTGGCAACCGGCAATGTAATTAGCATGCCGAATATTACTTGGAATGTGAATTGGAACGAAATCGCCAATAGATAAGACCATTTTACAACTTGGGCCCAAGTTAGAAGCAGAGCCTAAGGTGTAAATTATCGATAGTCCATATCTCGGAAACTATAAGAGATAATGCAATTTGGCAACCGGCAATGTAATTAGCATGCCGAATATTACTTGGAATGTGAATTGGAACGAAATCGCCAATAGATAAGACCATTTTACAATTTGGGCCCAAGTTAGAAGCAGAGCCTAAGGTGTAAATTATTGATAGTCCATATCTCGGAAACTATAAGAGATAATGCAATTTCGCAACCGGCAATGTAATTAGCATGCCGAATATTACTTGGAGTGTGAATTGGAACGAAATCGCCAATAGATAAGACCATTTTACAATTTGGGCCCAAGTTAGAAGCAGAGCCTAAGGTGTAAATTATCGATAGTCCATATCTCGGAAACTATAAGAGATAATGCAATTTGGCAACCGGCAATGTAATTAGCATGCCGAATATTACTTGGAATGTGAATTGGAACGAAATCGCCAATAGATAAGACCATTTTACAATTTGGGCCCAAGTTAGAAGCAGAGCCTAAGGTGTAAATTATCGATAGTCCATATCTCGGAAACTATAAGAGATAATGCAATTTGGCAACCGGCAATGTAATTAGCATGCCGAATATTACTTGGAATGTGAATTGGAACGAAATCGCCAATAGATAAGACCATTTTACAATTTGGGCCCAAGTTAGAAGCAGAGCCTAAGGTGTAAATTATTGATAGTCCATATCTCGGAAACTATAAGAGATAATGCAATTTCGCAACCGGCAATGTAATTAGCATGCCGAATATCACTTGGAATGTGAATTGGGACGAAATCGCCAATAGATAAGACCATTTTACAATTTGGGCCCAAGTTAGAAGCAGAGCCTAAGGTGTAAATTATCGATAGTCCATATCTCGGAAACTATAAGAGATAATGCAATTTGGCAACCGGCAATGTAATTAGCATGCCGAATATTACTTGGAATGTGAATTGGAACGAAATCGCCAATAGATAAGACCATTTTACAATTTGGGCCCAAGTTAGAAGCAGAGCCTAAGATGTAAATTATCGATAGTCCATATCTCGGAAACTATAAGAGATAATGCAATTTGGCAACCGGCAATGTAATTAACATGCCGAATATTACTTGGAATGTGAATTGGAACGAAATCGCCAATAGATAAGACCATTTTACAATTTGGGCCCAAGTTAGAAGCAGAGCCTAAGGTGTAAATTATCGATAGTCCATATCTCGGAAACTATAAGAGATAATTCAATTTGGCAACCGGCAATGTAATTAGCATGCCGGATATTACTTGGAATGTGAATTGGAACGAAATCGCCAATAGATAAGACCATTTTACAATTTGGGCCCAAGTTAGAAGCAGAGCCTAAGGTGTAAATTATCGATACTCCATATCTCGGAAACTATAAGAGATAATGCAATTTGGCAACCGGCAATGTAATTAGCATGCCGAATATTACTTGGAATGTGAATTGGAACGAAATCGCCAATAGATAAGACGATTTTACAATTTGGGCCCAAGTTAGAAGCAGAGCCTAAGATGTAAATTATCGATAGTCCATATCTCGGAAACTATAAGAGATAATGCAATTTGGCAACCGGCAATGTAATTAGCATGCCGAATATTACTTGGAATGTGAATTGGAACGAAATCGCCAATAGATAAGACCATTTTACAATTTGGGCCCAAGTTAGAAGTAGAGCCTAAGGTGTAAATTATCGATAGTCCATATCTCGGAAACTATAAGAGATAATGCAATTTGGCAACCGGCAATGTAATTAGCATGCCGAATATTACTTGGAATGTGAATTGGAACGAAATCGCCAATAGATAAGACCATTTTACAATTTGGGGCCAAGTTAGAAGCAGAGCCTAAGGTGTAAATTATCGATAGTCCATATCTCGGAAACTATAAGAGTTAATGCAATTTGGCAACCGGCAATGTAATTAGCATGTCGAATATTACTTGGAATGTGAATTGGAACGAAATCGCCAATAGATAAGACCATTTTACAATTTGGGCCCAAGTTAGAAGTAGAGCCTAAGGTGTAAATTATCGATAGTCCATATCTCGGAAACTATAAGAGATAATGCAATTTGGCAACCGGCAATGTAATTAGCATGCCGAATATTACTTGGAATGTGAATTGGAACGAAATCGCCAATAGATAAGACCATTTTACAATTTGGGCCCAAGTTAGAAGCAGAGCCTAAGGTGTAAATTATCGATAGTCCATATCTCGGAAACTATAAGAGATAATGCAATTTGGCAACCGGCAATGTAATTAGCATGCCGAATATTACTTGGAATGTGAATTGGAACGAAATCGCCAATAGATAAGACCATTTTACAATTTGGGCCCAAGTTAGAAGCAGAGCCTAAGGTGTAAATTATTGATAGTCCATATCTCGGAAACTATAAGAGATAATGCAATTTCGCAACCGGCAATGTAATTAGCATGCCGAATATTACTTGGAGTGTGAATTGGAACGAAATCGCCAATAGATAAGACCATTTTACAATTTGGGCCCAAGTTAGAAGCAGAGCCTAAGGTGTAAATTATTGATAGTCCATATCTCGGAAACTATAAGAGATAATGCAATTTCGCAACCGGCAATGTAATTAGCATGCCGAATATTACTTGGAGTGTGAATTGGAACGAAATCGCCAATAGATAAGACCATTTTACAATTTGGGCCCAAGTTAGAAGCAGAGCCTAAGGTGTAAATTATCGATAGTCCATATCTCGGAAACTATAAGAGATAATGCAATTTGGCAACCGGCAATGTAATTAGCATGCCGAATATTACTTGGAATGTGAATTGGAACGAAATCGCCAATAGATAAGACCATTTTACAATTTGGGCCCAAGTTAGAAGCAGAGCCTAAGGTGTAAATTATCGATAGTCCATATCTCGGAAACTATAAGAGATAATTCAATTTGGCAACCGGCAATGTAATTAGCATGCCGGATATTACTTGGAATGTGAATTGGAACGAAATCGCCAATAGATAAGACCATTTTACAATTTGGGCCCAAGTTAGAAGCAGAGCCTAAGGTGTAAATTATCGATAGTCCATATCTCGGAAACTATAAGAGATAATACAATTTGGCAACCGGCAATGCAATTAGCATGCCGAATATTACTTGGAATGTGAATTGGAACGAAATCGCCAATAGATAAGACCATTTTACAATTTGGGCCCTAGTTAGAAGCAGAGCCTAAGGTGTAAATTATCGATAGTCCATATCTCGGAAACTGTAAGAGATAATTCAATTTGGCAACCGACAATGTAATTAGCATGCCGGATATTACTTGGAATGTGAATTGGAACGAAATCGCCAATAGATAAGACCATTTTACAATTTGGGCCCAAGTTAGAAGCAGAGCCTAAGGTGTAAATTACCGATAGTCCATATCTCGGAAACTATAAGAGATAATGCAATTTGGCAACCGGCAATGTAATTAGCATGCCGAATATTACTTGGAATGTGAATTGGAACGAAATCGCCAATAGATAAGACCATTTTACAATTTGGGCCCAAGTTAGAAGCAGAGCCTAAGGTGTAAATTATCGATAGTCCATATCTCGGAAACTATAAGAGATAATGCAATTTGGCAACCGGCAATGTAATTAGCATGCCGAATATTACTTGGAATGTGAATTGGAACGAAATCGCCAATAGATAAGACCATTTTACAATTTGGGCCCAAGTTAGGAGCAGAGCCTAAGGTGTAAATTATCGATAGTCCATATCTCGGAAACTATAAGAGATAATGCACTTTGGCAACCGGCAATGTAATTAGCATGCCGAATATTACTTGGAATGTGAATTGGAACGAAATCGCCAATAGATAAGACCATTTTACAATTTGGGCCCAAGTTAGAAGCAGAGCCTAAGGTGTAAATTATCGATAGTCCATATCTCGGAAACTATAAGAGATAATGCAATTTGGCAACCGGCAATGTAATTAGCATGCCGAATATTACTTGGAATGTGAATTGGAACGAAATCGCCAATAGATAAGACCATTTTACAATTTGGGCCCAAGTTAGAAGCAGAGCCTAAGGTGTAAATTATCGATAGTCCATATCTCGGAAACTATAAGAGATAATTCAATTTGGCAACCGGCAATGTAATTAGCATGCCGGATATTACTTGGAATGTGAATTGGAACGAAATCGCCAATAGATAAGACCATTTTACAATTTGGGCCCAAGTTAGAAGCAGAGCCTAAGGTGTAAATTATCGATAGTCCATATCTCGGAAACTATAAGAGATAATGCAATTTGGCAACCGGCAATGTAATTAGCATGCCGAATATTACTTGGAATGTGAATTGGAACGAAATCGCCAATAGATAAGACGATTTTACAATTTGGGCCCAAGTTAGAAGCAGAGCCTAAGATGTAAATTATCGATAGTCCATATCTCGGAAACTATAAGAGATAATGCAATTTGGCAACCGGCAATGTAATTAGCATGCCGAATATTACTTGGAATGTGAATTGGAACGAAATCGCCAATAGATAAGACCATTTTACAATTTGGGCCCAAGTTAGAAGCAGAGCCTAAGGTGTAAATTATCGATAGTCCATATCTCGGAAACTATAAGAGATAATTCAATTTGGCAACCGGCAATGTAATTAGCATGCCGGATATTACTTGGAATGTGAATTGGAACGAAATCGCCAATAGATAAGACCATTTTACAATTTGGGCCCAAGTTAGAAGCAGAGCCTAAGGTGTAAATTATCGATAGTCCATATCTCGGAAACTATAAGAGATAATGCAATTTGGCAACCGGCAATGTAATTAGCATGCCGAATATTACTTGGAATGTGAATTGGAACGAAATCGCCAATAGATAAGACCATTTTACAATTTGGGCCCAAGTTAGAAGCAGAGCCTAAGGTGTAAATTATTGATAGTCCATATCTCGGAAACTATAAGAGATAATGCAATTTCGCAACCGGCAATGTAATTAGCATGCCGAATATTACTTGGAGTGTGAATTGGAACGAAATCGCCAATAGATAAGACCATTTTACAATTTGGGCCCAAGTTAGAAGCAGAGCCTAAGGTGTAAATTATTGATAGTCCATATCTCGGAAACTATAAGAGATAATGCAATTTCGCAACCGGCAATGTAATTAGCATGCCGAATATTACTTGGAGTGTGAATTGGAACGAAATCGCCAATAGATAAGACCATTTTACAATTTGGGCCCAAGTTAGAAGCAGAGCCTAAGGTGTAAATTATCGATAGTCCATATCTCGGAAACTATAAGAGATAATGCAATTTGGCAACCGGCAATGTAATTAGCATGCCGAATATTACTTGGAATGTGAATTGGAACGAAATCGCCAATAGATAAGACCATTTTACAATTTGGGCCCAAGTTAGAAGCAGAGCCTAAGGTGTAAATTATCGATAGTCCATATCTCGGAAACTATAAGAGATAATTCAATTTGGCAACCGGCAATGTAATTAGCATGCCGGATATTACTTGGAATGTGAATTGGAACGAAATCGCCAATAGATAAGACCATTTTACAATTTGGGCCCAAGTTAGAAGCAGAGCCTAAGGTGTAAATTATCGATAGTCCATATCTCGGAAACTATAAGAGATAATACAATTTGGCAACCGGCAATGTAATTAGCATGCCGAATATTACTTGGAATGTGAATTGGAACGAAATCGCCAATAGATAAGACCATTTTACAATTTGGGCCCTAGTTAGAAGCAGAGCCTAAGGTGTAAATTATCGATAGTCCATATCTCGGAAACTGTAAGAGATAATTCAATTTGGCAACCGGCAATGTAATTAGCATGCCGGATATTACTTGGAATGTGAATTGGAACGAAATCGCCAATAGATAAGACCATTTTACAATTTGGGCCCAAGTTAGAAGCAGAGCCTAAGGTGTAAATTACCGATAGTCCATATCTCGGAAACTATAAGAGATAATGCAATTTGGCAACCGGCAATGTAATTAGCATGCCGAATATTACTTGGAATGTGAATTGGAACGAAATCGCCAATAGATAAGACCATTTTACAATTTGGGCCCAAGTTAGAAGCAGAGCCTAAGGTGTAAATTATCGATAGTCCATATCTCGGAAACTATAAGAGATAATGCAATTTGGCAACCGGCAATGTAATTAGCATGCCGAATATTACTTGGAATGTGAATTGGAACGAAATCGCCAATAGATAAGACCATTTTACAATTTGGGCCCAAGTTAGGAGCAGAGCCTAAGGTGTAAATTATCGATAGTCCATATCTCGGAAACTATAAGAGATAATGCACTTTGGCAACCGGCAATGTAATTAGCATGCCGAATATTACTTGGAATGTGAATTGGAACGAAATCGCCAATAGATAAGACCATTTTACAATTTGGGCCCAAGTTAGAAGCAGAGCCTAAGGTGTAAATTATCGATAGTCCATATCTCGGAAACTATAAGAGATAATGCAATTTGGCAACCGGCAATGTAATTAGCATGCCGAATATTACTTGGAATGTGAATTGGAACGAAATCGCCAATAGATAAGACCATTTTACAATTTGGGCCCAAGTTAGAAGCAGAGCCTAAGGTGTAAATTATCGATAGTCCATATCTCGGAAACTATAAGAGATAATTCAATTTGGCAACCGGCAATGTAATTAGCATGCCGGATATTACTTGGAATGTGAATTGGAACGAAATCGCCAATAGATAAGACCATTTTACAATTTGGGCCCAAGTTAGAAGCAGAGCCTAAGGTGTAAATTATCGATAGTCCATATCTCGGAAACTATAAGAGATAATGCAATTTGGCAACCGGCAATGTAATTAGCATGCCGAATATTACTTGGAATGTGAATTGGAACGAAATCGCCAATAGATAAGACGATTTTACAATTTGGGCCCAAGTTAGAAGCAGAGCCTAAGATGTAAATTATCGATAGTCCATATCTCGGAAACTATAAGAGATAATGCAATTTGGCAACCGGCAATGTAATTAGCATGCCGAATATTACTTGGAATGTGAATTGGAACGAAATCGCCAATAGATAAGACCATTTTACAATTTGGGCCCTAGTTAGAAGCAGAGCCTAAGGTGTAAATTATCGATAGTCCATATCTCGGAAACTATAAGAGATATTGCAATTTGGCAACCGGCAATGTAATTAGCATGCCGAATATTACTTGGAATGTGAATTGGAACGAAATCGCCAATAGGTAAGACCATTTTACAATTTGGGCCCAAGTTAGAAGCAGAGCCTAAGGTGTAAATTATCGATAGTCCATATCTCGGAAACTGTAAGAGATAATTCAATTTGGCAACCGGCAATGTAATTAGCATGCCGGATATTACTTGGAATGTGAATTGGAACGAAATCACCAATAGATAAGACCATTTTACAATTTGGGCCCAAGTTAGAAGCAGAGCCTAAGGTGTAAATTACCGATAGTCCATATCTCGGAAACTATAAGAGATAATGCAATTTGGCAACCGGCAATGTAATTAGCATGCCGAATATTACTTGGAATGTGAATTGGAACGAAATCGCCAATAGATAAGACCATTTTACAATTTGGGCCCAAGTTAGAAGCAGAGCCTAAGGTGTCAATTATCGATAGTCCATATCTCGGAAACTATAAGAGATAATGCAATTTGGCAACCGGCAATGTAATTAGCATGCCGAATATTACTTGGAATGTGAATTGGAACGAAATCGCCAATAGATAAGACCATTTTACAATTTGGGCCCAAGTTAGGAGCAGAGCCTAAGGTGTAAATTATCGATAGTCCATATCTCGGAAACTATAAGAGATAATGCACTTTGGCAACCGGCAATGTAATTAGCATGCCGAATATTACTTGGAATGTGAATTGGAACGAAATCGCCAATAGATAAGACCATTTTACAATTTGGGCCCAAGTTAGAAGCAGAGCCTAAGGTGTAAATTATCGATAGTCCATATCTCGGAAACTATAAGAGATAATGCAATTTGGCAACCGGCAATGTAATTAGCATGCCGAATATTACTTGGAATGTGAATTGGAACGAAATCGCCAATAGATAAGACCATTTTACAATTTGGGCCCAAGTTAGAAGCAGAGCCTAAGGTGTAAATTATCGATAGTCCATATCTCGGAAACTATAAGAGATAATGCACTTTGGCAACCGGCAATGTAATTAGCATGCCGAATATTACTTGGAATGTGAATTGGAACGAAATCGCCAATAGATAAGACCATTTTACAATTTGGGCCCAAGTTAGAAGCAGAGCCTAAGGTGTAAATTATTGATAGTCCATATCTCGGAAACTATAAGAGATAATGCAATTTCGCAACCGGCAATGTAATTAGCATGCCGAATATCACTTGGAATGTGAATTGGGACGAAATCGCCAATAGATAAGACCATTTTACAATTTGGGCCCAAGTTAGAAGCAGAGCCTAAGGTGTGAATTATCGATAGTCCATATCTCGGAAACTATAAGAGATAATGCAATTTGGCAACCGGCAATGTAATTAGCATGCCGAATATTACTTGGAATGTGAATTGGAACGAAATCGCCAATAGATAAGACCATTTTACAATTTGGGCCCAATTTAGAAGCAGAGCCTAAGATGTAAATTATCGATAGTCCATATCTCGGAAACTATAAGAGATAATGCAATTTGGCAACCGGCAATGTAATTAGCATGCCGAATATTACTTGGAATGTGAATTGGAACGAAAACGCCAATAGATAAGACCATTTTACAATTTGGGCCCAAGTTAGAAGCAGAGCCTAAGGTGTAAATTATCGATAGTCCATATCTCGGAAACTATAAGAGATAATTCAATTTGGCAACCGGCAATGTAATTAGCATGCCGGATATTACTTGGAATGTGAATTGGAACGAAATCGCCAATAGATAAGACCATTTTACAATTTGGGCCCAAGTTAGAAGCAGAGCCTAAGGTGTAAATTATCGATAGTCCATATATCGGAAACTATAAGAGATAATGCAATTTGGCAACCGGCAATGTAATTAGCATGCCGAATATTACTTGGAATGTGAATTGGAACGAAATCGCCAATAGATAAGACGATTTTACAATTTGGGCCCAAGTTAGAAGCAGAGCCTAAGATGTAAATTATCGATAGTCCATATCTCGGAAACTATAAGAGATAATGCAATTTGGCAACCGGCAATGTAATTAGCATGCCGAATATTACTTGGAATGTGAATTGGAACGAAATCGCCAATAGATAAGACGATTTTACAATTTGGGCCCAAGTTAGAAGCAGAGCCTAAGATGTAAATTATCGATAATCCATATCTCGGAAACTATAAGAGATAATGCAATTTGGCAACCGGCAATGTAATTAGCATGCCGAATATTACTTGGAATGTGAATTGGAACGAAAACGCCAATAGATAAGACCATTTTACAATTTGGGCCCAAGTTAGAAGCAGAGCCTAAGGTGTAAATTATCGATAGTCCATATCTCGGAAACTATAAGAGATAATTCAATTTGGCAACCGGCAATGTAATTAGCATGCCGGATATTACTTGGAATGTGAATTGGAACGAAATCGCCAATAGATAAGACCATTTTACAATTTGGGCCCAAGTTAGAAGCAGAGCCTAAGGTGTAAATTATCGATAGTCCATATCTCGGAAACTATAAGAGATAATTCAATTTGGCAACCGGCAATGTAATTAGCATGCCGGATATTACTTGGAATGTGAATTGGAACGAAATCGCCAATAGATAAGACCATTTTACAATTTGGGCCCAAGTTAGAAGCAGAGCCTAAGGTGTAAATTATCGATAGTCCATATATCGGAAACTATAAGAGATAATGCAATTTGGCAACCGGCAATGTAATTAGCATGCCGAATATTACTTGGAATGTGAATTGGAACGAAATCGCCAATAGATAAGACGATTTTACAATTTGGGCCCAAGTTAGAAGCAGAGCCTAAGATGTAAATTATCGATAGTCCATATCTCGGAAACTATAAGAGATAATGCAATTTGGCAACCGGCAATGTAATTAGCATGCCGAATATTACTTGGAATGTGAATTGGAACGAAATCGCCAATAGGTAAGACCATTTTACAATTTGGGCCCAAGTTAGAAGCAGAGCCTAAGGTGTAAATTATCGATAGTCCATATATCGGAAACTATAAGAGATAATGCAATTTGGCAACCGGCAATGTAATTAGCATGCCTAATATTACTTGGAATGTGAATTGGAACGAAATCGCCAATAGATAAGACGATTTTACAATTTGGGCCCAAGTTAGAAGCAGAGCCTAAGGTGTCAATTATCGATAGTCCATATCTCGCAAACTATAAGAGATAATGCAATTTGGCAACCGGCAATGTAATTAGCATGCCGAATATTACTTGGAATGTGAATTGGAACGAAATCGCCAATAGATAAGACCATTTTACAATTTGGGCCCAAGTTAGGAGCAGAGCCTAAGGTGTAAATTATCGATAGTCCATATCTCGGAAACTATAAGAGATAATGCACTTTGGCAACCGGCAATGTAATTAGCATGCCGAATATTACTTGGAATGTGAATTGGAACGAAATCGCCAATAGATAAGACCATTTTACAATTTGGGCCCAAGTTAGAAGCAGAGCCTAAGGTGTAAATTATCGATAGTCCATATCTCGGAAACTATAAGAGATAATGCAATTTGGCAACCGGCAATGTAATTAGCATGCCGAATATTACTTGGAATGTGAATTGGAACGAAATCGCCAATAGATAAGACCATTTTACAATTTGGGCCCAAGTTAGAAGCAGAGCCTAAGGTGTAAATTATCGATAGTCCATATCTCGGAAACTATAAGAGATAATGCACTTTGGCAACCGGCAATGTAATTAGCATGCCGAATATTACTTGGAATGTGAATTGGAACGAAATCGCCAATAGATAAGACCATTTTACAATTTGGGCCCAAGTTAGAAGCAGAGCCTAAGGTGTAAATTATTGATAGTCCATATCTCGGAAACTATAAGAGATAATGCAATTTCGCAACCGGCAATGTAATTAGCATGCCGAATATCACTTGGAATGTGAATTGGGACGAAATCGCCAATAGATAAGACCATTTTACAATTTGGGCCCAAGTTAGAAGCAGAGCCTAAGGTGTGAATTATCGATAGTCCATATCTCGGAAACTATAAGAGATAATGCAATTTGGCAACCGGCAATGTAATTAGCATGCCGAATATTACTTGGAATGTGAATTGGAACGAAATCGCCAATAGATAAGACCATTTTACAATTTGGGCCCAATTTAGAAGCAGAGCCTAAGATGTAAATTATAGATAGTCCATATCTCGGAAACTATAAGAGATAATGCAATTTGGCAACCGGCAATGTAATTAGCATGCCGAATATTACTTGGAATGTGAATTGGAACGAAAACGCCAATAGATAAGACCATTTTACAATTTGGGCCCAAGTTAGAAGCAGAGCCTAAGGTGTAAATTATCGATAGTCCATATCTCGGAAACTATAAGAGATAATTCAATTTGGCAACCGGCAATGTAATTAGCATGCCGGATATTACTTGGAATGTGAATTGGAACGAAATCGCCAATAGATAAGACCATTTTACAATTTGGGCCCAAGTTAGAAGCAGAGCCTAAGGTGTAAATTATCGATAGTCCATATATCGGAAACTATAAGAGATAATGCAATTTGGCAACCGGCAATGTAATTAGCATGCCGAATATTACTTGGAATGTGAATTGGAACGAAATCGCCAATAGATAAGACGATTTTACAATTTGGGCCCAAGTTAGAAGCAGAGCCTAAGATGTAAATTATCGATAGTCCATATCTCGGAAACTATAAGAGATAATGCAATTTGGCAACCGGCAATGTAATTAGCATGCCGAATATTACTTGGAATGTGAATTGGAACGAAATCGCCAATAGATAAGACGATTTTACAATTTGGGCCCAAGTTAGAAGCAGAGCCTAAGATGTAAATTATCGATAATCCATATCTCGGAAACTATAAGAGATAATGCAATTTGGCAACCGGCAATGTAATTAGCATGCCGAATATTACTTGGAATGTGAATTGGAACGAAAACGCCAATAGATAAGACCATTTTACAATTTGGGCCCAAGTTAGAAGCAGAGCCTAAGGTGTAAATTATCGATAGTCCATATCTCGGAAACTATAAGAGATAATTCAATTTGGCAACCGGCAATGTAATTAGCATGCCGGATATTACTTGGAATGTGAATTGGAACGAAATCGCCAATAGATAAGACCATTTTACAATTTGGGCCCAAGTTAGAAGCAGAGCCTAAGGTGTAAATTATCGATAGTCCATATCTCGGAAACTATAAGAGATAATTCAATTTGGCAACCGGCAATGTAATTAGCATGCCGGATATTACTTGGAATGTGAATTGGAACGAAATCGCCAATAGATAAGACCATTTTACAATTTGGGCCCAAGTTAGAAGCAGAGCCTAAGGTGTAAATTATCGATAGTCCATATATCGGAAACTATAAGAGATAATGCAATTTGGCAACCGGCAATGTAATTAGCATGCCGAATATTACTTGGAATGTGAATTGGAACGAAATCGCCAATAGATAAGACGATTTTACAATTTGGGCCCAAGTTAGAAGCAGAGCCTAAGATGTAAATTATCGATAGTCCATATCTCGGAAACTATAAGAGATAATGCAATTTGGCAACCGGCAATGTAATTAGCATGCCGAATATTACTTGGAATGTGAATTGGAACGAAATCGCCAATAGATAAGACCATTTTACAATTTGAGCACAAGTTAGAAGCAGAGCCTAAGGTGTAAATTATCGATAGTCCATATCTCGGAAACTATAAGAGATAATGCTATTTGGCAACCGGCAATGTAATTAGCATGCCGAATATTACTTGGAATGTGAATTGGAACGAAATCGCCAATAGGTAAGACCATTTTACAATTTGGGCCCAAGTTAGAAGCAGAGCCTAAGGTGTAAATTATCGATAGTCCATATCTCGGAAACTATAAGAGATAATGCAATTTGGCAACCGGCAATGTAATTAGCATGCCGAATATTACTTGGAATGTGAATTGGAACGAAATCGCCAATAGATAAGACGATTTTACAATTTGGGCCCAAGTTAGAAGCAGAGCCTAAGGTGTAAATTATCGATAGTCCATATCTCGGAAACTATAAGAGAAAATGCAATTTGGCAACCGGCAATGTTATTAGCATGCCGAATATTACTTGGAATGTGAATTGGAACGAAATCGCCAATAGATAAGACCATTTTACAATTTGGGCCCAAGTTAGAAGCAGAGCCTAAGGTGTAAATTATCGATAGTCCATATCTCGGAAACTATAAGAGATAATGCACTTTGGCAACCGGCAATGTAATTAGCATGCCGAATATTACTTGGAATGTGAATTGGAACGAAATCGCCAATAGATAAGACCATTTTACAATTTGGGCCCAAGTTAGAAGCAGAGCCTAAGGTGTAAATTATTGATAGTCCATATCTCGGAAACTATAAGAGATAATGCAATTTCGCAACCGGCAATGTAATTAGCATGCCGAATATCACTTGGAATGTGAATTGGGACGAAATCGCCAATAGATAAGACCATTTTACAATTTGGGCCCAAGTTAGAAGCAGAGCCCAAGGTGTGAATTATCGATAGTCCATATCTCGGAAACTATAAGAGATAATGCAATTTGGCAACCGGCAATGTAATTAGCATGCCGAATATTACTTGGAATGTGAATTGGAACGAAATCGCCAATAGATAAGACCATTTTACAATTTGGGCCCAATTTAGAAGCAGAGCCTAAGATGTAAATTATCGATAGTCCATATCTCGGAAACTATAAGAGATAATGCAATTTGGCAACCGGCAATGTAATTAGCATGCCGAATATTACTTGGAATGTGAATTGGAACGAAAACGCCAATAGATAAGACCATTTTACAATTTGGGCCCAAGTTAGAAGCAGAGCCTAAGGTGTAAATTATCGATAGTCCATATCTCGGAAACTATAAGAGATAATTCAATTTGGCAACCGGCAATGTAATTAGCATGCCGGATATTACTTGGAATGTGAATTGGAACGAAATCGCCAATAGATAAGACCATTTTACAATTTGGGCCCAAGTTAGAAGCAGAGCCTAAGGTGTAAATTATCGATAGTCCATATATCGGAAACTATAAGAGATAATGCAATTTGGCAACCGGCAATGTAATTAGCATGCCGAATATTACTTGGAATGTGAATTGGAACGAAATCGCCAATAGATAAGACGATTTTACAATTTGCTCCCAAGTTAGAAGCAGAGCCTAAGATGTAAATTATCGATAGTCCATATCTCGGAAACTATAAGAGATAATGCAATTTGGCAACCGGCAATGTAATTAGCATGCCGAATATTACTTGGAATGTGAATTGGAACGAAATCGCCAATAGATAAGACCATTTTACAATTTGGGCACAAGTTAGAAGCAGAGCCTAAGGTGTAAATTATCGATAGTCCATATCTCGGAAACTATAAGAGATAATGCAATTTGGCAACCGGCAATGTAATTAGCATGCCGAATATTACTTGGAATGTGAATTGGAACGAAATCGCCAATAGATAAGACGATTTTACAATTTGGGCCCAAGTTAGAAGCAGAGCCTAAGGTGTAAATTATCGATAGTCCATATCTCGGAAACTATAAGAGGTAATGCAATTTGGCAACCGGCAATGTAATTAGCATGCCGAATATTACTTGGAATGTGAATTGGAACGAAATCGCCAATAGAGAAGACCATTTTACAATTTGGGCCCAAGTTAGAAGCAGAGCCTAAGGTGTAAATTATCGATAGTCCATATCTCGGAAACTATAAGAGATAATGCAATTTGGCAACCGGCAATGTAATTAGCATGCCGAATATTACTTGGAATGTGAATTGGAACGAAATCGCCAATAGATAAGACCATTTTACAATTTGGGCCCAAGTTAGAAGCAGAGCCTAAGGTGTAAATTATCGATAGTCCATATCTCTGAAACTATAAGAGATAATGCAATTTGGCAACCGGCAATGTAATTAGCATGCCGAATATTACTTGGAATGTGAATTGGAACGAAATCGCCAATAGATAAGACCATTTTACAATTTGGGCCCAAGTTAGAAGCAGAGCCTAAGGTGTAAATTATCGATAGTCCATATCTCGGAAACTATAAGAGATAATGCAATTTGGCAACCGGCAATGTAATTAGCATGCCGAATATTGCTTGGAATGTGAATTGGAACGAAATCGCCAATAGATAAGACCATTTTACAATTTGGGCCCAAGTTAGAAGCAGAGCCTAAGGTGTAAATTATCGATAGTCCATATCTCGGAAACTATAAGAGATAATGCAATTTGGCAACCGGCAATGTAATTAGCATGCCGAATATTACTTGGAATGTGAATTGGAACGAAATCGCCAATAGATAAGACCATTTTACAATTTGGGCCCAAGTTAGAAGCAGAGCCTAAGGTGTAAATTATCGATAGTCCATATCTCGGAAACTATAAGAGATAATGCAATTTGGCAACCGGAAATGTAATTAGCATGCCGAATATTACTTGGAATGTGAATTGGAACGAAATCGCCAATAGATAAGACCATTTTACAATTTGGGCCCAAGTTAGAAGCAGAGCCTAAGATGTAAATTATCGATAGTCCATATCTCGGAAACTATAAGAGATAATGCAATTTGGCAACCGGCAATGTAATTAGCATGCCGAATATTACTTGGAATGTGAATTGGAACGAAATCGCCAATAGATAAGACCATTTTACAATTTGGGCCCAAGTTAGTAGCAGAGCCTAAGGTGTAAATTATCGATAGTCCATATCTCGGAAACTATAAGAGATAATTCAATTTGGCAACCGGCAATGTAATTAGCATGCCGGATATTACTTGGAATGTGAATTGGAACGAAATCGCCAATAGATAAGACCATTTTACAATTTGGGCCCAAGTTAGAAGCAGAGCCTAAGGTGTAAATTATCGATAGTCCATATCTCGGAAACTATAAGAGATAATGCAATTTGGCAACCGGCAATGTAATTAGCATGCCGAATATTACTTGGAATGTGAATTGGAACGAAATCGCCAATAGATAAGACGATTTTACAATTTGGGCCCAAGTTAGAAGCAGAGCCTAAGATGTAAATTATCGATAGTCCATATCTCGGAAACTATAAGAGATAATGCAATTTGGCAACCGGCAATGTAATTAGCATGCCGAATATTACTTGGAATGTGAATTGGAACGAAATCGCCAATAGATAAGACCATTTTACAATTTGGGCCCAAGTTAGAAGCAGAGCCTAAGATGTAAATTATCGATAGTCCATATCTCGGAAACTATAAGAGATAATGCAATTTGGCAACCGGCAATGTAATTAGCATGCCGAATATTACTTGGAATGTGAATTGGAACGAAATCGCCAATAGATAAGACCATTTTACAATTTGGGCCCAAGTTAGAAGTAGAGCCTAAGGTGTAAATTATCGATAGTCCATATCTCGGAAACTATAAGAGATAATGCAATTTGGCAACCGGCAATGTAATTAGCATGCCGAATATTACTTGGAATGTGAATTGGAACGAAATCGCCAATAGATAAGACCATTTTACAATTTGGGCCCAAGTTAGAAGCAGAGCCTAAGATGTAAATTATCGATAGTCCATATCTCGGAAACTATAAGAGATAATGCAATTTGGCAACCGGCAATGTAATTAGCATGCCGAATATTACTTGGAATGTGAATTGGAACGAAATCGCCAATAGATAAGACCATTTTACAATTTGGGCCCAAGTTAGAAGCAGAGCCTAAGGTGTAAATTATCGATAGTCCATATCTCGGAAACTATAAGAGATAATTCAATTTGGCAACCGGCAATGTAATTAGCATGCCGGATATTACTTGGAATGTGAATTGGAACGAAATCGCCAATAGATAAGACCATTTTACAATTTGGGCCCAAGTTAGAAGCAGAGCCTAAGGTGTAAATTATCGATAGTCCATATCTCGGAAACTATAAGAGATAATGCAATTTGGCAACCGGCAATGTAATTAGCATGCCGAATATTACTTGGAATGTGAATTGGAACGAAATCGCCAATAGATAAGACGATTTTACAATTTGGGCCCAAGTTAGAAGCAGAGCCTAAGATGTAAATTATCGATAGTCCATATCTCGGAAACTATAAGAGATAATGCAATTTGGCAACCGGCAATGTATTTAGCATGCCGAATATTACTTGGAATGTGAATTGGAACGAAATCGCCAATAGATAAGACCATTTTACAATTTGGGCCCAAGTTAGAAGTAGAGCCTAAGGGGTAAATTATCGATAGTCCATATCTCGGAAACTATAAGAGATAATGCAATTTGGCAACCGGCAATGTAATTAGCATGCCGAATATTACTTGGAATGTGAATTGGAACGAAATCGCCAATAGATAAGACCATTTTACAATTTGGGGCCAAGTTAGAAGCAGAGCCTAAGGTGTAAATTATCGATAGTCCATATCTCGGAAACTATAAGAGTTAATGCAATTTGGCAACCGGCAATGTAATTAGCATGTCGAATATTACTTGGAATGTGAATTGGAACGAAATCGCCAATAGATAAGACCATTTTACAATTTGGGCCCAAGTTAGAAGTAGAGCCTAAGGTGTAAATTATCGATAGTCCATATCTCGGAAACTATAAGAGATAATGCAATTTGGCAACCGGCAATGTAATTAGCATGCCGAATATTACTTGGAATGTGAATTGGAACGAAATCGCCAATAGATAAGACCATTTTACAATTTGGGCCCAAGTTAGAAGCAGAGCCTAAGGTGTAAATTATCGATAGTCCATATCTCGGAAACTATAAGAGATAATGCAATTTGGCAACCGGCAATGTAATTAGCATGCCGAATATTACTTGGAATGTGAATTGGAACGAAATCGCCAATAGATAAGACCATTTTACAATTTGGGCCCAAGTTAGAAGCAGAGCCTAAGGTGTAAATTATTGATAGTCCATATCTCGGAAACTATAAGAGATAATGCAATTTCGCAACCGGCAATGTAATTAGCATGCCGAATATTACTTGGAGTGTGAATTGGAACGAAATCGCCAATAGATAAGACCATTTTACAATTTGGGCCCAAGTTAGAAGCAGAGCCTAAGGTGTAAATTATTGATAGTCCATATCTCGGAAACTATAAGAGATAATGCAATTTCGCAACCGGCAATGTAATTAGCATGCCGAATATTACTTGGAGTGTGAATTGGAACGAAATCGCCAATAGATAAGACCATTTTACAATTTGGGCCCAAGTTAGAAGCAGAGCCTAAGGTGTAAATTATCGATAGTCCATATCTCGGAAACTATAAGAGATAATGCAATTTGGCAACCGGCAATGTAATTAGCATGCCGAATATTACTTGGAATGTGAATTGGAACGAAATCGCCAATAGATAAGACCATTTTACAATTTGGGCCCAAGTTAGAAGCAGAGCCTAAGGTGTAAATTATCGATAGTCCATATCTCGGAAACTATAAGAGATAATTCAATTTGGCAACCGGCAATGTAATTAGCATGCCGGATATTACTTGGAATGTGAATTGGAACGAAATCGCCAATAGATAAGACCATTTTACAATTTGGGCCCAAGTTAGAAGCAGAGCCTAAGGTGTAAATTATCGATAGTCCATATCTCGGAAACTATAAGAGATAATACAATTTGGCAACCGGCAATGTAATTAGCATGCCGAATATTACTTGGAATGTGAATTGGAACGAAATCGCCAATAGATAAGACCATTTTACAATTTGGGCCCTAGTTAGAAGCAGAGCCTAAGGTGTAAATTATCGATAGTCCATATCTCGGAAACTGTAAGAGATAATTCAATTTGGCAACCGACAATGTAATTAGCATGCCGGATATTACTTGGAATGTGAATTGGAACGAAATCGCCAATAGATAAGACCATTTTACAATTTGGGCCCAAGTTAGAAGCAGAGCCTAAGGTGTAAATTACCGATAGTCCATATCTCGGAAACTATAAGAGATAATGCAATTTGGCAACCGGCAATGTAATTAGCATGCCGAATATTACTTGGAATGTGAATTGGAACGAAATCGCCAATAGATAAGACCATTTTACAATTTGGGCCCAAGTTAGAAGCAGAGCCTAAGGTGTAAATTATCGATAGTCCATATCTCGGAAACTATAAGAGATAATGCAATTTGGCAACCGGCAATGTAATTAGCATGCCGAATATTACTTGGAATGTGAATTGGAACGAAATCGCCAATAGATAAGACCATTTTACAATTTGGGCCCAAGTTAGGAGCAGAGCCTAAGGTGTAAATTATCGATAGTCCATATCTCGGAAACTATAAGAGATAATGCACTTTGGCAACCGGCAATGTAATTAGCATGCCGAATATTACTTGGAATGTGAATTGGAACGAAATCGCCAATAGATAAGACCATTTTACAATTTGGGCCCAAGTTAGAAGCAGAGCCTAAGGTGTAAATTATCGATAGTCCATATCTCGGAAACTATAAGAGATAATGCAATTTGGCAACCGGCAATGTAATTAGCATGCCGAATATTACTTGGAATGTGAATTGGAACGAAATCGCCAATAGATAAGACCATTTTACAATTTGGGCCCAAGTTAGAAGCAGAGCCTAAGGTGTAAATTATCGATAGTCCATATCTCGGAAACTATAAGAGATAATTCAATTTGGCAACCGGCAATGTAATTAGCATGCCGGATATTACTTGGAATGTGAATTGGAACGAAATCGCCAATAGATAAGACCATTTTACAATTTGGGCCCAAGTTAGAAGCAGAGCCTAAGGTGTAAATTATCGATAGTCCATATCTCGGAAACTATAAGAGATAATGCAATTTGGCAAACGGCAATGTAATTAGCATGCCGAATATTACTTGGAATGTGAATTGGAACGAAATCGCCAATAGATAAGACGATTTTACAATTTGGGCCCAAGTTAGAAGCAGAGCCTAAGATGTAAATTATCGATAGTCCATATCTCGGAAACTATAAGAGATAATGCAATTTGGCAACCGGCAATGTAATTAGCATGCCGAATATTACTTGGAATGTGAATTGGAACGAAATCGCCAATAGATAAGACCATTTTACAATTTGGGCCCAAGTTAGAAGCAGAGCCTAAGATGTAAATTATCGATAGTCCATATCTCGGAAACTATAAGAGATAATGCAATTTGGCAACCGGCAATGTAATTAGCATGCCGAATATTACTTGGAATGTGAATTGGAACGAAATCGCCAATAGATAAGACCATTTTACAATTTGGGCCCAAGTTAGAAGCAGAGCCTAAGGTGTAAATTATCGATAGTCCATATCTCGGAAACTATAAGAGATAATTCAATTTGGCAACCGGCAATGTAATTAGCATGCCGGATATTACTTGGAATGTGAATTGGAACGAAATCGCCAATAGATAAGACCATTTTACAATTTGGGCCCAAGTTAGAAGCAGAGCCTAAGGTGTAAATTATCGATAGTCCATATCTCGGAAACTATAAGAGATAATGCAATTTGGCAACCGGCAATGTAATTAGCATGCCGAATATTACTTGGAATGTGAATTGGAACGAAATCGCCAATAGATAAGACGATTTTACAATTTGGGCCCAAGTTAGAAGCAGAGCCTAAGATGTAAATTATCGATAGTCCATATCTCGGAAACTATAAGAGATAATGCAATTTGGCAACCGGCAATGTAATTAGCATGCCGAATATTACTTGGAATGTGAATTGGAACGAAATCGCCAATAGATAAGACCATTTTACAATTTGGGCCCAAGTTAGAAGTAGAGCCTAAGGTGTAAATTATCGATAGTCCATATCTCGGAAACTATAAGAGATAATGCAATTTGGCAACCGGCAATGTAATTAGCATGCCGAATATTACTTGGAATGTGAATTGGAACGAAATCGCCAATAGATAAGACCATTTTACAATTTGGGGCCAAGTTAGAAGCAGAGCCTAAGGTGTAAATTATCGATAGTCCATATCTCGGAAACTATAAGAGTTAATGCAATTTGGCAACCGGCAATGTAATTAGCATGTCGAATATTACTTGGAATGTGAATTGGAACGAAATCGCCAATAGATAAGACCATTTTACAATTTGGGCCCAAGTTAGAAGTAGAGCCTAAGGTGTAAATTATCGATAGTCCATATCTCGGAAACTATAAGAGATAATGCAATTTGGCAACCGGCAATGTAATTAGCATGCCGAATATTACTTGGAATGTGAATTGGAACGAAATCGCCAATAGATAAGACCATTTTACAATTTGGGCCCAAGTTAGAAGCAGAGCCTAAGGTGTAAATTATCGATAGTCCATATCTCGGAAACTATAAGAGATAATGCAATTTGGCAACCGGCAATGTAATTAGCATGCCGAATATTACTTGGAATGTGAATTGGAACGAAATCGCCAATAGATAAGACCATTTTACAATTTGGGCCCAAGTTAGAAGCAGAGCCTAAGGTGTAAATTATTGATAGTCCATATCTCGGAAACTATAAGAGATAATGCAATTTCGCAACCGGCAATGTAATTAGCATGCCGAATATTACTTGGAGTGTGAATTGGAACGAAATCGCCAATAGATAAGACCATTTTACAATTTGGGCCCAAGTTAGAAGCAGAGCCTAAGGTGTAAATTATTGATAGTCCATATCTCGGAAACTATAAGAGATAATGCAATTTCGCAACCGGCAATGTAATTAGCATGCCGAATATTACTTGGAGTGTGAATTGGAACGAAATCGCCAATAGATAAGACCATTTTACAATTTGGGCCCAAGTTAGAAGCAGAGCCTAAGGTGTAAATTATCGATAGTCCATATCTCGGAAACTATAAGAGATAATGCAATTTGGCAACCGGCAATGTAATTAGCATGCCGGATATTACTTGGAATGTGAATTGGAACGAAATCGCCAATAGATAAGACCATTTTACAATTTGGGCCCAAGTTAGAAGCAGAGCCTAAGGTGTAAATTATCGATAGTCCATATCTCGGAAACTATAAGAGATAATACAATTTGGCAACCGGCAATGTAATTAGCATGCCGAATATTACTTGGAATGTGAATTGGAACGAAATCGCCAATAGATAAGACCATTTTACAATTTGGGCCCTAGTTAGAAGCAGAGCCTAAGGTGTAAATTATCGATAGTCCATATCTCGGAAACTGTAAGAGATAATTCAATTTGGCAACCGGCAATGTAATTAGCATGCCGGATATTACTTGGAATGTGAATTGGAACGAAATCGCCAATAGATAAGACCATTTTACAATTTGGGCCCAAGTTAGAAGCAGAGCCTAAGGTGTAAATTACCGATAGTCCATATCTCGGAAACTATAAGAGATAATGCAATTTGGCAACCGGCAATGTAATTAGCATGCCGAATATTACTTGGAATGTGAATTGGAACGAAATCGCCAATAGATAAGACCATTTTACAATTTGGGCCCAAGTTAGAAGCAGAGCCTAAGGTGTAAATTATCGATAGTCCATATCTCGGAAACTATAAGAGATAATGCAATTTGGCAACCGGCAATGTAATTAGCATGCCGAATATTACTTGGAATGTGAATTGGAACGAAATCGCCAATAGATAAGACCATTTTACAATTTGGGCCCAAGTTAGGAGCAGAGCCTAAGGTGTAAATTATCGATAGTCCATATCTCGGAAACTATAAGAGATAATGCACTTTGGCAACCGGCAATGTAATTAGCATGCCGAATATTACTTGGAATGTGAATTGGAACGAAATCGCCAATAGATAAGACCATTTTACAATTTGGGCCCAAGTTAGAAGCAGAGCCTAAGGTGTAAATTATCGATAGTCCATATCTCGGAAACTATAAGAGATAATGCAATTTGGCAACCGGCAATGTAATTAGCATGCCGAATATTACTTGGAATGTGAATTGGAACGAAATCGCCAATAGATAAGACCATTTTACAATTTGGGCCCAAGTTAGAAGCAGAGCCTAAGGTGTAAATTATCGATAGTCCATATCTCGGAAACTATAAGAGATAATTCAATTTGGCAACCGGCAATGTAATTAGCATGCCGGATATTACTTGGAATGTGAATTGGAACGAAATCGCCAATAGATAAGACCATTTTACAATTTGGGCCCAAGTTAGAAGCAGAGCCTAAGGTGTAAATTATCGATAGTCCATATCTCGGAAACTATAAGAGATAATGCAATTTGGCAACCGGCAATGTAATTAGCATGCCGAATATTACTTGGAATGTGAATTGGAACGAAATCGCCAATAGATAAGACGATTTTACAATTTGGGCCCAAGTTAGAAGCAGAGCCTAAGATGTAAATTATCGATAGTCCATATCTCGGAAACTATAAGAGATAATGCAATTTGGCAACCGGCAATGTAATTAGCATGCCGAATATTACTTGGAATGTGAATTGGAACGAAATCGCCAATAGATAAGACCATTTTACAATTTGGGCCCTAGTTAGAAGCAGAGCCTAAGGTGTAAATTATCGATAGTCCATATCTCGGAAACTATAAGAGATATTGCAATTTGGCAACCGGCAATGTAATTAGCATGCCGAATATTACTTGGAATGTGAATTGGAACGAAATCGCCAATAGGTAAGACCATTTTACAATTTGGGCCCAAGTTAGAAGCAGAGCCTAAGGTGTAAATTATCGATAGTCCATATCTCGGAAACTGTAAGAGATAATTCAATTTGGCAACCGGCAATGTAATTAGCATGCCGGATATTACTTGGAATGTGAATTGGAACGAAATCACCAATAGATAAGACCATTTTACAATTTGGGCCCAAGTTAGAAGCAGAGCCTAAGGTGTAAATTACCGATAGTCCATATCTCGGAAACTATAAGAGATAATGCAATTTGGCAACCGGCAATGTAATTAGCATGCCGAATATTACTTGGAATGTGAATTGGAACGAAATCGCCAATAGATAAGACCATTTTACAATTTGGGCCCAAGTTAGAAGCAGAGCCTAAGGTGTCAATTATCGATAGTCCATATCTCGGAAACTATAAGAGATAATGCAATTTGGCAACCGGCAATGTAATTAGCATGCCGAATATTACTTGGAATGTGAATTGGAACGAAATCGCCAATAGATAAGACCATTTTACAATTTGGGCCCAAGTTAGGAGCAGAGCCTAAGGTGTAAATTATCGATAGTCCATATCTCGGAAACTATAAGAGATAATGCACTTTGGCAACCGGCAATGTAATTAGCATGCCGAATATTACTTGGAATGTGAATTGGAACGAAATCGCCAATAGATAAGACCATTTTACAATTTGGGCCCAAGTTAGAAGCAGAGCCTAAGGTGTAAATTATCGATAGTCCATATCTCGGAAACTATAAGAGATAATGCAATTTGGCAACCGGCAATGTAATTAGCATGCCGAATATTACTTGGAATGTGAATTGGAACGAAATCGCCAATAGATAAGACCATTTTACAATTTGGGCCCAAGTTAGAAGCAGAGCCTAAGGTGTAAATTATCGATAGTCCATATCTCGGAAACTATAAGAGATAATGCACTTTGGCAACCGGCAATGTAATTAGCATGCCGAATATTACTTGGAATGTGAATTGGAACGAAATCGCCAATAGATAAGACCATTTTACAATTTGGGCCCAAGTTAGAAGCAGAGCCTAAGGTGTAAATTATTGATAGTCCATATCTCGGAAACTATAAGAGATAATGCAATTTCGCAACCGGCAATGTAATTAGCATGCCGAATATCACTTGGAATGTGAATTGGGACGAAATCGCCAATAGATAAGACCATTTTACAATTTGGGCCCAAGTTAGAAGCAGAGCCTAAGGTGTGAATTATCGATAGTCCATATCTCGGAAACTATAAGAGATAATGCAATTTGGCAACCGGCAATGTAATTAGCATGCCGAATATTACTTGGAATGTGAATTGGAACGAAATCGCCAATAGATAAGACCATTTTACAATTTGGGCCCAATTTAGAAGCAGAGCCTAAGATGTAAATTATCGATAGTCCATATCTCGGAAACTATAAGAGATAATGCAATTTGGCAACCGGCAATGTAATTAGCATGCCGAATATTACTTGGAATGTGAATTGGAACGAAAACGCCAATAGATAAGACCATTTTACAATTTGGGCCCAAGTTAGAAGCAGAGCCTAAGGTGTAAATTATCGATAGTCCATATCTCGGAAACTATAAGAGATAATTCAATTTGGCAACCGGCAATGTAATTAGCATGCCGGATATTACTTGGAATGTGAATTGGAACGAAATCGCCAATAGATAAGACCATTTTACAATTTGGGCCCAAGTTAGAAGCAGAGCCTAAGGTGTAAATTATCGATAGTCCATATCTCGGAAACTATAAGAGATAATGCAATTTGGCAAACGGCAATGTAATTAGCATGCCGAATATTACTTGGAATGTGAATTGGAACGAAATCGCCAATAGATAAGACGATTTTACAATTTGGGCCCAAGTTAGAAGCAGAGCCTAAGATGTAAATTATCGATAGTCCATATCTCGGAAACTATAAGAGATAATGCAATTTGGCAACCGGCAATGTAATTAGCATGCCGAATATTACTTGGAATGTGAATTGGAACGAAATCGCCAATAGATAAGACCATTTTACAATTTGGGCCCAAGTTAGAAGCAGAGCCTAAGATGTAAATTATCGATAGTCCATATCTCGGAAACTATAAGAGATAATGCAATTTGGCAACCGGCAATGTAATTAGCATGCCGAATATTACTTGGAATGTGAATTGGAACGAAATCGCCAATAGATAAGACCATTTTACAATTTGGGCCCAAGTTAGAAGCAGAGCCTAAGGTGTAAATTATCGATAGTCCATATCTCGGAAACTATAAGAGATAATTCAATTTGGCAACCGGCAATGTAATTAGCATGCCGGATATTACTTGGAATGTGAATTGGAACGAAATCGCCAATAGATAAGACCATTTTACAATTTGGGCCCAAGTTAGAAGCAGAGCCTAAGGTGTAAATTATCGATAGTCCATATCTCGGAAACTATAAGAGATAATGCAATTTGGCAACCGGCAATGTAATTAGCATGCCGAATATTACTTGGAATGTGAATTGGAACGAAATCGCCAATAGATAAGACGATTTTACAATTTGGGCCCAAGTTAGAAGCAGAGCCTAAGATGTAAATTATCGATAGTCCATATCTCGGAAACTATAAGAGATAATGCAATTTGGCAACCGGCAATGTAATTAGCATGCCGAATATTACTTGGAATGTGAATTGGAACGAAATCGCCAATAGATAAGACCATTTTACAATTTGGGCCCAAGTTAGAAGTAGAGCCTAAGGTGTAAATTATCGATAGTCCATATCTCGGAAACTATAAGAGATAATGCAATTTGGCAACCGGCAATGTAATTAGCATGCCGAATATTACTTGGAATGTGAATTGGAACGAAATCGCCAATAGATAAGACCATTTTACAATTTGGGGCCAAGTTAGAAGCAGAGCCTAAGGTGTAAATTATCGATAGTCCATATCTCGGAAACTATAAGAGTTAATGCAATTTGGCAACCGGCAATGTAATTAGCATGTCGAATATTACTTGGAATGTGAATTGGAACGAAATCGCCAATAGATAAGACCATTTTACAATTTGGGCCCAAGTTAGAAGTAGAGCCTAAGGTGTAAATTATCGATAGTCCATATCTCGGAAACTATAAGAGATAATGCAATTTGGCAACCGGCAATGTAATTAGCATGCCGAATATTACTTGGAATGTGAATTGGAACGAAATCGCCAATAGATAAGACCATTTTACAATTTGGGCCCAAGTTAGAAGCAGAGCCTAAGGTGTAAATTATCGATAGTCCATATCTCGGAAACTATAAGAGATAATGCAATTTGGCAACCGGCAATGTAATTAGCATGCCGAATATTACTTGGAATGTGAATTGGAACGAAATCGCCAATAGATAAGACCATTTTACAATTTGGGCCCAAGTTAGAAGCAGAGCCTAAGGTGTAAATTATTGATAGTCCATATCTCGGAAACTATAAGAGATAATGCAATTTCGCAACCGGCAATGTAATTAGCATGCCGAATATTACTTGGAGTGTGAATTGGAACGAAATCGCCAATAGATAAGACCATTTTACAATTTGGGCCCAAGTTAGAAGCAGAGCCTAAGGTGTAAATTATTGATAGTCCATATCTCGGAAACTATAAGAGATAATGCAATTTCGCAACCGGCAATGTAATTAGCATGCCGAATATTACTTGGAGTGTGAATTGGAACGAAATCGCCAATAGATAAGACCATTTTACAATTTGGGCCCAAGTTAGAAGCAGAGCCTAAGGTGTAAATTATCGATAGTCCATATCTCGGAAACTATAAGAGATAATGCAATTTGGCAACCGGCAATGTAATTAGCATGCCGAATATTACTTGGAATGTGAATTGGAACGAAATCGCCAATAGATAAGACCATTTTACAATTTGGGCCCAAGTTAGAAGCAGAGCCTAAGGTGTAAATTATCGATAGTCCATATCTCGGAAACTATAAGAGATAATTCAATTTGGCAACCGGCAATGTAATTAGCATGCCGGATATTACTTGGAATGTGAATTGGAACGAAATCGCCAATAGATAAGACCATTTTACAATTTGGGCCCAAGTTAGAAGCAGAGCCTAAGGTGTAAATTATCGATAGTCCATATCTCGGAAACTATAAGAGATAATACAATTTGGCAACCGGCAATGTAATTAGCATGCCGAATATTACTTGGAATGTGAATTGGAACGAAATCGCCAATAGATAAGACCATTTTACAATTTGGGCCCTAGTTAGAAGCAGAGCCTAAGGTGTAAATTATCGATAGTCCATATCTCGGAAACTGTAAGAGATAATTCAATTTGGCAACCGACAATGTAATTAGCATGCCGGATATTACTTGGAATGTGAATTGGAACGAAATCGCCAATAGATAAGACCATTTTACAATTTGGGCCCAAGTTAGAAGCAGAGCCTAAGGTGTAAATTACCGATAGTCCATATCTCGGAAACTATAAGAGATAATGCAATTTGGCAACCGGCAATGTAATTAGCATGCCGAATATTACTTGGAATGTGAATTGGAACGAAATCGCCAATAGATAAGACCATTTTACAATTTGGGCCCAAGTTAGAAGCAGAGCCTAAGGTGTAAATTATCGATAGTCCATATCTCGGAAACTATAAGAGATAATGCAATTTGGCAACCGGCAATGTAATTAGCATGCCGAATATTACTTGGAATGTGAATTGGAACGAAATCGCCAATAGATAAGACCATTTTACAATTTGGGCCCAAGTTAGGAGCAGAGCCTAAGGTGTAAATTATCGATAGTCCATATCTCGGAAACTATAAGAGATAATGCACTTTGGCAACCGGCAATGTAATTAGCATGCCGAATATTACTTGGAATGTGAATTGGAACGAAATCGCCAATAGATAAGACCATTTTACAATTTGGGCCCAAGTTAGAAGCAGAGCCTAAGGTGTAAATTATCGATAGTCCATATCTCGGAAACTATAAGAGATAATGCAATTTGGCAACCGGCAATGTAATTAGCATGCCGAA